>NC_142495.1:28710436-29344752 GCF_965113065.1 Corylus avellana
TTGGCAAGCTGAAGACCAAATAAAAATAAAAATAAGCTAGCTCCGCCCCTGACTCCACGTTTCATAGTAGTGGCTGTTTGTCTTGATTTTAGATTGATGACCAAATCTTGTATAAAAAGTTATCTTTACAAAAAGCAGAGATTCCCTTATATTTGTCTTTTTTATATTCATTAATGCTTTGAAATCACGACAAAATTGTTGATAATCAAAGATCATATAGCTGAAGACTAAAAGCTTATCCAGTGGAATTATATATCCAAGTGGCTATACATGTTGCTTAAGATGTCAATTCGTATAAATTTATTAACACATATTTGTATGTATT
Organism: Corylus avellana; assembly: GCF_965113065.1. NCBI lineage: Eukaryota > Viridiplantae > Streptophyta > Magnoliopsida > Fagales > Betulaceae > Corylus > Corylus avellana. Next base: position 28,710,762 of record NC_142495.1, read on the forward strand.
ACACGAATTAAAAGAGTTATACCCCTTCGATTTAACCAAAATTTCCTTATAAAATCTGATAGATAAAGAGCAATTAATTAATCAAATGAATAGGGGTACGGATTTTAAAAATAATAACAAACACGTACTGTCAATTAAAATTGTTATTGTCAAATACTAACATCATCGTATGTAACAAGATAGATACCTATTAGAGGAAAAAAAGCACACACACACACACATGCAAAAGCAGCCGAAAGCCATGTTTATGACTTCCTTTCCTCTGTCGTTATCTACCCCAGGCAAGACGACTAGATTGAAAGCTTTTTCTCTGGCCCACCCTCGAGAAACTTAAGAGAGATGGAAACGCGTAGCCTGTCCACTATCATTTCTTCTGGAGGCCACACACCGTTCAAATAGAAAGAGCCGCGCATGCAGTACCCCACAGCTTTAAAACCTCGCATGGCTTTCTAGCTCTTTCATAATTGAGCCTTCTTTGTGTCCAAATTTATTGAATTATTGAGAAAATGGATATGCCTAAGCATTTTCGGCTCTTTTTCTGGCTCTTGATCATTGTCGCCATACTTCAACAACCAAAAGCGTCAGACTCAGGAGTCAGGGCAGTGACACTCAAAGATCATCAACGAGGTAAGCAAAAGAACAATATATCCCTAAGGCCAAATATTCGATTAGTGTTATAGAATTGATTGGGATGATAATATATTGTGATAAATTTATAGGGTACTCGAAGGCATTTGTTGCGACACTTGGGCTTGTGTGCAAGTGTTGTGATGGCATGGGAGGGGAATGCAGAAGCACGTGGAACTACTCTTGCCCTAAGCTCCAATGCCTTCCATGGAAACATGCATGATATGATCACTAATATTATAATACATCTACTTTCATATTTTTTGCTATGTATCCTATATGACTATATATATTACTATGTATCTTCTATGCTTGTTATAGGCTTAGCCTTGGTGGTATGCTCTACTGTATTAATGAGATGGGGTGATCTAATAAATAAATGATGTATTCCGTTCAGACAAAAATTTCCTCTAAATTGAATTAGATAAAGTACTTTCATGTTATGTACTATATATATCCTATATTTCTATTTCTTACTATGCGTTATCTCCAATCTTGTATGCTTATTATATGTTTTTTTATTATTATTTTTTGGGCTATTAGACTTAGCCTTGTTAGTATGGTTATAGTAATTTTTTTACTGAGATAGAAAGATGTAGTCAAGTGAATAAATGAGGTGTCCCGTTTGGACAACAATTTCTTTCAAATTGAGTTGGAGGAAGTCATGTGTTGTTTCAACCCACTCTACAAAATAGTCATGCATGTATTCTTTAAGTACATGAGAATCACATGTTTTTTTAATTGTACTAAAAGAGTTGAAGAAAATTATATTAAAAAAACATGTAATTCTAACGTACTAAGTAACAATTTGAAGAAAAACTCTCTTCAGTTGATAATTAATGTTTTACATTGATTATGGTTATATGTCAAGCGCTTCGATTGGCTTGGCGAAGAAAAGGCTTAATTAATCAAGAAATTTCCATGTAAGGCAAGCTTTTGGTAGGCAAGTGAAGTTGCCTATAGCCAGGTTTAAACCAAATAGATCAATAATTATGTCATAAAAAATTAAAAATAATGCAAATTAAGGTGCAACCCTTCCTCTTCTATAGTCTTTCATTTTTTTTTTTTTTTTTGGACCCTTAATATATAGGCTGAGTTATTTTTGGACACGTGAGGAAGCCCGTATTCATACCCTACATAAATAAAATTAAACCTTTAAATTCTATAATTATGAGAAAATATAATTTCAATAGAAATGTTTAAATACAAATTTATAGCCATTTAATTAAATACATATTTTCATTTGCTGCTACAGTTAATCGTCGAACGATTCTCTAGCCTGCACCACTTCGGCTATATATACAATAGTCTCTCAAAAGTTAGATCACCAATTAATGATATAAAATCCAAAATTCTAACTTTCTGCCAACTGAATCGGGTTGGGTAAGAAGAAGATGAAGCTGCCACGCTCGCTGTTGTTCATGCCAAAAAGCATCACCATCAATTCTAAGTGCAATCTTAACAATAACTCATATAATTACAAAAGTTATAGCCTAGTTCTAGAAACTAATTAAAATCCTCCCTCAGGTGTTAGGAAAAATATTGCAAGGAGGTATCGGATAACATTGGGATATCTAAAATAAAAACTTAGTGGGGTTGCAAAGGGGTTGGTTCGTAGTTTAGAAATTCAGTCAAAAGCTCAGCAACATATATAGTAGGTGGATTCGGTTGCAAGGGTAATCAGGTCATTTCAAACTCTAAGGCCAAATAAATACTATGGGTTGCAGTTTCTGTCACTTTTTGAACAATAATAATATACATGAATCACATTATTATTATTATTATTATTATGTCCCCAAATTTATAATGGAGCAATTTGACAATTTTGGTACGAAAATTTTGTAAAATTCATTTATAGGTAAGCTAGGTACTTGAAATCAAGAGCATTTCCTTTGATAATCATAATATGTCTCTTTTATTTTTATTATTATTGCAAGTAGACCAATTTCGCAATGTTAACTGCAGCTCCTCATGATATTAAAATATTAAAAAATAATAATAACAATTATCACTCACCACGGAAATATTCGGAATTTTACATATTTTTAAAGATTTTTCGATGAGCTTATTAAGTCATTTTTCTCATAAAGTCTTTTGAAAAGAATAATCAAAAGCTTGTTTCACGCGTAAATGTGCTTATTGTCAAACATTTTTATTTTATTTTTCTAGGCAAATGGTCAAATTGTCAACAATCTAGATGTCCAGGACATTCTGTCCAGTGTCCAGCGAAAACAAATTCCGTGGAATTAATAGATCATCCCATTCCTTCCCATGTATATGTGGCCTATAAATTAATGGAGAATTGCCACCAGTCATCATACATTTGTTCAATTTCGAATCATTTCTCTATAAAGGAAATTTATGGAGACTTGAACATTTTTGCTTAAGGTCCGTTTGACTTTGAGGTTTTAAAATGTGTGGTTTAAACAAATAGTGATTGTTAATTGAAAATCTAATTATTAAGTGTTTGGTAAAATAATAGTTTGACCTTAAAATCTTGCATTTTTAAAAGTGCACCCATTTGCCTATGATTTGAAAACGTATCTTTTTCTACGTTTTCAAACCGTCGAAAACACTTTTCACGATTTTGTTTAAAATTAACGCTCTTTCGGTCTACTAAATCGCGATTCGTAACGCCAGATATACTCTAAATTGGGTTTGAAAATTTATATATATAGTTAGGCTCAAATAAAAAGGTTTTCAATCCAATTTATTAAGCCACATGTGTGCAAAAAAGGATATAAATACCATGGCAATTTATAGAAAAATGTTATAAATTTTGCAGTGCCTAGGAACATGGTTAATTAAGACTGATCACCATGAGTAATGAGGAAATGGAGATCTCATAATTTCCAATACAACATATATTAACTCATTTAAAAAGTGATCTAGAAAGAATTGGAGCATATGCTGTGCACTAAGCCACCCCCCCCAAGAGGAATGTAATGGGCAAGTGCATGTGCTATATCTATAAAATGCATCTCACATTCCATAATTCCATGAATGATTCAATTGCATGCACTCATCGCAAGTTATCCTAAAGGAACCTAGTGGGATGACATGAAAGAAAATTCTTCAACAATCAATCAATCGTATCATCCTCACCATCCAATCCTTTTGGGTAGCCAGGGGCTCGTGGGGTTACCTTATTACTAGTTTATTTGATCTCGTTAGCGACTAAGGATATGGACTCGAATCTAGATCATAATCTTCATCTATTTATTTATAAGTGCTTTGCTTTCTAGCTTAGAATCTTATCATCAAATCACGTTTATAAAGTTCTTGTCAACATTGAAAACGCCAAGATAAATAACGTATATAACGTATATATGACCATTAATTAGCTTTCTCTAAGTTTTGGCATTAACCATCATTAAAAATTGCCCTTGTTGAGGGCACTGAGAATCTGAGATATCCTCATTTCCATATCCTTGAGTGACTCATCAAGGGGAATCCAATATTCCGTTGACAATGTGGCAATAAGTGGCTAGCGGAAAACTAATCCTTTCTACTACTTGCCACAAATTTGACTTCATTTACATCTTGATCATTAGTAAATTTAAATTAAAGAATCACTGTTTTTTAAAAAAATAAAAAAATAAAAACAAATTATTTTAGCTATTCGATCATTTTTTTAAAGCAGCTACATCGCTCTCAATTTTAGCCATTTATTTTCTTTATTCCATTTAAATATTTTTTATTTTTCTATATTTGCCATTTTTTATTTTTTTTTTATTGTTTGCTAAAGTAGCTAACCATATCAACTACATTTTCACCCAAATTTGTATCCCGGCTAGCCAAAATAAACATGTGGCTATCCAACTTCACTATTCTATTTAAAAAAAAAAAAAAAAAAAAAATTATTTATCTACTTTTACTATTTCTTGAGAGGAAAGAGAATTTTTATCGGCTTTTTTTATACATTGTCAAGTTACATTGCTTAGCAAATTTGTTGAACAAAATAGCAGTTAACCCTTTTTCTTCTTTTTTTTTTTGAGCTAAAATAACTAGCCGGATAAAGCTATTTTTTTTTCTCCTATTTTTATTTATTACAGAGCTGGCCAAAAGAACGTTTGGCTTTATCCCAATGAGAATATCTAACCTTGCGTACTATGTATTATGTCATTATAATTATATCTAACCTTGTATTCGGTCACATTTGTTTTTATGTATTATGTCATTAGAATAACTAACCTTGTATTCGGTCGTATTTGTCTTTTTCCCTATGATAGGGCTTGGATGGGTTGGGTTGGGTTGGGTTGGGTTGTGTTTGATGAAGAATATGTAAATGAGGAAAGGAGTCAATAGTGCACACAAGTGTTTGACAATATATCTCAATGATCGATCCCTCTCCTTGCCAGCGCCATTCTTCTTATAGAAAAACTAACAAAAACCTATTGCACTACATTTTCATCATCATAACGATCCCACTCACTCCCTCTACTATTTCTAATGATAACAATGATAACAACACCCTACTACTAGACACGATAATGCTAAGATAAACATAACAAGATAAAGAGATGAACTCTGCTAGCTGTTTGTCAAGCATACCAACTCTTCTTTAGTACTACCTCCAATGATAATCACTAATCAACACTACCAGTTGTCCTATCACCCCCTACTTGTCTTATTGTTCATTCTACTTAAACTTTGGATTGACTGATGCCCTATCTAGCCGAGAAAAAGTAAAAGTTTCCTCTATCCTCTTTTTTCAGTAACATCTTGAATAACTCTCTCTCTCTTTGATTCTCATTTGGCCGAAAGAAAAAAAAAACAAAAAAAAAAAAACAAACTTTGGTTTTCAAAGATTTGAGGGGAAGATAGCTACAGTATCTTCATTGTATGGAATCTTGTTTGCTTCCATTGAGAGGAAAAGAAAGGATGAGGATTCATCCAAATCAATGAAAAAGAAAAAGAAAAAAAAAACAATTATGAGTGGAATAATTGGGAGTCAAAGCTGTTTGGCAAAAGCAGGCATAAAATTCAAGTTGAGCCACCCACCTTATCCATTTATCTTCTTGTGGGTCTATGGGACCATGACAACCTTCCCCCAAGGCTTTACTTCCTTCCTCCTTTCGAGGATCAGGATCCCCACAATTTGTGCAATTTGTATGTAAAAATTATAGGAGATTTTTACAATTACGAGTCTTTTGATAAGATTTATACGTTTGAATAAGATTTACAAGTGAATTATTACAAATCAAAGGTAATTGCAGGATCTTCAATTATGTCTCCCTCTCCCATAAAAATAAAAATCACGTAGGGAATGAGCATGAACAATTGAACATAGACAGGTCATGGATTTAGTATGGGAGCACGTGGCGGTACGGGCTTGGAGCAGGCAACATGTCCACTTGGACGCGAAAGATGCACCCATGTGTCAAAGAGGGGGAGAGAGGTAGGAATCAATGAAGGCACATGGAGGCAGCATCCAAGCACAGTATTTTGGGGCTTTATAAATAGCTTGCCACCGCTCACTTAGCCTCTACATCTGCTGCCTTCACGTGCTCTGCTCTGCCCTGCTCTGCCTCTCTCTGCTTTCTTATTTATCGCTTTCTCTGCATCTCTGCAAATCTTATCCAATCCTCCTTTCGGGTCTTTTGGCCGTTAAGAGATATCTATCGAGTAGTTTTGTTCGTTGGTTGACAAAGAAGGAAGCAAGCAAGTGATAAGTACTATGGAGAACAAGAAGCAAGTGGGTGGTTCATCTTCATCCATGTCTTTTGATCACCTTTTTGGTCCTAAGGACCCCTCTTCAGCTTCTTCATCATCCTCCACCGGATTATTTGGATCCATTTTTCCACCACCCTCTACGGTATTTATTTTCTACAACCATTTTCAGTTTATTCATATCTTTTTTTCTCAATTAAAATCAAGTAATATGACAACTAAATGAGATATTAACAAGCTATACCTTAAAAAAAAAAAAAAAAACATTTTAATATTTATTTTTAATTAGTACGTGAGCTTCCTCTAGGAGACCTTTGTTGTTGTTGCTGTTATTTTAAAAAAAAAAAAAAAAAAATCATTCTGTTTTTGTGATATTTTTTCAATTTTACTACATAAACTATCTATCTATGGAGATGAAAGAGTTTTCAAGGGTACTGACAACAAGCAAGTTCTAATTTCTTAATTTGCTTCGTTTATTTTAGGTGCTAGGAAGGGACTCCTCTGATCAAAACCAAGGTGGCAGTTGCAAATATGGAAATCCAGGTACGATTTATTTTGTTAAACGATCCCAAATTAACATATACTTGAACTGATCTCATGCTCTAATTTACTACCTCACCTGAGCTATCATCTACGTCAAGGTGTGAAGTACTACAGAAAAAACATCGTCAAATATATGACTCTTTATTTTTTTTAAAAATGAAATGATATTTAGCTTTCTTTATATATGAAATTGGACCCTCCACTATCTACTTTTTGACGGACTGAGATTGAATTTCCATTTATAAATTTGTCATGTTTCGTTTAACATATATAAATATGTGTTTTTTTTAATAGCATGTGAAAAACATATATATTTTTTTAATTGCATACAAAAATTACATTTTTTTCTCTTTTTTATTGAAAAAACACTTATTTTCACATGCTGAAAAGACACATACATGGAGAAAAAAAAACTAAAGAGTTAACTCTAGAAATGCCATGATTGAATTTTTTTTTAAGGTGACCATCATAATAAAGTTTTTTTTTTAAAGAAAAAAAGACCCTAAAAGTTTTTTTTTTTTAACCATTTTTTTGTGGGAGGAGGGGCTGAGTGGGGCTTAGGACACATGACAAGCTAGTTTATAGGATAAAGTTGAAAAAAGTTCCTAGGAAACTCTATCCATTTTTTTTTTTTATTCATATCCATTTTTTAGCGTATGAAAATGATTGATTTCATCTGAGAAAGTTAAATGACGACAACAAAATTCAAACTCACCACTTTATTAATATTCATCTAGATTGTCAAATGAGAAATGGGGGGGTCTGTAAATTAAAGATATATTGCATGACCTCATCTGCCCTCTTGTTTTTTTTCTCAGATGTTATCACTCAAAGCAGCAAGGGTGAACGCACTGGCTCAAGAACTGGAGAAAAGGGCTCCAATATTTATCAGAATGAAACAATGGAACCTTGCTATTTGAGCTCATCCATCTACTATGGCGGCCAAGAAAATTATTCTCCAAGAACCCGCTCCTCCGAATCTGACAATATTGTAAGCGAATACATATAGTACTTCAATTCTTCTTTTAATAAATATAAATGTGCCCAGAAAAAGAAAAGTAGATGTGGGTCATGCAACATGAATGTCAATATAGCAATAAATAAAAGACATCATTAATTAGCTAGTATCTAAAATTTGGTCGTGTTTGAGTGATTTCTTGGTATCTGAGTCATATAGTGTAATTGGTGAAGTTAATAAACATATGTTTTAATCTTTCGTCATCAGTTCAAGAAAGATGGGAGAGACGATGATTCAAATGGAAGCAATCCGAATAGCGCTTCAAGAGGGAACTGGTGGCAGGGTACGTATATACGATGGTTGTGGAATATTGTAGATAAATATTGTGTTTTAGAAAACTTTAACAATACTTTTTTGTTTCTGCAGGATCTCTCTATTACTAACTCTTAATTTACCCCTACATCAACTGATCTTTACCACCTTGCACAGGTAATATTCTGATTTCTCTTAGAAATTGTTTGGTAGATATCTTATTAATTATGTGCTTTACGCGTAATTTTCTTGGAGAACAAAAGTACGTACTTAGAAGTACTTAGAGAACAAAACTCGTTAGTTAATTTGTCCCTCTATATGTGTTTTCGGGCTGTCTGATGTCCTTGATCAGCTCTTGTCCTAATGCTTCTATTTATCACTATTTTGCAAATAATATGTTTAAACGAAGAGGATCAACCGCGAACATGAATAATAATAATAATTAGATGCTGAATAGACAGATAAAGTACTCAAAAAGTAAGAGGGGGAGAGAGAATGTTAAATAAAAGGGTAATTAATATTCTAACACTAATTTATGGTATAAATAATATTCTCAATTTCAAGTAAAATAAAGAGAATTTTATTTTATTTTAATGACGTGACATAATTTGCATTATTACATCAAAAAATTTTTTTTTTTTTTTTTTTTTTGTTGTTGTGTGTGGATATGATGATGATTTTCATTATTCTTTGGGGGCCTAATTGGCCTAAAAACAGCTACTGAAATGATGTAATTGTTTAAATTGCAGGGGTGGTGAGAATTAGCTTAATATACTAAGGAAATAAGATGGTAATATTAGAGCATAACACATGCAGTGAGTACTTGCGAAAAGGTGTTGGGTTCTTTTTGTCTCAGCTACTCAATTTCTGGCAAGTCTTACGTACGTACATGCAAGAGCGAATATATATGTTACTAGGAGCTTTATGTCGTCCCTCTACTGCCCACATAAATAAATAATTATATAAGATATATACTAGTGGAGTCTTGTATAATTAATTAGAAACTTTTGGTACTCCATGTACTTGAATTTGCTTTTTGGGTTTTAACCCTCTAATTGTAATTCTACATGCAATGGACCAATATGGTTTTGTTTGTTAATGTTTTGATGTAACATATATGTAAAAGGTGTTTTTAAGTGTTTTGTGACTATTACTTTGTGTTTTGAGTTGTCTATTAATATTTTTGTTTTCATAACAAAAAATCAAAAGAAAAAAAAAAATGTTAACAATCAAAGCCTACGACTCTCCCTCTCGATCTCTCTCTTGTGCTAGTTTTTTGAGATTAGATAAAGTTGAAAAATGAATGCTCGCTTTCCTTCTCAAGTGCATATTCTTAATTTGACGTTGTATTAAAAACTAATATTGAATTTTTGAATTCAATTGTATCTTTACTACCACTTCAAAAACAATATGCACTTGAGAGTACTGCACCTAGCATTTCTCTTAATGCAAAAGCAATGTTCAAAATGATGGAAAATGAATGGTTTCTTTTTCTTCTTTTCTTTTTTTTTTTAACATTTTTTCTTCTGTGTGGCCCCACCGGTGAAAGTGGGTCTTCGTAATTGAAATAGATTAGATTTGGCAAAGTTTTTTTTGGGTAAAAAATGATTTAATATATCCGGGCAAATATTTTGATCGAATTCGAATCTTATCTCTATCATTCACCTTTGTCCTTATTTATTAATTAAATGAGAATACAAGAATATTTAAATAAAATATTAAAATCAGCCATTTATCAGAATATTCTTAAAAATATTAAAAAATAACTATTTCTTAATTATTAGCTTAAACTTCAAGTGGCTTACACGTACTTGTTTAGGATCGGAATGTTGGATTAATAATTGGTTATAATTAGAAGCATGAGTCAGTTATCCACTTTACCATATCTTTGATTCGGAAGCCTGATTAATAAAGTAATTACTCAAGGACAAGTACATTATATTATATATATATATAATCATCAAAAGACGAGCATCGATCAATAATTCATTAATTTATTCTTCAGGGGATGGACGTAACAGTAAACTTATTACTTATTAGCGAATACTGCAGTACTCTCCAGCACACTGGCACGATCCTAAACAGTGAACTCTGGCTGATGATCGTCAGCCATCAAGGCAATGTATAAGCTGCAAAATATAATTAATTAGCAGATTTAAAGAGAAAGAGCATGAAAAAATTGCACTTATAATTATATATTAATCAACACACCTCCACACTTGTAACAGACAGGGCGATTGGCAATGTTGCAGCGTTTAGGTATGGTGACTGCAACTTCTGGCTTGATCCCTGCAGGCTGCAGAGCTCTTAGCTATATCAGAAAGCATGATGGCGCAGAGGCAACTCACGTCAATATTTTTCACCACAGTGCAGCACTTGTCTGAAACTTGAGCTTTCTCGTCATGTGCTGCCAATGTACAGGGAGCCAGCTTCGTAGCCTCATTTTCAATGGAGGATTTCCCACATTGATCACCAGCTCCGTAAACCCCACGCTTCCCATCAGTTCCTAGAAGCATAAGCAGCACAAGAAAGCAGATGTAGTAGTACTTCATAGGAGCTCCCATTTATAATTTCTTCAATGCTGGCTGTGCACTAAAACTTCTCCACTTCGCGGGCTTTTATAGTACTGAAACAGGCAGCTCAAATGGTGCTTACACGACCTAGTGGAGATAGCACTATAGGGAAAAATTCGTGTTCTTTATTGCAGGTTTACAACACCTACTCTTTAAGCAAATTGTGTTTAAGATTAATTACATGCACGCCTAAATAGGCAAATGAAGCTTAACTCTTTTCTATTACCCTTGCATCGCCTTTTTATCCTTGAGAAGGGGCAAAGAAAAGCATTTCATATATATAATCAAGAGAAAAGGCAACTCCCTTTTAATAGTACTTTAACATTAAATTATATTCTCTTTTATGTAAAGCTCAAACTCTCTTTTAATAACTGAGGTCCAAGACGTGAAATATTTAATTGAAATGAGAGTGAATTAACATAGTTAAAGTTCAAACATATCAAGACCGAATGACAAGAGAGCCAATGATAAAAGCCCTGGTGAATCACGGTCGTAATTATAATGGTCAAATCCTAAGGTAGCAAAATTCATTATCGAGTAACTTCTTGGCTGCATGAAAGTAATAACATTGTGGTATAAACTTTTATTGTATCCTCTTAACCCTATTTTAAAGTTTGACTATTGATTTGTCACCTCTGGCCACACAAATCAAACAATAAGTTCCATCAAAAAATTTATATGTAAAATCACTAAGAGCCTATTTGGGTGTGTGTTTAAGACGCTTAAAAGTGCGTTTAACACTTTGAAAGTCCGTTTGAAAAAAAAAATACATGTTGGGTAAAAAACAAGAAAAAAAAAAATTGAAAGCGTTTTTAAAGGTTCAAAAAACTTAAAAATTGTCAAAACGCACTTTTAACAAAAGCTTAAAAATGAAATTTTTGCCAAAAGCACTTTTTGACTTAAAAGCTCTATTTCTCAAATACAAGCTCAAACAGACTCTAAATCGATTCTTATTGGAAATCAAGTCTTAAAACATTTAACCAAAAAAAAATCATCAACCCCATTCACAAAAACATGTTTGACTAAACATGTGATCATATATAGTTGGATGAATTGCGATTACTTTTCATACCCAAGATTCCCCGTTTGATTGGAGAGGACACAGCAACATCCATGAGACCTCTCTCATGGTAGCACTCAAAGCCCTTGTTTATAGTCCCTATTCAGTTACCCAAAAAAACAAAAAAAAACAAAAAAAAAAAAAAAAAAGGTCCCTAGTCAGTCCACATTCATGCATGCAAGGCAATAATACATTTAAGAAGTACTGGGTACGCCAGCAAGATATTTTATGTACATATACATTGAATTCCAGGTCCAGCAATCAGGAAATGCGACAGGCCAGTACTAGTCCTTGTCCATTGAATCATATACAAAAAGTTATATGGGTCCTTAATTTCTTCAATCTTAAATAAGTCAAATTTTAAAGAGGAAATTAAACTTCATGGGGTTCAAAATCTTCTAGGGCTAAAGGTTACCCTAGGGTCATTTATCTTAATATTTTAAATCATAATAATCTATATTTTCTAACCCTTAGAAATCAGAATGGTCACCTGTAAACGTTGCCAATTTTTTACTAATAATTTACCCATCTAACTGTAACAAATTTTGTTTAGAATTAAATTACTCTAATGATTGAATTTGCGGACATAGATTAGTTTCTACGACAAGAGTGTTGTTAAGAGTAAAACTAGTGTTTTTACTATGATTCCCTTCTAAAGTGATGTATGACACTCACCATGTCAGTGTCACTAATCATATTTACAAATTGACGTGAAAATTCATATGGCATTTATTACATCATGCCATTAAAATATAGACCGCCTCTCATTTTCATAAAATGTGAACTACTCTTCGGCTTATAAAAAGGAAAAAGTTTCCTCTATCTTTTTTGAAACAGATACCTTCTAATTAAGATTAGTCCTATGCCAGGTGGCCGGGCCAAACTGCTAATAATGTTTAGCCCGGTCTGGTAGTGTCAATTAGTTCTTGAATTTCGTAAAAATAATGTTAGAAATTACTGTTTTCTCTTATCATTATCTCATCTTAATTAATAATGTGGCACTATCGATTAAAGCTTTAAATATATAATTTTTTATTATTATTTCAACCAGTGTACTTATACGGTTCATGATAAATTGATCATGTAATTAATTTAAATCTTAATATTAGAGTTGGTTATTCAATAGAGCGATCTGCGCGCAATGAGCAGATGCATTTATCTAAATAAAATTGAGCATCTGGACTGTCAAGAACAAGAAGAATTCGAAGCTAGTAAACCACCAGAACTTTATTTAATATTCCATATATAGGTATAATTGATATCACGATTAAGTGATTTGATACAAGAACTAGATTTCAACATAAAATATAAAGCACACTGATGGCAATAGTAGCTGCTTAATTCACAACCCTGGCACCATGACTCTCCAGTATTCTCATGGCACTATATTATCTGCAAAACAGAATGAGCAGAATTTAGGAGTATAAAATACAACGCGGGTTTGGCTTGACTCCAGTAAAATAATCACCGTAAATCCTCGGCTAAAAAATAAATGGTGGAGATGGAATGATTAGGAGAGAATTTCAATTATTTTTTCACTTAAGTTAATATCGACTATTTATTTTTTTAAGAATGATCTCTGGTAATTTTTTCACTGCAGGAATGAAAAAAATAAATTGGGATAAATTATTTGGCAAGTTAATTTGAACTATGAATTTGTTTGGCCTTATGATTTCGTAGGTCAAAAATATGATTTGGGTGTGCACTTTCGAAATTTTGCAGTTTAAAAACCTAAAAAAAATATATATATTTTCAAATTCCAGCAAAGAGATGTGTTTTTAAAAACGTGCGACTTTAAAGGTTAAACTGTAATTTCACTAATTGCATTCAAATTGAACGTTTTGAAATAGTTATTTATTAAATCGTGCTTTTTGAAATCATTATTTTTTAAATCACAACTGAATATATAAAACAATCATGTGAACAAACCTCCACACTTGTAACCCACGGGACGATTAGCAAGTTTGCAACGTTTGGGTATGGTGACTGCAGCTGCTGGCACGACTCCTAGTTTCTTAGCCTCATCAGAAAGGATAGCGACACAAAGGCATTTTGTGTCTGTCTTTGCCACTTGAACGCAGGAGCTGTGACAAACCCTAGCTTTTATGTCCACCGCTGCTTTCCCACAGGGAGCCAGCTTTAGGAAGTCAGCACTGGAATATTTAGCACATAATTGACCACCAGCCCCATCAACTCCATTCATGAACCCACTAATACCCAGAATCAGAACCAGCACTAGAAAGATGGTGCACTTCATTGGAGCTTTCTATATATCTTTCTCTGCCGTGCACGATCCTTTTTATAACCCAGAAGCTGCCGGCGGCAAGGAGAAGAAGCAACTTTTTTTTATTATTATTATTATTTTTTATTGCAGAACCTATAGGATTACAGTGCTATTTAATTTGCAGCCAATGAAGTGAAGGTTAACGCCTGCAAAAGTCTTCGATTCCATTGTTATACCTTTTCATCCTTGAAGAAGAGCTTTTCATGGCATGAAAGGTCGGTGTTTGAATCGTCCAAAAGATTCTGTGGGTTCTTTCTCGAGTGTGAAACTTCAGAGAGGACAAATTCGTATATTTAACTTTCTAGAGTCAAAGGTTTGCAATTGGAGATTTTCCGTTTATACATAACACATCATAATCTCTTTGCTAATTAACCCACGAAAATTGGAATGGTCGCTTGTAAAGTTTGGCAATTTTTATTATTAGGATCCAAAGTCTCTTCATACTACTCAATCTTCTGTTTCTTTTTAGCCTAATTCTTTATACTGCTGATTGAATTTTACTTCAAAAATAATTGAACAAATAAATAATTAAATTTGCATAAGTCGATCGGATCTCCATTTATTACCATCAACTTAGGATGAAGCTTGTCTTGGTCCTAGTGATTAAACATCGTTTCCTGTTAACTTAATTTTTTTATTTTTTTTGAATAATTGATAATTTAATATGATAGCAAATGAGAAGTTTTGAATTCTGGCCTTATTCATCTTCATGCCAATTGCAAATCCAGGACCATAAACGTTCTTCATAATAATTCTCAACCATATTTAACAGTTTCAATTGCGCACTTCTTATCTGAATAAGTTGAGGGATTCATCAGGCACTCTCTTGCTTCGGCAAACAATAATTGTTACCCAAAACAATTAGTTATTCATCATTCAAAGATGTATTCTTTTTTTATGGGGATCAGAACTTCGGATTAGCAATTCGTATTCGTGTATCGAGTTTGAATTGTGGTGAGACACGAGTTAATCATAACTTGATTCATTTAATTAAATAGGTATGAGTCGTATAACCTCTCAATTATAGTCCGTTAATTTTGTATTGAGTTTGTGTCGAATTTGCTAGTTGTGTTAAAAACTGTCAACTATATATAATTAACAAGTTTAGGTTGTGTCAAAATATGCAAGGGCAAAACTACATGGCCCCTTGGAGGAGCCCCAGCCCCGGCCATGTAGTCTCCAATTTTTTTTAAAAAAAGTCCTTAAAATTTTTTTAAAATGAAAATTTTACATCTAAATTTTTTTAATTTAGCCCCCTCAAACTCCATTTAAACATAAATTTTTTAATTTTGTTCCACCAAACCCCAAATGCTAGTTCTGCCCTTAAATATATCAACTTAACTCGATTCATTTAATTAAATAAATCAAACCTAACCTACTAATTTTATATTGGAATCATATATATCACGTTTATGAATTTGTCAAAAAAATATTAATCTGAATAGATCCCGGAAGCAAAATCCAAACAATTTCTTTATTTATTATTATTCACGAGGCGTCTGGATGTCAGAGTGAACTGACTACATACATTCTGGCAAAAAAAAAAAAACTGACTATATGCATAGATTAAGCTGCGACAAGTATACAATCTCTGCCCTAAACAGCAAGTTATTTCATAAGCAGAGGCACCGTGACTGATCTGGAACTTCAGTCTTCATGGAAACGTATAAGCTGCAAAACAGAACAAATAGTTTTAAGATGAGATGAAGTAGGCCATTAATGTTACCTGTTAAAGAAAAGCAGAAGAAAAGGGTGAGTGAAATGGAAATAACATGTAAAAACTCACCTCCACACTTGTATCCCACCGGACGGTTAGCAATATTGCAGCGTTTGGGAATGCTCATCGCAACCTCTGGCTTAACTTCGGCGTTTTTAGCTGAATCAGAATAAAGAACTGCGCAAAGGCATTTTGGGTTCTGGCCAATCTTTTTCACCTGACTACAACACCTATCAGAAACTCTAGCGTGCTGGTTTTGCGCCGCTGATGCACAGGGAGCCAGCTTCGAAGCCTCCTTGTCAGGAGAAGATTTCCCACATTCACCGGCCCCATAAACCCCATCAATCCCAGCAATGACTAGAGTTATGAAAAGCACTAGAAAGCAAATGTACTTCATCATTGGAACTTCCATGTCTATGATGCGATGCTCACACTTCAATTCCGCAGGCTTTATAGAGTTTATTGTGAAACAAGCGGCTCAAAAGGTGATTGCACGCGCGCGAAACCCGTACAAGAGGTAGTGCGGCGGCTCAATATCTTGAATGGAAAAATCAAAATACCACTAGATTGATAATATCGTCTCAAATTATACCAGAATGTTCCCAAATAACAAAATATCCTTACTATAATAAAAGTAAAAGAATTCTCTAAAAAAAAAATAACCAGCCACCCCTATTTGCACACAAAGATGAATGACTCTCGGCTCCCCGTGGCTAAGCCTCGCATTGTATGCGTTTTCCAACTATTTGTTTGCCCAAAAGCAAACATAATAATGCCTACAATTAGGAGTGGTAATTTAATTAACACTATATACGTCGACCTTATTCCAAGCAATTTAATTAAACGGGTTAAATCTTTCAACTCTAACCCTCTAATTTTGTATTGAATTCGTGCTGAGTTTGTGACTCATATCAAAAATTGTCAACCATTATATCGGGTGTCAGGTTTGAGCCATGTCAAAGCATGAGTATAAGACTATATAAGTCAACTCTAATCCGACCCATTTAATTAAACAAGTCAGACTCCTCAACTCTAACACTTTAATTTTGTGTTAAATTTGTATCGCATTCGCAGGTAATGTCAAAACTTGCCAGCATTACCTACAACAAAACATGAGAGAACCAAAAAAACCACAAACATATATAAATGATAAAATAATGTCAATCATAAAAAAACTCATACCCAACTGAGCATAAATTGTTGTTCCAAAATAGATAGAGATTAATTGGCGAACTGTTCAAGCCGCGAACTACTGCAGCAACTATTTGTTTGATTCGAGCTTGATAGACCTTGATACTCTTGCAATCTTCACCAAAAACCCGATCTACGAACCATAGTTGTATGTCTCCCAAATGGTCGGGGGGGTTTGGCCATTCCTTCTTTTTTTTTGGAAGAAGTGGGATATATATATATATGTTGACAATTTCTGGGTAGTTTGGGAGAGGACAATATTTCAATTAAAAGTTTAAAAAAGACATTATCAATTATATAGTACTTCAAGGGAAATAAGTGAACTTTTCTCAATAAGATAAAATGAGGCTTTTTAAATTATAATATAATAATATAATGAATTTTATATTAATATAAAACATTCAAAAATATTATTTAAAAAGAATCTTCTCGTTTCTTGATATGCAAAATTACCAATGAGTATGCTAAATTACTAATGAGATATTTTGCATTCAAGATATGATTAGGGATGATGAAAAAAGAACTGAAAAAAGAAATACAAAAAGAAAGGGTACATGATTTTACTTGAAATCTTCCTTGTCACCTTATTCTTTTATTTCTTAGGTCCTCATATATAGCATGCCAAATAATCTCCTCTCTTTTTTTTTTCTTTTCTTTTCTTTTCGAAAGGCATTTCTTTACATGGTCTTTACAAAAAATAATGCTACATGTCTCTATTGTATCTCTATAAAAATGATGTAACTTTTAAAATTATTATTGAATCAAAATTCAACAGTGATTTTTCACAAATCTAATAATAATTTTAAAAATCATATCAATTTTTTTAGAATAAAGAAAAAAAAAAAAAAGAAGCATATAACATTAATTACTCCTTTACCAAATAGGGGAATAAGGCAGTAGCCTAAATTGGCAATACTTTTGAGCCGGCCCTGAGATAGTGGACACAGCACTCGGACAATGGGTTAATGATTAAACGCCATGCCTTAAGGCAATGAAGATACGAGTATCATCCAATTTACTCTACTTGCAAACGAGCAGATAAGACTTAAGAGACGTACATGAGCTGCCGACACCAAAACGGTAAAGACATTCAAAAAGCTACCCACGTAACCCACCCACCTCTCCTCTGTTCCTCTATAATCTCTCTCATGTGTCTTCCCTCTATAAACTATTGGGCCTCCTCGGTCCACGGCCCATAAGCCCTCGATCAGCAGGTAAGATTGAATGATTTCCACTGTTGCGCTAGCTGACGGGTCCTCTGCCTAAGAACAAGGCTCATTTTGGGCTTTTTTATACTCAAAACAGAAACCAGAAGGTGTCGGTGGCAAAGAGAAAATACATCTTTATTATTATTATTGCAGAACCTATAAGATTAGAGTGTTGTTGGAAGCCAATGAAGTGAAGGTTAACGCCTGCAAAAGTCTTCGATTCCATTGTTATACCTTTTCATCCTTGAAGAAGGTGCAAACAAGAGAGCTTTTCACAGCGTGAAAGATCGGCGTTTGTGCTGATTGAATCATCCAACAAGAGCTTTCTAGAGTCAAAAATAATTGAACATATAAATAATTAAACTTGCGGTAAGTCGTATCTACATATTGCCAATGGTAAAAATGACCTGCCTTCATTCAGCTAAGGATGATGCTTGTATTGGTCCTAGTTGTTAAACAGCGTTTTCTACTGGGTTAAGCTTTAAGAAAAAATTGTGATTTAACATAATATTAAATTAGAAATCTTCACTTCTTCGAATTTTATTTCTTGTGTTGAGCCTCACTTATTGAACGAGAATTTGAGCTCACACGAGAAAAGGTGTTAGACACCTCACTTATTGAACGAGAATTTGAGCTCACACGAGAAAAGGTGTTAGACATCATTTTCTATTGACCTAAACTTTTGAAATAATTAATAATTTAACACTATCGATTCAACTTTGGATATGACTCTTCAACCCAACTGTAAATCAAAGACGATAAACATTCTTCATAATAATTCTCAATCATATTTAACAATTTCTATCTAAATAAGTTGAGGGGTTCACTGGCCATTATGTGGTTTCGGTTAGTCTAATTTGCACACTAAATCTAACCTTCAACAGACAATTGTCACCCTCAACAAATAGTGATTCATCATCAAAAGACATATTCTATTTTGAGGAGGACAGAACTTAGGTTGGCAATTTATGTTTGTGCATTGGATTCACGTCATATAAAAATATGAATTTAAATTGTATAATTCAACTCCAACTCGACTCATTTAATTAAACAAGTTTAACTCATCAATCATAACCCGCTCATTTAGTATGAGATTCGTGTCGACTTTGTGAGTCGTGTGAAAAATTGTCACCCTCAAAACCCCAAAGCAAGCACCAAACAATTTATTTATTGATTATTTTTCAGGTGTCTGGATGCAGATAGAACTGACTAGCAGCTACAAGGATACAATCACATCATAACAGTACTAAAACAGCAACTACTTCTTAAGCAGAGGCACCGTGCTTCAGGAACTTCAGTCTTCAAGGCAACGTATAAGCTGCAAAACAGAGCAAGTAGTTTTAGGATGAGATGAATTTGGCCATTGTACCGGCCTGTTAAAGGAGCAGGGGAGAAAAGCAGAAAGAAATGGTAATAATATGTAAAACTGACCTCCACACTTGTATCCCACGGGACGATCGGCGATATTGCAGCGTTTGGGAATGGTCACGGCAACCTCTGGCTTGACGCCGGCGCTTTTAGCTGTATTAGAAAGCATAGCAGCACAAAGGCATCTTGGGTTCTGCTCCATCTTTTTCACCTGACTGCAGCACCTACCAGAAACTTCAGCATTCTCATCTTGCGCTGCTGAGACACAGGGAGCCAGCTTGAAAGCCTCCATGTCAGGAGAAGATTTCCCACATTCACCAGCCCCATAAACCCCATCAATCCCAGCAATGGCTAGAGTTATGAAAAGCACCAGGAAGCAAGCGTACTTCATTGGAACTTCCATTTCTCTGATGCAATATACACTTCAATTCCACGGGCTTTTATAGTGAAACAAGCAGCTCAAAAGGAGCTTGCACGCGAAACCCACAAGAGATAGTGGATGTAGCACTAGAACAAAGGCATTTTGTTTATTGCACACCTAATCCTTCAGAAATTGGTTCATGATTGCCTGCCCATTCTTTATGCCAACGAAGATAGTGGTGTCATCCAATTTACTTTAATTCTTGTACTTGCAATCGAGCAAATAAGACATTCAAAAATCTACCTAGCTAACCATCCCTTATTCCTCTATAATCTATTTACAGAGTAATGTTACTCTTTACAAAGAGTTGTATTTTCCATGATAATATATCTCCCCAAGACTAGCCTCGCTCATTTACGAATTTGAGCAAACAGTTTCCTTGAAATTATATGATGATTCCTTTTGCTTAAATTCATAATCCAAAGATAAAAATGAGCAGAAAGTGAAAGCATCAACTAAGATAAATTGCATTAGAAGGGGTTACAATTTGAGCTCGCAGCAATATTCCAAATAAGGCCTCAATTATTCAGAAATTACAAACAACTCTAGGGCCAAAATTAGCGAGTAAAAGCGTACAAAACCATAGAAATATATAAGAGAAGCCCAACGGGGACCAAAATAACGAGCGGAACCACGGCGGCGTAGCTAGCTGAGCTGCCGCAAGCCAAAGTCCCGAGCTTGATCTGGACCACATTGACCAGAGCGAACGTCAAGAACCCGCACCCGCAGACCGAGCCGACGCCCGAGACCAGGATGCCGATCCGGAGCACCGAGCGGTTGATTTGGGCGAGGAAATCGGCGGGTGGGTGGTAGGTTGGGCTCCTGGAGATCCGTATGGCCTGTTTGAGGCCCAAGGCGATGAGGCTGGAGAAGAGGAAGGAGCTGAAGGAGTACACGTGGAAGGACACGAGGTTCTCGGCGACGGAGGGGCCAGGGGTGCAGGTTTGGTCCACGATGAGGGTGTTGGCGGGGTCGGTAGGGTTCCAGGCCAGCCCGATGAAGACGGCTAAGGTGAAGATCGAGTTCACGTTCACGATGCCGTCTAGGGCGGTGATGTGGATGCTGGATGTCATTTTGGGAACGGGAGGTGACCGGAGAAGTTGGTAAAGTTGGTAAAGTTACAATTTTTTAATAAGCTAGCTTTTGACAAAGCAGACTCCACAATCGTCCAGTCTTTAGACTTTAGCCCAAAAAATAATAATAACAAAGAGGAAAAAGATAAAGATAAAGGAAGAAAAAGAGGTAAAGGGTGGTAATTTGTGTTATCATGCAATCATGTTGATGTATGTGTGTAGTTTATAAGATTATATAAATAAAATTTAATTTTACTTATTTAATTAAATGGATCAGATCTTTTAAAATTATCATTAAATTTTAGATACATCACTATTAATTTTGAATCTAATAATAATTTTTAGGGGAAACTTCACTAAGGCCCCCTGAACTTCCGGCCGTTTTTACAGACCCCCCCTGAACTTCAAAAACTCTCATTTTGGACCCTTAAACTTCTATTTTCTCTCACTTTGGACCCTTTTAACATTAAACTACGTCGTTTTGGATGTTTTATACCCATTTTACCCTTCCCCAAAACTACGTCGTTTTGTGTCCTAAAATTACAACACCTACCCAGCCCAAAACGACGTCGTTTTATGCATTAATTTTTTTTATTTTTTATTTTTTAAAAAAGAAAAGCAAAATAAAAAAAAAATAAAAAAATAAAAAAAAAAAAAGAAATCGGGGGTGGCTGAAGCCACCCCCTTGGCCAAAATGGGGTGGCCGGACCACCCCATTTTTGGCCAAGGGGGTGGCTGGAGCCACCCCCTGGCCGATCTGGGGGTGGTTCGACCACCCCCATGGCCAAGGGGGTGGTTCGGCCACCCCCGTGGCCCAAAAAAAAAAAAAAAGAAAAGGGGATCGGGGTGCTTTGGGGGTGGCCGGACCACCCCCAAGGGGCTGGGGTGGTTTCGGCCACCCCATACCGGCCGTATGGGGTGGCCGAAACCACCCCCAGCCCCTTGGGGGTGGTCCGGCCACCCCCAAAGCACCCCGATCCCCCCCCCCCCCCCCCGCGTTTTTTTTCGGCCTTTTGGGGGTGGCCGGACCACCCCCATGGCCAAGGGGGTGGTCCGACCACCCCCAGACCAGCCAGGGGTGGCTGAGCGACCCCCTTGGCCAGAAAGGCCACCCCATTTTGGCCAAAGGGGTGGCTTCAGCCACCCCCGATTTCTTTTTTTTTTTTTTTTTTTAAAATTATTTTTTTTAATTTATTTTATTTATTATTATTTTTTTAATATTAATGACCAAAACGACGTCGTTTTGGGTTGGGTGGTGATGTAGTTCTGAAGCTCAAAACGGTGTAGTTTTGGAGTAAAAACGACGTAGTTTTGTTTAAGTCCAAAACGGCGTAGTTTTAGTCGAGGGTAAAATGGGTATAAAAAGTTAAAAGGGTCCAAAGTGAGAGAAAATAGAAGTTTAAGGGTCCAAAATGAGAGTTTTTGAAGTTCAGGGGGGGTCTGCAAAAACGGCCGGAAGTTCAGGGGGCCTTAGTGAAGTTTCCCCTAATTTTTATTATCATTCAAGAAGTGCATTTGATAATATAAAAGCAAGAGCGTAGCATTTCTCAAATGGTTTTTAATTTGTAGAGCATTTTTATATATACAATTCTGTAAATTCAATTATCATTTTTTTCAAATTCAATTATTAAGGTTCTACAATATTGATATTATTTATTATTCTTACTAATTTAAAATTTATATATATATATATATATATATATATATATATTAACGATTTAATTTAGAACAAATACTTAGGACAAGTGAGAGTGTGTATCTAGTCCTCCTAGCATTACCCCTCTAAGAAGCATTTTGATCAAAAGGCATATGATATTCGTTAGGACAAGTGACGCGCAGTTATAATTTTATTCTGTGCGCTGAGAGTGCTTTTCATACGCACGCACATATGGGATGGGGGAGTTCTTTCTCTCTTTTAATTAGGAAACAAGAAAACAATCACGTTTGGAGGTATTTAAGAGCGAAAATTAGGATTATATGTGGACACTGGACAGAGTTAAAACTCAAAATGAGTTGTTTCAAACGGGAGGTAGGTCCACCCCTAGAAATAGTAAAAATTTTATAATAATTCAAGTAGAATTGATGGGATAATTTTTATTTATTTTTCTAAGGAATTAATATGATAAATTATGATGGTGTAAAATACAATGTGACATTTTCAAATAGAGCTAGTTAAATATATGAAGTGGATGGTGTAAAGAAGTTGATGGTGAAGGCCTTTGGGCTAATGATCCAAGATGGGTTCCTTTATTATATCTGGACTGGCCTGCATGTGAAGTTCGGCAAGTAGCTCCAAGCCTCCTCCCAACCCAACATGTGATGGTTTGGAGCGTGCAATTCGAGAGCAGAGTCTCACGAGGTGGCCCGAGTTGTGACGCCTCACGTCACGACAAAAAACATATAACGTGAATCGAGTGTTGATGTGCGCAAAATAAAATATTAATTCGCCGTTGCCGGGGATCGAACCCGGGTCACCCGCGTGACAGGCGGGAATACTTACCACTATACTACAACGACCTTGTGCAAAAGAAGAGAACGATATTATATAAATTCGTAAACATTGGAGGAGCCTACACTTTACTCTCCTTGTGGGAATCATTCTTTTGCAAGGAGACAAGGAGTACATTGAAGAATAAGCAATTCGTCCACTTTTTGGGACACATGACCAAAGAAAAACTCTCTGCTTGAGCGTAGGCTTTAATAATACCTTATTCGTTGAGGACGCGAAATTTGCAAGCACTTTCTTAAGATAGTAAACCATAACCTGCTTTCAACTCCACTAACGTGAGAATAATAGAGAGTCCATGAAAATGAATTAATGAGTAGGAGACTAATTAACATTGTGCCCATTGAGACTCGAAGATATATCTTACCCTCTCATCAAATCACATGGGAGTAAAGAACCTCCTCTCCACCAAACCAACCCCTCTAGTGGTCTACCCGGGTCATTCATTAGGTGTGGGGTTCCATTTCTCCAGACTAAGTTTAATTAGGCAACACCACGTGCTCATTGAAGCTCATTTAAGTATTATTCAAACTTGCTACTCAAGAGATATCTCAAACTAGGAAGTATATAAAGTATATCATAAAAAGAAATAAAATAAAATAAAAAAATCTCTATTTTTCCATAAATTTTATAGCTTATCATCATTTCTAGCTGTGTTAATTACTGTGCTTACTACATCAGAAAATCTGCGTTAGATTCACCTGCAGATTTAGAGGACCAGAGGTTCAGAGCCAAGTGCAAAGGTTATTATTAGCTAACTAAAGTCGAGAGTATCAAAATGGGCATTTGGTCTAGTGGTATGATTCTCGCTTAGGGTGCGAGAGGTCCCGAGTTCAATTCTCGGAATGCCCCCTATCCGAGTTTTTTAGCTGGCTTCCCCAGATGGGATCGGTCGGTACACATCTTCAAAAGCAAATCTTGAACTTCTGTAGTTAGACCTGAAGTTTTTCTATGTTATATCACATCTTTTTACTCATTGTTTCTCTGAAAAAAACTTTAAATACTTCAACAAACAGAAACTCAGCGGTCGTGGTGCAAATTGGTTGACTTTTCCAAATGGGAATCAGTCGACACTCATCTTCTAAAGCAAATCTTGACAAATACATTAATGCCCCCAACTCAATAAGTACAAAGAATTGGTTAGACCAGAAGGTTTTCAATGATAAACATTCTGTAGTTCTCTAATTACATCACATTCTTTTCCCCATTGTTTCCCTGAAAAACAACATCATGAGAACACTGTAACAGACAAAGCCTCAGCGATCCTGGCGCAATTTGGTCCCATTTTGGTGGGCTGACGCCTCTTTCTCATGTGCCAAAGCTTCTGTGCCACTTTGCTTTGGAGCTGAAGCTAAAGCTTCAGTTGGGTTGCCGCAGATCCTAGTCTTTGTCTCCACTCCAAGATAATTTGTCAAGACTCTTTTCACCCCAAGTCCACGACGGTGAGGCTTGCTATGGTTGTTGATGAGAAAAGGGGTTCTCTCTCCCCTGGCAGGACTAATTAGAGGTGCAGGTGAAAAGCTTGGTGTGGAAAAAGTTGTTCTGTATGGAGTGCTCGAGTCAGGCACCGAGAAAGGGATAGAGACTGTCTTGTGAGCAATTACACTGACTGTGGGAGCCGATGACATTCTATCTGAATGTTTAGTCAAGTCATCCACGTATAGTAAATCATCTATACGAGCCACAATATTGAATGCCAAGCTCTCCAAAACTCTTGAATAGCTCTCAAGAATGGATTTTCCAACATCCTGAAAGTTTGAAAACAGAAAAAAGTTTTATTTAAGAAATAGGGGGGAATTGCATTTAGAGTAACAAGTTGATCCTAAAGTAAAGAATTTGAACCTTGTTGCACTGGATCTTGCTGGTATCAAGAGTAGTTTGTGTTAGACCAGGGAAGCGCTGCTTCAAGCAGAGCAAGAGGCTCTCAGCTTTTTCTGCCAGCAGTTCCCTCTTATCTCCATCAACCATGAGGTCCTTGACCACTTCCCATGAGGACTTTGTAGTGGAACGGTTTGGATTAGGTGGAATTCTAGCATGAGCTCTTCGACGCCACACATATATTGAGGCTTCCACACGGTTGGCAATCTCTAGAGCAACATGTTCTGAGGAAAGGTCGAGGCAATCAAGTAGGCATTCTGCAGAGAATTGATCTGATGTGATGTAACGGTAAATAACATCCCCGAGACAGGCTCTCCCATTCTGAAGCAAATTAACAGCAGCTCAATATTAGGTAACTTTGCACGGTGATCATTTAAAAGTTGAAGAAATACTAATGAATCATATAATGAAAACATCAAGTATTATGTTTTTCTTCTAGAGTTTGCAGCATGAAATGGAATGGTTCAAAGTATAAAGAAGTCCATCAATAAACTGCAATGCAGACACCAATTAAATACAAATAGCCTGCTATGCAGGATATTCAAACCTTTGGAAGAGCTTCCAAGTATGACTGAGGGACTTCCATTTCTGCTAAAGCTATGCTATTTATGGCCATTGCAGCTTTCAATATTTGATTTGCACATTCGCGTGTGTGACTCAACTGTTTTCTTGACTTTTCGCTAAGGCCGCCAGGAGCAACACGGGGTACAGGCAGCCACCACTTCTCCTCTTGCCTTTGCATTGTTTTGCGAAAAGAGGCAGAACCATCTGCATCTGGGGCTACAACACCTTGATCAACATACCAAAATTCCGTATTGGTGAAGGTATCTAATATATCCTGTCACAAAGGAAAGGGCCTAACAAATTCAGAATGACTTCTAAAGTAGAAAATAGTATCATATGAAACCAGCAAGATTGAACCTTACAAGAAGCATGTTGTCTAGTTTACACAGAGCTGGGAGATTGATAAAAATATCAGATCTCGGCCTGCAAGTCATGACCTGCATAATGCACAAGAATCAAACAAGAAAGAGTTAATTCAGTGTCCAATGACACACCTCCTTGTTTCAATCATATTCCTTTTGAGGTCTTCCCCACATTTATTTTGCTAATCATACTAATGGCTGGAATAGTTATCATAAATAGCAATTTCGACCAGTTTAAGCTTTCAGCCAATTTCTATCACGTTTTGACCAAAAAAAGGGGGGGAAAAAAATCAGTTTCAATTAAAAATCGACAATGATATGGGAAGACTAAATTGGGAAGTAGCATCTTAAGATAATGAACTTATTTAAAATGTTACTTCAAGCTACTTCCACAGGTTTAAATAGTGAAAAATTTAAGATCCAAACATTTTTTTTGTTCTTCTCCAGCAACCAAACAGGATTTCACTGATTAAGTTCAATATTTTAATAACTACTAGTTCAGAACTAAAATAAGGACTATTGTTTGCACTACCTCAAGCTTACTTCCATCAGGAAATGTTTGCCAAGTGGGAATCAATTCGACAATGTGATCACTGACACAAAGTAGCCACTCCATCTCTCTTCGCCACATAGATTTCTTCTCAGCAGGCAAGGGTTCTAATCTCCATAGTTGACCAAAAATGGTAGCTACATAACGTACACGGACAAAAAAAATTGACAAAAAGAGGGATATATCATATTATTGTAATTGAAACCTTCACCAAAGGAAAACTCCACCAAACACTAAACTCAGAGAGACAGAGACAGAGAGAGAGCATACCACAGAGATTGGTAATGGCATTTGAGATAGCTAATGCCGTGCAGACCCCTTTCCCTGACCCTGACATGTCTTCACCAAGCAACAATTTTGAAAACCTTTCCTTCATCATATCTATATCTGTTTGAATATTATTTACAAAAGATAGTTAGATAACAAAAAGAGATGGGCATAATTACAGTGGAGGTTTTCTCTTTCTCAGGTCTTTAAAAAATCAAAAAAACATAAGTAACATCCGAAGTTTGAAATTTACTAAATTTTCTTACAATTTCTTAGAAACCAAACATATAACAAACCTGAATTTTTGGAGCACATTTTCTTCAATTTGGAATCAGCCAAATGGGTTTGTTTCTGTTCAGCTTGAACCACATCAGAAACCGCCGAACTTTTGCTCACTTGAGCCTTGCGAATAGGCCAACCCAACGGAGGCGGCGAAGAAGTCCCTTTTGCTTTCACTTCCTCACTCGAGGTCTCGGTGCTCGATCTGCAAGAACCGCTGCTCTCTCTAGACTCAGTGCTCGAATCGGTGTGCGATTCGGCTCTAACCCCATTTCCACCAAAAGATCCAGACCCATCTTTTCTCTTTTGAAGATTTCCGCCCTTCTTTACTAAAGTTTCCATCCTAACCTTTCTCGAACAGCAAAGTTTTCGAAACCCAAAAGCGAAGTCAAGCAAATAAGCCAGTGCTGATTCTATGGTCCAAGGAGTAGAAGCATGATTTTTGGTGATGGGTGAGAACAGAGTAGGAAAATGGAAAACTCAGCGGGGTTTGTGAGGTGGGCTAGGCTGAACCATGATTGCTTCCAACGCCTCTTCTGAGGAAGATGAGGGGATGAGAGAGGAGAGGGGGTTGGGTTTTATTTGATTTCCTTCTCAAAATTTGATTTTCAAAGCTTAAAGGGTCACTGCCAGATTACCACATGCCAATCTAACGTCTCTCTTTCTCTTTTTCTCCCTCTCACTCTCACACACTGAGTAGTGAGTACGTACTACATTCAAATTTATAATTAAATAACAGTAGCTGTGGCTGTGGTCTGACGATGGCGTCAACACCACCTCGATCTCAATGTTTACTTTTTCACCCTCAGCTTTGGAGACCCGGAATGTTTGTTTAGGTGAAAATAGTTTTTTTTTTTTTTTTGTAAGGGTTTTGTTCATATTTTTATCTTGAAAATAGTAACTAAAAAATAAATGAAGAAAAATTTGACAAACAAAGCCAAATCATTTTTCTCAAAGCCCTTAGGTTACGTTTGGTACGGAAATATTTATTCCATTAGAAAAATTAATAATTTTTATTGAGAATATAAGAATGTTGAATGAAATAGGAATTCCGTCATAGACAAAGGGAATGACTATTCCAAGTATTGAATTTAAATCCTTATAATGTACTCTAATACTAATAAAAGTTATTCATTATTTATAGTGGACTAGTAATTTGGCATGCCACATGTAACTTTAGCTTTCTACATTTCAGAATATGGTTTACGGTTCACTTTTTCCTTTGAGTAATGTTATATATCACACCAATATCTATGAATAACAATTCTTGTTGGAATGTGTGTTTGAGTCGCATCAAGACATTAGTATAAGACTATAAAAGTCAACTATAACTCGAATCATTTTAATTAAATGAATCAAAATCTTCAATCCTAACCCGCTAATCGTATTAGATTCATATTGAATTTACGGATCGTGTAAAAAATTATAAGCTAACATAGTATGGTCTAATAACCCTTAAATTGGCCATTATTAAAAAAATAAAAAATAAAAAACAACAACAACAAAAAAACAAACTATCGACTACCTATTACATCATATCACATAATAAAAACGTGGTGTGTAGCATTACTTCTTCTTCTTTTTTTTCCTTTTATTGTTTTTTTTTTTTTAAGCATTCCTTTTATTGTTAGCTTGTTCACTTAATTACTTCAAAGAAATCTGCAACTTAGTTGAGAATGAATTATTGGAAGAAAGAATATATTATGAGAATGTGGGAACCACGGGTAGGAAAATGTGGAAATAAATGGAAATGGGTGGGTTAGGTTCGGTGGACATGTGATGGATTTTAAGATGGATTGAATTCTTGGGTTTGCATTTGCTCTTTCCAACCCATTGTTTCAATGAGTCAGGGGGTTTTTTTTTTTTCCTAGGGTATCAATGAGTGGGGTTTTATAGGCAATGAACACACCCAAAGAAAACAAAGGGTCCATTTGGTAAACGGTTTAGGCAAAGGTAAGATAATTTTACTTTTTCATTTTTTCAATATTCTCTTACTTTTTACATCACATTAACCACTTTTTATTATTATTCAAATATAAAAATCACTACAAAGCAAAAAATTTTTATTTTTCAATACCAAACATTCTTACTTTTTCACTTTTTCAAAAAAAAAAATTCTTACTTTTTTCACATCAATCAATTTTTGTTACAGTATCGAACCGAAACCGAAACAAAATCGTTTACCAAACGATCCAAGTAAGAATTTGATTGGAGAAGAATTTGATTGTGTACCCAAAATCACTTTGATTTTGGGTACACAATCCAACTCATTCCTGTTAAATGTGTTACTTTGATTTGATCTAATTTATAGAAAATATTTGCCATTTATCTGTTTTAAAGTATTACATAAATGATTAAAATTATATCAGCTTAAAATTTTGAAATAAGTGTTATTTTGACATTATATTATACCGAAGCTAAGAATTTCAAATCATGACTTTACAAGTCATTTTCATAAAGTACTATCAAGTGATAGAATTCATTTTTTCTATTAGTTTAAAATTTTGAAATAAGTGATAATTTAACGACTTGCATTCAAAGTCAAAGTCAAGCATAATTATGTTTTTTAAAATTTGATTGGAGAAGAATTTACGTACCGGCCGTTTAAGTCAACAAAAAAAATTAAACAGTACGAGTGATTGAAATGGGTTGAAAGATCATAATACTATATTACAATTTTTTAAAATTTAAATATGGCATTAAAGATACTTGTAATCTAGAGAGATTAAATGAAAT
This sequence comes from Corylus avellana, assembly GCF_965113065.1. Taxonomy (NCBI): domain Eukaryota; kingdom Viridiplantae; phylum Streptophyta; class Magnoliopsida; order Fagales; family Betulaceae; genus Corylus; species Corylus avellana. The sequence goes on from NC_142495.1 coordinate 28,740,912, forward strand.
TTTCTCATACCTTTAAGAGTTGTGGTTCTTAATTTAGTCAATAGACTCAATACAGAGGTTTGAATCCAATATGAGAGACTCAATACACAACAAACAATAAGTTAAAACCAGGATATTGTATAATAGTTGTTGAGAAAGGGCGATATGGTAATTTGATCATCTTTTTGAATGGATTCAAGATTCGGTTATATAGCCGTTTAAATGACTATATGACAGAAGTGGTTGATTCGTCCTCTGCGAAAAGGACCTCCTCTAATCTTAAACTGTTTGAACTTTTTTGTTGCTGCTTGCCGAAATCCGAGACTTTTTTTTAAAAATATTTTTACCAGAATTTTAGTGAAAAGTGAAACCCACAGGACTACACAAAAGGGTCATTTTAGGTGGAAAAAAGAAAAAGAAAAAAATGAGTACAAATTATATGGATAAACTTTTAAAGAACGATTTATCTTCAAAGTTTAAGCTATAGAAAATTATTAATTTAATTATTTGATTAATATTTTTACGTTATCTTCACATGTATTCAAACGGAATAAGATATGTGGCCGAGTGTGTCATGGAATCGCTGGAGGCTTATCGCACAGCAAATTCTCTAAGGGAATTGTTATTAGGGGGAATATAAATGATCTCAGATGGGAAGCTTCCAATAATGACTTTGTTAAAGTAAATTGGGATGTCGTTGTGGATAAACATAGAATGAAGATGAGTATCTGTGTGATAGTTAAATATGGGATGGGAGAGGTTTCGGCTACTCTATCATCACGTAGAGATCATATTATTGAGCCAGATGTTGTAGAGGCAATTGCGGCTTGAGAGCAGCCCATCTATGTCGTGAGCTAGGGTTTTACAAAGTGGTTTTGGAAGGCAATGCTCTTCAAGTGGTGCATGCACTTAGGAAATATGGCAGGAGTTGGAGCCGTTATGGACATATTATTGAGAAAGCTCGAGGAATGTTAAGTAGTCTACAAAGCTAGAAGGTTAATCATGTTAGACGACATCTCAACGGTGCAGCCCATTGTCTTACGAAAAAAGCGTTTTGTCTCACCGTGGAACAAGGCTTTACTAAGGAAGTCCTCTATTGTATTTCAGATATTATCTTTGTAGAGCTGTGTGTTTAATCCTATTTATTTCATTTGAAATTAAAGATATCATTTTATGGTCAAGATTTTATTTTACTGTGGTACAATGTTAATATATTTACTTTATAGTAATATTTATGCCATTAAATATAACAAAATAAAATATTGACCATAAAATTATTCAAGTGAAATGTAGATGGTCCTATTATGTGCTGAACTCCAACTTAATAAATGAGGTTTAAACCTATAATATTTAATTAAAATTGAAAGTGGATTACCAAAATAGAGTTCGAACTTTGTTATGATATTATATTAAATTTTGTTTATTCTAAAAGCTTTAACTTAAAAGTTTAAACTAATAAAAAATAATAAATTTAATTATATAATTAATATTTTAACATAAACCGTTGGTGAAGAATAAAAAGGTAAGACTTACCCAAACCAAGAAAAGAATAAAAAACCAAAATTGGCAAATAAATTTATACTTTGAAAATGAATCTTAACGAGGAATAAAGTTTCAAATATGCATACTCCTTATTTAATTGTTTTATCAGCTTGGGCCCCCTCATCTGTACTTTTTTCCCCTTTCTTCTTCATTTATTATTATTATTATTATTATTCTGGAATGGAGCATACAATAATTCATGATTAAGAGCAAACGGTTCCTGAAAGTATGCAATATTTGGATTTACGTAATACTATTGTTTCTGGTATTAATTTGGATATTTAAATAATTCATGCCTAGTTTCCGGGATTAAGCCAGCTTGACCCAGATTTTAAGATGTTACCCTGAGCCCACTAATTGGTCAACAAAATAATTTTTTAAATAAAAAAATATATAATTTAAAAAACATTAACAAAGAGAACCCTTAGTATAACTAAAACAATTGGGATGAATTTGACAATAACAACTGGAAGTGGGAAGTAGTTGAGCCTTTTCAATATGAATCTCCAAACCCCTTTACGCCCTTTCATATAATTCCTCATGCATAAGGTTTTAGATTCATTAAATATATATACCTTTATGCATAATTTTCAACTCCAAACTTCCCAACTAGAAAGTAAAAGGCAAAAAGCTCCAACAACGGCTACCATATTGTGGTTGACACTCGATTGAATATCCTAAAGCATTTTTCTATAGCCGTTTGATAAAGCAAAAGCAGCAACCCTTGACTTTTGATATGTGCATGCTGGTTGCTTTACCAAAGTTCATTTTCCACCTTCCCATCCCTCCTTTCCAATTCAATTTTGAGCATCAAGACATACCACGAAATATAGAATGGTGCACATGTTGAAATCGTGTCAGGTTCCTATTCATATCACATGAAAACCACTATGTACTAGAGCGTTCGGTTCAGTCTTCCAATCAATGTACCAGATAATCACATCCTAGGCAGTAAATGAGTGTTTTTTTTTAGTGGTGCATGTTTTCACTTTTCCATTGCATTTAGAAGCATTCAATGTCCCTCCTGGTTCCATGTGCTCGGTTACTTATTATTACCCTGTTGGGAAAATTGATAATTAATTGGTTATTAATTTTTCACCGGCCCTTTTTGGGAAAGATAAATTTGAAAAGAAAACACATGAGAAGACACACCAATCACACACGTATACAAAGAGTTTACGTGGTTCGGCAATATGCCTACGTTCACGGGGAGTGATCCGGTTTCCTTCTTTACTATTAGGAAATATTGAGTACAATGGTACAAGCCTGAACTGCTCAAGTTTAATATCTCAAACCCAAGCCCTTAACCCCTTGTACACTTCACTCAACTGTCCCTCTCAAATACCCAGTAAAGAAAAACTATCTACACTTTGTAAATGCTACAAAGTGCTCTCTCCAATTTGGATTTTCCGGATCCCCTCTTAACCAAGGATTGCATGTCTTTTTATAGAGGCTTAATCACGAAAAAAGAGGAGAAACAATTCTAATCCAATTGCTGTTAGAAAAACGAAACCATCATGAATATAAAGTCTTTTCCATGATGAAGATAAGCATTGCAGCCCACATGTTTATCTACACACGTTTTCTCTAAAAAATCTAATTCTAGTTGTTCTTTGACTCCTTTTAAAACTAACATTATCTTCTTATAGATAAATATGACTTGAGCCCACCAACTTGAATATTGATATTTTTCAGCAATTATCTTCACATTTGTTGACAATTTGAGCCATTATCAACATACCCAATTAAGCTAAGAACCCTAAGGTCCCTATTTCCACCTGCTTTTATGTTTACTTTTTTCACAGTTAAGCTCGAATAAATGAGAACCCTCATTGATGCTTCAGCTTTATGTTGGCAGTTATAGGTGAGCTTAGGCCTTTTGAATTTGAATCGGCCGGGTGCCGTCTTTGTTGGATCTGGATAGGAACCAAAATAACGTCGACCAGGACCACCATCAAAAACCGTCCGTTTTAGTGAGATGGGTTTAGGACCACTAGGAAGCTTCCACGTTAACGGGATTACTAGTCCTACTATAAAACAAATTGCATGGCCCACCACGAAACCAATCCATTACGACTGTTGGGCCGTTCTTTGATAATTAAAAATAAATAAATAAAGATAAAATTTCCTTTTAAATTAGGTCGAAAGGAATTGTTTTGTTCCATTTTATTATATCGTCGAGTGTGTTTGTCCATTTTTTAAAAAACAAATAGAAATGGTAAGAGTATTTATCCCATGGGAAAAGGATTATAGATAGGGCTGTAAACGAGCCGAGTTTGGGCGAGCCATGGCTGTCCAAACTCGACTCAATTAAAAATTTCACTAGTTCGAGCTCGAGCCGAGCTCCGAAATGTAAGCTTGGCTCGGCTCACCAAGGAAGATTCCTTGTGCGAGCCGAGCTCAAGCTCACCTAGTAGCCGGACGAGCCAAACCGAGCCGGCTCAACTAATACAAACTTTTTTTTAAAAAAAAAATTAATTTAAATGACTCATCTTCCCAATGAGACAAATTATATTAGTAAAAACGTTTTACTTTCCAACCAACAAATTGAGGGCAACTTTGATAAAAAAAAAACCATTTATTATATATACAAATTATCTAACATTTTTTTTTTTTTTTTATATTAACCAATTAGCTCTCTATATATATAACTAAACCAATTAACTAATTAGTTAACTTAGTTTAATACACAAAATACGCTAGTTAACTATAAATAGTTATACATTATATGACTACATTATTAATATTTTAACTATATATATTTAGTATTTATGCTACATACTATATAAGCATAAATACTATTTATAATATATAAACTATTTAATAAGTTTTATATATATATATATATACGAGTCGAGCCCTTATACGAGTATGTTCACGAACTTTAAACGAGCGAGCCGGGTTTTATACGAATATGTATCGTTTAATAAGCGAGTATAGTTTCGTGTCCACGAACGACTCATTTAATAATCGAGTTGGGCACGAGCCGAGCTTTATCAAGCCGATCCCGAGTGAGTTCACGGGTAGCTTTGTTCGTTTATAGCCCTAATTATAGACACTCTAGCCACATGTGCAGATTCAAAGGTGAAGTTACACAATTTTTTATATAATTTTAAAAGTTTTTCTTATATTTATAAAAAAATGAGGTGGCTTTTAAAATTATCATTTGATCAAAATTCAATAATGATTAATCATAGCTCTAATAATAATTTTAAAAGTCGTGTCACTGTTAGAAGAATACAATATGAGGAATATATAGCATTACTCCAGTAAGATAATGAAACCAAACATTTCTCTAAACAGTCATATATCTTTAGAATATATGATTCTTGCGTGCATTCTTAATAAGATTAAAGTATTGCATGAATTCTCACGTACATTTTAAAAATATATTGAGAATCATGTGCTCTTTCTAACAATTTAATAGACACTCCAACTCAATTTAGATTTAAAAAAAAAAAAAAAAAAAACATTTGTGTTGCAATCAAAAGTGTTCGAAAATTAAAGGAAGTGATAAATTTAAGAGCCCAGCCCATTGCGACATTTTCATGACTCCCTTAAGCCCAAATCAAGACCCAAAAAAGGAAAGGAAAGTAAAAAAAATCCTCAAACCAAAAAGGAAAACGAAAGTAAGTTATCCATAGCACCGAACTGTTTTGACCATTTTGGCAAGAATCTTGAAGACCAGAGGGCATCAAAGAATCGAGAAAGACCATATAGGAAAGAGCGTATTTCTGCATAAAGTGTACACAAAAAGAGCGAAAAACCCCTTTTCTCCTTCCCGGACGAAGCGTAAGGTATAATTCCGTCTACGATTTTTCAGAATTTTTTTTTTTTTCTTTAATCTTTTCCCAAAATTCGATAGCTGAATTGTCCATCAATAGCTTGTGTTCTTTGTTTACGAGCAATTTCTTCTTGATTAGTCTGTGAATTTGTTGACAATTATTGGTTGGAATCGGTTTGATCACGTGAATAAGAAATTGTAGCAAAAGAAAACTTTCAGTCTTAAGTTTTTTCTCATATGCGGGAAATGTTATTGTTTTGTATTCATGCTCAGGAATATTTATTTGTATGTACGAGTTTTAGCGCTGTGCCGAGAGATTCATTGTTAATTAGGCCATTATCATGTGGCCGTTGTATTTTCTATTCAACAAGATTCTTAAGATCGACGAAGAAGAACCACAAGTATCGGATGGAGATCGTTTGAGTTTGGTAGAATTACACCACAATGCGAGCTTGCCGCGCTCTTACTTTGTTGAAGTGAGTAGTACATTGTGATTCTGCCAATAAATATAAGTCTAGTGGTCATTGATGTTACTGTTTGGATTCGTTTTGTTTGAATTTTTATTAAGGTCAGTCGGTTGGTGCATATAGGTCCCTCACATAAACCAGCAGCATTCTTGGGATTGTGGCCTTGCTTGTGTTCTGATGGTTTTGAGAACTCTTGGCATTAGCTCCTGCAATTTTCAGGCGTTGGCAGAGCTATGCTGCACAACGAGGTGATTTTCTTCTTAACAAGAATTTAGAACTTCAATTCCTTGTGCGGTTTACCAATTTAGTTCAATCGCTATGTTTCATTTTGATGGGAGGTATGCTATTGTATGGCAACAATAATTTATTGATCTCGTAGAATCTCGTTCTTGAGTTACTTGACTTTGTCTTTGGATCTGTGTCTGGTTCTTGGTGATTAGTGTGTTGCAATCGTTCAATGGTGTTGAATAGTATCATGTTCAATGTAGAGGTTATGCCATAGCTTATCAGTGCAATTAAAGTTTTGCACAACAGGTAGAGCTTGTCATCTTGACTCATTGAATGACCTAGTGCTTTGATTTTGTACTGATTGATAAGCTTAATGGTTAATGTTGAAATGGATATAGATTATCATATGATTGCTTGCTACTTCATCTTGGCCAAAGGATTTGTCTGATTTCATACATGATATATGAGTCACAGAATCAATAAGCTGATGTGGAAGATTTCTAATATGTCTCCTTGTCAATACTTTGTTTGCAGCATTTGGACCGTTGATCTCGCATATCTATTGCATAAGTATCTTGTTAAGTTTTCCTTCTTCACAGTAACTGTTGGAGCAAATCCAAGCTATTCTGTTGAAACATTTTACCAGGTGATTTCCTATCACATTTGTGGATTTTTCTTAAAGGCTTAGTAGTTTATTGTTATCTGGTTTCTTACCCAGAAAAAGAACAAAAAGAAAATATTTTGCTATCTTGGTTGTTTCTGGAGATTACAAATTTATGATTAGGGAGTTTTATTCTTGACACACATGTATTAGTCTACAGTGAGGGTTACAAATTATCTTACAAGATGAAAGGAAGTGGTTGTGAGTGATGCTAGAACATGTCAGATCACGAGGTTTGCATGTCAGTATGGAGAAAACTTGCATGTTAATGGCGTGAACACTAATGTGGATAATATATATTTTGCAATCATATAGCAAATTCATACATATATAATACATACGTATTATATAAGGTGTAATATATAATGTTCTATTAGGGTTTTCCAAAATTTATAAGATGTAATATTATACGCCAAACATGCATTCTATTATTTTTAAAATTTTAGTTTTAATATGGCAAAATTCAATGTTGCCATGCATGCTTGTGAAGGTGAAGTAATTGTCAAATGAAAAAAAAATAATAAATAAATACCGTATCTAAGGATACATATAAGTTACTTTTGTAAATATAAAGTAACTTATAGGAGCTCTCTAAGTATATATATATTACATAAATTTGTGAGGACAAAAATTTTCTCCAAACCAGTCTGAAGGAAATATCCTCTAACCCATTTAAAATAGTACTAAGTATCTATAAACATTTAAGAGGCACATTAAATTTAGTCTAAGTTAGTAAACTGTTATTAATGACGTTATGAATTTAATATATGTTTTAAATGTTTATAGACACTTGGCACTATTTTAAATGGGTTGGAGAATATTTCCTCCAGATTAGTTTGAAGAAAATTTCTGTCCAATTTGTAAATGACTAGATATTAAGTATTTCTATACTTGTAACATATTTTTGGACTCATATTTAATCAACTCATCCATGGTATAGATATATATTGGGGAACTGTTTTTAATTGATATACGAGTTAGTTTGTCTTGCTGTCACTCTGATACTCATAAAGTTACAGTTTGGATATTGTGCAGGAGCAGTTACCTAATGATCTGGTGCGAGTGGATATGCTATTTCAAAAGGCACTGGAAGCTGGGATTAAAATACAGGTATAATCTATTCATCCGAGTGTGCATTATGAAACCATCATATATAGCATTTTTACATGGTTAACTTATTTTCCTTTTGTAGACTTCATTTTAACAAATTTATCTCATAGCTAAAAAATGTGAATAGGAGGGCTATGCTGGTTAGTTATATAATCAAAGTAACCTTTGGGGCTTTGTATACAAGTAAATGGATTCATTTTCTTCATCTTTGTATTTTATTTGGACTTCTTTGAGAATCACTTGAAGTACCTGAAAACTTGAAAGTATCTTTGCTCCCATTGGGGCCATAAAAATTTTTATTCTAGGGGCAGATTAGTTGGAATAAACCCATTAAAAGACCTAAAACCTTGGTCACGCTTATCTTCTTTTCCTAAATCAACACATTCTTTATTCAGGTATTGTTTGACAATCTATTTGGAACCAGCCAATGAACCTTATCTTTTACAGTGCAGGTCAATCAGTGGTGAAGAAATTTCATTCTTGATTTTGTCTGGGAAGTATATTGCAATTGCATTAGTCGACCAATACAAGTTGAGGTATGGGATTCATGTAATTGCTTCATTCTATTTTTTTCTTCTTAAATGTGATTCTCCTTTAATCAATGCAGTTGCAGTTATTTTTTGATATCTATGTCTTATAATTTTTTTGTCATTATGACCAAGTTTATCTGTGCTTCATGTAGCCAAAGTTTTCACTTTGTTTATTATCTTTGCTTTGTATGTTCTCCTGAATATGCTTGTGTATTAAACTGAAGGCTTTGCATCTTCTTTCATCGAAACGATTTTTTAGTTTAAACAAATGTACATCTGAGAAAATGACCTAATGTTAAATGCTTCTGCCAAATATTTCTCTTTGCAGTCAGTCTTGGCCTGAGAATTTAAGTTTTCCTGACTTATTTGCCAGCAACTCTGGCTACACTGGTGAGTGGTTCTTTTCTTTTTTTCTAATTTGTTAATTATGTATATTTGATGATTACAATTATCTTGGTATATTATAGCAATCATTCTCGGGAATTGCAATCTCGCACTACATTAATTTTTTTTTGATAAGTAATTGCATATCATAAATAAAGCATAGAGGGGCGCAACCCTAGTACACATAGAGTATACAAGAGAACCCCCGAACCCCTTATATGAAGAAAAATAAGAACAAATTTTTTTAAAAAATCTGCAAATTAGAAACAAGCAAGCTATGATATGCAAATATCCAAAGATGTAACATGTTAAACACAATTTTTCCCCAACTCCATCATTGATGTCTCTACGTCTTCAAAGTGCCAAGCATTCCTCTCACGCCAAAGATACCACGTTAAACACATCGCACTACATTAATAGAATTGTAATTCAGAACTCATGCTCCCTTGCTGAGATGTTAAAACTCTGCCCTTTTAATATCTCATCTCTTTATGTCCTGGTTAATCATTTCTGCTTTTTGTCATTTTCTCAACAATTGTGTCTCATTAAGTTTGTTTATTGGAGTCTCTCGTGCATGCCATATATGAGTTCTTTACTGACTACTTAACATCTTTTATAGGTCATTATGTCGTGATTTGTGGCTATGACACTGATGCAGATGAGTTCGAGATTAGAGATCCTGCAAGTTCCAGGTATTATCTTTATTCCTCGTTTCTAAATACCTTCCCCTTCATACTGATCTCAGTGGAAAAGGAATATTTTCTTTGTTAGAAGAAGACAAAGCTGTTATGATTACCATCTTAATGGGTGCCTTTAGTTTGATGTTGTTAAGTATCTCACTTTTGAGAGCATGATGACAAACTCAGTGTTAGAGAGCTATTTGGAAGTGAAATCTTTTAAATTCATGTACCATTCTGTCATTATACACAAAATAGACAAACGGATCCACTACCCCAAACAAGATGACAACATAAGAAAAATCATGAGCAGACCAATAAGTTAACTTAAACAAGGAGTTACAATGATACAATCAGGTTTCCTTCAATGCATCTCTCTTTATAATCATTTTTACTATATATGTACTGTCCATAAGTTTCTTGATCTTTGAGCATTTTGGACCATGTGCTTTGTTCCAGCACCGAAAACTAAAGTGGGGAAAAAAGACATATTCATGTGGGTTCTATAAAGTGCTTCCTAGTTTTGTTGTTATTTTTTGAAGTTTCCAAGTGTTAGTTGGGCAATGGTTGAATTGTACTCTCCTCTATCTTATAACACCTCTTCTTAGGAGTCATAAACCTTCGTAGGTTGTATATAATGGGCCAAGTATTTGAAGCTCAAGAAGGTTATTAATTTTCTTGCTGTCAGTTCCTGTTTTGTACTGTTAAAAGTTGATCACAAATTATGACCATTTACATTGATCACTTATATCATACATGGTGATTATATGGCGAGATTAATTAAAAACTGTTGTGCAGTAGCACACATACATGTGCACAACTTGCTGAAATTGCAGCATCATTTTGCTATTACAGTGAGTTTAAGCATCCGTATAGGTGTATATCAGGGTTACTATCTGTATGCATACATAAAAAAAGGTTCATATTTTAAGCTAAACCTGTTACTTCAGGATGGTGCACTGAACATCTTTATAACTTCCTCTTGTGCTGTAATAAATCTGATAGTGCTCAAAAAGTCAAGTCAGTGTCCATCCAGATTTGATACAATATGATTTTTTTAGTGAATTTGCTTGCATAAAGTTTCAAGCTCATGAAATTAAGTTTCAAACTTTGTTCAGTGTAATGGAAATATTCACTTAAAATATTGTGCATATTTTGCAGCAAACATAAGAGAGTCTCGTCGAAGTGCCTAGAAGAAGCACGGAAATGCTTTGGTACTGATGAGGATCTTCTTTTGGTCAGTGAACGTTTTCTTTTCTGCCTTTTCTGTTGTATAATACCTTACCTTGTAATGTAGGAAGTATTTATTGTAAGGATTTGCCTTCAATATTTGGCGTTGACATATGGACATGTAAACCCGTACATATATACCTATTAAGTATTAACAATATGGAACCACTTGTAAATGTATTAGTAATGGGTCCGTGCATCCCCCTATTTTTATCTCAACGGTACAGCCTCAAACCCTTTAACTGGGGGTCTAAAGAAGAAAGTAAATGAAAATCATCAACAAATTTTGCTTTCCAAAAAAAGAAAAGAAGAAAAGTAAAAATTAGTAAGTGGTGTTAAGATTTTGAATTCAGCCTATTCATTAGGTGAGGCCAGGATTTCCTTTGATGTTAAGTATTCTTTTTTATCTTGGGTGCTAGGGCTGCATTTATTTTTTATGTGGGTTAAGCGCAGATCTGACCAAATAAATTAGTTCAATGGAGCTTTGACTTGTAAAAAAAACCGGAAGAAAATAAAAGAGAAATCTATGCTTTATATAAAATTTCAACTGTACTGATTATCACATTTATGGTATGGTTGTCTATGCAGATATCTTTGGAGAAGAGTGAAAAACAAAACAGCCCTTCAGTGCAACTTCCTTCAGAAGTCAATATAGATTTATGATTTTTTTCCTTGGATCTCCTTAGCTTATTGAATCAATTCTTTGCATATATGACAACTTGTTTGTGTATAGTATGTACATTAAGGAATAATGGCTTGAGTATCACAGTATTCACCACATATGGTATCCACTCGGGATTGCATATATCGATCCTCTGTACAATATTTATACCAATCAAATATGAAATGTATAATAGCATGTTATATTTACTGATTTTTATTGTAAACTGTGTATTTGCCTCCCAAAATGCTGGAAAATGGCAAATTGTATTGCCTTCCTGTAGATTATGAAAGCTCAAGTTTAGTACTAAACATGAATTAATTAAGATCGATCCATTTATATTTTCACAACTGGCTGTATTTTCTTCCTTTTGGTCATTTTTTGTGTAATAGTTTGTCTCGGAAGTATTCTTTATGTGGTACATCATGATCAAGTATCATTCCTCTGTGTGTGTGTGTGTGTGTGCGCCCATTAATCACTATTGTTTGTTCCTTGTGCGGCTTGTGCCTATATTCCATTATTCATCTAATTTTTATGTTTGATGCTCGAAGGCTGAAACAGCATCTATGCGATTAGATTAGCATGTATGATCAAAGTGGCGATATTTTGCAAAAAATAGATGCGGGAAGGAATTGCAGGTACCTTTCACTACTTAAATACATGCATGTTTTGGTCATGTAGCAATTATTTTCACGACAAGCATTATCTAATTCATGAGTTTCTCGTGAAGTATTAAAGGTTGTCACTCTATCGCTCAGCTTGAAGCTTGGTGGCCTTGTGCCAACCTGGAAGTCTATGTTTGGCCTAAAAGCATGCATGTTTTAATAGTTTTATGCATCCGTATGTGGCCAGTTGAATACTTGTGTGTATGTGCGCCCATGCGCGTGCCCGTGAGAGAGAGAGAGAGAGAGAGAAAGAGTGAGAGAGAGATCCCAAAAGCAGGTTCGGCCCTTGTTTTGGGGCTGTCCCTCCACATTTTAGGGCTCTACTCATTCCCTTTTCAGTTGTTTACATTTCATTGAACTTGCACTTGGTCTTGAAAATTGTGGGTTGCGTCAGTCAAATGTAGGAATCCTATTGTTTAATGCAATATTATTCAGGGTGGAAGCGTTGTTGCATATTAGTAGTAAAGTAATTATTGTTGCTATTAAATTGGATGGGCACGATATTGGTCAAGGCCACAGGAGATGGGTGATGGAAGTTTGGTCAAATTAGCAATCTTATTGATAATTGAAGACATTTTTCCAAAAACTCCCAAAACAGTCCTCCCCACATACTACCACTTTTCCTAGAACAATGGGAAACAGACCCCATAAATTTGTGCTCTTATTGATTACATTATTAGCCTGAGCTCTAGTTTATCTCTCTCTCTCTCTCTCTCTCTTTTTTCTCCGAGTCACATTAGTACTGGGTTCATTCATGAAAGACAGCTAACCGTCCATATTTTACTGTTTTAACCTCCAAGAAGTTAAGTTCCCCTCATGCCTGAGCATCAGGGCTTAGAACTCTTGTATAGGGATGGAGTAATGCTACTCTTTAAAGTCATTTGACATGAGTTGACATAATGTGTTTTAAGTGGCTGACATTGAAAACTACTTAAACATATCACGTCAACCGATATAAAATGTGTGAAGAATAAAATTACTAATCGAATAAACTTATATTAATAATGATTGTATGACAGAGAAAAGCAATTTTTTAAGGTGTTTTTAAAATTTAGAAGACTAGATTAAAACAATAGATAGTTCATTGGCGAAATTGAAATCTAAAACATAATTTAGAGATCAAAAATATATGGTGACCATGATTCTAATGAGGTGGCTTACTCATCTTAGGAGAAAGATTTAGAATGTTGTGTGGACAACTGGACATGGGCTTTAGGGCAGTGCACACCACCAAGTTTCCAACCACTGACTTTGTTTTCAACCCGATTTGACCCGCATGAGTCAGCTTCTTACGGCAGTAGAGGCAAGGTTAGATTTGGCTTCAAATTTTTCGACAAAAGTGGAGTTAAAGAGTTATAAAATGTCGTCATTTTGAAGAAGCTATAAATTCTTTCGAAACTTTATTTCGGCAACTTGGGCTGTTTTGAGGCTTGTTCTCTCTCCCTCTCGGAGCTCTCTCAAATCTTTCCAACTTCTCATGAAGTCGAATTTCCCTCTTTTATTCCCTTTGCACACAATAATTTGGCAGATGATAAATATAGCAGATCCATTTGTTGTAAACTCATCTTTATCTATAGAACTGACAGTGTTAGGTATACTTTCTAAGTACCCCAAATCCTCCAGCAATTTGTTGGCTGGATTACTAGATCTTGTCAGCAAATGTAAGAGAGCGGTTACGGGGTCCATTTGTCTAAGAGCTTGTAGGCCATATTGCAAGTAATCTGGGTAGCAAACATGAGATAAGGATTATGGGGTTCACTTATCTGAGCAGGGGAGAGAATTGCCTGAAACTTATTCGATGAGGTGAGTTCTATAAAAACTCTCTCACAATTGTTGTGAACATCTATCCAAGTATCCCACTATGTCCCATATTGTATCAGATTTTTGGGCACAGAGAATGTGCCTACAGGTTACAACTGAGCCCGTCCAAAAAACAAAGGAGCATGTGCAACCATTCCTTGTCCCCAGCTGCGCATGAGTACAAGACATATCAACTATAATATAAATTATGCATGTTGTGATGACGAGGAAGCACAAAAGCCCATGTTACAAAGGTTAGGACATCGACATCTCCCTCATTGTTTGCATCCCACTGTCTCGTCGCAATCTTATACACATTCAGTCTACCATCAAAGAAAATGGGTGTAAGATGAGGTCCCAATTCAATGTAAGCAACTAGCAAATTGTTTGTATTCCCAATCCCTTCTATTTTTGGATAATTATTATTCCCGATCCCTTGTTTATTTGTCTTTTTGGCTAAATTAGAAAAACTATTAAAATCCTATCAAGCGGTGTGCTGAGCTAGAGACAAGTTTTGGATATGCAAGCTCTATGGCAAAGCCAAATTCAATGGTTCATGTTGGTTTATTAAAATTTATTCAAGAAAAAAAATTCAAATTTCACCCAAGATGCCTTCTAATATTACGAAGAGACCAAATAATTTTAGCAAGGCTTCGAAGAAGGTGATGGGATTACGCAAACATACCCTTTCTAAAAAAAAAAAAAAAAAACTAATTCTGCAAGCATACCCAACTAGGTCATCTTTTTATTTATGCATAGGCATCCAACTTGTCTTTTCTGAAGGCTGATAGAAGATGAATTTAAGTCCTTGAAAATATTCTCTAGTTTCTTCGAATGCTTTCTTTAGACAAGAAAACCAAAAAAAGATTCTCAACACCCGAAATAAAAATCATCCTGTACAATAATGAAATAATATGCTTATACAAAAAGGGGTATATCTTTTTTTTCTTTTTTATAAATAATAATATGTCAAAGAAAAATCAGTAGGGGTATATCACCAATACAAAAAACAAGAAATAGGAAAGTAGATAGAAGTATATCACCAATACCAGAGACAAGAAATACTAAAAGTGAGAATGTTGGCAGGAGAAATATCATTTTCCAATTATGCATATGATTTGGAAACTTGTTTTTTTTATCATGTGGCTGGTTAATTAGTTTGGAGAGCATATAGATCCTAAATTTCTACCCCTAAACTATTGGAATTGGGGTTCTTAAGCCAAAGGAAAATAAATTACCTTCCAATTCAATGTTACTTTGCTCTTAAGGCTCAAAATCTCTAATTGAAATAAAACAATTTTAAACAAGTAGACCCCACAACCGCCCTTGTGTGGTGGGACCCATCCAAAATCCAATTAACTCTTAACAATTGTTCTGTCCACCTTTTATTCTTTGGACAGGAGGGAGGAGGGGTGTTGGAGCATGTGATGATACGACCGCCATATAGCCTTTGAAAATTTTAGTAGTCCACCCAAGCGCCAAGAATCAGCCCACACGTGCACTTCCTCAGCTGACCATTTATATGTTGCCCATGTGACCCCCATTAATTTGACAAAGGTAAATTAATATGTACATATTAATGTGGTTTTTTTTTTTTTTTTATCATATTCAAATAAATCTTTGAACCTAATCCTATTCCACATGCATGTGATAGTGGGACCTACGCCACTACGTTCAAATTTTGAAAATCATTCAATCTTCTTAGACGGATCATAAGGTTGTGATCATTTTCGTATTTACGTGGGTCCACTGAATTAGAAGAAAACCTAGGAAGTAGGAACATTAGAGTACGACAGTTCTATATAAAGTTATTAGTTGGGTGTGGCATGTGAGAGCACAGCCCGCCCTATAAAAATTTGCCAGCACAGAGGACACGTGGAGCACGATCAAGGTTGTTGAGCATTCTGACACGAAAGAAGCTTAAGATTTACTCGATCTTGTGGGTTGTGGGGTTGTGGGGTAGGTGCCCCTAATAATATAGGACACTGCATTCACCTTCCCCCTTGGCCCTACTCAGAAAACTAGGTGTACCTCTTAATTATTTAATTAATATTATAATATTTTACTTTACGTGTAAATTTATTTATTTTTATGAATAAGAAGACCAACAGCAAATTTCGTAATTTCCATTCGCTGCAGCGGGAAAATTATATTGCTATTCAAAATTTAGAAAAACATTTTAACTTCTCCTGTTTTTTATTTTATTCAAAAATTAAAAAATTAAAATTATAAACTAGCCTATGCTTGTTTTGAATTTTTTATTTTTTTTTTCTCTCTCGTGCACGTCCTATCTACTCGTGCAATCATTATATATCCATTCTTGTGTTGTGACTTTAAAAAAGTAGATTAATCTTATTTGACAAATTACGAATTAAATAAGAATAAAACTAACTATTAAGGGTCTCATTTCCTATGATGACTAGCCTAGGTTGGGGGGGGGGGGGGGGGGGGGGACCTATAATTCCTTTGTCAATGCCAAAGTTGACAGAATTACTTACAATAAGAATCCTAGTTAGTCCACTTTATTTTGACTATAGTTGGTCAGTTAAACAAGACTATGAAATTTTGTAAAAAATATATATATATTTTTAAAAGGATTGGGATGGTTTAGGAAATCCAAAAGTGAGTATTCTCTAAATAATAAATATATATTTTGCAATGCTCTAAAAACTGGACGAAGAAAAAAAATTGTATTTAAAATGGTACAGGATTATAATGGTTAAGAAGCTGATATTATATCCTTTTGAAGTATGGTATTACATCTCATGTGATGTGAATAAGAATTATCATCAAAACGGCACAGTAAGTCCAAAAATCTAATATAATAGGAAGTTGACATATAAATTATAATATTAAGAGCCGGGGAGAATTTTGAATTTCGAAGTAATATTGATCTTATTCAAATTGTGGGCCTAATTGAATTATGAGAAGTACATGAAACAGAATCCTTACATATAATTGGTAGTAAAGCAAAAAATAAACATGTTTTAATGATATGCATGTCCTTTTATCTTCTCGGAAACTAGTAATAATCACGGGCATGTTTAAGGATCGTAATCTCTTGTAATTAGTTGTTTTGGATTGTAATTCATTCAATCTACCAACTACTCTGATAAGCAAATTATATTGAATGATTCCAAATCTTTTGTAGCCAATCCAATTCAAAGCTTTGTGATTATAAACCCCCATTGTACAAAGATGTTGTTTACCACATCCAACAACACCATGAGATATTGTTGTTCTAGTGAAATTTTCAAGGACCAAAAATAACACCCCAATTTACAAAGTGAGATGGGACGTAAATTATATATATGTTCATCCCATAAACGTCACATAACTTAAAAAGAAAAAGAAAACAAACGAAGTGTCCCAAATGGCTCTTTGTACCGACTAACAAACAAAAACGAAAAAGAGAAGCCTTATCGGCATGAAGCTTCGGCCGCCCCCAGCTAGTGGGAGATAGCTGCAAAACAAATCTGACCGTTGAGTTCAAATTTCGAACGACGAGAAAAAAAGATGATCATAAAATCCAAATATTTTATTTGTATGACATCTGTGTCCTTCCTTCCTGGTCTTTAGATATTATTTGAAAGCGACGGTTGAGTTGGGCTGGGTCTCACTCGGGCTTTCGGCGGGAAATTCAAAAGATCTTTTGCGGGCACAAGAAGCAAAGCCGCATACTAATTTTATATATATATATACACATATATTGCTATAAATATGATTAATAATAGTGAAATGATGTGAAACTATTCAACAGGAAGTAGTTAGTGCTGGCTGGCTGGCCGGCAAACAGCCCCCACCACCCAATTGTCTGTCTGTCACTGTGTTCTGTGCATACGGCATTATGCATTACCACGCGCTACCAGTGTGATTACACATCATAGTCTCAATTTCATTTTATTAATCCATATTTTACATTATTCTGTAAAAATAATATTCAGGTCTTTTTTTTTTTTTTTAATACTTCAATACATTAAACAAAATATGGGTTACAATAAACAAAAGTTCCCAAAAATGAGTTCCCAACAACAAAGCCATAGTAAAAACAACAATATGAAAATGGAAAATAAAAAAACCAAACATCAAATAGGAAATTAGTGTTTTATCAACTCTTTTAGAGTCAATAATTTTTTGGTCCTCTATTCTTTGAACAAAAGCCATGGATTGGGCCACATGAAGCCATACAAGCAGCATACAAGAAGAGGGTATGAGCTAGAGGGGGTGGGCGGAGACTGGCAGATACTGGCAGGTCGTTCGTGGCATGCAAACTAAGCTCCATTGCGTGAACTCCATGCGCCAGCACAAGGTGGCCAAAACTGGACTATGGCGATGTCAGCAAGGAGCGGCGAGACCAATGGGGGTGATTGGGAGGAGCGACAGAGAGTAGCAGTGACGGTGGAGGACCTATTCATGTCTTAGATTATTATTTTTAGAGCAATATTATATGCTATATCTCTATCTCATAAGTATGATGATCAACTTAAAATACACAATATTTCTCGAGTTGTATTCTTACTTAATGGTATGAATATTTGACGTAGGCCAGAATGCTTGGGAGTATATGAGGAAAACCCGAGTAGATGATAGTCAGAAGACTACCTGAAAAGAGTTTGGTAGTGCGATCGATTCCCCCCTGTAATTGCATTCGAGCGCACCCTTCTCTGATATTGCGATCGATAGCCCGTGCACAGGGCATTTATGTTAATTTTCCGTAGATGTAAATCGGGATGGTCTATCTTATCTTTCAGTCTTTTGTTAGGTTTCTTTGTTAGTCTTTTATTCTATCTTATCTTTTAGTCTTTATTTGAACTGGGTTTCTTTGTTAGTCTTTTATTTGGTTTAGTTATATTTCGTAGACTTCTTAATTGATTTTATTTCACTATTATCTTAGGACTAGGAGTCTTGGAGCTATAAATAGATGCTTAGAGCCATGAGAATGGAGTTTTGATTATTTATTTGGTTTTCTCAATAAGAATACTCAGAGTTGAGTTTTTCATTATTTTTCCTTAAATCATAGATAGTCTCTATTGTTTTGAGAAGATTTATTTGATTCTTGTGATAATCTCACAATCTTAGGAATATTTATCCCTTTTACTTGTTGTTTTCTTGTTCACCACTATCCTACGCTGCATCAATATTTTAACAAAATATGTGCTTAACTTTTATAGGCTTAATGATATAAGCAGGACTAAAGACCTCTTAGAGTCATCTCAAATGTAATATAGCATTAAAAATTACCATTGAATTTGAAATGATTATTATTGAATTTTGGTCGGTTGGTAATGTTAAATGCTACATCACATTAAATGACTTTAAAAAGACTCTAGTCCTACTTATATTATTACTCCTTTTATAGAGCTAGACGTTAACTTATTCTTTATATATATATATATATAATCATGCAATTTATATAATCTTCAGAAATAAAAGGTCAAACTTGATTAAATAAATTTTTGTTTTGTTTTGGGATTAGGGTTTTAGTTTCATGGACATTGAGAGTCACGTGTGTCGCATAATGAGGTGCAAATTGCATTGAAGATAGAGATGGCAAACTAGTACTTTAGAGCCGCCATAAACATAATCTTCCGAAAGGGAAAATTCCTTCTTATCCATCAAATTTGTATTCAAAATCTTTGATCTTATTAAAGTGTTTCCGAGCGTGACACCCACGCCTTATTGATTGTGAGTGGCACAATTATTCGCCTTTACCGCCAATTTGACTAGCCGCTCTCGTACTGCAAATTGGCCTCCCTCCAAAAGACAACTATGCCCTCTTCAAAACTCATAATTCCAATATCAAACCAAAGTGATTGCAAACCGCTACACATCAAAATAATTTTTATTATTTTCATAAGAGAAAATAATAATAATAATAATGATGATGGTACCTTCAGTATATAAGAATGATTTATTATCAAACAATAAAAATGAGTACATAAAGGGAAAAATTAGAATTAATTCTTTTATATGGATTTATAATAAGTTTTACATGGTATAAAAATGTTTTGAGAACTTTTTATTATTTATAAAAATAACAAATAGGCCTTTGCAGTCAACTTTCTTTTTTTTTTTAAGTGTTTTAAAAAATTAGATAAATACGATGTAAGCATCAATGAGATTATAAAATGTATCTATAACATGAAACAATCAACCTCTTGGGGCACCTTATTTGCTGTCGATCTCAAGGGGGCCTAATTGTCGTCTACAAGATAGAGTTTCACCTATAGCCTCCATATGCTGCTCAAGCTTCTCTCTTCCCTACAGGCTTGCCCCATTTTTGTTGCTAAGTTAGTATCGCTACTAGTATATTAAGGTTACATTTGATAATGCAAAGTAGCTATTTAACCGTAAAATAAATAATTTTTTTTGGGAATAAAAAAATGTTAGATGTAATAACCTTTAAACAGTCATTTTCATAAGAAACTTTATTTCATATGTTAAGAGTATATGTTAAAGATTCTTCATGTGTAGCTAAACAATCAAAGTAACTTTCATAATAATCGCAACTACCCTCTCATACGCTATCAATGTGATTGCGACCACTCTAAAGATTTTGTTGGGATAGAAGAAACATCAAATACTTTTTTTTTTTTTTTTAAATTATACAATTATTTTTAA
Organism: Corylus avellana; assembly: GCF_965113065.1. Lineage (NCBI taxonomy): Eukaryota > Viridiplantae > Streptophyta > Magnoliopsida > Fagales > Betulaceae > Corylus > Corylus avellana. The sequence continues at coordinate 28,761,251 of NC_142495.1, forward strand.
AATTCCAATCTTAGGGGAATGGTAATTTCCTAATTTTTTTAAAGGAATAATTATAGCATAACCAAATACCGATATCTATTCTAATTTCTATGTGTATTCTTGCTTATCCTACTTGTCCTAAATTTTTCAAAAAAGTAAAAATGATATATTCCCGCTAATTTGACTAACGAGGAGCAGTCCTTTTCGGCAGGTAAGCCTCGGCCCACAGCTTACACTTTTGTTGTTTTTTTCTTTATTATATTTCTAAATAACAAAATTAAAAATTAAAAATTAAAAAAAGAAAAGAAAAGAAGGAAGCAATATTTTCTCTATTGGCGGGAAATTTATTAAATTCTAATTGATGGGAAGTTTTGAGTCCGGCATCCACTGTGGCTTTTATAACGACGTGAGATAGGTATTCATAAAAAGACACGCCGGCACGTTAACGATGGGTGGGGAGCCCCGTTAGAAGAGACGGAGACACTGATGACATATGACAGTTAAGCCAACGAATCTGTACGAGTGCCACGTCAAACAAGATTCAGATTCCCCGTGGAGGCAAAAGATATTGTAGATCAAGTAATGGTCTGATCACCGGGTAATTCACGGGTTCTCTGTGAGCTGAACAGTCCGCCATTCGGCCCGGCAACAACTGTGCTTTCCCACATATTACTCTACGTTTTGCTCCTTGCACCAATACGTTTTTGTCCCAAGTAGAAGCTACATGTCTTTCTTTCCTGCCAATCTTGGATGATAGAAATAAATACTCAACAATTTAGTTGTCTCAATATTTAATAATTAGGACAATCTGGTTTAGTTCGCAGAATGCGTATTCTACTTAGGGGTAGGCAAATTAACCGTTACCGTTTAACCGGCCGTCTACCAGCTTCGACCGAACCGATATAAACCGTAGCCGATATGCCGATATCCTTATCGGTTAAAAAAAGTATACCGGAATTCGGTCCGGTCCGGTCCGGTCCGGTTAAGCGGTTCTTATCGGTTAACCGGTTAACCGATAAGAAACCGGAATTTTTTTTTTATTTATTTATTTTTTTTTTTAAGTCCTAGTCCTAAAACGGCGCCGTTTAGTCTTTTAGAGAGGTTTCCAAATTCCCACAAGTGACACAGGTTTCTGAATTTGTGTAATGGTGTTGCCCATGACTTATTTTCCTTTTGCTAAGTGACTTTAATTAGTTAATACTTTGTTTATTATTCATTAATGAATTTTATTTTAATTTGGGTTTGGGTAGGTTTGATGTTTTTTTTTTAAGTGATGGCATTTGATGAGATTTCTTTGCCTTTGGTAAAAGCATTTTTCATTAACTAGTTTTGCTAGTCTAATTAGCATTCATTATGTTAATTAGTCCATTTGCTTTGGAAAAATGTATTTTATAATATTAAAAAAAAAAAAAAAAGTTGAAGTGGATGATCAATATAAAAAAGCTTCAATTTTTAGCTCAAAAAACAAATATTTGGGTCCCAACAAAAAGTATTTGATCCCTAAAACAACTTATTTTTAATAAATTATTTTAGCCCAACAAAAAGTATTTGGGCTCTCAAAAGTTAAAAAAACTCATTTTTGGTTTTTGGCTCAACAAAATAAATCAATATAAAGCTCTCGGTTAAATCGGTTAACCGGTTTAACCGGACCGTTTAACCGTGTACCGTTTTAACCGAAATTATCGGTTAAAATTCTTATTGGTTCGGTATCGGTTAATAAACCGTTTAACCGAAAATTATCGGTTAATAACCGATAAGGTCCTTAACCGGACCGTTTTGACCGATACCCAGGCCTAATTCTACTGGATAACAGAATAATTATTACTGAGAATGGAAAAAGTTAAAATTGAATAATTATTCAAATTCTCTACTTTGATAGCAACATATATTTCATAATTGAAATTAAACTAAAATTACTAAGACGCCCATTTGATTTCTAATTTTTTCAAATCTTAAATTTTAAAAAATAAATAAATAAAAGAAAAGGCCATGAGTGGCCGGCCACCACAGCATGCATTGGGGGTGGCACAACATCGTGGGTGGTCATTGGGGTGGTCAGCCATTCATATGATTTATTTCTTTATTATTATTATTATTATTATTTTTAAGTTTGAGAGAAAAACAAATGTTTTTTTTTTAAAAAAAACATTGTCATTCTCATATGGAATAGCTATTCCTTTTATTTTTTAGAGGAGTATATATTCCTGTGTGAATGGGATTAGTCATTCCTATAAAAATAACTATTCTCAGGAATAGACTCTTACCAAACAAAAAAATGATTATTCCATGAAAATAGTCATTCCATTCCATGGGTCTATTCCACAAATCAAAATTATCAAATGGGTCCAAATTTTTGTAAAATTTATTTGTTCAAGCACATTTATTTGTTCATATATATATTTCTTATGGTTATTAGTTAAAAAATAAAATGCGATCTTTGGATTTAAGAAGATTATTAAACAAAATAGTAGTGGAACTTACAAATTTTTAATATGTTAATTTGTTGGAATACATCTCATAATGAAAGGTAATTATACAAATAAATAGTTAATATAACATTTTTTAAATTCATATATTTATTTTATTTTTTTTATATATAAGGTATGGAGACTTGGGTTTGGGTTGCACAAAGAAGTTGTGGTGCGAAGGTTGAGATTTGGGTGAGGATGAAAAGGTTGTGAACGGTCACAAAACAGACCGGCTTCACTGAAGCTTGTAAAAAAAAAAAACAAATGGCCATTACCGGTGCGTCAAGAGATAAATTTGTTGAAATATAAAATTATTAATAAAAAATTGATAAAAGAAATTAAATATTTAAAGATTAAAATATATAATGTTTTTGAAAACTTAGTAACTAAAATGGAAAAATAAATTATACTAGTGCTCCATACGTTTGGAAGTGTTGGGAATATAAACGGTTATAAAGTTTTTAGCAAGAGTATATTAATATACATAGTTGAACATCACTTTAACCCGAAAGCTTAAGCTAATGGAATTTGATCCGCAGGGACGAAGGAAGGGGGGACTGGCACGGGCCAAGGCCCCCCCTCAAATGACAATTTTTTTTTTTTTTTTTCAAGGTAAAAACAATTTTTTTATGGTTAATTTTTTTCTTTGCTAATGGGCCCTTGCCCATTAAATTTTTTCAGCTATGGCCCCTGCTCATTCTCAAGGCTGGCTCCGTCCCTGTTGATCTGCTTATGTTTATTAATTACTTTTTTTCTTTATACTTTATGAATGTGAGATTCAACACTGACAAGTGCACTCATAACATTTTTTTTCTCACTTGTGAGTGGTGAGTCTAGTCACATTGACCCAACTCTTCATCACTTGAAAGTCTTTTTACATTTTCAAGAGTGTCACCTGTCAAGAGTTGCGGAAGCAAATACAATTCCAAACCCGACGCACCCAAACACACGAACACCCATCTTAGTAAGCTAATCATGGTTCTTATACCATTTGTTGGAGAGATAAACTATTTGAGAGTTTTTACCAATAATACATTAAGGACAGAAATTTCCTTCAAACTAGTCTGAGGGAAATATCCTCTAAACCATGTAAAATAGTGTCAAGTGTTTATAAACATTTAAAAGATACATTAAATTTAGTCAAAGTTAGTAAACTGTTATTACTAAGGTTAAGAATTTAATGTGCATTTTAAATGTTTATAGACTCTTGGCACTATTTTACATGGTTGAAGAATATTTCTTAAGACTGATTTAGAGAAAATTTATGTCCATACATATACATATTTGAATATCACTCTAGTTCAAAAGACTAAGCTAATGAGCTTGAGTTCATTTATGTATTTTAACTACATTTTTTCTTTATATTTTTGCAATGTGAAATTCAAACTCACAAGTAACCTCACAGTAAAAAGTATCAATTTATCCAAGTAAAAGGCATCCAATCAAATGGCCATTGATTCATAAGAACCTGTTTTAAGTAACCGATGTAGCTTTGATGATATTACAAAAAGACAAACAAAAAAACAAAAAATATTTTCTATCTTTTATCTTTTATTTTTTTTTTCATATTCAGAATTAGATCTCATACAGAAAATAGCATTTTTCGATTAAAAAAAAAAAAAAAAAAAAAAAGGTTCTCATTTCAACCGTTTACAGGAATGAGATGAGACATTGGATTGGAAATTTAAGAGCACAAATGGCCAAATGTATTGGATTGAGCCGAAAAGGGTTAAGTCCCAATTACCAAACATTGACAAATAGCAACGGATTCAATGCCCGCACGTCTCCGTAGCGCGTGTATTTGAGAAATCGCGTTTGCTGCGCAGCAGACAGACGAGCACGCGCTCGGAAGCAGGTGAACGGCGTGGATAAAACTGTGAATCTTGGTTGTTTTGACCATGTGAAGGACTAAAGCGGAGCAAAAGGACACATTAATTAATAATGAATGGGAGTCGTAATAACAGATGTTGATAGAGAATTAAGGATGATGTAATGAAGTAATGATTATGTTTGGATACTTTAATTAGTGGCACAGGGTGGGGTTGATTAAAAGAGACAGATAATTGTGATGCTCATGTGAGAAAATACAAGGTGGGTTCCACTACTAAATCACCTTAATCTACATCTGTAAATTGAAAAAACAAAAAAGGTACCTTGGTTTAACGTCCAATGCAAGCTGGATTTGGCCGATTAAGATTTATGAAATTTTTAATCAATTACAATAATCAAATTAAATAGCTTAAAATCTTTATTTTCTGACTTTCTTTATTTTTTTAATTTTCAAAAAAAAAAAAATTAATAAATAGCTTAAAATCTAAAATACCCCTTAAAGCAAAAATAATAATTTTTACCTCTCACGGCACATCATTTAAAAAAAAAAAAAAAGACACCCAAAAAAACACATGATTTTTTTTTTTTTCTAGAGCCGGCAGGCAATAAATTATGTAGTGTTGTTTGCTTAAGGGTTTGAGCATGCACCTATGTCTAGCTAGTTCCCTCGTAAATTGACTAAACGGATAATCTACGTGGGTTTTAAATTTTGTGGAGATTTTTTTTTTTTTGAATAACAAGTTGGTTCATGTATTTTGGTGTGTATCAAAAAAAGTCTTTATATTTTTAAAAGTGATAAAATTAATTTTAGAGTTTTTCGTGTGTAAAATTACTCCTTTTATGAACTTCAGTTAATAGGTCATTTGCTCCCCCCTCCCACACATGTTGTTTAACAAACAACATGCCACGCCCAAACACTATTTAATGCCAATTGCTCCAATTAAGTTGCACCATGTGTATCACATTCACATTACCATTACTAGTTTATCAAACATTGCTTAACCAATGTTTCATATACACTCACATTGCCATTGCTAGTTTATCAAACATTGCTTAACCAATGTTTCATATGGTTTCGTGGGGTCTACCCCCTCACACAAAAATTTGCACATAACCCATCGCTTAATTGAGAGTTTTGTTGCACACTTAACCCATCGTTGTTGCTTCCGTACTTGGATAATGGTCCATAGTAGTTGTTAGCATTACGATTATTACCAAGAATTGGTATTTTGGGAAAACTGAAGTTTATGCTGATACACAATTGGTTGTTCTGAGTTGAGTGCGTCGTGGTTTTGCTCTCGAACAAGGTTGTGGATCGGAGGTGGGCCAAGTACAAGCTTGTTTGGTGTACCCAAATGTAGAAAAAGGTTTAGAGGACCCGTAGACTTGAAGGCAACCCCAACCTAAGCCTAAGGCTCGAGTTCACCAAGCAGCATACGCGCACGATACGCTAAAATCATCTCCCTTACATACGCCCGAAACGGTTACAAGTCCTATGAGGAATAATATTCACCTTATTATTAACTTACTTGTCTAAGACTTGTACATTAAGAAAAGGAGCCGTTGGACATGGTACTCCCTCGATGGAAAGCAAGTTACGAGTCTTAAATGCCTTGCCTTTTCGAACCCACTTCGCAAGGGAGTAAAGCCGTTGAAATTAACATTCAAAATGAAATGAAATGAAAATTACGAGGATGCACAACATTCCATAAGGGTCCCATTAGTGTTCGATATATGCTAATTGAGCTCACTTGCCAACTAAAGATGAAAGATCTCTAAAATATGAAGTGGTCTACGTCACATGTAGACAAGCAATTTCACATTTCTTGCTTTTATTTTGTTCATACACCCTATCAAAATTCATTACCGCTAACTTTATCATCATAGATGGTTTTATCGTCGTCGCTAGTGAGCCACTCTAACCCTTGGCCTTTTTTGCATGTTTGCTACACCAGACGTTTGACATGTGTGGTAATTGTATCAACATAATCCATAATTCTTATTTTGTGCCAATTACGCCTTCTGTGTGAGACTAACCGTTACTCAAAAGATAAATGTTATATACTACGCATTTATCTTGTAAATATTGACACGATAAGGTATATTGTATAGTAACCCTTTGATTAATCATTGTTAAAAATAAAATAAAATAAATGGTTACTCCCTAGCCATATTAACATGAATATGAGATAAAATTATAGTATATAGCATGGCCAAAAAATGCAAGTACAACTATGCCTTTAATGTAAGGTTAAGCGGCTAATTCTCACTCGACAATGCATATCTATTAGCATCATGCTACGAACTTATAAAAGTTGGGGGCAATGGAATAGATAAAAAATAATTTGAATGCCATCATAAAATACAAGGAAAAAAGTTTTCATTCCAAGGAAATTTCTCAAATTTAGTATATTAAATTAACATTTATCTTTAAAATATGTGTTTCTCTTATGTATTTTTAATAAAGATGAACATATTTTAATTTAATAAATTGAATTAGAAGAATTTTTTTAAGCTCAATTTTTAAAAAAATAACTTTATCCTAAATATAATAACATTCAGGTCTTTAAATTGTTTCACAAAGTGATATAATTAACTCCAAACTGATTTAATCTTGCTTGATATATATATATATAGTGAGACAATTAATGGATGTCCATTCTGGTGGCCTATTTGTTTAATAAATCGAGTTGATAAATTGTTCTTCTTGAGAATTGTAGAGTTTTAAGAAATTAGCTCACCATAAATCAATCGGTGAGGGGAGTGCTGTATCAATTAGTTCGTAGATTAGCATTAATTAGAAAAAAGGACTGATTAACATTACTATATAATATAAGTAGAATAAGATTGGAATAAAATGTGGTTTGTATAGTTTCTCTTAAGTAAAAAATTGCAAACTTTGGATTTGGACAGAGTGTAAGAGTGTTAACATCCAAGTTGAGATTAAATTGGCAAAAAAAGGGCATGTTAAGACGTCCTATGAATTCTAGATTGTCTCATACTATGTCGTTTACACTATTTCAATGCAAAACAAACCAATCATTTTTAAATGGTTGTTGTAGGGAAATGGGCATCATAATCACAAATCACTGTGAATATTTAAAACGGCAAAATTGAATCCATGCGATGGATTGGAAAAATGATAATTTTTTTGTTGGCCCATGAAGATAAATATATTTGTAATTTTGTGTTTGAAAATTAAAAAAAAAAATCAATTTAATACACACTGCTTGGCCATGTCCACAGCATGTCTGGACAAGCCCTAAAAAGAAGTCTGATTTATTTTTTTATGTTTTTTAAAGAAGCACTGAAAGTGGATAAAGAGACAAAAGGTTTGAGGCAGTAAAACTTCATTGGTGGTAGATAATTTGAAACCAAGTAACAGTGTATTAACCAGTAAAAATCTCATAGACCACAGTCCCAATCATATATAATTATGTGTTTCTGTACATTACTCATTATTAATTATAAGTTTTTAATTTGCTGCAGAATTAGGCAAATTTAGACAGGTGGCAGGTGGGTTGCATACAAGGACAAATGTTTCCAACCATTGGCCCATTGTGCCCCCTCTCTATCTCTCTCTCTCTCTCTCTCTCATTTTTTTTTTTTTTTTGAAATTTGTCTCAACGAGACCCTGAAACCTTAATAAAAGCAGCTTGTCTTCAACATTCCCTATTCCGCACCCCTTCTCTCTCTCTCTCTCTCTCTCTAACGCACACTTCCCTCTTCTTCCTTTAACTTTTTCTCCTTTTGTTGGGTCCCTCGGCCTGCAAACCCAGCAAACTCGGCTGGGTCATTATTAAATCTTCCCCAGCCAGCAACTCCCTCATACCCATCTCATTTCCCTTCACCACCATAAGCCCCATCTCTCTCTCTCTCTCTCTCTCTCTCTTGTATTTCTTGGGGCTTTGCATGGGGGAGTCTGTAGGAGACGCGAAGGTCTGGTATCACTCGCAGTTTCTCACTAACGACGACCCACTCATGGACAAGGAAAACTTCAACAAAAGGGGTGTCAACGCTGGTTTCGCACCCGGTTTCAGTTTTCCCACCGAGTTTCCATACGAGTTCGACTCGTTAGGTCCAAACTCGTCCGTCAACTCGCCCGTTGAGTCCGTTGCGGGTTCCACCGAGACCGAGGGCAGCGACGAGGAGGAATTCTTCGCCGGGTTAACTCGCCGCCTGACTCAGTTCACGCTTCACGAAACTCAGAAACTCGCCGTTAAGCCGAGTCTCCCTCAGAACAAACCAGAGGTAACTTCTTTTTTTCCTAAAAGAATCTTTCACTTTCTCTTTTATCTTATCTCTTTGCTTTCGTGAACCGAGTTATGACACTGGCAATTTTCTTGACTCAGTGGGTCATGGCCGGGTCGCCCCAGTCGACTCTGAGCGGAATCGGGAGCTGGTCCGGTCGCAGTGCTGTATCGAGCAATGGAAGCCCAAACGGTCCCTCTCAGTTTCCGTCTCCTCCGACGACGCCGTTTGGTGCTAAGAATGACACCTGGGATCTCATCTACGCAGCGGCTGGGCAAGTTGCGAGGCTGAAGATGGGCGGTGAGTCGCCCAAATACAACTACCAGAGCAGAGGACTGCTCGCTCCTCCGAAGACTACAAATCCAACCTCCGCGGCTAAGAGCTGTAGCTTTGGGTTGTACTCCAACCAGAGTCTCACTCACAATCTCCCACAGACGACTCAGGTGAGCTAACTTGGTGGTTCTTCAAGTTACCCCCTGTTTGGCTTCCGAGAAAATTGAGAAACGGTTTCCGGGAAAATGGGAATCTTAGCGATTTTTTTGTTTGTTGTGTTTGCAGTTTCAGCATCTGAGGCAGGACCAGGTGCTAAAGTCACAGCGGGTTCCAGTCTGGGAGAGACAACAGGAAGTGAAGGTGGGGTGGTCAACTCAGCCGCACCAGCAAGAGCAACAGATCCAGAACAGGGTGAGAAACACTACAGGGTACGAGAGTGGAAGATGTGGAAAGCCTATGGGTTTGCCCCAATCTGCATGGCCTTCACTGCAAGCTCAGCAACAAAATCAACTCCCACGCCACCATGGTTCGGGCACGCGAGCTGGTTATCTCGGTGGATCTGGTGTGAAAAGGGAGAGCGCTGGAACTGGAGTATTCTTGCCTCGCAGATACAATAGTGCGCCGGAATGTTGCAAGAAAACAGGTACACCTAAAACAGGTTTTGGGTATCTTTCTGGCGTTTCAAATTTGGACTACTTTTTTCTTTTCGTTCTTTGGATTTTACCTGGAGTGTTAGTGACATTAATATTTTTTCTTTCTTTGGCAGCTTGTCCCACAGTCATCGTTCCGGCCAAGGTTGTTCAGGCTCTGAACTTGAATTTCGATGACATGGGCGGGCACGCTCAGCCACGCTTCAATACTGGCTATGCCTCTGACCACGGTAGGCTAATTTTTTGGAGATTGGGCCAAATTTTCTTCACAGATCTTTTAGTTTTCTGTTGTCTTAAAATCTGGGTTATGTATTTCACAGATGCTGTTGTGGCGCGGGCGAATGCGATCTTGATGCAGCAAAGGCGAAGTTTACGGCCGGAGGGGGCTCTGAACCACGAGATACGCCTGCCTCAGGAATGGACATATTAAGCCTGCAATGGGTGCTGTGTTTGTTTTGGTTGGACACAGAAAAGCAGTATAGATGTAGGAGTTTGTGATAGGATATGGTATTTTGGTTTAATTACAAGCAAGGAATTCAAGAATGGGGAGTGTAGTTGTTTTTGTTGCAATAAAAAAGATCCAGATTTTTGAGGAGGTTGCCAGCTTTTATGAACTACCAAGCTTTAGGTGAAGTTAGTAAAGAACAGAAGGAATTAGCAGTGGTGGTGAAGATGGGTTTAATAAGTGGTGGGTAAATTTCTTTGGTGGGTTTGTGGGCGGAAAAGAGTGTGTGGGGGGGGGGGCAATGTGTAATTTTGGGGGAGGTTTTTACTTTTTACTGTGGGTGAAATGAGGTTGTAGATGGGGTGTAATCCACAAACCTCTTGTAATGATCGGTTAAAAGTTTAGTAATAAGAAAGCTCTAAGTTCTGTCTAACTTCTATATGCGGCTTCATTTCTTCCTTTCTATCTTACACACTGCTCTAATTATTTTACTAATTATAAACTTTCACATTAATTTGCAAATGACTTCAAAAGTATTTCAAACAACATTTTTCTTCAAATAACATTAGAAAGTGAATGGGGAGAAGAAGGATTTTCCATCAAACAAATAAAGTTAAAAGGAGAAAAGAAAGTTTTGGGGGAATGGTGGGAATTCCTTAAGCGTGAAGCATTGGGAGATGGGGGATCGATGGTGGATAGCAATGGACGGTGATGGATACAGATGAAGAGGATGATGATATTGGCCGTACGGTTCTGAGTGATTTTGTGTGGGGCCACTAAGATCGCCAAGTTTTGGGTCCCTTCCCTTTCATAGAACAGCTCCCGTTGCGTTTCCCGCTTTTTTTATTTTTTTTTATTTTTTCTTCTCATCTTAAAAAAGTAACGGGGTGGAGAGTCGGGAGACAGCTTTGGTAGTTGTGATATGGTGCTATTCACGCAGTGCAACGTTGACTCAATCAACTCTCTTCTCTTTCCTAATGTCTTATCCAACGGTGCAAATCTCACATCTGTCTCCCAATTATCTATCTCTCTTATCGCCACTCCATAGCTTCCAATCTCTCTCATTATCACCCTCATTTGGGGAGGGGCCGGAGGGCATCCCTTCTCTACAAGGGTGGCCAGTACCCTTAAAATAGCTATAGGGAACGGAAGGGCATACCCTATGTAGCGATGAGGATGGCAATAACGATGGAAAGACACCGAATTTTAATTTTTTGTGATAAAATTTGGATGGTTCAATTAAAATGAATGACCGAAATCAAAACTAGGCATACAAGATCTCGACCCTTGATGCTAAAAAGTGCCCAAAATCAATGTAGTAGAATAAAAGGAATTTCCAAGTGAGAGGCCTAGTATAAGTAGTATTTAAATAAATAAATAAAAAAAGGTTGAAAATACTTTTTTATATCAGACATTTTAGTCAACTACTTTGAGCTATTTTTCTAAACTCTCGAGAAACTATTCCCCTTGAGATGACATGCATTAGGTGTAGCGTAGTTTAGGTCAGTTGGTGTTTGAAATGTACACGACTTTCATTTTCAACTTTAACTTTATAAAGAAAACACAAATGGGCCGACCTGACACTCTCAGATAGATAGAAGCAGCAGATGATGAGATTGGATTCCCCCATCATTCTTAGACGATGGCCATGGCCATGCATTTGGATCAACAAAAATATAATATATAACATTTATCATTTATACATTAAGTGAAGATCTCGTTATTAAACTGTCTGAATTTTATAAAAATTCAAGCAGATTGAGAGCCCATAAGCTTAGGGCCGCTTAATTTGTGGGATAAACTTGAAACAAGTACGCTCCATAACCCGTCTCTCTTAATAACCCGTCTCTCTTAATCGGTTCCAAGGCTTCGTACTTTTTTTTTTGTGCATGGCCTAATTGTGCCTTAACTGAGGGTTGATTGGTACAGTGAAGTGTTTAACTGGTGATGTTTCTGTTTGATGTTCATTTTTAATTAAATAGATGTGGAAACAGTGGAAGTACATATGACATGTTGAGACCGGTGGAGGTGGTTGAAGACAATTATTTTGCCTTCTAAAGTTAATCATTGTCCTCTTAATGGGGTGACCTTGTGGTATAAAACAAGGGAACAGGCTCCCTCTGCTTTACAACTTAAATATTGATATTAAATAAAATTGTTATTTTTTTTTTCTTATTCTTTGTTTAGGGTCTAGGGTTACTGTTTGTTTTTTTATTAAGAGTTTGAAAATATTTTTTAATAATAAAAAAGTCTACGTCACGTGAAATAAAAAATGATCTATTCTATAGTCTAAATTATAGTTTATAGATTTAATGATGAATATATTGTCACATCATTTAAAATTTTGTATGACGTGACACATATATACACTTAGATGCTACAAAATAAACCATCCGTATTTCATTTGAGATCAAGGATAATGGATGATATGAGACAATGGACGATGAGATCAAAGGGAATGTATGAGAAGGGGGAGGGAGAAATATGAGAAAAACTAAAGACATTAACAAACGACCTAAACATAACACACTCTAAGAAATACAATGTTCATATTTGCGACATCAAAATAGTTTTTCAACTCAAAACTAAAAAAACACCTCTCAATTCTTACGTGTATTTTGAATTGGTGCCAATTTAATAGAGTAGATGAGAGAAAATTTACGTAGCCGATTTAGAAGAAAACTTGGTCTATTCACAAATGAGGATTCATTGCGCTCCCATGTTGTAATATCTTCTTTAGAGCAACGCACCGTTGGGTTGTAGTAAATGGATGAGGGTTATCTAGTAGTGAAGAAACTGATCATTTTTTGTGAGAAATTGGTTTGCAAGCAAGCGAGAGTGCAAAAAGCAAGCAGATAGAATATACGTGGAATAGGAGGAGGTGGAGGAGCTGTCAGCACGTGATGGAAAAAGTAACCTTGAGATTGAGAAGAAACACACGACAGCATCAGTTGGTTGGGGGTGAGACTTTCTTGATTTCAGGCCCATATCCAGCCGTCAATCACGTTCTCTTGGGTCCCCTCCGACTCGGTTCTCTCGGTAAATTATGTGCTCCCCCTCCCGGATTTTCCACTTTGCGTTTTTGGTGCACTGATTTTCGGTTCATAGATTTTGTTTTCTTAGTTGTTATTAGCGTTTCATATCTTCAATTGCACACAAACATGCCCAACTTTGCCTATTAATTGTACGGTAAAGATTTATGTCTCATCTTTGAGGTCAACTATATCTAACATTAAATCAAGGAAACGAACTTTCCGTGCCAATCCATATATGCGCGATGTAAATTGTCACGTCAGTTACTAAAAGACTTATAATTATAATAATCCTAACAAAACTCTTAATCAAATCTTTCTTTTTGCTTTATTCATATCTGATACTGTTTGTGCATATGATTAATTATCATCATCCCCTACTCTCTTTTTATTTATTTATTTATTTTATTTGAGGGCATTAGTCTGGAATTTGATATTATCATGAACTAAACTTGTTGTCATACTTTATAATTGTAATACTTTTAATATTGGATAAGAGTAATATTAGACACTACATTTTGATTCCACCATTATTTCATTCTGCTGACGTGGCAATGCAGTGTAATCTTTTCTTCTTTTTTTTTTTTAAACATGGGCTGATCAAAAAGTTGATTGGTACTACTATGTTAGCATGATAGATTGATAGTGAGAGGATAAAAGTGTAGTTTTTTACTTTCTAGCATCACACTTGTATTAAATTTAGAGTAGTGTTACATACCACACAACTGCCTCACTATGCGGACATGATATTGTTAATTTACCATTAAATCCGTCATTGTTAATTTTTTTTTTTCTTTCTTTTTAAAAAATCAATGATGAATTGGCAAGGCCACACAGGATAGTAATTAATGAAATAGTGGTATCGTATTATTAAATTGATTAGAGGCAATCGGATAACGATAAACCAACCAAAAAGGGCAACTCATTGATACATGTTGGTGCCGTCTATGATACTCGCCATTGTGATGGCGTGCTCGTAGTAATCATGTTGGATTGTTGGTGGCTTTGTCTACTGTAAATAATGATGTCAATGATGGAAGTAATAGGAGAAATTGTTTGCTGTTTTGCTTATTTCTTTCTTTACTCTTTTATGATATGATTAATTTTAATTCAACATGACTAAATTATAGTAATTAAGTAGCTTTCAGATTCGATATCAAAAGTGAAGGGTAAAATAATTTTCAAGCTACATGAAACAAGCTCTGGACCTTTTTTTGATGCTTCAACCCAATCTAGTTAGCCCGAAATCTAGCACTCTATCTATCTGGGCTCAACATGATTTAGGCCCAATAGTTTTGTAACTGAGCTAACATACCCAATGCAGAATTGCTCGCATTTCTTTGAGCCAGCCCAGCCCTGCCCATATCTTTCTTGAAATAGGTGAATAAGCCTCTCGCTATTGCATGAGATCTCTACAGGGATTGAAAGGATTTCTATCCATCGTTCTTCGGGCTTCAAAGATATATATATATATATATATATATATATAATTTTTTTTTTTATATACAATTTTCCTTTAGGAGTTGGGACAGAATTCGGCCTGAATCCCGTGCAGGTCATGTTTTTGAGTTCAGCATGAAGGACTCGGATTATGCAACAATTAGACAATTTGAATTGCGATTTGTATCTTCACTAAGCTCCACTTTAGAGTTATATTACCATTTTGCTACTACCCAATAACTTAACATGAATGAATTAAGATTAAAAAAATTTGATTTGTTTAATTAAATAAATTAGAGTAAGATTGACATATATAATCTTACATTCATATTTTGGATATAATCTAAACTTTACACATAACATTTAAAACTAACAATTTTTTTATAACTTGCAAATCTAAAACGAACTCAATACAAAATTAACGAGTTAAAATTGAAATATTTTAACAATAAAATAAGTCAAATTAGAATTAATTTATATAGAAAAAGTTTACGTTCACGTTTTTATTACTACGTAAAATCATTACTTGAGCAAGATTTATACGTTCCACTATCCAAATAGAAACCCCAAACTCTAAGAAACACACAGAACACTCAACTCCTTCTTCATGGCTTGATGCACATGACATGAAGTCATTTATTTGCACATACATAACATAACATGACTCGCTCGACATACATAGATGAAGAGTCGTTGAGCATTCAGCCAGAGATCTCAACGGTCTTAACAAGAGGCTGCTTCACCTCCACCTTGGGCACGGTCACAGTAAGCACCCCATTCTCCATGCTGGCGTTGACCTGGTCAACCCTCGCATTCTCAGGCAGCCTGAACCGCCTCAAGAACTTGCCGCTGCTCCTCTCAACCCGGTGCCACGTCTCCTCCTTCTTCTCCTCCTCTTTCCTCCTCTCCCCGCTTATCTGTAGCACCCGACCCTCCTCTATCTCCACCTTCACCTCCTCTTTTTTCAGCCCAGGAAGGTCCGCCTTGAAAACGTGAGCTTCTGGGGTCTCCTTCCAGTCAATGCGGGTGTTGGCGAACGCCGCCGTTTCAGCTGCGAACTCAGAGCCAAACGGAAAGTCCTGGAATGGGTCCCAGATGTCCAGCGAGAATGGGTCGAAGATGTTGGTCCTTCGGCCAAAGAAGCGGCTCGGAATGAGAGACATGGCGTTGAAAATGAAAGAAAGGGATCAAAGGTTGCACGTTAGTGAGCTTTGCTGTGATTGTTTGCTTTCTTGCGTTTTTGCAGGGCTTGATGAGGGAGGTATTTATAGGAAAGTAATGGCGCCTTCGATTCTTCTGGTATTCACTGGTAAGTTTGGTTGATGGTTGATGAGGAGGATGGAGAAGTATCTATCTGGTACAGAGAAGAGTCTTCCAGAAAATTGATAAAGGCATGTGAATGGGGCGATCTTTCTCGAGTGTTCGGCCTAGCCCAGCGAAGTCTAATGATAATATAAAAAAATTGAGGTTTCGGCCCACCCCACCCCCAGCAAAGTCCTGATTACGTACTATAAAAAATCGAGGCTATATTATATATATTTTCAAAATAATTGATGTTTGGTTTGGTTAAGGAAATTTCAACAAGTTTGCCCCCCTTCAACCCCTAAAAAATATGAATTCATTTATTTTCTTTATTACCCTTAAATTTGACTTAAAATTTATATATTTTCATATTTGATTGATATTTTTTTATATATAAAAAAATCAACACTTATCTTAAGACATTTTAAGAAGATTTTTTTTTTAAAAAAAAAAAAAAAAATTATTAAAGTGAATGTTTATTGCTAAACAGAAGAAATAATTTTTTATTAAAATTTATTTATTGCAAGAAAACAAATGGTCCGAGGATATTTCTTTTGAGAATTGGTAGAGTTAAAATGTCTTGATACGGTCATTTCCCTATGCTTAAACCGCTTTTATCGGCCATTATTGAGAGGATTGGGCCATTTTATGAGCTATTTCTTATTTTGTTTTATTAATTAATATGTAAAAATCATTAGGAATTAAGTTTGAGCAACATTTATACGACCGGGCCACAATCCAAATAGTAACACACAACATTCCCATACCCGTACCATCAAACCCAACACCTCCTCCTTCATACACATGAGATGATGAGCTCATTCATTGGCTCATATATAATGAAGAGCTCAGCCTCGATCACCCAGAGATCTCACCGGCCTGAACATCAGTCGTCTCATCTCACAAGTGATCATCTAGTAGCTAGAGGAATTAAATTGACACTAATTCCATTTTATTTATTTAGAAATAGCTGGAATACATCATTGAATAATCACTACCTGCTTATTGATGAAGATAACGATAACTAAAAGGATTACAAACGTAGGATAGCATATATATATATATATATATATATATATATGAAAAGTGCTAGGGAGCCAAATAAATGAATTAAGAAAAATTTTCAAATCGACGTGACAGATCGTAAATGATAGACAAAAGAAAATTGCATTTTTCTTTTTAATTTAAAAACTTTTACCACGCCAATTTAAAAATTTTCAACATTTATTTATTTGGCTCTTTAAGATTTCTTATAATATATACACAGACACATAAAGAAGCTGGAATGCAGGTAGTTAATTATAAAGATTTATCGCCGACTCCAGCAATTCACCTCCATGCCTTGGGCACTGTGACAGTGAGCACCCCATTATTGATTCCGTAGGTGACCTGGTCCGCCGCCGCGTTCCCGGGGAGGTTGAACTGCCTGGAGAAGGAGCTGCTACTGCTTCTCATAGACCTGTACCCTGTCTCATCCTCCTGCTGCTCCACTATGCTCCTCACCCCGCTTATCTTTAGATTCTGACCATATACCTCCACCTTCAACTCCTCTTCTCTCAGCCCCGGAAGGTGGGCGGTGTAAATGTACGCGTCTCGGGTCTGCTTCTCGTCTATGCTGATGTTGGCGAACGCCGCCGGTTCAGCTGCAAACTCAGACTGCATGGCTTCCATCCTAGAATTCATGGTTGACATGGCATTGTTAACAGTCTGAATGGGGTCGACGATGTTGTTCCTTCGGCCAAAGTTGCCGTGGGGAGTGAGAGACATTTTTGTTGGAGATGAAAGAAAGAGATCAAAGGTTGCAAGTTCGGGAGCTTCGATGTGTTTGCTTGCTTGCTTGTGCTTTTTGCATGGTGTGTTGAGGGAGGTATTTATAGGAAAACAATCAGGTCTTTTGACTCTTCTGCTAACTTTGGTTGATGCTTGAGGAGGTGGAGAAGCATATGGTAAAAAGAAGAGTCGTACAGAGCATTTATGAAGGTGGGTTAGGAGAGGGCAGGTATGCGGAAAGGGATTTTTTTTTTTTTTTTTTGGTGACACCTTCACGCAAGGAGAAAATAGAGGAAAATTTGATCCAGTTATTTTCTCTTCATCTTCATTAGCAGTAATTTTCAGTGGATTGAGTTATATATTCCTAGGGAACATGCAGAAAAGGATTAATATGGAGAGGAGCGGTCCATTATATTTGACGGTGTCGGTACAATTGTTTTAAAAATGTGAAATGACAATTTATCCTTTAAAAATAGATATGCAAGGTTTACTCGGATCCCACACAATTGAAACAAGATCGGGTCGGATTCCACCTTATCTAAGACAAAAAAAACAATTAATGAAGGTCGGTCACTAATTAAGAGTGGGACGAACCATCGGTTAAGCTCTTATCCGATGCCTCAGAGGACCTTATTTCTTGCTTAATCTCAGATGCTATCTTTTACTTCACACGAGCTGTAGCTGACACCCTTAAGCTCCCAAGGATTGTTTTAAGGACTGGTGGTGTTTCCTCCTTTGTTGTTTTTGCAGCATTTCCACTTCTCAGGGATAGGGGATACCTCCCCATTCAAGGTATGTTTTGTCTCCATTTTCTCTGTTTCTTCTGCTTTTTTTCTTTAATTTTGTGAAATTCTTGATATATGTAGGAGCATATAGGTGAGACCTTTGAGATTGTTAATCTTGTTAGTAATGTATATGTAAATTACCTCAATGCGGATCATTGCTTACATATGTAATTTTTTTTTTAAAAAAAAATATATATATATATTTGAAATCAGATTCTCAATTAGAAAAGCGAGTGGAAGAGCTTCCACCTCTCAAAGTGAAAGATCTTCCTGTGGTCAATACCGATGACCCAGAGGCATTTTATGAAATTGTAGCTGGCCTGGTCAATGAAACAAAGGCCTCTTCAGGAGTCATTTGGAACTCCTATGAGGACCTTGAACAGTCTGCACTGGTCACTCTTCGACAAGAATTTCCCATTCCAATCTTCCCAATAGGCCCATTTCACAAATACTCTTCAGCCTCTTCTTCAAGTAGCTTATTAACCCAAGACCAGAGTTCCATTTCCTGGCTAGACAACCAAGCACCAAAATCTGTAATCTATGCAAGCTTTGGGAGCATAGCAGCCTTGAATGAAGCCGAGTTTTTGGAGATTGCTTGGGGCCTAGCCAATAGCAAGCAGCCCTTCTTGTGGGTGGTTCGACCTGGATTAGTCCGTGGCTCGGAATGGCTCGAACCACTGCCAAGTGGGTTCCTAGAGACTTTGAATGGAAGGGGCCACATTATCAAATGGGCTCCACAGCAGGATGTGCTAGCTCATCCTGCTTTGGGTGCATTTTGGACTCACAATGGTTGGAATTCAACATTGGAGAGTATTTGTGAGGGGGTTCCCATGATTTGTATGCCTTGTTTCGGTGACCAAAAGGTGAATTCTAAGTACGTTAGCCATGTTTGGAAGGTTGGGCTGCAGCTAGAGAGTGGGGTGAAGAGGGAGGCCATAGAGAAGACTATTAGAAGACTAATGGTGGAGAAAGAAGGGGAGGAAATTAGAGACAGAATTTCAGAGTTAAAGGAGAAGGCAAATCTTTGCTTGCAACAAGGTGGCACCTCACGCGAATCCTTGGATAGCTTGGTTACTCACATATCTAAATTAGAATCATTCACCTTCAAATCTCATTGACAACCCTCTCTTCAAACGAAATTGGAGAAATATATCCTATTTATACTCGCTAAACATGTGAGAAATACTTTTTTTTTTTTTTTTTTTAAATTTAAAAAAAAAAAAATTTTTAAATAGAATTTTCTTTAACTCTATTAATGCTATTAAAAAACCTTTTTATATGCTAAGCAACTTTTTTGAAGAGAGTTTGGAGGAAATTTTGTCGTATAGTTGAGGCCTTTTAAGGGCTTATTAGGCTTAGTTATATAGAGTAGCACTTCGTGGTCTTATATTAATTAATATGCTTATAAGTATTGACATTTATATTACAAAAAATATAAATAAGTATTGGCATTTTTGGCATTTGTATTGGCATTTATGAACAAATTTCATTCTAATGTAATCTCAATATGCATGATAGAATTGTAAACTTTTGACAAGGAAAGACATCTTTATTCCCTCTATATAATGTTTTTTTATTTTAGATTTGTACAATTATAAAGCTTACAAGAATAGTGAAATGTAAATATAGCACTGCAAAAGGCGTGTTAGACAGATAAATTGTTCTACTCTAGTAATTAAATTGACATATGTTCTTAGAATATGTGATTCTTATATGCATTTAAAAAATGTATGTGAGAACCACATGCTCCAAAGACGAATGTCACATATTTTATTAATCTGATTAAAAAAATATGTGAGAATTATATACTAAAGAGACATTCTCAATTTAATAGACTATACTATAATATTTTATTTTTTCAATTCAATTTAAAGAAAACTTTATACTTTTGCACCACTTCAATCTTATCCCAACTAATATATTTCCCAGTCTTGCCCCATATATATATATATATATATATATATGTGTGTGTGTGTGGGTGGGGGGTGTACAAACTACAAAGCTTAGTCTCCCTTTTATAGAAAAGAGATAAGATATAGTGATATACGACATGAAGATTATAATTGATTTGTCCAATATGCTTTGGAACTTCCAATTTGGGTCTTCAAGATCACATGGTTTCCCACGTGAATCTGAAACATCTTTATCATGTTTGTCTACATGCTATATAGCTCGATTGGACTTTCGAGTACGTACCCCGACCACGTCAGGCTTATCAACTACTGTCTCTAATGGTTAAGGAAACCGAATTTGGCTAGGAACTGTAAAAATAATTACTTGAGATTTTTGTAGTTTTTTTACAGTCCAGAATTAGTTTTACTCTCTTTTCCTCTTTTTCATAATAAAATTTAGACCGAAGTTTGGACAGCTAATAACGACAACAAAAAAAATCTTCTATAATTATTTTACAACACTTAAGTCAAATCTAAAGAAATTACCAGGGCCTTTTACCCCCATCCCATTCTTTCCAATAGGCCCATTTTCCCAAGTGGTTGGGGTTCCGGCCTAGCCAACAGTAAGCAGCCCTTCTTGCGGGCCATTGGAACATGGTTAAAATCGTGGCTAAGAATGGCTCGAACCATTGCCAAATAGGTTTCAAGAAGATTTGGATGGGAAGGGGGTATACTTTGTTGCGATCCGGATCCCTGGCCATTCAATCTTATCTAATGGCTCAAGCATGCCAAGTGTTCCACTAAAATCTAAATAATAAAATGTTATTTAATTTTTTAAAAAAATAAAAATAATAAAAAATAAAAATAAACTAATAAAAAATATGTGATGGCGGATCACCACTTATGAGCCAGCCACTCCCAATGATGGAGGTGGTCCAACCACCCTTAGGCCAAACCTAAAAAAATAAAATTTATGAGTTTGGCCCGAGGGATGACCGGGCCACCACCTGGGGCTAAACCTATAAATTTCACTTTTTTTGGGTTTGGCCTAAGAGGTGGACGAACCACTCCCTGAGACTATGAGATGGCTTCGGCCACCCTAATGGCTCATTTGGGATGGCCGACCACACCATACTTTTTATTAGTTTATTTTAATTTTAATTTTTTTTAATTTTAATTTTTTGTTTTTTTTTAAGTTAAACATTATTTTATTATTTAAATTTTAATGAGACACGTGATATGCTCCGAGCCATCGGATAATATTGAATGTCCAAAATTGACTCCAATTTCCCGATCCGGATCCACTTTGTTGATGCCTTGATGGGATCTTGTGCTAGCTGCCAAACGAGCGGGCGGCTCACTGTGAAGTTTGATGAGTGCATAAGCGATTACGTCACCTTTGCAAATTGAAGGTGCCCATATGTTCAAGTGAATTTGGGTTGGAAAAGAGTGAGCTGCTAGCATATAAAGAAAGAGAAAAAGAATGTAGACATTGAAGTGGGGAGTTTTAGAGGTTCAAAGCGCAGAAAAAAGAAGCCCCATGGAGAACCCAAGAGCCAACGTTGCTGTTCAACGAAGGAGAAGGAAGGGCCGTGGAGTTGTTCTTTTCCCACTGCCTCTTCAAGGCCACATAAACCCCATGCTTCAGCTTGCAAACCTCCTCTACTCCAAAGGCTTTTCCATAACCATTCTTCACACTCACTTCAATTCCCCAATCTCTTCCAACCACTCCAACTTCACCTTCCATTCAATCCCCGACGGCCTGTCGGAAAGTGAAGCCTCCACCGATGATATCTTAGCCTTCCTCACACTTCTTAACGTCAACTGCGTCTCGCCCTTCCGCGATTGCCTGGCTAAGTTGTTGTCCGATTCTCCCCAGGAGGACCAACCCATTGCTTGCATAATTACCGACGCTGTCTGGCACTTCACCCAAGCTGTTGCCGACACCTTTAACCTCCCAAGGATCGTTCTACGCACCAGTAACGTCTCTTCATTTCTTGTTTTCGCCGGCCTTTCATTTCTTCGGGAACAGGGTTACCTCCCCATACAAGGTATATATATATATATTTCTTTTCTCTTCTTCAAAACATGGCTGATTTTTCTTTGTCTCTAATTCTTAAAAGAGTCTCGATTAGAAGAAGCTGTACCAAATCTTCCTCCGCTTAAAGTCAAAGACATTGCGGTGATTGACACGCGCAATCCGGAGGATTTTTATGGACTAATATCCAGTATGGTAAAAGAAATCAAGGGCTCCTCGGGGCTTATTTGGAATTCAGTTGAAGAGCTTGAGCAATCAGAAATGATCAAACTCGGCCAGGATTTTCCCATCCCATTGTTTACAATAGGCCCATTTCACAGCTACTTTCCAGCCTCGTCAAGTAGCTTACTAACACAAGACCAAAGTTGCCTTTCCTGGCTAAACACACGAGCACCAAAATCCGTACTCTACGTGAGCTTTGGGAGCCTTGCGAAATTCAATGAAACAGAGTTTAAGGAGATAGCTTGGGGGCTAGCCAACAGCAACCAGCACTTCTTGTGGGTGATCCGACCAGGGTTAGCCCGAGGCTCAGAATGGCTCGAAACATTGCCAGATGGGTTCCTAGAGATGGTCGGTGAGAGGGGCCACATTGTCAAATGGGCTCCACAGCAGGAAGTGCTGGCTCACCCTGCCACCGGAGGATTTTGGACTCACAATGGATGGAATTCGACATTGGAGAGTATTTGCGAAGGGCTTCCCATGATTTGTTCTCCTTGTTTCGGTGACCAAAAGGTGAATGCAAGATACGTGAGTCATGTTTGGAAAATTGGGGTGCATTTGGAGAATAGGATGGAGCGAGTGGAGATAGATAAGGGAATTAAAAAGCTATTCGTGGAGACTGAAGGAGAGGAGATGAGACAGAGGATTATGCATTTGAAGGAAAAGGTGGATCTTTCTCTGAGGCAAGGGGGTTCTTCACATCAAGCCCTAGAGAGCTTGATTAATTACATATCTTCCTTCTAGTCATAATTATTTTTATTAATAAAATTGATTGGTATCACTGAGCTCTACTTTGATCAAAATTGTTCATTCGAAATAGAAGTATCTGATTCTACTTCATTCCGTACAGATTATCAATTAAAAAATTAAGGATTTTTATTTGTTGAATATGGTGTCAGGCCCTAAACCAAACTTCATACACTACAAAAAAAAAATAGATGTTTTTTGACGTGGCAAACAGTAACTTATGTTTGCCACGTAAAAAAAAATATTGTTGACGTGTTGTATTTTAACACGTCAAAAGTTTTTGATGTGTTTAACCAACACGTCAAAAAAAAAAAAATTGTTTAGTTGTAAATAATTTGGTAATAATTGATATCAAAAATATGTATTAAAAATAATTAATTTTAATTGGCATAAAAAATTAAATTTGATTGGATAGGAAAATTAAGTTTATCATATTAATTAGTATAAATTACTTGGTATATATGTATACGTACGTATATATATATCACATGCATGCCAATTAATATCACATGTATATATATACATATATGTGTGTGTGTGTGTGTGTGTTTGTTGTATATATGCATGCTCATTTTATATATTGTATGCCAATTAATATAATTATCACATGCATGCATCTAATTCAACAATTTCATTAATATTAATTTGAACATAATATTATCATGCATATATCAATCTAGTTCTAATTATTTGGTTTGGGTTTTTGATTTTTCAGGTTGATTTTTTTATTTTTGAATTTTTTGGTTTTGAGTTTTTGAAAATGAAGGAAAGAAGAGAGAGAGTAAGAAAATTGAGAAAAGAAGAGAGGGAGAGAGCTGGGTGGGGGGGGGGGGGGGGGTAACGAAAATGGAGAAAAGAGAAGAAGAAAGAGAGAGAGTAAGAAAATGGAGAAAAGAAGAGAGGGAGAGAGCGGGGGGGGGGGGGGGGGAGTAATGAAAATGGAGAAAAGAGAAAAGAAGAAAGAAGAGAGAGAGTAAGAAAATGGAGAAAAGAACAGAGGGAGAGAGCTGGGGGGTAACGAAAATGGGTTGGGGGGGGGGGGGGGGGGGGAGCTGACCAGCGTGTATATATATATATATTATTTTAATTGAAAAATTAATAAATTTTTTAATTAAAAAAAAAGGGCCAAAATTTTTTAATTAAAATTTTAATTTTTAATTAAAATTTTGCCACGTCAAAAATGTTTTTGACGTGGCATTTCTAGCACGTCAACAAAGTTTTTGACGTGCTAAAAATGCCACGTCAAAATTTTTTGACGTGTCAGTTTTGCCACATCAAAAATGTTTTTGACGTGGCAACACTACCACGTCAAAAATATTTTTTTTGACGTGTTACTCCCGACACGTCAAAAGTTTTTGACGTGTCACTGTAGACATGTCAAAAATCTGGGATTTTTGACACCCACCCTTTTGACCATTGATAAACATCAAAAACCATACATCAAAAACTCCTGGTAAAAAATTATCACCATTTTTGTAGTGATATTATAGGGTTTAAAAAGCGACTTAAACTCCATGTATTAATTAGCATAAATGACAAATAAATTAATTAATAACTCATCACCTCAAACTTCAATTTAAAATTTGATAATTATATTTTTATCTTATAAATATTTTATAATGTTGACGATGTAATAGTTTCAATCAATTCTTAGATAAGTCATTGTTAAAAAAAAAAAAAAAAAAAAAAAAAAAAAAAACTATTATAGTAAATTGTTGGACAGCTCCAAATAGGTTAGAGGACGCTGAATCATTTTCAAGAATTTGTACGTGTATCACATGGGTTAAAGATCGTCTACAATTGTATAATTTGTATGCTCGGACCAAGCATGTGAGCAATTATTTGAATAGGTGGACCTATAAAGGCTCTTCTATAATTGCAGAAAAACCCTACAACATTCATAAAACCATAGAGGGACCAGTCATGTCTACAATTATATGCTTGGCAACATTTATCGACCAAGCATGTGAGCAATTATTTGAATAGGTGGACCTATAAAGGCTCTTCTATAATTGCAGAAAATCCCTACAACATTCATAAAGCCATAAAGGGACCAGTCATTGATGGTCGGGACCCAAAAACAAATTGCAACAAATGGAACTTCCAACTTTAATGGTTGGTTTCACGCAGTGCCACAACTTTGATCGATGTGTATCGGTGGTTTCTGGCTATAAAATTCAAAGGGACCAGTCATTGACGATGATGACTAGGGGTGATTATCGATTATAACGGTATCGGTAAATTTATTTTTGATAATTAACTAAAATTATTGGTTAATTCAGTTAGTTAATTAACCGATAATATTTTGATAAAAAATTATTCTGAAAATTTCGATTAAAACAGTTAATCGGTTAATAACAGTTTAGTTAACCGTGAGTTTTTTTAATTTGAATAAAAATTGATTGTTTTGGGGTTCAAATTGCTTTTTTGGGCTAAAATAGCTTATTGAACTTTTTTTTTAATGAGCCAATTAATTAACACAATAAGAGTCTACCATACATATGTTTTACCCAAAAAAAAATTCTTATTGGTTAATCGGTTAATCGATAAAAAAATAATTATACCTAGTAAGAAAATTTCTTATAAGTTAATTGATTAACTGATATAAAAATAATTATACCGATTAATCTGCACACTCCTAATCGGGACCCTCCTAATTCATTAATCTGTCATATTAGCTGAGTGTTTTTCAGATCTCGATCAATATGTTAAAAAGATAATAATTGAACTACAGTAGATTTTATAATCTCCAAACAAATTAATGTGACATATGATAATAGATGAAACGATTAAAATTATATTCGTGACAAGTTATATTTTTTTATTTAATTATTTTTATTAATTATGAATTGTCATTTCAAACATTACTTCGGTCACATATTCTAATTAATGAAAAATACAAACAATCATGTATGCTTGCCAAACTTTAAGCTAAAGGAAAAAACCACTGCCGAAAAAATTGAGCCATATCAATGCACCTAACTATGCTGGTAAGCTTTGGCGTGTTGGGGATGGAAGCACGATACGCATATGGGGCGACAAATGGATTGATTCTACCAGCTCGGGCCTAATCCAAACCCCTGTGCGAATTTTGAGTGAAAATGCCAAGGTGAGAGCCCTTATAGATGAATCCACACAGTGGTGGAATTTTGAGTTGATCAGGGAAATATTTACAGAGGATGACGCTAAGCGCATATGCAGTATGGTTGTCAGTCCCCGACGTCAAAAGGACCAACTTGTTTGGGCGGGTACGAAGAAGGGTATTTTTACGGTACGTAGTGCGTATCACCTCGCACAGGAGCTCATAATGGCAGAGCAAGGGGGATGCTCCACTGAAGGAATAAGGAAGAGGATGTGGCAGACAATATGGAAGATGAAGTGCCCACGTGTGGTGCAACTGTTTACCTGGAAGGCCTGTAATAATATATTGCCCACCAAAGAGAATCTGCTAAAACGAGGAATCACTACTGAGGCTCTGTGTCCCATTTGCCAATTGGAGAACGAAACAATGGGTCATAGCCTTTGGAGCTGCCCGGCAGCCAAAGACGTATGGCTGGAGTGCACCCCGAAGTTACAGAAGTGCTCTAGTGTTGTTGATGAGTTCTCGAATATCTTCCAAATGCTTATAGAGAGATTGTCTGACAGTGAGCTCAGGTTGATGATGTGTGTAGCCCGACATATTTGGTTCCGGCGCAACAGTGTAGTATTCAAGGGCGAGTTTGTTTCCCCTCGAGATATACTCAGTGCAGCACGCTCCCAAATCGAACTATATGATCAAGCAGCTCAATGACAGAAAAATATATCACCCATTCCTGAGATCAATTGTAACAGGAGTGCAGAGCGGTGGAAGGTGCCCTGTCTTGGTTTTGTCAAATTAAACTGGGACGCTGCTTTGGATATCAGTGCCGAAAGAATGGGAGTTGGCATAATAGCAAGGGACCATGAGGGGCGTGTCCTAGCTATGCAATGCTCCACCAGGAAATTCATTTCCGATCCCCTCACAGCAGAAACGGTAGCTGCATGGCATGCGGTGGTCCTGGGATCCGAACTGGGGTTAACTCATTTGGAGCTTGAGGGTGATGCCAAAGAGGTGGTGGAGGCTATACAGCAACCGGATAACTATTGGGGGAGGAACGGACAAATGTTGAATGATGTGAAGATGATGCTCAACAATTTCCACACATGGCAGGTGACACATGTTAGAAGGGGGGCTAATGTGGCAGCCCACACTTTAGCCAAATTGGCACTGTCAGTAGGTGTAGAACAGATATGGCGTGCGAATTTTCCATTATGTATGCAGGACATTGTCCTAGAGGAAGCACTTATTATGCATTAATAAAGGATATCAATTCTTATCAAAAAAAAAAAAAAAAAAAACTATGCTGGTCAATTGCCTGCACGAGAAAATATGTATATATGGATGTGGGTAAATTACCGAGTATCCTAAGAATTTAAATTTATAAAAAACAATAAATCTATTCATTTAATTATAATTGTATACTTTTTACATGTGAATTTAAACTATCGATTAATAAGTAAAGTCTACCACTTAAAATATTTAAGTAAAAATAAGGATAAATTGTAAAACTATTTCGAATTCAAACTTTTTTTTTTTTACATGTTTGCACAAGAGGATGAGAAGGATTCGAACTAATGACCTCCGTTTTATGAGACATGGTCCCAGCTAATGGGACTCGAATTCAGACATTTACTATTATTAAATCATCCATTAACCCCAAAATTTGAGTTTATAGAAAATTATAAATTATAAATTTATTAATATTATAACATAGGTGGTCTAAAGATCCATGTCTTCCATGTTCAGAACAAGTCAACAAAAGAAAAATCAGAATTTTGCACCCACGTCCATCAATCTTATATCCTCGATCAAACGGTCCAAATTACTGTAAGAGGACCCACCTTCGCTCACACTTTCTGTTGCCAACCTAGACATCTCCACAGATGATTTCAGAAACTCCTCCCTCTTCTCAAACATCAGATCATTCACCATCTTTTCCACAATAATTCTATCACAGACATCCTTCATGTCCATCCCAAGCTTCCAAACCTCACTCACAAACCTGCTATTCACTTGCTGACCCGCAAAGTAAGGCCAGCAAATCATGGGCACCCCAGCCGCTATACTCTCCAAGGTCGAGTTCCACCCACTGTGGGTGAAAAACCCACCAACGGATGGGTGGGCCAGCACCTCCTCTTGTGGGGCCCAACCCACCATGTACCCCCTCTCCTTCGTCCCCTCCACCAGCTCCGCCGGAGTATGACCATCGCCACCTTTTCCGTCCACTAAGTCGGGCCGTATGGCCCACAAGAACCGCTTCTTGCTATTGACCAAACCATGCCAAAACTCCATGAGCGCGTCCTTTGTCATTGTAGTAATGCTTCCGAAGCTGACGTAGATTACAGACTTTAAAGGTTGAGCGTCGAGCCACGTCATGCAGCTTCTGTCCACTTCGAAGAGGCTGGTGGAAGAATGAGAGTGCAACGTGGTCGTTTCGGATCCAAGTTTCAGTTTGAGGAGTTCATGGAGGGGCCCAATGGTGTAGATTTGGGGACAGTGAGTGCGTATATGGGAGAGTACAGGTCCTTCTAGTTCTTCAAAAGTGTTGAGAATGAGTGCACTGGCTCTAGGGGATTGTCTGGTCTTGTTCATAACGAGTTGGAGATTCGGGTCTGCCAGGTTGCTGACTCGGCAGAAACTGGGTAGATCTCGGCACCGGAGAAAAGTTTCCATTCCTGGCACACTGCTTATGAGGCGGTCCATATCTTCATTTCCTAGAGTGATTAATTAACATTTATAGACCCACTTAGTATTGTTACAGATTTCACTCCATGTTTGGTTGTTGAGAAACTAAACGAATGAGATTTGGCTTACATGTTGTTATTAAGATAACATGCAGCATGTATGTTGTAGTTTAATCAATGGTTAAGATTGAATCTTAAAGTTGACTTACTTTTAAAAGCATTTAATAGGAAAAAGAAAATAAAGAGATTTTTTAAAAAAATCAATCTTGACCGTTGATTAAACTACAACATACATAATAGCATGTAAGCCAAATCCAAACGAATGTACAACCCACAAAAGCTCACTATATTTGTTTTAAATTTGCTAATATTTTCAAGATGATAACATTAATTCTTGCTATGTCCAAAAATTACTATGGCCCCTAATCATTTTTGTATATATAAGTGACATCCATGTGAGAATACTGGAAAATGATAATGTGGGAAAGAGCAGATACCTCTAATGGGAAGCTCGCCGGCCTCAATTATATCTAGGATACGAAAGAAAGCCCAGAAGGAGCAAGCACTGATGGTACGGAAATGAATGACGGGAATGCCAAGTTCGTCGCCGACATCAATAGGAAAGCTAAAGATCCCATCCGCTATGATGCAACTCACTGGCAGTCTACCACTATTTGAATTTAATTGACCCGAAAACAGCATCTTTCTAAAGATAGGCATAGTTACCGAATTTAAGGTATCAAACAACTCCATGAAGTGGTCGCCGGTTCGTGGGTTGTCGGCGGGAAGGCCGTCAGGGATGGTCTTGAATTGGAATCCAGGAAAACGTGCGAAACGCTCTAGGACGTTGGTGTAACGGAGGAGGCGATCGTGGTTGTGATCTGTGTTGAGGAAGGTAACATGGATGCCGGCAAGGGAAAGAAGCTCGGCTAGCTTGAGCATGGAGTTGACAGGTCCCTGTGCTGGAAGGGGAAAGATTAGGACATGCGGAGGAGATTTTGGGCCTTCCTCCATGTTGAGATCTAAATGGTCTGCTTTCTCGCTAAAGGCTCCTTCATTAATATATAGCCTAGTTGCTTTAAAGGCAATTTTTTTAATTTTTTTAATTTTTTTTTTAATTTTTAATTTTATTATTATTTTTTTTTTATAAATATGAGATGTACCTTTTTCTTTAAAAAATAAAAAAAAGATTAGTTAGTGCATTATAAAAAAAAGGTTAAATACTAAATTAATCCTTAGGGTTTCACAATTTTTTTTTTTTTTTTTTCTGGTGTTTCATTTTTATTAGAGGAGGTCTATAACATCCCGATATTTATCTTCTTTTATCTTCTAAATATATTCGAATGCTACACTAAAATAATTTCATATAGCAGAAAAACTGAAATTTTGAATACAAAACAATACCGTTAAAATACTTTTCTTTATACAAAAATACCCAAAGCTATATCGTACAAGGCATTTATACAAATCTATTCGATAGTCTAAACTTTAGACAAAACTTAACCAACTTGGAATCTTTGTATATCTCAATATGAATCTCTAATCACAATTGCATAATTACCTTGATTTTTCATTCCTGTAAGCACTACAAAAACTGTGAAGTAGTGAGTCAATTGATTTCCGACAATATAAATCATTGTTGAATCATATATATCAAAATGACAAACAAGTTATAAAACTACAAAAATCTGTATTACTGGATATCAATATCATACTCAGTAAGTAAGAATACTTACTCTAATTGTAGGAATGGATCATTAAAAGTAATTATTTGTTGAAACTCATTCGGCTGCAATTGATCCTTATCCAGAAATTTCCTATTCACTAGCTCTTTTTCTCTCTCTCACCCAAACTCTCATTCTCTCAAGTCTACCTCTCTCGTTTGCTTTGGTTCAAAGGGATGAGAACAAATAAGTAAAGAAACAAAGAAGGAAAAAGCATTGTCGGTATAGTGGGAAAGTAAGAGAAATAATAAAATTGAAAGAATACTTAGTGGTGCTAGGGAAAGTTGGTGTGACAGTGGTTTAGGCCAATCACTCAAATTCATTAAAATAAACCAATAAGATCTCCAATACCTAATTTCCATTAATAATCCCACGATTTCCTCAACTGATAAAATCTCATTAAATCAATCACCAATTATTACAGTCATACTCTCAATTATATTAATCAATCATCAATTATCAAATCTCTTAAATCTCCCAATAAAATAATCAAGATATAATCTCTCATATAAAATCAACATCATAATATAATAACCTCAAATCAATATTCATTCATATAATATTCATATGATCTAATCAATTCCTCAAGAATAAATATCATTACCTAATATGAATAATATATCATCAAATAAATATCTCTAAAATAAGACTTTAAAAATCTGGGATGTTACAAGGTCTCTATGGTTTTGATAATAGACCAAGTTAATCCTCCATCAGTTGACCGTTAGTTGACTTAACGAAATTTCACATAGACCAATTAAATGTTGACATATGGAACCTACTTAATTTTTTTATTTTTTTTTTTTAAAAAAAAGTATTTTCTAAAAAAAAAAAAAACTAAAAAAAAAAAAGAAAAAAGTTGGGGGTGGCCATTACCCCCAGGAACCAAAGCGGTGGCTCAGCCACCCCTTTGGAGCCCAAGGGGGTGGCCGAAACCACCCTCAGTACCCATTGGAGGTGGTTTCGGCCACCCCCATTTGGCCAGATGGGGGTGGCCAGGCCACCCCATGGCCAAAGGGGGTGGCCGAGCCACCCCCAAATGGCCAAAGGGTGGCCGAGCCACACACAATCTTTTTTTTTTTTTTTTTAGAAAATACTTTTTTTTAAAAAATTAAGCAGGTGTCACGTGTCAATATTTGATTGGTTTACGTAGAATTTCATTAAGTCAACTGATGGAGGACTAACTTGGTCTATTATCAAAACTACAGGGACTTCTTGTGATAAAAATGAAACCCTAAGAAAGAAAAAATAAAATTGTGAAACTCCAGGAGAGTCTGAACTATTTAACCCTATAAAAAAACAGAGCTTCCGCACCCAACCGATTTGTTTGCATTCAAAACGACAGCATAACCCCAACTACACCCCCTCACCGACCCAAACGAACTTTCACCCCCCTCACAACCCCAATCTCCTGCTGAGACGTCCTACATGGTTGGCTTTATGATCACCAACATAGTGGGAATCCAATACTACTCGGGGCATGGTGGGTCTGGTCCATGAGCCCCTCAAGTCTCAACCCCCATGACTCAAACGCCGTCAAGGTCCTCAACATGCACCCAATGCCAGGTGATTTCGCGAGCTGGGTTGCACTTGATTCGACATTGGAGAGTATATGCGAAGGGGTTCCCATGATCTGTTTGCCTTGTTTCGGGGACCAAAAGGTGAATGCAAAATACGTGAGCCATGTTTGGAAAATTGGGGTGCATTTGGAGAATAGGATGGAGAGAGGGGAGATATAAGGCAATTAGAAAGCTAATGGTGGAGACTGAAGGAGAGGAGATGAGACAGAGGATTATGCATTTGATGGAAAAGGTGGATCATTCTCTGAGGCAAGGGGGTTCTTCACATCAAGCCCTAGAGAGCTTGATTAATTACATATCTTCCTTCTAGTCATAATTATTTTTATTAATAAAATTGATTGGTATCACTGAGCTCTACTTTGATCAAAATTGTTCATTCGAAATAGAAGTATCTGATTCCACTTCATTCCGAACAGATTACCAATTAAGAAATTAAGGATTTTTATTTGTTGAATATGGTGTCACGCCCTAATTAAACCAAACTTGTCTCATGAGTCATGAGCCTGTACAGAGTCACGATAAGCTCCATAGGTTCCAATCCTGCTATTAATTAGCATAAATGACAAATTAATAACTCCTGATCACTTCAAATTAAAATTTGAGTATTATATTTTTATTTCACAATGCTGACAACATAAGAATCTCAACTAATTCTTAAATTAATTTTTTTTTTTTAAAAAAAAAGGTTAGTTGGCCTCGTATGGTAATTGTGAATAAAAATATAGTGTCTAGATTTTAATAAAATTTTGATCCAAAATCCACGGAATGCCACATAGCAATAATAGTAATACAACATATCCCCATGCTAAAAAAGTATAAAAAGAAAATTATATATATATATATATATATATATATATTATATTGTTTTATTTAATTTGAATATATCGGAATTTTGAGCTTTCTACTCTTTTATATTTTTCATTAGTCAAACCACTTCATGATTTATTTTCTACTTTTTTGTGGTAGGAAATTCAATTATAATTTTAAAAGAATATCGTATTTGTTGGAAAGTGACTTGATCTTATCAAGTCTTACGTGGGCCCATTTATTGGCTGCTATGTGTTGCAGTTTTGTCTCTTTTGTTTTATCAAGTCTTACGTGGGCCCATTTATTGGCTGCTATGTGTTGCTGTTTTGTCTCTTTTGTTTTACTTCATGAAGAAGTAGTTGCTTCCTTCACCATGAAGCCTTTATATATATATATATATATATATATATATATATATATATTGTAAAAGGCAGGGGAGAAAAAGTGAGCTGGGTAGTAGGCTAGTAGCTCCGTACGTGAGACAAAAATAGAGAAAAATGTAAGAGATCACGCTGTTAGAGAATTAAGAGATAATTTTCTTTTTTTTGTACTTTAGTTCTTTGTTTTTTTTTTTTTTTTTTTTTTTTTTGTCTTTATGAGCTAGGGTATTGAATCGAAGCTTTTTGATTTGAGTGATTTTGTTTGTACTACTCTTTTATATTTTGATTTTTCTTAGTAAATTTTTTCTTGATTGTCTCTGGCCGTAAATATAAACTTATTAAGTTGAATCACTTAAATTTTAGTATCTTATATGACTAATTATTATTTTCTTTTTTTGCTATTTTTCTGCTTTATATTGGGATACTAAAATTATTTTATATCAACAAACTTAGAAGACACAAGAAAATTTTTAGTCCTCCTTTAAACACGTGAGTTTGTAGAAAGAAGTATGTAAACTGCTAGGTCTCACACATTTTTATTTGTCCTCCTTCTCTTTCCATATCTTCTCTTGCGCTATTAAGGCTATTTTTTCTTCATTCTAAATTTTCATCTCTGGTTGCTGATTCAAATAATTAGGCAGCTTTTAGAATCTTGAGCAAGTAACTAATCTTATATTCACTCTCAATGCTTTTTCTTTTTTCTTTTTTCTTTTTTGTTTTATTTTGTTTGTTTTTTTTTTTTTTTTCCCAACAGCGTGCCTCTATTGCTTGGCTGCAATAAACTTCGCTTTAAAAAAAAAAAAAAAAGAAAAAAAGAGAGAAAGAGAAAATAAAGTATGTGTATCCCGACCAAGTCTCCACTTTCCACCTTAAACTAATTTATTTATTTATTTTTATTTTATTTTATTTTTTTAAGATTTTGTGAGAGACATGTATATTATAGGTCATTTTCTTATTATCAAGTTGGAAAGGGTAAGTGATGGTTGGTAATAAAGTGGGAGTTGAGGATGGCTAAAATCATTAGCAAGCACTTCATGAGGATAACCGATTTCATTGTCACCAACATAAGTTTTTATCATATTTCTCACAATCTAAAAATTTCTTATTTGGACATGAAGGAAAATAATCAACAAAGATTAATAAACACGTCTCAAAATTCTATAAACAAGAAAGCGCTTGATAATAATTCAAATATGACGGTCAATTTCTACTTTGACCTTAAATCATCAATTATCTTTAAAACTTGAGTTTATAAAAATTATAAATTACAAATTTAATTATATTATAACATAGGTCTAAAAAGATCCATGTCTTCCATGATTAAAAAAAAAAAAAAAAAAAAAACCTTTCCAACTACAAAAAAATATATATATATAAAAAAAAAATAAAAAAAGGAAAAATTAGCATTTTGCACCCACGTTCATCAGCCTTATATCCTCGATCAAACGGTCCAAATTACTGTAAGAGGACCCACCTTCGCTCACACTTTCTCTTGCCAACCTAGACATCTCAACCGTTAATTTCAGAAACTCCTCCTCCTTCTCAACCATCAGATCATTCACCATCTTTTCCACAGTAACTCTATCGCAGACATCCTTCATGTCCATCCCAAGCTTCCAAATCTCACTCACAAACCTGCTATTCACTTGCTGATCCGCAAAGTAAGGCCAGCAAATCATGGGCACCCCAGCCACTATACTCTCCAAGGTTGAGTTCCACCCACTGTGGGTGAAAAACCCACCAACGGCCGGATGGGCCAGGACCTCGTCTTGTGGGGCCCAACCCACCATGTACCCCCTCTCCTTCGTCCCCTCCACCAGCTCTGCCGGAGTCTGACCGTCCCCATCTTTTCCGTCCACCATGTCCGGCCGTATGGCCCACAAGAACCGCTTTTTGCTATTAACCAAACCATACCAAAACTCCATCAGCTCCTCCTTTGTCATTTTTGCAATGCTTCCAAAGCTGACGTAGATTACAGACTTCAATGGTTGAGCGTCAAGCCACGTCATGCAGCTTTTGTCCACTTCGAAGAGGCTATTCGATGGCTGAGAGTGCAACGTGGTCGTTTTGTATCCAAGTTTGAGTTTCAAGAGTAAATGGAGGGGTCCAAGGGTATAGATTTGTGGACAGTGAGTGCGTATATGGGAGAGTACAAGTCCTTCTAGTTCTTCAAACGTGTTGAGAATGAGTGCACGGGCTCTAGTGGACTGTCTGGTCTTGTTCATAACGAGTTGGAGATCCGGGTCTGCCAGGTTGCTGACTCGGCAGAAACTGGGTAGATCTCGGCACCGGAGAAAAGTTTCCATGCCTGGCACACTGCTTATAAGGCGATCCATATCTTCATTTCCTAGAGTGATTAATTAACATATATAGACCCACTTAGTAGCTACAGATTTGAGATTTCACTCCATGTTTGGTTGCTGATCGAGAAACTAAACGAATGTAACAACCCACAAAAGCTCTCAATATTTTCAAGATGTCCAAAAATTATTATGGCCCCAAATCATTTTTGTATAAATAAGTGACATCCATGTCATGTGAGAATATTACTGGAAAATGATGGAATTACTATACTAAAATGAATAAGTAGATACCTCTAATGGGAAGCTCACCCGCCTCAATTACATATGGAATAGAAAAGTAAGCCCAGAAGGAGCAAGCACTGATGGTACGGAAATGAATGACGGGAATGCCAATTTCGTCGCCGACGTCAATGGTAAAGCTCAAGATCCCATCCGAGATGATGCAACTCACGGAGCTCCTACTACCGACTGAATTAAACTGACCCGAGAAGAGCATCTCTCTAAAGAGTGGCTTGGTGACCGAATTTAAGCTATCGAACAAATCCATGACGGAGGAACCGGATCGTGGGTGCTCGGCTGGGAGGCCGTCAGGGATGGTCTTGAATTGGAATCCAGGAAAGCATGCGAAACGAGTTAGGACGTTGGTGTAACGGAGGAGGCGATCGTGATTGTACTCGCTGTTGAGGAAGGTGACATGGATGCTGGCAAGGGAAAGAAGCTCGGCTAGCTTGAGCATGGAGTTGACATGTCCCTGTGCTGGAAGGGGAAAGATTAGAACATGCGGAGGAGCTTTTGGCCCTTCCTCCATGTTGAGATCTAAAAGGTCAGCTTTTTCGCTAGAAAGCAGCTCCAGGCTCTGTGTGTACGTGCTGGAGGCCAAAGACGCTTCCAGATTCACGCATGGAGAGAGAGAGCCTTGGCTGGTGGCCAGAGATTTTTTGCGCCGGAGTGAGAGAGATAGGAGCGAGAGCAAAACCCGTTTATTTTTCGCCGGTGGCTGGAACCCTTGCACGGAGTTCGCCGGTGGAGGGTGAGCGAGGGAGGGAGAGCGGGAGAGGGAAAGGCATTCTTGTGGTTAGGGGAATGTGAGCCGAAGGAGAGAGAAGCTTTTTTTTTTTTTTTTTTTTTTTTTTTCATTTTTAATTTTTTTACACGTCCATATCTATATAAGAAGAAGATAGAATTCAAACTAGTGATCTTCACTTTATTAAGTATGGTCTAACTGATTGAGCTCTTTTTTTTTTTTTTTACATGTCCATGTCTATGTAAAAGAAAATAGAATTTTAAAGTAGTGACCTTCACTTTATTAAGTATGGTCCAACCAATTGAGCTTGAAGATAGAAACTTCTTTTATTTTGATATTTTTTTCTTTCTCCTGCAACTTGGCTGATGCCACGTCAGTATCCTTAACATTCCTCTACTTAATATATAGCGTACATAGCTACATTAAAATTGATTGGTATCTTTGTGCTGTACTTTAAAATAGTTCATTTGGAATAGAAGTATATCTGATTCTACTTCATTTCGTACATATTATCAATTAAGAAATTAAGGATTTTTATTTGTTGAATAGGTTGTCACGCCCAAAACCAAACTGTATCATGAGCTCGAAATTTAATTTGCTAAATTAGTTTCATTATTTTTTTTAAGTAAAACCAATCTAAATTGTACGATAGGCTTCATATTATAGGGTTTAAAAAGCGACTTAAACTCCATGTATTAATTAGCATAAATGACAAATTAATAACTCCTCACCTCAAACTTCAATTTAAAATTTGAGTATTATATTTTTATCACATAAATATCTCACAATGTTGACGATGTGATAGTTTTAATTAATCCTTAGAGCATCTTTAGCAGCTTAGCTAAAAGATCAATATTAGCTATATTTAACTATTATTGTTATTTTTTTAGCTTTAACAGAGTAGCTTGCCATTAGCTAGAATAGCTACATTGCTACAATGAATAGCAATTTAGAGCTATTCATTGTAGCACACTAAATGAATAAAATATTGTTTATTTTTATTTTGTTTATTATTTCTTCATTTCACCTCTTTTCATCCAACATCTTTTATTTATTCTAAACACTTCTTCACATCTGATACGTCTCTCTCTCAAACACAAAATTTTTTCACACAAAATTTATCTCTCTCGCTCACAAAATTTCTTCACACAATTGAATGAAAAAATTGAATGCAAAAAAAATTATTTCATGGAAACAAATCGATTGCAGTTTGATAAAAAAATTTAATGCAAACAAAAAATTATTGCATAGAAACATACAGATGGAAACAAATAAATTGTAGTTGGATGAAAAAAATTTATTTATGTTATTAATTTTAAGAATTAGTACATGCATGTGAGAAGAATGTTCCTCATATGTGTTTATTTTTGTTTTTACGAATGATTTTTATATATGTATTTGTTTTTGCCTTAAATTAAGTGTTGGCAATAATATAATTAAAAAAAAATGAGAAATAATATTTTAAAGCAAATAGATAATTAAATAGAGAATATGTTAGAGTATGTAATAAAAAAAAATAGTTAAAGTAAATAATTGTACTTTTTTACTAGGTAAAATACCTAATATTGCTGGACATGCTGTCATTGTTAAAAAAAAAAAAAAAAAAAAAAAATCAGTTTAATTAGGGTTGCCTTATAAGATAATTGTGGAATAAAAATATTGTATTTAAATTTTAGTAAAATTTTGATCCAAAACCCACGGAATGGCACATAGCAATAATAGTAATACAACATATACCCATGCTAAAAAAATATTATACATATACCCATGCTAAAAAAATATTATATATATATATAAAGAAAAAAAATATAGTAAGTCGTTGGACAGCTCCAAATAGGTTAGAGGGGTAGTTGAATCATTTTCAAGAATTTGTCCGTGTATCACACGGGATAAATATCTTCTACAATTATATGGTTGGCAACATTTATCTACCAAGCATGTGAGCACTTATTTAAATAGGTGGACCTATAAAGGCTCTTCTATAATTGCAGAAGATCCCTACAAGCAGACAGGAAAATTGTTTGTTTAAAAAAAAAACCAGGAAAATTGTAAGTGTATTGTCTGGGTGAATTAAAACATCCAAGTATCCAACGAACCAGTCTTTATGCGTCAGGTTAGCCATCATTCATAAAGCCATAAAGGGACCGGTCATTGATGGTCGGGACCCTCCAAAAAAATTGCAACAAACGGAACTTCCATCTTTATTGGTTGGTTTCACGCAGTGTCACAACTTTGTTCGATGTACAGATCCGTGGTTTTTCGACTAATTATAAAAGATTTATTTGTATTTTATTAAGAATGATATGATTATTAAAATCACTTTTTGATCAAAATTCAATAATGATCAATTACAAGCTTAATAATAATTTTAGTTATCACATTATTCTTAGTATGACACAAGTAGGATACAAAAAATTACTCGTGATTTCACGCTGTAAAGTTTAAAGGGACTGGTTATGAGTAATTCTAAGAAGCCTACTTGTATTCTACTAAGAATGATATGGCTATTAAAATCACCATTGAGGTTGTGATTGATCATTATTGGATTTTGATTAAAGGGTGAGTTTAATAGCCACATCATTCTTAGTATGACACAAGTAAGCTTTCTAGAATTACTCACCCGTTGACGGGGATTAGGGGTGGGTATCGATTATAATTATAATGGTACTGATAAACCTATTTTTGATACTTAACTAAAATTATGAGTTAATTCGGTTAGTTAATTAACCGATAACATTTCGATAAGAAATTATTCCAAAAATTTCGGTTAAAATAGTTAATCGGTTAATAACGGTTCAATTAACGGTGAGTTTTTTTTCATTGGGCTAAAAATTGAATGTTTTGGGCTAAAGTAGCTTATTGAACAATTTTTTCTTTTAATAAAAAAATGGGCCAATTATTTAATACAATAAGAGTTCACCATACATATGTTCTACCAAAAAAAAATTTCTAATCGGTTAACCGATAAAATAATAATTATACTGAGTAAAAAAATTTCTTATCAATTACTTGATTAACCAATAAAAAAATAATTATACCGATTAATCTACACACCCATAATTGGGACCCTCCTAATACATTAATGTGTCATATTAGTCGAGCATTTTTCAGATCTCGATCAATATGTTAAAAAGGATAATAATCGAACTACTATAGATTTTATAATCTCCAAACAAATTAACGTGACATTTGATAATCGATGAAATGATTAAAATTATATTCGTGACAAGTTATATTTTTTTATTTAATTATTTTTATTAATTATGAATTGTCATTTCAAACATTACTTCGGTCACATATTCTAATTAATGAAAAATACAAACAATCATGTATGCTTGCCAAACTTAAAGCTAAAGGAAAAAACCACTGCCGAAAAAATTGAGCCATATCAATGCACCTAACTATGCTTGTCAATTGCCTGCACGAGAAAATATGTATATATGGATGTGGGTAAATTACCGAGTATCCTAAGAATTTAAATTTATAAAAAACACTAAATTTATTCATTTAATTATAATTGTATACTTTTTACATGTGAATTTAAACTATCGCTTAATAAGTAAAGTCTACCACTTAAAATATTTAAGTAAAAATAAAGATAAATTGTAAAACTATTTTGAATTCAGACTTTTTTTTTTTTTTTTACATGTCCGCATAAGAGGGAGAAGATGATTCAAATTAGTGACTTCCACTTTATGAGACATGGTCCCAGCTAATTGAGCTACCTCTTGGGACTCGAATTCAGACTTCTACTATTATTAAATCATCAATTAACCCCAAAAGTTGAGTTTATAGAAAATTATAAATTACAAATTTATTAATATTATAACATAAGGTCTAAAGATCAATATCTTCCGTTTTCAGAACAAATCAACAAAAGAAAAATCATCATTTTGCACCCACGTTCATCAATCTTATATCGTCGATCAAACGGTCCAAATTACTGTAAGAGGACCCACCTTCGCTCACACTTTCTCTTGCCAACCTAGACATCTCCACCGATGATTTCAGAAACTCCTCCCTCTTCTCAACCATCAGATCATTCACCATCTTTTCCACGATAACCCTATCACAGACATCCTTCATGTCCATCCCAAGCTTCCAAACCTTACTCACAAACCGACTATTCACTTGCTGATCGGCTAAATAAGGCCAACAAATCATGGGTATCCCAGCCGCTATGCTCTCTATGGTTGAGTTCCAACCACTGTGAGTCAGAAACCCACCAATGGCCGGGTGGGCCAAGACCTCCTCTTGTGGGGCCCAACCCACCATGTACCCCCTCTCCTTTGTCCCCTCCACCAGCTCTGCCGGAGTCTGACGATCGGCATCATTTCCGTCCACTAAGCCTGGCCGTATGACCCACAAGAATCGCTTCTTGCTATTGACCAAACCGTGCCAAAACTCCATAAGCACGTCCTTTGTCATTGTAGTAATGCTTCCATAGCTCACGTAGATTACAGACTTCAAAGGTTGAGCGTCAAGCCACGTCATGCAGCTTCTGTCCACTTGGAAGAGGCTGTTGGAAGACTGAGAGTGCAACGCGGTCGTTTTGGATCCAAGTTTGAGTTTGAGGAGTGCATGGAGGGGTCCAATGGTATAGATTTGGGGACAGTGAGTGCGTATATGGGAGAGCATAGGTCCTTCTAGTTCTTCAAACGTGTTGAGAATGAGTGCACGTGCTCTAGGGGATTGTCTGGTCTCCTCCACAAAGAGTTGGAGATAATTCGGCTCTGCCGGGTTGCTGACTCGGCAAAAACTAGGTAGATCTCGGCACCGGAGAAAAGTTTCCATGCCCGGTACACTGCTTATAACGCGATCCATATCTTCATTTCCTAGAGTGATATATATATATATAGACCCACTTAGATTTCACTCCATGTTTCAATGTTTGGTTGCTTAATAACTATACGAAAAGAAATGTTACACATTTTAAATTTTTGTTTTAAAAATTGGTTCTCAAATAATGTGTCACAATTCTATTAGTTGGTAACACATTTTTCAAATTCTCATAAAATAGTGATATATTATTTATAAACCTACTTTTAGAAAGAAAAATTGGGTTGTACACACTTCTCCTGGCCTAACCGAATCGAATGTTCAACATACCCACAAAATTAAGCTCCCAATAATTGTCTTAAATTGGCTAATATTTTCAATATGATAAGATTCTTGCTATGTTCAAAAAATTGTTATCATATATATATTTTTTTTTGTAACATAAAAGCAGACAAGTTGCACAAATTTAGGGAATAAAAAAGTCAATTAGTGTTGTGTTGGGACTACCATAAAAAAAAATGCCAAAAACACCCCAAGCACCACCGTAGAATATTTCTGGCCGTCCATGACATGTGCATGTGAATACTGAAAATGATGGAAAAACAACGGAAGATGATGAATTTCTCAATGATGAATTTCCATTTAGGGCACTGTATCTTTTTCGCTTTTTTCAATTGGTAGTAGGTATCAAATTTAGGTTTGGTAGAAAGCAAAAAAGTACTGAGCAATGGAGGATGCCAGAAATTCGAAAGTACCTTGAATGGGAAGCTCACCCGCCTCAATTACAAATGGAATAGAAAAGTAAGCCCAGAAGCAGCAAGCACTGATGGTACGGAAATGAATGACGGGAATGCCAAGTTCGTCGCCGACGTCAATGGTAAAGCTCAAGATCCCATCCGCTATGATGCAACTCACGGAGCTCCTACTACTGACTGAATTAAACTGACCCGAGAAGAGCATCTCTCTAAAGAGTGGCTTAGTGACCGATTTTAAGCTGTCGACCAAATCCATGACGCGGGAACCGGATCGTGGGTGCTCCGGTGGAAGGCCGTCAGGGATGGTCTTGAATTGGAATCCAGGAAAGCATGCGAAACGAGCTAGGATATTGGTGTAACGGACAAGGCGATCGTGATTGTACTCACTGTTGACGAAGGTCACATGGACGCCGGCAAAGGCAAGAAGCTCGGCTAGCTTGAGCATGGAGTTGACATGTCCTTGTGCCGGAGCTGGAAATATCAGAACATGAGGAGAAGCTTTTGGCCCTTCAGCTTCCATGTTGACTGATCTAAGAGGTCTGATTTTTTTTTTTTTTTTTTTTTTTTCTTTTGTATTGGTCTGATTTTTATTTATTTATTTTATATTTATTGGTCTGATTTTTTAATGAATGATGCATAATGCTCCTTAAAAAGTACTGTCAGTGTATGGTTTTGATTGGTCAAGTCAAGTCAGCATCGGCCCATCCACTAGGTTTTGTTTTGTCCTTTTACTTCTCAATTTAGGAGAAGTTTTGGCCGACTATGCACATTTAGAGAATCTGTTCAGCCTTTGGGCAATATGGGTCCGACTTATAAACTGGTATTTTAAAATATCAGACGTAGTTTAATTAAAAATAAAGATTGAATCTTAAAGTTAAATTATTTTAAAAAAAAATTTAACAAGAAAAAAAAATAAAAATAAAATTTTAAAAATTTAATCTTGACCGTTAATTTAACTATAGCATGTAAGCCGAATCCTAACACAATAACAAAGAGAGTTTGTGTTATCTCGCTGGTGTTTTTTAATTTTATTGTGCTGAAAGGCACGTTTCTTTGTTTCTTTTCTCTTTTTTTATTTTTTTGGCAGGTGAGGGTGAAATTTGAATATACTGAGATTTTAAACTTTGAGGTTGTTGTTTTTTTTTAAAAAAAAAAAAAAAAAAAACTCTTTTGTATTCCATCAGTCGAATCACTACTCAATTAATTTTGGTGTCTTTTATGATTGATTTATTTTATGCTATTTTTGCTTCTTTGGATATCTTGAATTTAATTCATGTACAACAAATACTTTACTATGTTGGAAAAAAAGAAAAAAGAAAAAGAAAGTTGAATTCAATTGTAATTTTAAAATCACACAAGAAAAATTTTAGTCCTGTTTTTAATATTACTCGATATATAGTATGTAAGTTTGTAGAAATTAAGGAGTATGTAAACTGCTGTAGCTAGGTCTCACACATTCTTTGTCCTTCCTAGGGCTGTTAAGTGAGTGAAGCGTCTCACGAGCAAGCTCGGGCTCG
The DNA here is from genome assembly GCF_965113065.1 of Corylus avellana. Taxonomy (NCBI): domain Eukaryota; kingdom Viridiplantae; phylum Streptophyta; class Magnoliopsida; order Fagales; family Betulaceae; genus Corylus; species Corylus avellana. Next base: position 28,805,004 of record NC_142495.1, read on the forward strand.
GCTCGTGCTCGACTCGAATATTAAATGAAGCACTTCATGAACACAAATCCTGGCTCGAATATTAAACGAAGTAAGCTCGGCTCGACTCGGCTAAGCTCGTGAACAGCTCGTATAAGCTCGAGTGTGTGTGTGTATATATATATATATATATAAACTAAGTAATAGATAATTAATTATAAATCTCATAATTATTAAAACCTTAAAATTGCATTTATATTTAAGTGTTAGAGAATGAAAAATTCTAGACCCTTCGTGATGAAAGAGAGAGAGAGCAATCATTAAAAAGACCTTGATTCAATTAGAGCAGATCCAAACGAAAGGAAGAAGAATCAAGCAGAAACTATTGAGGGAGATTGCGAAAGGCATAAACTATTGATGAATCAAACAGACCCAAACACTATCACTGCATGTCTGGTGAGTGAGAGTGAGAGAGTGGGAAATGAGAGTTCAGGTGGAAGATCCGTTGTGACTGGTGAGAGGGATTGAGAGAGATACGTTAAAAAAATATTTTTTTGTAGGGGGCATTGTCTCAATGCAGTCTGAATGCAACCTGTTAACTTGTCCCACATTGTTAAGAAAACATCAATTTCCAAGTTTGCTTATCTATAAAAGGATGCATATCCTCTGTCTTTGAAACCAAATGCCTTGCTGTATTGACTCAGGCTCCATACTCGACTAGCCAGGCTAAGTAAATACTCATATGCAAACTAACTTCTTAAGCTGTTTAAGAGTACTTGAAGTTAAATTTTTTTTTAAAAATAAAAACATTAAATATAAGAGCCAGCTCTCGGCTCGACTTATTATTAACTCGAGCTCGATTTTTTTGGCTCGCCCTTGAGCTCGAGTAAAATTTAAACGAGCCAAGCTTGAACAAGGAAAGCTTGCTCAAGCTCGGCTCGTTTATACCCCTAGACTCCTTCCTCTTTCCATGATTACTTCCATCGAATGGACTATGCTTTCCAGGGTGCCATCCACCATTAGATCTTGCTACCATGGTAGCCCAAGCCAATGATGTCCAAGATCACTACAAAAATTTATTTTTTTAGTTACGGACAAGTAGTAACGTGTATATGGGGTTACCACGTTACTAAAGTATTGTAACGTGTTGTTTGTAACGTGTCTGGGGCGTAGTGAAATTGGACGTAACAAAATGAAATTTTGTAACGTGTCAGAAACAACACGTTACTATTTGGTAACGTTTAGTAAAATTACACGTTACTACTGGTTATAACGTGGTTAATGCCACGTTACTACGAGTAGTAACGTGGGAAAAATGCCACGTTACAACCAGTAGTAACGTGGCACATGCAGCCACGTTACCACTAGTAGTAACGTGGCACATGTGCCACGTTACTACTGGTTGTAACGTGGCACATGTGCCACGTTACTACTGGTTGTAACGTGGCAGATTTCCCACGTTACAACTGGTGGTAACGTGGCTGCATGTGCCACGTTACTACTGGTAGTAACGTGGCACATGCAGCCACGTTACCACCAGTTGTAACGTGGGAAATCTGCCACGTTACAATCTTTTGTGACGTGGCATGTATGCCACGTCACTAAAATTTACAGGGAAGAAAATTTTTTTTTTTTTGTAATTTTTCTCCAGCATACATTTTTACTCTCCTGCATCCAACCAACCAAAAATCCAACCAACCAGCATACATTTCTACTCTCCTGCATCCAACCAACGACCCAACATCCAACATATATAACCCACATCCAACATCAATAATCAACCCATGCATAATCATAACTAACATCGTGTAACTAAGTAATAATAACTGTATACAAACAACTAACGTACAAATTTGTAATAAAAAGTAAAATACAATACAACTAACGTGATCAATACAACATCATAATACACAAATCATCGTGATCAATCATCTGCGCCGCATTAACTGCAAAAAGATAAAACGAATAATCAATTAGCTAATTAGTGAACATTTGTAACTTTAAACTCCTAATAAATAATTATCACATGCATATACAACCTCGACATACATATTAACTATGTATGCACAAACACATATTAATTATACAAAGCACAAACACATATTAACTGTACGAACAATACATGTTTATTCAATGAGACAACTTCAACAAATATGGTAACTATACAAAGCTTCATGCTCCATGCACATATATATCTATATATATATATATATATATACTTACGGGGTGCCTGAACGACGGGTATAATGTATTGACAAACGAGACTTTTGACCAACCGGCGTCTGAAGTGTGGTGTCATTATGATCGTCCTCAGCTTCTACTCTTACGTCATCTACACATATTACGTTGCAATTGTGTTAAATGCGAACAAAGTTTATTTGACTCATAAGATAACTGTGTTAATCAAATAAAAACAATAAAAATATATTGTTACCTGATCTGCTATCAACTGAGGATCTCACAATCACTCGGGCTGGGGACTCCGCATCTTGCGGATTCCGGGTAGTCGTCACCTCCAAATCGGAGCCCATACGTCTCGACCCCTCAAGGCTGCGAATCCGGGCCTCATACGCTGCCATCTGAGCAGCCATCTGAGTAGCCATCTGAGCAGCCACCAGCTCAGCAACCCGTGCAGACACCGCCGCAGTCACCGAAGCAGTAATTTCCTCACTCTGCTGCGTCAGCCGCTCATCCATTTCGTGACGATGCTTCTCCCTCTCTGATTGCATGGCTCTTTCAAATTCTTCGCGCGATATCATCGGGCCGCCCCGGTTCTGCGACCGTGTTTGGGACGGTGTATAGTATGAGTAGCTAGTGCCAGGTGCGGGCAAGATATTCTTACTGACTCCACGGACACGACCCGCATACTCTGGCTTATTGTTGTGCGCCTGAGCATAAGCATCATCCGGTGTCCACCTAATTGTGCCTTGGGGCCCTTCTACCTGCTCCGCAGGGTCATTTGGCAATAACTCTTCCATCCGAGCCTATACATGAGCATTCACATTTACATACAATAAAATAAGACTCAATAAGTTAATACATAACAATAGATTCACGACAATAAGTTAATACACTTACGATTCTCTCTGCGGCCACCGGATTTGGACGGCTACCATCTGACTTTGTATGGGACTTGATATACGTGACCGCTCGTGTAGGAGTCTTGCCTGAACTAATAAACTGCAATAAATTGAAAGCATCAATTAAATATTTATGATATATACTACGCAATATATCACAAATATGTATAGTCATGGTAAGTAAGAGTAGTATAGTACCTCCTCATGTGCGACTCTTGCTAAGCTCTTCGAGCCTGTGTAATGCGGTATTTCATTCTGTTTGCGTATGTCTTTCATGTGCTGGCAATAAGCCTACGAATCCAATATGTAGACATAATTAATCGCTAACAAAAGTCAAAAGTCAAATAGTTCGAAGTCATAACCTACTTGATAATCGGGAGTACACCATTTTCCCAACAATATTTCCACATCTCTTGGGTTGTACTTTGAAATGGTGTGAGCCATCCTTGCCGACACTGTCCCAGGAGTGTCGTCGCTCTGAATCATGAGCTTCTGCCTCAACTTGTGCCTCAAAAGCTTTTGCTTCTCCCCCATGTCTCTAAAAGCATCTTTTTTAATTGCCGCCATATCCGACCCAGGCATGATATAGAAGTAATTCTGCATCAATTAACGAGGCTCTAATTAAAGCGTTTGTTGTTTCACAAATTATTTAATTTTAGACTGGTACAAATCATAAAGTACAAACATCTAAACTACACTTACCATCAATGACTCAAATAAATCTTCCTTGCTTTGTTCTGGTACATGCTTCCAGGGGTCGGATAGCTTGATAAAAGTCCCGGTCTTGCACGTCTTCCCTATCATCCGTCTAAATTTTTTGCCGCTTTGTCCTACGGGCTGCCACGCGCCATTATACTCCATGACCACCCTTTTTCCATCAGGAATGTCCCACAACTTGTGTGAGTCTTTTACGATCAACACCTCAAAGTTACCCGCCCTATCTGCAATGATGAAGTATATATTAGCACACAAATGGTTAGACATACATTATTTGAATTTATGTACTAATTAACTATATGTACCATCATGCATAAATATGTACACATTTATGGTTCGGAATATCATACATACATACCTATCGTGCGAACCTCGTCAATAGTCAATGCTGGCCAATCAAGGTCATCATCATGCTCATCGTGCTGCTCACCTATCCCATCATCCATGTCTTCACCAGGCTGTGTCTCACTATTATCCATAGGTGCGCCGCTGTTTGGCTGCTGATCGAAAAAGCCATGCGGCAATGGGGGTGGCGGGGATGGCATACGCATGGAGGCGCCAGGCTCGTAAGGACTAGGCTCATATCGATACCCAAACTGTGTAAGGCCTGTCGGGCCTCTTGCCTCCGCGAGTATTTGGGATATCTCAGCTAGCTGAGATGTGGAGACTAGGGTACAGGCATGATCGTCTCTGGCATGTAACTGCTCGTCTACATTATCCGGAAGTATAGGTCGATACCCTGATTGCTGCTGCATAAGCATAACAACTTCCTGTGCCTCACTATCTGTCAGGACATGGTGTGATCTCGATGTAGAAGCGGCTCCCCGCCGTCCTCTTGACTTCCCCCGAGTACTCATAGGACCCTGTGAAATACAGCACGCACCCAATTAGTTATGTGTATAGTGTGAAAAATATTCATTGCATATATGACGCAAAAATTAATAAATGAACAAATTAATAAGTAACAACAAATCAATAAATGTAAAATATTTATTTCATATGAAATGCCATACGCCTCGATTGGTGCAAAGCCGGGTCGGACATATTGGATGTCATCGTGCGGATCGTACAACTGATTATTGTTTAAAGTGAGTGGCTCACTCTCGATCTCGTGATAGTTGGCATGAGGATCATCAGGCGTTTGACCCTGACCAACGTCGTATATGTTTCTAGGTTTCGTCCTCACCGCGCAAGCCCAATCTGGATTCCTTTCATCTCCGACGTAAAAAACTTGTTCCACTTGGGAAACTAGTACATACGGCTCATCACTAATCAGGTCCCCCTTATGGACAAGGTTTTTGAAGTTGACAAGCGTTATGCCATACTCGTCCACCCTGTATCCCCTGTCCCTTGTGGTGTCCGCCCAGTCACACTTGAACACAACATATTTTGTCCTGTCGTAATACTCCACTTCAAGTATTTGAGTTACTTTCCCGTAGTATGTTTCGCCATCAACAGTCGGCACGCACACGCCACTATTCTGAGACCTTTTTCCCACATCATGTGCGACAGTTCGAAAGAACTTGCCGTTTACCACATATCTATTATATTGGACTGCTGAGACCATCGGACCTCTACAATGCATTACTAGTTTGGCACCCATATCCTTCCGAAGTCGATCGTCCGAACTATCGACCTACGAGTCATATACAATAATGATGAAGTTTTGTTAGTGCATTGATGAAACATTATGAAATTTATAAGGGGTGACATTAGTCTTACGTAGTCACGGTACCAATCGCAGAATTGCTCAAAATGTAGGGTTTCCAAATGATCATCCGTAATCGTTCGCCCCCTGTTTGCACTTTGTCTTATCGAATCCTTATGTAGCCTACATTTTGAAATAAAATCAATTAAATTTAATTCACAACTAACGTTGTTGCATGATATGAGCATGCATATATTCATTACACAATACTAACGTCCGCAATTGGAGGAAGTCATCTGAGTTAAATAGGATGTAACGGTGAATCTGTGTCAACGTGAGACGGTTGAGAACGACTCGGGTTCCAGCTCCTTTAGGCCCATCCGGGTTTCGTTGCGGCCTATTGTGGAATGTCGGTGCGTTCTCTAAATACATCGAACAAAATGCCACCAACTCAGTTGCTATGTAGCCCTCCGCAATGCAACCCTCAGGAGCCGCTTTATTTCGCACACTTGATTTGAACACCCCGAGGCTCCTACATATCAAAACTAACTAATTATTACATCTAATCATTGTTTTAAAATAAATAAATGGCAACAAAATTTTAGTTTTAATTTTTTTTCAGTAAATGTTACCTCTCTGCCGGATACATCCACCTATACTGTACCGGTCCACCAAGACGGCATTCACGGGCAAGGTGCACCACAACATGAACCATACTTGTGAAAAAACTGGGGGGGAATATCTGTTCCATCTTGCACATAGTCGTATACATCCCATCCTCAAGTCGGGTCAGATCCTCTTGGGTCAACGCAGTTGAACATATGCCCCTGAAGAATGCAGAAATTTCAACTAGCGGTCTAACTACGTTACCGGGCAGTGATCCACGCAATGCAATTGGGAGAAGCTGTTGCATCAATACATGATTGTCATGACTCTTTAAACCCGAGATCGTCCGGTCCTTAAGTTTTACACATCGGGAAATGTTCGAGGCATATCCGTCTGGCACCCTTATATTTCGAAGCACTTTTAGGAAACTAGCTTTATCCTCTTTAGACATTGTGTGGCAAGCATGAGGCATATAGATTCTTCCATCATCATTTGTGAAAGGATGCAGTGCTTGTCTCAAACCCATTTCTTGCAAGTCTTTTCGTGCTTGAAGGTTGTCCTTCGTTTTTCCCTTAATGTCTAGAATTGTGCCAAGTATATTGTCCATCACATTTTTCTCTATGTGCATGACATCAAGGTTATGCCGCAATAAATTATCCTTCCAGTACGGCAAACGAAAGAAAATACTTTTTTTCTTCCACAAGATATTATCAGTTCTCTTTCTCTTTGCATGTGAAGTATCAATATTAACTGACTTACCGGCGCTCTCATCCCCAAATGCTATCCCTTCTAACTGTTTTAGGATTTCATCTCCATCTGGAACATCAGGGGCACATTCAAGTTCTCGGTTACCGTCAAATGTATTTTTTTTTCGCCTCCACGGATGATCCATGGGCAGGTATCGCCTATGCCCCATAAAGCAAAACTTATGTCCGTGTTTTAACCGTCTAGACCTTGTTGCATGCATACAGCAAGGGCATGCCTTTCCACCCCTTGTAGGCCACCCAGACAAGTCCGCGTATGCCGGAAAGTCATTAATTGTCCACATCAACTGCGCTCGGAGCATGAAATTCTTTTTCAATGAGACATCAAATGTTCGTACCCCCACACTCCATAGTTGCTGCAATTCCTCAATTAACGGTTGCATGTACACATCTATATCCATTCCAGGTGAACTTGGACCTGGAATAATCAAGGATAATATGAAAGACGTTTGTTTCATGCACATCCAAGGAGGCAGGTTGTACGGTACAAGCATTACAGGCCAAGTACTGTGAGATGTGGTCATGTTCCCAAAATGATTAAATCCATCTGAGGTTAGGCCAAGTCTTACATTCCTACTGTCTGATGAGAAGTCCGGATATAAATTGTCGAATGACTTCCATGCTTCGCCATCGGCAGGATGCCTCAAAACGCCGTCCTTAGTGCGGCCTTCTGCATGCCACCTCATATAGGGTGCAGTATGCTCTGACATAAAAAGCCTCTGTAGTCGTGGTATGATGGGAAACCACCGCAAAACCTTGACTGGACGTCTCTTACTCGACGTTATAGGGTGGCCATCCTCGTCGAAATTAATTTCGTCCTTCCACTTAGATTCTCCACATTTAACACATGAATCTAAATCGTTATTGCCCTTCCAGAACAACATACAATTATTGCGACAAGCTGGAATCTTCTCATACCCGAGTCCCATGTCCCTAAGAAACCGTTTCGCCTCATATGTATTAACTGGCAAGGCTCCATCATCTACAGGAACCAACTGATTGATTAGATCGAGGAAACACGAGAATATCGTATTACTAACTCCACCCATGCACTTCAAATTGTACAGATGTACAGTAGCACTCAGCTTGCTATGTTTGGTCTTATCATGAAGCGGTTTGTCTGCCTTTTTAAGCAATTCCTCGTACTTTCGTACGTCACCTCCATCGGCTTCGTCATCCACAATGTCTTCTTCCTCTCCATGCACCTCAACCCGAGGCTCCCTATCGTCAACTCTAACTTCGTGCATGCCGAATGCATCACGCAACATGGCATGCATATTGCCACCCTGTTCAGAACTTGCACCCGCAGCTGTTGCCGGATGTGATGAATTCGAGCCATCTACGGGAGCTCGAACAGGCCTCTCGCCATGATAAATCCAGAATGTGTATTGGGGCCACATTCCTTTCCCTCCTGTCAAGTGGTCGTATACCAAACATGGGGGGTGTCTCCTATTGCAGCGACACGTCTTACAGGGGCACAAAATAAGTTTGTCGGGAGTGTCACAGTTCCTAACTGCGAATTCTACAAACGCTCTACATCCTTCTCTGTATTCCGTCGTACCCCTTGATTTCTTCATCCAACTCTTGTCCATATCGTTACTACGTACATTAGAAACATAAATATATAAGAATTAAGCTAAACGTAAACATAAATGCATAACTATGGCCCATTGGAACCCTAACAGTGAATAAGTAAATTGTTGTTAACTACTTTATTGTTATTCTTTTATTTCATTCTGATTTGTTGTTTTTTCTACTAAAAGTTTACATGACTTGAAGTAATGCGGTATTTCAAACCCTAAACCACATTATAATACAAAATTATATACCATTGTCATGGGTACCGTACTGGAAAAGAATTTATACGTTCGTTGTTTATTTAATAACATGTACTCTAATATAAAGTTGCAAAACCTAAACCAACTTATATTAAACAACTCAATAAAAGATTGTAATTTGTTACGAGGCCCTAAATAAAACAAATTTAAGTTATGTTTTTGTCTCACTTTATTGAAAAAAATAAAGTTACGTAATTTTAATTTCATATGGGGACCCTAAATAAAATTCATGTAACTAGTTGCCGAGGTAGTTTTTTTTTTTAAAAAAAAAAAAATTATTTGATAGAATTATGTATTTTTTATTATGTATTTTTGTAATCATTTATATAAATGATTTATATAATCTATTATCTATATTTTATGTCACATATAAGTGATCATTTATATAATATATAGGTTTGTAAAACATACACAATGTAAAAACATTTAATTAGCTAATTTCAAACTATCTAACTAAAGACCTACGTGTCTATAAATATTTTGCATGCATGCCCATATTAAACAATATTACATTTCTACGTACGTACAAACATAGGACACTAAAACTAATCTATTTCAACCAAATTAATAAGTTGACTAGCTAACAAAAAAAGCATTAACATACACATATACAATATTTCTATACACCCATACATTACAATAATGAATTTTTCCATTCCCTTAATTAATTACTGCAGAGAAAAATATTCTAAACTACACATCAATATATATATACTACTTAAATATATATATATATATATATATATATATATATATATATATATATATATATATATATATACCTGATGATGGGCGAAAAACAAGTGAGAGATGAGTTGGCGGCCGGAGCGGAGTTCGCCGGCGGAGAGAGCTAGAAGACGGTGGCGTGAGGTGATGAGTGGCTGCCGGCTACAAATCCGAGGAAGTTAGAAACAAGGTCGAAAATGTGAGAGAAATATTCAGGAGAAGGTGGCTGGAAAATGTGAGAAGAAGAAAGAGGAGGAAGCTGCGCAGAGAAGGAGAAGGAGAGAAGAAGAAAAAAACCAGAGAAAAGAAGAACAAAACCAGAGAAGGAGAAGAAGAAAGAGGGGCGCGCAGGGAAAAAAGAAAAAAAAATTGAAACAGCTGCAGGCAAGCGCATGGTCCCGATGAAACAATGGTAACGTGTCACATAGACACGTTACCAAATGGTAACGTGCCACATAAGCACGTTACCAAATTGTAACGTGCCTATGTGGCACGTTACTAAAATTATATATATATATATTAATAATAGATATATATATATATATACATATATAATTAATTGATTTAAATATATGATATTAAGTTGATATAATTAAGCTTAATATATATATATTATAACTCTTAATATATATTATATATATATATATAATTAATTGATTTAAATATATGATATTAAGTTGATATAATTAAGCTTAATATATATATATTATAACTCTTAATATATATTATATATATATATATATAATTAATTGATATAAATATATGATATTAAGTTGATAATTAAGCTTAATATATATATATTATAACTCTTAATATATATTATATATATATATATATATATATATATATATATATATATATATATATATATATATATAATTAATTGATATAAATATATGATATTAAGTTGATAATTAAGCTTAATATATATATATTATAACTCTTAATATATATTATATATATATATATATATATATATATATATATATAATTAATTGATATAAATATATGATATTAAGTTGATAATTAAGCTTAATATATATATATATATATATTATAACTCTTAATATATATATATATATATATATATATATATATATATATATATATATATATAATTATTTGATATAAACCTGTAATTTATATTAATATATATACTTGCAAATTACTAATCAAGCTTAATATATAATCATAGTTCTTGATATATTTAAACTTCATATTACATAATACTTGCAATTATGAAATTAAACTAAATTTATTTTAAGTTAATTAATTGATAATTATCAACTTGATTACACATAATCAAATTGATATATATATATATTTTCACCATGCTTAATTAAGGGATTGATATACATTTGCCAATTCCTTAATTTGGTTAATTAATTGATAGGGTTAATCTTATCAATTACTGCATATCCTATGAAATAAAGCATAGTGTTAATATTATAGAACTGATAGCGTCTACCATGCTTGACACATAAGAAGTAGTAATGATGCATTTAGTGTTGTAAAACACAACCACTAATGCATATTCTGTTGTAGAGGCATATCTTAGCTATATATTTTTTAAGTTTTGATCTTTCTCTGGGGACTCACAATATTAATATTTAGCATGAGATCTTTCTAGGGCAATTATCACAAAGTTGTAAGCCCCAATATTTTTTTAATCAAAATTATTATTAATATTTTTTTAAATAATTTTTTGGACAAATTATTATTAATATTTATCTTGGTAAATAAATAATTTTTTTATCAAGATAACGTGGTAAAATTATTTTTTGGACAAATAATTACAATTACAACTATAGTAATAATTTTTGGACAAATTGTAACGTGGCATTTTACCACGTTACCATATTGTAACGTGGTAAAATACCACGTTACCATATTGTAACGTGGTAAAATACCACGTTACAATATGGTAACGTGGTAAAATGCCACGTTAGCATATGGTAACGTGGCATTTTACCACGTTACAATATGGTAACGTGGCATTTTGCCACGTTACTATTATGGTAACGTGCTATTTTTGCACGTCACTATATTGTAACGTGTAAAAAATACCACGTTACTATAAATTATGGTAACGTGTTATCTTTTGACACGTTACAATATAGTGACGTGGCACCATTCGTATGAACAGTTGCCACGTCACTACACCCTAATATTTTTGTAGTGGATGAAGATCACTAGTTATCAAACAGTGGAGCCAACACCCACATTATGGCTGGTTTAGAAAATCTGACCATGTAGTAGCCTTAAAAGGGTACTGAAACCGTAGCAGTACGTAATGGTAGTAGACTTGGTATATGTCACACTGGTTCTTCCTCCAAAATTTTAGATTCAATCATGCTTTATCACGTGCTATTTAGGCCATTTTTTCCGTCGTTCTAAATTTTCATCTCTGGTTGCTGATTCAAATAATTAGGCAGTTTTTAGAATCTTGAGCAAGTGGCTGATCACTCTCAAAGCTTTTTTTGGTTTTTTGGCTGTAATAAACTTCCCTTAAACAATTAAAAAAAAAAGAAAAAAGAAAACAAAGTATATATATCCGTCCAAGTCTCCACCTTCTTCAATTATATTTTTTTTATTGATTTTTTGAGAGACATGACAATTTTTACAGGAGGTTGGATCTGTGTAAAAAAAAAAAAAAAAAAAAAATTATAATGGTGGTGTACGTCAAATGTAATATTCACTGCCATTTCCTGCCATTCAAAAATAAGCGGACGGAACAAGATTCTTTTCAGCTTAAATGAATTGGAAAGTATTCTATTAATTATATTTGAAGTATAGTTTTGTCTTTTTCACTTTTTGAAAGACAAAAATGTCTTACAAATATAATTAACTTGATTTTTTATTTTTTTATTTTTTATTTTTTCATTTAAACTAGAAAGAATCCTTATTTCAAGTGAACAATACAAGCGATTGACCTATTCATTGTCATCTCCTGCAACTTTACAAGTACAAAATTTCAATGGGGATGTTTGCCATTGGCTTGAAAAAAGAAAGTGGCCTGCAACCTGTTGGAATCTTTGATTGATGTGTGAAAAAAAATATGAATGTGTGATATGAAAAAAAAAAATAAAAAAATTGTTTTGTAGAGTTTTTTTTTTTTTTTTTTTTTTGTTGATTAGTAGTAAAATGTGATTGATGTGATACAAAAAATAACAATATTAAAGTTAAATTTGAGATGAACAGAATGAAACTTTTTATTTTTTTGTCCATGGACAAAGATCTGCAATTGGCTTTCTCAATTATTTTATGTAGTATGTCGAATTTGTTAGTTAGCTTTACTATGAATGCATGTTTGAACTGGGATCTAGATCTAGTGAAATTCTTAAATAAATTTTAGTTTCTGAAATTTCAAATATAAGTCATCTATTTTTCTTTAAAGGGTTATTTTTCTATCATGTGTCACATTACTAATAAAATAATAAAATAATAAATATTTATTATTTTATTAGTAATAGGATACGTGACAACAGAACAATGACTATTAAAAAAAAATTGATAGCTTGAATTCGAAATTTCAAAAACTAAAATTTCTTAAGAATTCCAATAAATCATGATCCTTGAACTGTCACAAATCGAAGATAATTTACTGCATGCGTCAAAGAGTACTACACATTCTCTCACCTCTCCATACTACGTACGTACCCAAATGGCTTGTGCAACCTATTTTATGTAGTAGTATATTTAAGAAAATTTGTTAGACTTGCTTTCATTATTTAAAAAAGGTTATTTGTCTCCTTATCCCTACTGTATATGCTTAAATTGGCCACTTAATATGAAAGTAGTCGTTTAGTGTAATGTTTATGTAGGACAAAGCTTTTTGTTATACTTGTTGGAAATGCAAATAAAAATATAAAGTCAAAAAAAGCATGCAAGAAGGTTGTACGCGTTTCCTTCTAATTAATTCTAGCATTTCGGCACAGCTTTCTTTTACTTTAATTAGCTTAGTAAATTATACATGCTTTAGAAGTCAAAAGAATATTTATTAGGCGACAACTTAAGTAGACTTTGTGATTTTTAGTTTTAATTAGCTCTTGAGTACTATAATTATTAGAGCAACTTTTATTGACTTTCGAATGTTAAGTAATATTTGTGTTCACATGTACGAAATCCTTATATAAGGATATTGTGTACGTTAGATTAAGTAAGGAAATCAAGCAATCAAGAAAGAAACAAGTGGGAAGCTTGATATTTCTCTTCAATATTGAAGTATTATTTTCATCTTGTTTTTTGTTCTTTCTATTTTCTGAGTGTCCGTATATTTGGGTATTAGTTTGTAAACTTAATCCCAACAAATGATTAGCAAAGAGAAAGCATTTAAGGAGTTTAGAATGAATAAAATACTCCATAGACATGAAGGAAAATAATCAACAAAGATTAATAAACACGTCTAGAAATTCTATAAACAAGAAAGCGCTTGATAATAATCCAAATATGGCAGTCAATTTCTATTTTGATACTACGTTAAATCATCAATTATTTCTAAAACTTGAGTTTATAAAAATTATAAATTACAAATTTAATTAAATTATAACATAGGTCTAAAGATCCATGTCTTCCATGTTCAAAAAAACGAAAAAAAAAAAAAAGTACCAACTACAAAAACATATAAAAAAAGAAACGAAAAATCAGCATTTTGCACCCACGTTCATCAACCTTATATCGTCGATTAGACGGTCCAAATGACTGTAAGAGGACCCGCCTTCGCTTACACTTTCTCTTGCCAACCTAGACATCTCAACCGTTGATTTCAGAAACTCCTCCTCCTTCTCAACCATCAGATCAGTCACCATTTTTTCCACAATAACTCTATCACAGACATCCTTCATGTCCATCCCAAGCTTCCAAACCTCACTCACAAACCTGCTATTCACTTGCTGATCCGCAAAGTAAGGCCAGCAAATCATGGGCACCCCAGCCACTATACTCTCCAAGGTCGAGTTCCACCCACTGTGGGTGAAAAACCCACCAACGGCTGGGTGGGCCAGCACCTCCTCTTGTGGGGCCCAACCCACCATGTACCCCCTCTCCTTCGTCCCCTCCACCAGCTCCGCCGGAGTCTGACCGTCGCCACCTTTTCCGTCCACTAAGTCGGGCCGTATGGCCCACAAGAACCGCTTCTTGCTATTGACCAAACCATGCCAAAACTCCATGAGCGCGTCCTTTGTCATTGAGGTAATGCTTCCGAAGCTGACGTAGATTACAGACTTGAAAGGTTGAGCGTCGAGCCACGTCATGCAGCTTCTGTCCACATCGAAGAGGCTGTTGGAAGACTGAGAGTGCAAGGTGGTCGTTTCGGATCCAAGTTTGAGTTTGAGGAGTGCGTGGAGGGGTCCAATGGTGTAGATTTGGGGACAGTGAGTGCGTATATGGGAGAGTACAGGTCCTTCTAGTTCTTCAAACGTGTTGAGAATGAGTGCACTGGCTCTAGGGGATTGTCTGGTCTTGTTCATAACGAGTTGGAGATTCGGGTCTGCCAGGTTGCTGACTCGGCAGAAACTGGGTAGATCTCGGCACCGGAGAAAAGTTTCCATGCCTGGCACACTACTTATAACGCGATCCATATCTTCGTTTCCTAGAGTGATTAATTAACATTTATAGACCCACTTAGTATTGTTACAGATTTCACTCCATGTTTGGTTGTTGAGAAACTAAACGAATGTACAACCCACAAAAGCTCACAATATTTGTCTTAAATTTGCTAATATTTTCAAGATGATAACATTAATTCTTGCTATGTACAAAATTACTAAGGCCCCTAATCATTTTTGTATATATAAGTGACATCCATGTGAGAATACTGGAAAATGATAATGTGGGAATTGAAAGAGCAGATACCTCTAATGGGAAGCTCGCCGGCCCCAATTATATCTAGGATACGAAAGTAAGCCCAGAAGGAGCAAGCACTGATGGTACGGAAATGAATGACGGGAATGCCAAGTTCGTCGCCGACATCAATAGGAAAGCTAAAGATCCCATCCGCTATGATGCAACTCACTTGCAGTCTACTACTATTTGAATTTAATTGACCCGAAAACAGCATCTTTCTAAATATAGGCATAGTTACAGAATTTAAGGTATCAAACAACTCCATGAAGTGGTCGCCGGTTCGTGGGTGGTCGGCAGGAAGTCCATCAGGGATGGTCTTGAATTGGAATCCAGGAAAACGTGCGAAACGGTCTAGGACGTTGGTGTAACGGAGTAGGCGATCGTGGTTGTGATCTGTGTTGAGGAAGGTAACATGGATGCCGGCAAGGGAAAGAAGCTCGGCTAGCTTGAGCATGGAGTTGACATGTCCCTGTGCTGGAAGGGGAAAGATTAGGACATGCGGAGGAGCTTTTGGCCGTTCCTCCATGTTGAGATCTAAAAGGTCTGCTTTCTCGCTACAAGGCTCCTTAACTAATTGTATGGCAGGAAACACTGCTGCGATGGGGGTTGGTAGCCTGCGGTTAGAGGGAGAAAGTCAGAAAGAAAAGAAAACTATCAAAAATAATATTTAAGTAAAATAAAGAGTACTATAATATAAGTTTGTATAGAATACGTAGTAGTTGAAAAAAAAAAAAAATTGTAATGTTTTGGCAGATCGAATAAAATTTTAGATTAGTCTTTTATTTAAATTAAAAATTAATTGAAATAATCATATCAACATTAAAAAATAATTATAAAATAAAAAAAGTTGATTTATAGCGCTACCTTACGCAGAATGATTAGATATATATGGACCATATGGTGAATGATTACAGAACAATCCAAGCTTGCCGTTTTAATTTGTCGGAAATTCGTGGAATTATTAGAAATATGCATCATTCTGACTCATAGATAAAGACATGAGCACTAGAGTCTTGGAGTATCGATCTGGTTATACAACTTATACTTATGATATTGGAGTAATTGGTCCAAAATAAAGTATCTAAAATATTCTCACAGTATCAAAATGTAGATAAGAAAATGCCTGACGTCACCTTGGACAGTTTGTTGTAAACCTTTTTGGTAGAAATTAGAATAGTAAAAACAAATTATTTTAAAAAAGTAAACTCTTGTATGCGAGATAGCTCAATCGGCTAGTGATCACGCCTCATAAAGCGGAAATTATTAGTTTGAATCTCTCCCCCTTCTTGTGTGGACATATTAAAAAAAAAAAAAAAAAAAAGCAAACTCTTAGAGCTTATTTAGAATTGCGTTTAAGAAATAGAACTTTTAAGACATAAGTTTTTGTTTAAAGTGCGTTTTGGTCATTTTTAAACTTTCTGAACCCTTAAAAGCGTTTTTAATTTTTTTACCAAACGAGTCATTTTTTCTTCAAATTGTTAAGAACACTTTGAAGACTCTCAAATACAATTTCACACAAGCCCTTAGAGCATTTCGAAGGACTCATCTCCAATTTACAAAATAAACTTTTCTCTAATCAAATATCTCCAGAACCATACTCATGTCCACATGAGCCTTACATACACATAGCCCCTAAGCTAGCAAACAAAGCGACAACTCTTACAATTGAAATGGGCCTAAAGCAAACTAATATCACTAACTATTATAGCCAAGCCCGCCCGCTGAGTTTTAAAAAATTACTTTAAAATTACACCTAAAACTAAAAATGCAAAATGGTCTGCTTTTGGGAAAGATTAGGACATGCGGAGGAGCATGGAGTTGACATGTCCCTGTGCTGGAAGGGGAATGATTAGGACATGCGGAGGAGCTTTTCGGACTTCCTCCATGTTGTGAGATCTAAATGGTCTGCTTTCTCGCTATACAAGGCTCCTTCATTAAAACGCAAACAATGAATAGCAATTACATTAGTTAGAATAATTACATTTCTACAATGAATAGCAATTTGGAGTTATTCATTGTAGCACACTAAATGAATAAAATATTATTTATTTTTATTTTGTTTATTATTTCTTTATTTTACCTCTTTTCATCCAATATCTTTTATTTCTTCTAAACACCTCTTCAGATCTGATACGTCTTTTTCTCAAACACAAAATTTCTTCACACAAAATTTATCTCTCTCGCTCACAAAATTTCTTCACACAATTGGATGAAAAAATTGAATGCAAAAAAAATTTATTTCATGGAAACACAGATAAAAACAAATCAATTGCAGTTCGATAAAAAAATTTAACGCAAACAAAAAATTATTGCATAGAAATATACAGATGGAAACAAATCAATTATAGTTGAATGAAAAAAAATTATTTATGTTATTAATTTTAAGAATTAGTACATGCATGTGAGATGAATGTTCTTCATATGTGTTTATTTTTGTTTTTACGAATGATTTTTATATATGTGTTTGTTTTTCCCTTTAATTAAGTGTTGGCAATAATATAATAAAAAAGAATGAAAAATAATATTTTAAAGCAAATAGAGAATTAAATAGAGAATCTGTTAGAGTATGTAATAAAAAAAAATAGCTAAAGTAAATAATTGTACTTTTTCACTAGGTAAAATACCTAATATTGCTGGACATGCTGTCATTGTTTTAAAAAAAAAAAAAAAAATCCAGTTTAATTAGGTTTGCCTTGTAAGATAATTGTGGAATAAAAATATTGTATTTAAATTTTAGTAAAATTTTGATCCAAAACCCACGGAATGGCACATGGCAATAATAGTAATACAACATATACCCATGCTAAAAAATATTATATATATATATATATATATATAAAGAAAAAAAATATAGTAAGTCGTTGGGCGGCTCCAAATAGGTTAGAGGGGTAGCTAAATCATTTTCAAGAATATATATATAAAGAAAAAAAATATAGTAAGTCGTTGGATAGCTCCAAATAGGTTAGAAGGGTAGTTGAATCATTTTCAAGAATTTGTACGTGTATCACAGGGGATAAATATCTTCTACAAGGTAGTGATATACTGCACGCCCGGCGTGCATCAACACTGATGCATGCCGGGAGTAAATTTTTTTTTTAATTTTTTTTTTTAAAAAAATGCACGCTCATCGTGCAGTACTTCATTACCCCTTCTAGTACTATATGGTTGGCAACATTTATCTACTAAGCATGTGAGCACTTATTTGAATAGGTGGACCTATAAAGGCTCTTCTATAATTGCAGAAGATCCCTACAAGTCAGACAGGAAAATTGTTTGTTAAAAAAAAAAAAGAGGAAAATTGTAAGTGTATTGTCTGGGTGAATTAAAACATCCAAGTACATATCCAACGAACCAGTCTTTATGCGTCAGGTTAGCCATCATTCATAAAGCCATAGAGGGACCAGTCATTGATGGTCGGGACCCCCCAAAAAAATTGCAACAAATGGAACTTCCAATCTTTAATGATTGGTTTCACGCAGTGCCACAACTTTGTTTGATGTACAGATGCTTGGTTTTTCGAGTAATTCTAAAAGGTTTATTTATGTTTTATTAAGAATGATGTAACTATTAAAATTACTCTTTAATCAAAATTTAATAATGATCAATCACAAGTCTAATAATAATTTTAATAATCACATTATTCTTAGTATGACACAAGTAGGACACAAAAAATTACTCGTGGTTTCTCGCTATAAAGTTTAAAGGGATTAGTTATGAGTAATTCTAGAAGGCCTACTTGTGGCTATTAAAATTACCATTGAGTTTGTGATTGATTATTATTGAATTTTGATTAAAGGGTGAGTTTAATAGCCACATCATTCTTAGTAAGACACAAGTAAGCCTTCTAGAATTGCTCACCCATCATTAATGACGGGAATTAGGGGTGGGTATCGATTATAATTATAATGGTACTGATAAACCTATTTTTGATAATTAACTAAAATTATGAGTTCATTCGGTTAGTTAATTAACCAATAACATTTCAATAAGAAATCATTCCGAAAATTTCGGTTAAAATAGTTAATCGGTTAATAACGGTTCAATTAACTGTGAGTTTTTTTTCATTGGGCTAAAAATTGAATGTTTTGGGCTAAAATAGCTTATTGAACAATTTTTTCTTTTAATAAAAAAATGGGCCAATTATTGAATACAATAAGAGTTCACCATACATATGTTCTACAAAAAAAAGAAATTCTTATCCGTTAACCGATAAAATAATAATTATACCGAATAAAAAAATTTCTTATCAGTTAATCGATTAACCGGTAAAAAAATAATTATACCGATTAATCTGCACACCCCTAATCGGGACCCTCCTAATACATTAATGTGTCATATTGGACGAGCATTTTTCAGATCTCGATCAATATGTTAAAAAGGATAATAATCGAACTACTATAGATTTCATAATCTCCAAACAAATTAACGTGACATTTGATAATAGATGAAACGATTAAAATTATATTCGTGACAAGTTATATTTTTTATTTAATTATTTTTATTAATTATGAATTGTCATTTCAAACATTACTTTGGTCACATATTCTAATTAATAAAAAATACAAACAATCATGTATGCTTGCCAAACTTTAAGCTAAAGGAAAAAACCACTGCCGAAAAAATTGAAGCCATATCAATGCACCTAACTATGCTTGTCAATTGCCTGCGCGAGAAAATATGTATATATGGATGTGGGTAAATTACCGAGTATCCTAAGAATTTAAATTTATAAAAAACACTAAATTTATTCATTTAATTATAATTGTATACTTTTTACATGTGAATTTAAACTATCGCTTAATAAGTACGTAAAGTCTACCACTTAAAATATTTAAGTAAAAATAAAGATAAATTGTAAATCTATTTTGAATTCAGACTTTTTTTTTTTTTTTAACATGTCCGCATAAGAGAGAGAAGAGGATTCAAACTAGTGACTTCCACTTTATGAGACATGGTTCCAGCTAATTGAGCTACCTCTTGGGACTCGAATTCAGACTTCTACTATTATTAAATCATCAATTAACCCCAAAAGTTGAGTTTATAGAAAATTATAAATTACAAATTTATTAATATTATAACATAAGGTCTAAAGATCGATATCTTCCGTTTTCAGAACAAATCAACAAAAGAAAAATCATCATTTTGCACCCATGTTCATCAATCTTATATCGTCGATCAAACGGTCCAAATTACTGTAAGAGGACCCACCTTCGCTCACACTTTCTCTTGCCAACCTAGACATCTCCACCGATGATTTCAGAAACTCCTCCCTCTTCTCAACCATCAGATCATTCACCATCTTTTCCACGATAACCCTATCACAGACATCCTTCATGTCCATCCCAAGCTTCCAAACCTTACTCACAAACCGACTATTCACTTGCTGATCGGCTAAATAAGGCCAGCAAATCATGGGTATCCCAGCCGCTATGCTCTCTATGGTTGAGTTCCAACCACTGTGAGTCAGAAACCCACCAATGGCCGGGTGGGCCAAGACCTCCTCTTGTGGGGCCCAACCCACCATGTACCCCCTCTCCTTTGTCCCCTCCACCAGCTCTGCCGGAGTCTGATGATCGGCATCATTTCCGTCCACTAAGCCTGGCCGTATGACCCACAAGAATCGCTTCTTGCTATTGACCAAACCGTGCCAACACTCCATAAGCACGTCCTTTGTCATTGTAGTAATGCTTCCAAAGCTCACGTAGATTACAGACTTCAAAGGTTGAGCGTCAAGCCACGTCATGCAGCTTCTGTCCACTTGGAAGAGGCTGTTGGAAGACTGAGAGTGCAACGCGGTCGTTTTGGATCCAAGTTTGAGTTTGAGGAGTGCATGGAGGGGTCCAATGGTATAGATTTGGGGACAGTGAGTGCGTATATGGGAGAGCATAGGTCCTTCTAGTTCTTCAAACGTGTTGAGAATGAGTGCACGTGCTCTAGGGGATTGTCTGGTCTCCTCCACAAAGAGTTGGAGATAATTCGGCTCTGCCGGGTTGCTGACTCGGCATAAACTAGGTAGATCTCGGCACCGGAGAAAAGTTTCCATGCCCGGTACACTGCTTATAACGCGATCCATATCTTCATTTCCTAGAGTGATATATATATATATAGACCCACTTAGATTTCACTCCATGTTTCAATGTTTGGTTGCTTAGCAACTATACGAAAAGAAAAGTTACACATTCTAAATTTTTGTTCTAAAAATTGGTTCTCAAATAATGTGTCACAATTCTATTAGTTGGTAACACATTTTTCAAATTCTCATAAAATAGTGATATATTATTTATAAACCTACTTTTAGAAAGAAAAATTGGGTTGTACACACTTCTCCTGGCCTAACCGAATCGAATGTTCAACATACCCACAAAATTAAGCACCCAATAATTGTCTTAAATTGGCTAATATTTTCAATATGATAAGATTCTTGCTATGTTCAAAAAATTGTTATCATATTTTTTTTTTTGTAACATAAAAGCAGACAAGTTGCACAAATTTAGGGAATAAAAAAGTCAATTAGTGTTGTGTTGGGACTACCATATAAAAAATTGCCAAAAACACCCCAACCACCACCGTAGAATATTTCTGGCCGTCCATGACATGTGCATGTGAATACTGAAAATGATGGAAAAACAACGGAAGATGATGAATTTCTCAATGATGAATTTCCATTTAGGGCACTGTATCTTTTTCGCTTTTTTCAATTGGTAGTAGGTATCAAATTTAGGTTTGGTAGAAAGCAAAAAAGTACTGAGCAATGGAGGATGCCAGAAATTCGAAAGTACCTTGAATGGGAAGCTCACCCGCCTCAATTACAAATGGAATAGAAAAGTAAGCCCAGAAGCAGCAAGCACTGATGGTACGGAAATGAATGACGGGAATGCCAAGTTCGTCGCCGACATCAATAGGAAAGCTTAAGATCCCATCCGCTATGATGCAACTCACTGGCAGTCTACTACTATTTGAATTTAATTGACCCGAAAACAGCATCTTTCTAAATATAGGCATAGTTACAGAATTTAAGGTATCAAACAACTCCATGAAGTGGTCGCCGGTTCGTGGGTGATCGGCAGGAAGTCCATCAGGGATGGTCTTGAATTGGAATCCAGGAAAACGTGCGAAACGGTCTAGGACGTTGGTGTAACGGAGTAGGCGATCGTGGTTGTGATCTGTGTTGAGGAAGGTAACATGGATGCCGGCAAGGGAAAGAAGCTCGGCTAGCTTGAGCATGGAGTTGACATGTCCCTGTGCTGGAAGGGGAAAGATTAGGACATGCGGAGGAGCTTTTTGCCGTTCCTCCATGTTGAGATCTAAAAGGTCTGCTTTCTCGCTACTAGGCTCCTTAACTAATTGTATGGCAGGAAACACTGCTGCGATGGGGGTTGGTAGCCTGCTGTTAGAGGGAGAAAGTCAGTGTTAGAATATTATGAATATTTGCTTGGTCCCTGCTCTGCCTTGGTTGCCAAGTTACTTGGTCCCTACTCTTGGCTTGGTTGCCAAGTTAATTTCCTTATAGAGATTGTTTTCTTGCAAGTTAATTTATTTTGTAATTATTGTATTATTTTGTAATTATTGTATTGTTTTGCTAAAAACTCCCAAGCAGCCTTTGCATTCCCAAGCTTGGGGAGTAAACTATGGAATGACCTATTTATAGTTGAATGAGGCCCTAAAAGAAATGAAATACAATAATTGAATGGAATGGAATCATGTAATACAATAAATAGGCCATTCCATACTAACTATTATAGCCAAGCCCGCCCGCTGAGTTTTTAAAAATTACATTAAAATTACACCTAAAACTAAAAATGCAAAATGGTCTGCTTTTGGGAAAGATTAGGACATGCGGAGGAGCATGGAGTTGACATGTCCCTGTGCTGGAAGGGGAATGATTAGGACATGCGGAGGAGCTTTTCGGACTTCCTCCATGTTGAGGTCTAAATGGTCTGCTTTCTCGCTATACAAGGCTCCTTCATTAAAACGATTAGTTAGTGCATTATAAAAAAACAGAGCTTCCGCACCCAACCGATTTATTTGCATTCAAAACGATAGCATAACCCCAACTACGCCCCCCCACCGGCCCAAACGAACTTTCACTCCCCCAAGGCTCACAACCCCAATCTCCCGCTGAGACCTACATGGTTGGCTTTATGATCGCCAACATAGTGGGAATCCAATACTACTCGGGGCATGGTGGGTCTGGTCCATGAGCCCCTCAAGTCTCAACCCCCATGACTCAAACGCCATCAAGGTCCTCAACATGCACCCAATGTCAGGGGATTTCGCGAGCTGGGTTGCACTTGATTCGACATTGGAGATTATATGCGAAGGGTTTCCCATGATTTGTTCACCTTGTTTCGGGGACCAAAAGGTGAATGCAACATACGTGAGCCATGTTTGGAAAATTGGGGTGCATTTGGAGAATAGGATGGAGAGGAGAGATATAAGGCAATTAGAAAGCTAATGGTGGAGACTGAAGGAGAGGAGATGAGACAGAGGATTATGCATTTGATGGAAAAGGTGGATCATTCTCTGAGGCAAGGGGGTTCTTCACATCAAGCCCAAGAGAGCTTGATTAATTACATATCTTCCTTCTAATCATAATTATTTTTAGGGAAACTTCACTTTGGCTCCCTGAACTTTCACCCGATTTTACAAACTTTTCATAAACTTCTAAATCTCTCACTTTGGACTCTTGAACTTTAAATTTCTCTCAATGAGGACCCCTCTGTCAGATTTTAAACATTACATGACGTTTATACCCCTGACTTTTGTATAATATTAAAAACTTCCAAAACGTTTTTATTTTTTAAAAATGAAAATCAGGGATATTTTGGTCTTTTTTTGTAATTTTAAATTCTAAAATTGACAGAAGGGTCATAATTGAGAGCAATTCAAAGTTCAGGAATCCAAAGTGAAAAATTTGAAAGTTCAGGAGGGGTTTGTAAAATCGGATGAAAGTTTAAGAGAACAAAGTGAAATTTTGTATTACCTTTATTAATAAAATTGATTGGTATCTCGAACTCTACTTTAATCAAAATAATTCATTCAAAATAAAAGGGATTTGGCTTCCATACTACCAGAAGCAGCAGTTTCAATTACCGTATAGAAGCCAAACCCTCATTGATGGTTGGAACCCTCCAAATAAGTTGCTACAAATGGAAACTTTCAAGTTCCAGCTTTAATGGTTGGTTTCACGCAGTGCCACCCACAACTTTGTTCGATGTACAGATTGGTGGTTTTATTCTCGCTAGAAAGTTTGAAGGGACCAGTCACTGTGCCATACTGGTCAAGCGTTTTTCAGATCTCGATAAATATGTCAAAAAGGAAAATAACTGAATCTACAATTACTTTTATAATTTTCAAACAAATTAACATGACATTTTATAATCGATGAAATTATTAAAATTATATATATTTTTATTTAATTTGAATATATTGAAATTTTGAGTTTTGAATAGTTTTCTTCTTATTCTTTTGTATTTTTCATCTGTCGAACCACTTCATCTTAATATCTTATATGATTGATTTATTTTCTATTTTATTGAGATAAAATATTCAATTATAATTTTAAAACAACATCATATTTGTTGGGAAGTGACTTGTTCTTATCAAGTCTTACGTGGGCCCATTTATGTTACTTTATTGGCTGCTATAGTGCTGTAAACGAACAAAGCCACCCGTGAGCTCGCTCAGGATCGGCTCGATAAAGTTCGGCTCGTGCCCGACTCGATTATTAAACAATACATACTCGTATAAAACCCGGCTCACTCGTTTAAAGTTCGTGAACATACTCGTATAGGGGCTCGACTCGCTTATTAGCGCGACTCGTATATATATATATATATATATATATATATATATATATATATATATATATATAACTTATTAAATAGTTTATATATTATAAATAGTATTTATGCTTATATAGTATGTAGCATAAATACTAAATATATATAGTTAAAATATTAATAATGTAGTCATATAATTTATAACTATTTATAGTTAACTAGTGTATTGTGTGTATTAAGCTAAGTTAACTAATTAGTTGATTGGTTTAGTTATATATATAGAGAGCTAATTGGTCAATATAAAAAAAAAAAAAAAAAATGTTAGATAATTTGTATATATAATAAACGGTTTTTTTATCGAAGTTGCCCTCAATTTGTTGGTTGGGAAGTAAAACGTTTGTACTAATATAATTTGTCTCATTGGGAAGATGAGTCATTTAAGTTATTTATTTATTTATTTTTTAAAAAAGTTTGTATTAGTTGAGCCAACTCGGCTCGACTCGGCTCGCACAAGGAATTTTCCTTAGTGAGCCGAGCCAAGCTTAAATTTTGGAGCTCGGCATGAGCTCGGCTCGAGCTCGAGCTTGTGAAATTTTTAAATGAGCCGAGCTTGGACAGCCCTGGCTCGCTCAAGCTCGGCTCGTTTACAACCCTAGGCTGCTATGTGTTGCGGTTTTGTCTCTTTTGTTTTACTTCATGAAAGAAGTAGTTGCTTCCGTCACCATGAAAGAAGTAAAACCAATCTAAATTGTACGATAAGCTTCATATTATAGGGTTTAAAAAGCGACTTAAACTCCATGTATTAATTAGCATAAATGACAAATTAATAACTCCTCACCTCAAACTTCAATTTAAAATTTGAGTATTATATTTTTATCGCATAAATATCTCACAATGTTGACGAGGTGATAGTTTCAATCAATCCTTAAAGCATTTCTAGCAGCTTACCTAAAAGATCAATATTAACTATATTTAGCTATTATTGTTCTTTTTTAACCTCCAACAAAATAGCTTGCCATTAGTTGTAATAGCTACATTGCTACAGTAAATAGCTCCAAATTGCTAGCTATTCATTGTAACAATGTAGCTATTTTAACTAATGGCAAGCTACTCTGTTAGCAATGTAGCTATTCTAACTAATGACAAACTATAGTAAATAGCAATTTGGAGCTATTCACTATAGCGCCTTAAATGAATAAAATATTTTTTATTTTTATTTTGTTTATTATTTCTTTATTTCACCTCTTTTCACCAAACATATTTTATTTATTCTAAACACCTCTTCACATCTAATACGTCTCTCTCTCAAACACAAAATTTCTTCAGACAAAATGTATCTATCTCGCTCACAAAATTTCTTCACATAGTTGGATAAAAAATTGAATGTAGAAAAAATTTATTTCATGGAAACACACATATGAAAACAAATCAATTGCAATTGGATGAAAAAATTTAATGCGAACAAAAAATTATTGCATAGAAACAAAAATGAAAACAAATCAATTGCAGTTGGATGAAAAAATTTATTTATGTTATTAATTTTAAGAATTTGTACTTGCATGTGAGATGAATGTTCCTCATATGTATTTATTTTTGTTTTTATGAATGATTTCTATATATGTGTTTGTTTTTTTCCCTTTAATTAAGTGTTGGCAATAATATAATAAAAAAAATGAGAAATACTATTTTTAAGCAAATAGATAATGAAATAGAGAATCTATTGGAGTGTGTAGTGAAAAAACAATAGCTAAAGTAAAGAATTGTACTTTTTTACTAGGTAAAATACATAATGCTGCTGGACATGCTGTCATTGTTAAAAAAAAAAAAAAATTCAGTTTAATTAGGATTACTTCATAAGATAAATGTAGAATAAAAATATAGTAGCTGAATTTTAGTAAAATTTTGATCCAAAACTCACGGAATGCCACAGCAATAATAATATTACAACATATACCCATGTTAAAAAAATATAAAAAGAAAATTATATATATATATATATATATATATATATATATATATATATATATAAAAGAAAAAAACTATAGTAAGTCGTTGGATAGCTCCAAATAGGTTAGAGGGGATAGCTGAATCATTTTCGAATCATTTTCAAGAATTTAAACCCTAAATTTGTACGTGTATCACATGGGATAAATAACTTCTACAATTATATGATCTGCAACATTTATCTACCAAGCATGTGAGCACTTATTTGAATAGGTAGACCTATAATTATAAAGGCTCTTCTATAATTGCAGAAAATCCCTACAACTCAGACAGGAAAATTGTTTGTTACAAAAAAATAAAAAATAAAATACAGGAAAATTGTAAGTGTATTGTCTGGGTGAATTAAAACATCCAAGTATCCAACGAACGAGTCTTTATGCGTCAGGTTAGCCATCATTCATAAAGCCATAGAGGGACCAGTCATTGATGGTCGGGACCCCCCAAATAAATTGCAACAAATGGAACTTCCAACTTTAATTAATGGTTGGTTTCACCCAGTGCCACAACTTTGATAGATGGTTTCTCGGGTAATTCTAAAAGGTTTATTTGTGTCTTAGTAAGAATGATACAGCTATTAAAATTACTCTTTGATCAAAATTTAATAATGATCAATCACAAGCCTAATGATGATTTTAATAGTCACATTATTTTTTGTATGACACAAGTAGGACACAAAAAATTACTCGTGGTTTCTCGCTATAATGTTTAAAGGGACCAGTTATGAATAATTCTAGAAGGCCTACTTGTGTCTTACCAAGAATGATGTGACTATTAAAATCACCGTTAAGCTTGTGATTGATCATTATTGAATTTTGATTAAAGGGTGAGTTTAATAGCCACATTATTCTTAGTACGACATAAGTAAGCTTTCTAGAATTACTCAACAGTCATTGATGACGGAGATTAGGGGTGAGTATCGATTATAATTATAACGATATTGATAAACCTATTTTTGATAATTAACTAAAATTATGAGTTAATTCAGTTAGTTAATTAACCGATAACATTTCGATAAGAAATCATTCCGAAAATTTTGGTTAAAATAGTTAATCAGTTAATAATAGTTCAGTTAACAGTGAGTTTTTTTTAAAAAAAAAATTGGGCTAAAAATTGATTGTTTTGGGGCCAAAATTATTTTTTTTGGACTAAAATAGCTTATTGGACTTTTTTTTTTTTTAATAAAAAAATGGGCCAATTATTTAACACAATAAGAGTCCACTATACATATGTTCAACTAAAAAAAAAAAAATTCTTATCGGTTAACCAATAAAATAATAATTATACCGAGTACAAAAATTTCTTATCAGGTAATTGATTAACCGATAAAAAATAATTTTACCGATTAATCTGCACACCCCTAATCGGGACCCTCCTAATACATTAATGTGTCATATTGGTCGAGCATTTTTCAGATCTCTATCAATATGTTAAAAAGGATAATAATCGAACTACTATAGATTTTATAATCTCCAAACAAATTAACGTGACATTTGATAATAGATGAAACGATTAAAGTTATATTCGTTATATTTTTTTATTTAATTTTTTTATTAATTATGAATTGTCATTTCAAACATTACTTCGGTCACATATTCTAATTAATGAAAAATACAAACAATCATGTATGCTTGCCGAAAAAATTGAGCCATATCAATGCGCCTAACTACGCTTCTCAATTGCCTGCACGATAAAATATGTATATATGGATGTTGGAAAATTACGGAGAATCCTAAGAGCATTTTCAGTGGAAGAGCCAAATGTTACTTTTATTTAAAATAGCTCTTTAAATGTTTAAAAAAACTCCTACATTGAATTAACAAAAAGAAAAAAATATAAAATAGTTATTTGATTGGAAGAGCTATAAAAAAAAGCTAAATGTAGCAGCACTTTTCAAGGGAGTTATTTTATTTTTCATTATTTCTCACCTTTTTTTTTTTTTTTTTCCAAATCTTTTTCTACTTATTCTCTGCATATTTTCTTTTTCCCATTTTTCCTCTCATATGTTTTTTTTTTTTTTGTCAAAACTTTTCTTATTTTTAATAATACGTTTGTCAATTGCCTGCACGAGAAAATATGTATATATATATATATGGAGGTGGGTAAATTACCGAGTATCCTAAGAATTTAAATTTATAAAAAACAATAAATTTATTCATTTAATTATAATTGTATACTTTTTACATGTGAATTTAAACTACCGATTAATAAGTAAAGTCTACCACTTAAAATATTTAAGTAAAATTAAAGATAAATTGTAAAACTATTTTGAATTCAGACTTTTTTTTTGTTTTTTTTTTTGACATATTCGCGGAGGAGGGTTCGAACTAGTGATCTCTGCTTTATAAGACATGATCTCAACTAATTGAGCTACCTCTTGGAACTCGAATTCAGACTTCTACTATTATTCAATCATCAATTAACCCCAAAATTTGAGTTTATAGAAAATTATAAATTACAAATTTATTAATATTATAAATTAGGTCTAAAGATCCATATCTTCCATGTTCAGAACAAATCAACAAAAGAAAAATTAGCATTTTGCACCCACGTTCATCAATATTCTTATATCCTGGATCAAACGGTCCAAATTACTGTAAGAGGACCCACCTTCGCTCACACTTTCACTTGCCAACCTAGACATCTCCACCGATGATTTCAGAAACTCCTCCCTCTGCTCAACCATCAGATTATTCACCATCTTTTCCACGATAACCCTATCACAGACATCCTTCATGTCCATCCCAAGCTTCCAAACCTCAATCACAAACCGACTATTCACTTGCTGATCGGCTAAATAAGGCCAGCAAATCATGGGTATCCCAGCCGCTATGCTCTCTATGGTTAAGTTCCAACCACTGTGAGTCAGAAACCCACCAATGGCCGGGTGGGCCAGGACCTCCTCTTGTGGGGCCCAACCCACCATGTACCCCCTCTCTTTTGTCCCCTCCACCAGCTCCGCCGGAGTCTGACGATCGGCATCATTTCCGTACACTAAGCCTGGCCGTATGACCCACAAGAACCGCTTCTTGCTATTGACCAAACCGTGCCAAAACTCCAGAAGCACGTCCTTTGTCATTGTAGTAATGCTTCCAAAGCTCGCGTAGATTACAGACTTCAAAGGTTGAGCGTCAAGCCACGTCATGCAGCTTCTGTCCACTTCGAAGAGGCTGTTGGAAGACTGAGAGTGCAACGCGGTCGTTTCGGATCCAAGTTTGAGTTTGAGGAGTGCATGGAGGGGTCCAATGGTATAGATTTGGGGACAGTGAGTGCGTATATGGGAGAGCATAGGTCCTTCTAGTTCTTCGAACGTGTTGAGAATGAGTGCACGTGCTCTAGGGGATTGTCTGGTCTCCTCCACGAAGAGTTGGAGATAACTCGGCTCTGCCGGGTTGCTGACTCGGCAAAAACTGGGTAGATCTCGACACCGGAGAAAAGTTTCTGTTGGAAGTCCCACATTGTCTGTGTATTAAGGGGATGAGTCATTTATAAGTTGAGGAAAAACCTTAACTTTTGAGCTAGCTTTTGGGTTGAGTTAGGCCCAAGCCCCATTTTTAACATGGTATCAGAGCCTAATCCAATTGGCTGTGGCCCACCGTCACCCATTGTCGCACGTGTTGGCTTGGATGTCTTCCCCCTACACGTGAGGGGGCGGGGCATGTTGGAAGTCCCA
Source organism: Corylus avellana (assembly GCF_965113065.1). Taxonomy (NCBI): domain Eukaryota; kingdom Viridiplantae; phylum Streptophyta; class Magnoliopsida; order Fagales; family Betulaceae; genus Corylus; species Corylus avellana. The sequence goes on from NC_142495.1 coordinate 28,835,641, forward strand.
CATTGCTTGGGTATTAAGGAGATTGGTCATTTATAAGTTGAGGGGAAACCTCAACTCTTGAGCTAGCTTTTGAGTTGAGTTAGACCCAAGACCAATCCGGTACACCACTTATAACGCGATCCATATCTTCATTTCCTAGAATGATTAACATATATATAAATAGACCCACTTAGATTTCACTCCATGTTTCAATGTTTGGTTGCTGAGCAACTATACAAAAAGAAATGTTAAACATTTAAAATTTTTGTTCTAAAAATTGATTCTCAAATGATGTGTCACAATTCTATTAGTTGGTAACACATTTTTTAAAATCTCATGAAATGATGATACATTATTTGTAAACCTATTTTTAAAAAGAAAATTTGGGTTGTGCAACACTTTCTCCTAAACGAATGTTCAACATACCCACAAAATTAAGTTCGCAATAATTGTCTTAAATTGGCTAATATTTTCAATACGATAAGATTCTAGCTATTTTCAAAAAATTGTTATCATATTTTTTTAACATAAAAGCAGACAAGTTGTACAAATTTAGGGAATAAAAAAGTCAATTAGTGTTGTGTTGGGACTACCATATGAAAAATTGCCAAAAACACCCCCAACCACCAACGTAGAATTCTGGCCGTCCATGTGCATGAGAATACTGAAAATGATGAATCGGAATTACAATACTTCCAAGCAAAAACAAAAACTATTATGATCTTTCTCAATGATGAATTTCCATTTAGGGCACTGTGTCTTTTTCTCTTTTTTCAATTGGTAGTAGGTATCAAATTTAGGTTTGGTAGAAAGGAAAAGAGTACTGAGCAATGGAAGATGCCAGAAATTCGAAAGTACCTTGAATGGGAAGTTCACCCGCCTCAAATACATATGGAATAGAAAAGTAAGCCCAGAAGCAGCAAGCACTGATGGTACGGAAATGAAGGACGGGAATGCCAATTTCGTCGCCGACGTCAATGGTAAAGCTCAAGATCCCATCCGCTATGATGCAACTCACGGAGCTCCTACTACCGACTGAATTAAACTGACCCGAGAAAAGCATCTCTCTAAAGAGTGGCTTGGTGACCGAATTTAAGCTATCGAACAAATCCATGACGGAGGAACCGGATCGTGGGTGCTCGGCTGGGAGGCCGTCAGGGATGGTCTTGAATTGGAATCCAGGAAAGCATGCGAAACGAGCTAGGATATTGGTGTAACGGACAAGGCGATCGTGATTGTACTCGCTGTTGACGAAGGTCACATGGACGCCGGCAAGGCGGCAAAGGCAAGAAGCTCGGCTAGCTTGAGCATGGAGTTGACATGTTCTTGTGCCGGAGCTGGAAATATCAGAACATGTGGAGAAGCTTTTGGCCCTTCAGCTTCCATGTTGAAGCTGATCAAAGAGGTCTGATTTTTTTTTTTTTTTTTTTTTTTTTGTTTGTATTGTATTGTATTGTATTGTATTGTATTGTCTGATTTATTTATTTATTTATTTTATTTTTGCAATTGGTCTGATTTTTTAATGAATGATGCATAATGCAGGTCTCGCAAAACGGGTCTGCGGGTCAACTCGTTTATGACCCGCGGGTACCCGCGACCCGTTTAACTAAAACCCAAACACGAACTGTTTATTAAACGGGTCGGACTCCCCGACACGACACGAACCCGGGTATTTCACCGGTCACCCGACATGACCCGTAAGACTTGTTTAAAATAACGGGTCTTGCCGGGTCGACACGACCCGTTTACCCGTTTAACTTAAAAAATATATATATATATATTTTTTAAATAATAATATTTTTCGCAATTATCTCTTGAAATTGAACTCCTAGCAGGCTAGCCACACCAAATCAGTTAATAGTTATAAGTTAATAGGCTTAATTGTCTAATCAAATAACAAAAAAACCAAAAAGAAAGAAAAAAAAAAAAAACTACATCACAATTTACAAATTTACAAATACAAATTGGGTTTTCATTTTTTGCCACCTGTTGTTCACTCTTGAATAGTTGAATGATCTACAAATATGCTCATTTTAACATACTCCATATGAACTTAGAATCTCACAAGAATTGATACTATCCAATGTCAGAACATCCTCTTCTTCGTTATCCACCCTCATTAAAGCTTGTTCAAGAAAAACAACAATGAAAGCTAAAAACAAAACTTGTATAATTTTTCTACATCAAAATACAGTAATTACTTATTCAAAATCTTAATCTTATGGCATCAAAACACACGATAGCATAAATTATTAGCAATATAAACTAAGCACAATCTATATAGTTCAAGAAAAATTGTATGAAATGTTTCTCCTAATTTCCTAAAGCTCCCAACAACAATAATATTGAGATTCTAAGACAAGCCAAAACAATGCAGCAGCCTACAATAATAAAAATAATCCAATTTTTAATCCCATGAAATCTTAAAAATTAGTTTTAAGTTAAAATGATAGTTTTAATCTTTAACAACTAAGCCATACAACCCACACCAACTAATAATTATTAACTAAGCAGTCTAGGCCGTTATTTAATTTAATTTTTTTTCTAATTCACTAAGCCACTAACACACACTCACTTGACACTTCACACTTGGGACACTTGGCCACTAAGTTCACACTCCACGCCCACTCCCTCTGCAACATTGAAACTTGCAATTTGCAAGACTACAAATTAACAAATTAACAATGTATTTAAGCCACAAAAATTTAACAAAAAATATATTGATGAATAAAAACTATATATCTAACAAACTAACAAATTAACAATGCATTTAAGCCACAAAGACAAAGGATTGAAAGAATTAAAGGAACCTTGAGATAAGACCAAGTGACGTAAACCTGCAAAATTATTTGTTGAGAATTGAGGTGAACAACAAGATATTTCATCTGGTTCGAGAGAGAGAGTTTGAAAAAAAAAAAAAAAAAAAAAAAGGTCTTCTAAAAGAGAGTGACCAGTGAGAGAGAGTCTTCTAACAACAACTACATACCAAGCAAATTTCACAAAATCATGTGCAAACAACAATCATCTACCAAGCCAAGCAAATCCCACAAAATCAGAGCATGAGACTTAAGAGAGCAAGAAATTGAAGAGAGAGATACATACTGAATGCGACATCAGCGGAAGAGAGAGAGCGGCAGTAGAGGAGGTGAGGAGCGGGGAGAGAGAGAGAGACCGGCAGTGGAGGAGCGGCGGTGGCATGGCCGTGGTGTGGGCGTGGGCGGTGGCGTGGCGTGAAGTCCGGTGATGAGTGGGAACGAGAGGGAGGAATGGAGATTTTTTTTTAGATCTGAAGTTGGAGGAAGAGTCTGGAAGACGAGTGTTCTTGTTTTCACTTTATGCTTTTTTCTACCTTTTCACTATTAGTTCTAGGGTTAAAAAAAAAAGGGGGGGTCTGGTGGGTCACCCGCGACATGACCCGTCAGACCCTCATAAACGGGTCATAAATGGGCCGACCCGTTTATGACCCAAACCCGTTTAATATAAACCAAAACCCGCTAATTTCGTATCAGGTCGTGTTAAAATTGCCAGCCAATGCTCCTTAAAAAGTACTGTTGGTGTATGGTTTTGATTGGTCAAGTCAAGTCAGCATCGGCCCATCCACTAGGTTTTGTTTTGTCATTTTACTTCTCAATTTACGAGAAGTTTTGGCCGACTCTGCACATTTAGAGAATTTGTTCAGCCTTTGGGCAATAGCACAATAACGAAGAGTGTTTGTGTCATCTCACTCTCACTAGTGTTTTTTCATTTTATTGTGCTGAAAGGCACTTTTCTTTCTTTATTTTTCTTTATTTTTCTTTTTCGTCTTTTTTTTTTTTTTTTGGTTGGGTGAGGGTGAAATTTGATTCTATTGAGATTTTAAATTTTGAGTATTCCATCAGTCGAATCACTACTTAATTAATTTTGGTGTCTTTTGTGATTGATTTATTTTGTGCTTTTTTTTGCTTCTTTGGAGATATCTTGAATTTAGTTCATGCAAAAAAAAAAAAGTTCTTATGATATACAAGTTGAATTCAATTGTGATTTTAAAATCACACAAGAAAAATTTTAGTCCTCTTTTTAATATTACTCAATATACAAGATGTAATTTGTAATTTTTTAGAAATTAAGGAGTATGTAAACTGCTCTAGCTAGGTCTCACACATTCTTTGTCCCTCTTTCCATATCTTTTGATTATACGCTATTTAGGCCATTTTTTCATCATTCTAAATTTTCATCTCTAGTTGCTGATTCAAATAATTAGGCAGCTTTTAGAATTTTGGGGAAAATTACAATTTACCCCCCTCCCCCCCCCAAAAGTTGTCAGTGATTTGTAATTCCACCTTCAAAGTTTCAATTTTTGCAATTCACCCTCCTAAAGTTTCAATTTTTTTCAATTCGACCAATATCATCACAAAATTCTCATATTGCCCATGATTTTTTTTTTTTTTTTTATGAAAACGAAAACAAATTTGAGGGTGCAAAAATGACCAGATGATCAAAGGGGTGGCTACGTCCACCACGAATTTTTTTAAATTTTTTTTATAAAAAATAAAAATTTTGGGCAATATGAGAAGTTTTGGATAAAATTGGTCAAATTGCAAAAATTTGGAACTTTGGGGGAGTGAATTGCAAAAATTGAAACTTTAGTGTTTGAATTAAAAAACGCTATCAACTTTAGGGGGGTAAACTGTAATTTTCCCAGAATTTTGAGCAAGTGACTGATCTTATATTCACTCTCAAAGCTTTTTTTTTTTTTTTTTTTTTCAACAGCGTTCCAATACCATTGGTTGGCTGCAATATGTAAAATATAAAAAAGGGGATGAAAGTTTTGTAAAGGGAAGAAGAAGAGAACACAGAGAATTATATCTCTATTAAGTGATTTCCATAGTTACAAGAAAAGATAATATATAGACTAATAAGTAGAAACACATCCCATATTCATAAAATAAAATATAGAGTAAGCATGAACATAAAGAGGAAATCAAGTGATTGTTGACTTTAATTTGTGGGATATTAGCATTTTGCACCCACGTTCATCAACCTTATATCCTGGATCAGACGGTCCAAATTACTGTAAGAGGACCCGCCTTCGCTCACACTTTCTCTTGCCAACCTAGACATCTCAACCGTTGATTTCAGAAACTCCTTCTCCTTCTCAACCATCAGATCATTCATCATCTTTTCCACAATGACTCTAACACAGACATCCTTCATGTCCATCCCAAGCTTCCAAACCTCACTCACAAACCTGCTATTCACTTGCTGACCCGCAAAGTAAGGCAAGCAAATCATGGGCACCCCAGCCACTATACTCTCCAAGGTCGAGTTCCACCCACTGTGGGTGACAAACCCACCAACGGCTGGGTGGGCCAGAACCTCCTCTTGTGGGGCCCAACCCACCATGTACCCCCTCTCCTTCGTCCCCTCCACCAGCTCCGCCGGAGTATGACCGTTGCCACCTTTTCCGTCCACTAAGTCGGGCCGTATGGCCCACAAGAACCGCTTCTTGCTATTGACCAAACCATGCCAAAACTCCATGAGCGCGTCCTTTGTCATTGTAGTAATGCTTCCGAAGCTGACGTAGATTACAGACTTGAAAGGTTGAGCGCCGAGCCACGTCATGCAGCTTCTGTCCACTTCAAAGAGGCTGGTGGAAGACTGAGAGTGCAACATGGTCGTTTCGGATCCAAGTTTGACTTTGAGGAGTGCATGGACGGGTCCAATGGTGTAGATTTGGGGACAGTGAGTGCGTATATGGGAGAGTACAGGTCCTTCTAGTTCTTCAAAAGTGTTGAGAATGAGTGCACTGGCTCTAGGGGATTGTCTGGTCTTGTTCATAACGAGTTGGAGATTCGGGTCTGCCAGGTTGCTGACTCGGCAGAAACTGGGTAGATCTCGGCACCGGAGAAAAATATGAAGAAAACTCCTCTGAATAATTCTTATTGAAAAAAACTGATCAAATAACATAAACTGTCTTTTCAAAAGGCTATAATCATTTATTTATAGCCCCAAGACCCTTAATACTAATAAAGAATGGAATTAGGGCTCCCACAACTCTAATCTTAATAAAACAAGTAAACTAAGTTGGTTTAAAACAAATAACAGAGGAAAAATAACATAGAAGGCCCCGAGTGCGCTCGATTGCAGTCTTGCAGATATAGTGTGATCGATCGCACTACTAGGGACTTGTGCGCTCGATCGCAGAAAATTGGGTATCGGTCGTAGTTCCAGGGACTTCCTTGTCCAAAATTGGGAAACTGCGCTCAATCGCAGTCAAGGTGCAATTGATCGCATTTCTAGGGACTGCCTCTTTTGCTGGACAAGTTTGGGATCGTGTCACCATCTTCCGGGGCGTCTTCACACCTTTATCCATTCGAAGCTTTCTCATATACTCCCAGGCATTGTAGTCTACATCGTGGTATTGTTATATATTTCACTCCAAGTTTGGTTCTTGAGAAACTAAACGAATGTACAACCCACAAAAGCTCACAATATTTGTCTTAAATTTGCTAATATTTTTAAGATGATAACGTTCTTGCTATGTCCAAAAATTACTATGGCCCCTAATCATTTTTGTACATATAAGTGACATCCATGTGAGAATACTGGAAAATGATAATGTGGGAAAGAGTAAATACCTCTAATGGGAAGCTCGCCGGCCTCAATTATATCTAGGATACGAAAGTAAGCCCAGAAGGAGCAAGCACTGATGGTACGGAAATGAATGACGGGAATGCCAAGTTCGTCGCCGACATCCATAGGAAAGCTAAAGATCCCATCCGCTATGATGCAACTCACGGGCAGTCTACTACTATTTGAATTTAACTGACCCGAAAACATCATCTTTCTAAATATAGGCATAGTTACAGAATTTAAGGTATCAAACAACTCCATGAAGTGGTCGCCGGTTCGTGGGTGGTCGGCAGGAAGGCCGTCAGGGATGGTCTTGAATTGGAATCCAGGAAAACGTGCGAAACGGTCTAGGACGTTGGTGTAACGGAGGAGGCGATCGTGGTTGTGATCTGTGTTGAGGAAGGTAACATGGATGCCGACAAGGGAAAGAAGCTCGGCTAGCTTGAGCATGGAGTTGACATGTCCCTGTGCTGGAAGGGGAAAGATTAGGACATGCGGAGGAGCTTTTGGCCGTTCCTCCATGTTGAGATCTAAAAGGTCTGCTTTCTCGCTACAAGGCTCCTTAATTAATTGTATGGGAGGAAACACTGCTGCGATGGGGGTTGGTAGCCTGCGGTTAGAGGGAGAAAGTCAGAAAGAAAAGAAAACTATTAAAAATAATATTTAAGTAAAATAAAGAGTACTATAATATAAGTTTGTATAGAATACGTAGTAGTTGAAAAAAAAAATATTGTAATGTTTTGACAGACTGAATAAAATTTTAGATTAGTGTTTTATTTAAAAAAAAAAAATTGAAATAATCATATCAACATTAAAAAATAATTATAAAATAAAAAAGCTGATTTATTGCGCTACCTTACGCTGAATGATTAGATATGGACCATATGGTGAATGATTACACAATAATCCAAGCTTGCCTTTTTAATTTGTCGCAAATTCGTGGAATTATTAGAAATATGCATCATTCTGACTCATAGATAAAGACATGGGCATTAGAGTAATTGGAGTATCGATCTGGTTATACTTATGATATTGGAGTAATTGGACCAATAAAAATAAAGTATCTAAAATATTCTCACAGTATCAAAATCTAGATATGAAAATGCCTGACGTCACCTTGGACAGTTTGTTGTAAACTTTTTCGGTCGAAATTAGAATAGTAAAAACAAATTATTTTAAAAAAGTAAACTATTGTATGCAAGAGGTAGCTCAATTGGTTAGAGATTACATCTTATGAAGCGGAGGTCACTAGTTCAAATCTCATTTTCCTAGTATGTGGACATGTTAAAAAGAAAAAAGAAAAAAGAAAAAAAAGAGTAAACTGTTAGAGCCTGTTTGGGATTACATTTGAGAAATAATAGAGCTTCTAAGTCGTAAACTTTTGTCAAAAGTGTGTTTTGGTCATTTTTAAACTTTTTAGACTCTAAAAAGCGCTTTTAATTTTTTTACCAAACGAATACTTTTTTCTTCAAACGATTAAAAATACTTCTAAAACTCTCAAACACAATCTCAAACATGTCCTTAAAGCATTTCGAAGGACTCGTCTCCGATTTACAAAATAAACTTTTCACTAATCAAATATCTCCACAACCATACTCATGGCCTCATGGGCCTTATATATATACACATAGCCCCTAAGCTAGCAAACAAAGCAACAACTCTTATAATTGAAATGGGCCTAACAAATACAACAAACTAATATTATAATGACTAACTATTATAGCCAAGCCCTCCCGATGAGTTTTTAAAAATTACTTAATGAAATTACACCTAAAACTAAAAATGCAAAATGATCCTGAAAACTTAGAAGCAGTGTTATTTATTTATTTGTGGATTAGGATACCATGAGTAATTTTACAAGTTTCTCTTATATTATTTTTGTGTCCTTCCAAGAATGATCAATCACAAACATTCTTTATTCTTAAAGAGGCACAAAAATAATAAAAAAAAAACTTATAACATTATTCGATATGCTAAACTAGCTTATTGGAGAACTAACCAACGCCCAAACTATGTCAAGCCTTTGCTGTTTTTATTGGTTGAAGATATTATTTAGCACCCTGGCGCATCAACCTTATATCCTCAATCAAACGCTCGAAATTGCAATACGAGGATCCACTCTCACTCACACTTTCTCTGGCCAACCTAGACATCTTAACCGTTGATTTTAGAAACTCCTCCCTCTTCTCCACCGTCAGATTATTCACCATCTTTTCCACAGTAACTCTGTCGCAGACATCCTTCATGTCCATCCCAAGCTTCCAAACCTCACTCACAAACCTGCTATTCACTTGCTGATCCGCAAAGTAAGGCCAGCAAATCATGGGCACCCCAGCCACTATACTTTCCAAGGTTGAGTTCCACCCACTGTGGGTGAAAAACCCACCAACGGCCGGGTGGGCCAGGACCTCCTCTTGTGGGGCCCAACCCACCATGTACCCCCTCTCCTTCGTCCCCTCCACCAGCTCCGCCGGAGTCTGACCGTCCCCATCTTTTCCGTCCACCATGTCCGGCCGTATTACCCACAAGAACCGCTTTTTGCTATTAACCAAACCATACCAAAACTCCATCAGCTCCTTCTTTGTCATTTTTGTAATGCTTCCAAAGCTGACGTAGATTACAGAGTTCAATGGTTGAGCGTCAAGCCACGTCATGCAGCTTCTGTCCACTTCGAAGAGGCTGTTCGAGGACTGAGAGTGCAACGTGGTCGTTTTGTATCCAAGTTTGAGTTTCAAGAGTAAATGGAGGGGTCCAAGGGTATATATTTTGGGACAGTGAGTGCGTATATGGGAGAGTACAGGTCCTTCGAGTTCTTCAAACGTGTTGAGTATAAGAGCACGGGCTCTGGGGGATTGTCTGGTCTCATCAGCAGCGAGTTGGAGATTCGGGTCTGCCAGGTCGCTGACTCGGCAATAACTCGGGAGGTCTCGGCACCGGAGAAAAGTTTCCATATCTGGCACGCTGGTTATAAGGCGATCCATGTCTCCATTTCCTGGAGAGATTAACAAAGACCCAGTTAGTAACAGATTTCACTCCACGTTTGGTTGCTGAGAAACTTATATATAAACGATTGTTCGACCGTAAAAAGCTCTGAATATTTGTCTGAGTTAGCTAATATATATATATATATATATATATATATATATATTCAAAATGATAAGAAAATCAGGAGGTTTTCGTCAAAGATGATAGCTTTCTGATTTGATTTGAGCCTAGCTCATCAAATTTCGTATATTATGTATATTATGTATCTTCGCCGTATCCAAAATGAGGGGGTGTACATGTAGGGAGATCAAAAAAAAAAAAACAAAGCTTCAGATGAGAACTATTTCTACCAAAACTTATAATTCTGATCAGGATTTGGTTAAGTTCTAATTATTTGAAGGACAATTTTGGATATTATAGCTTTTACTATAATGTTTTTACGAACAATATAAATATGAGACTGCACGATTATAATTATTAAAATGATTAGAAGTATATAGTTGACAACTCAGCACTAATTAATTAAAAAATATTTTACTTAATAATTTTACAAATTATAAACTATCACAATAATTTATATAAATAACCTTATAATAAAAATTGTAATACCCTGTCCTGTAGGAGCTCACATTATTACGTTTCGGCCAGAGAATTAATGAGGTTGGTATATATAATATATGTGCCATGCTCTCGATCTCCTGATCTTTTGGAAATCTCACATTAAAAGTATATTGTGCTTGGGCCAAACTTTAATTATTCGGCCCCTACATATTAAACAACCAGGCCCAACCCATTAAAAGGGTTGGCCCTATCATTAAAAAACTTGGCCTGTTGGCCGATTGGCAAGTCTCTAATCTGAGTCAAACACCGAAGAACCCAAATTGACCGCATAATACAACACATATCCCAAATTGGCCTATTGGCCGAATCTTAAGTCGATAAGGCAAATACTAGCAAAATAATAATAATAATAATAATAATAATAATCAATAAAGTTATGTTGTAGTGCAATAAAAAGACTATTTTTTGCCCATAAAAGTCTTAAGTGCAAGAGGTCATAGGCCCATCAGTGGGTAGAGCCACAGCAACCAAGGATGTGGCCTATGACTTCTTGTCACTTAAGACTTTTATGATCCAAAAATAGTCTTTTTATTACACTATAACATTTCTATGATCTATAAGACAAATGATTTCATAATATAAAATAATAATAATTCAATCGGCCAAAAATCACGTCTCATAAAGTGTAGGTTACTAGATCAAATCTCACCCTCTCCCTTTGTATGAATATGTAAAAAAAAAAAAAAAAATTGAGACAAAGAAAATCCAGAGAACCAACAAACAGTAAGAAAAGAAAAAATTAAATCAATATTGGCGAATCGGGAAGCATCATTTGCCAAACTCTAATAATATCTCAGTTTTTGAAAATTTTCCTAAACAAATCTTAAAACATTGACATAAGTGAAATATTTTTGTTTATAGTGAATAGCTAGATACTAATTTTAATTTTTATATATTAAATAAATATTCAACTTTAATGTATTTCTCTACTAGCTAGCAGCACATATTCAACTACGTACGTGATTACTATTTACTATGCTACGTGATTTACCCTCACCCCACTTTACTCTAATACTTTGATAGGTTGAATTTTGTGAATTATTTTCACTAGCATTTGTCATTTGTCATTATGTCAAGACATTTTTGTGCAAAACTGCCTTTTCACTCTTTTTATCTAAACAACACTAAAAATAACTTTAAGAGGATGGGAGATCTAGATTTAGATTTAAATCTTCTTTCCTTCCCTTTCATAGTAGCAGTGTTCGGCGTCTTCTCTGTAGGCTCTACTGGTTTCCGTTTCTGGCGAGTTGTTTTAGATCTAGTTTATAGATCTAGATCTAAATTCAGATCTAGTCTTTTCAAACTTAGATTTGATCGTTTTCTTCAGCCAAGGCGTGTCTTCCGAATTGATGTCTACGATGTCGTGTTTCTCTACTGCTGCTTGTGGGGGTTTTTGTTTTTGTTTTTTGTTGTTGTTTGTTTGTTTGTTGTTGTTGTTGTTCTTATTTTATGGTCCTAGTCGTTGGGCTAAGGACGTGAATAATGCTTCTGGCTTTCGGGTTGAAAAGGAAATGGTTTAGGTGTGAGTATTTTGCTCATACCTGAGAAATTGCTTCCTGTGCTCCTAGAAAGACTCTGCGTTAGCAGATCGGTTCTATAATTTGAAGATCGGGCTAGGATAGCGGATGTTTGACGTCATAAATTGGTTTTTTATTGTAAGATTTGTTATGTTTTCGATTTTTTGATGTGTGATCTTTTAGCTTCGGCTATGATCTTGTAGAACTGTATGTTCTGTGATTGAGCTTTTATGCTCTTTACCACTATTAATGACATCAGATTGATTTTCCCTCAAAAAAAAAAAAAAAAGTTTGAATTTTGTGATAAAAAAAATAAAAAATGTTAAAATGTAAGGAGAAAGTACTGTTACACATTTCAAATTTTCTTTTTAAAAGTTAGTTCTTAAATGATGTGTCACTATTTCATGAGTTGGTGACACATTTTTCAAAAAAATAAATTTCATGAGATTGTGAAATATCATTTAAAAATTAACTTTTGAGAAAAAAATTTAACATGCGTAGCATTTTCTCAAATGTAAGAGCGGATATACCTCTGATAGGAAGCTCGCCGGCGTCAATTATATCTGGAATGCGAAAGTAAGCCCAGAAGGAGCAAGCACTGATGGTACGGAAATGAATGACGGGAATGCCAAGTTCGTCGCCGACGTCAATAGGAAAGCTCAAGATCCCATCAGCTATGATGCAACTCACTGGCCGTCTACTAGTATTTGAATTTGATTGACCCGAAGACAGTATCTTTCTAAATATAGGCTTAGTTACCGATTTTAAGGTACCAAACATCTCCATGAAGTGGTCGCCGGCTCGTGGGTTTTCGGCCGGAAGGCCGTCGGGGATGGTCTTGAATTGAAATCCAGGAAAGCATGCGAAACGGGCTAGGACGTTGGTGTAACGCACGAGGCGATCGTGGTTGTGATCTGTGTTGAGGAAGGTGACGTGGATGCCGGCAAGGGCAAGAAGCTCGGCTAGCTTGAGCATGGAGTTGACATGTCCCTGAGCCGGGAAGGGAAAAATGAGAACATGGGGCGGCGGCGGCGGCGCATTTAGGCCTTGTTCCATATGAGCGATCTGAGGCTTCATGTGTGAGTTTGTAATCATGAATCCTCCTTTTAAAAGTAGGTGCTGTCACACCGAAAATAGGCAAAATTCGGATGCATTCAAGTGTGTCATTGTCTACTTTCAATTTCAATTTCATTTGAAATATAGAGATCATATTCCGTCCAAAACGTCGTTTTCGAAAATAGGCAAAACGTGGTCATTTAAGTTTCAATCAAGTCAAGTCTTGAATCTAACCTTTGTTATCACCTACCATACAAGCATTAGGATACAAGTACTGGGGTTGTTACATCCCTTGTCGTAGTTTATTAATCTACTTGATGGGAAGACTTTATCTCACAAAACAGAATAATAATCGTGGTCCTCATGCGCTGGGGAGTGGCTTCCATGCACTGGGACATGCCGCCTTGTTTATAATTACCGTCGGTGTTGCTGTTCCGTTTTTTTATTTGCTGTCTCTGTATTTTTTTGTTCTTTGTGTTTTATTTTTTGGTTAGTTTTTTGTGTTGGCCTCCTTTTTCCTTTTTTGACAGAGTGTTTTCTTTCTTTACGGACTATTGATGATAGTATTGGCAACCATTTAGGGTTTTGTTCTATTTACTGTACATTGCCATATTTAACAACCTTTATTGGCCGTATCGATTTGCTTGATAGGCCGTATTATTTATTTGATTCATTCTCAATTATTTTTAGGAAATTTTTGTGGCTTTTGTTGTTTATTTACATATCGAGAATAAAAAAGGATAAGTAATTAATGGGGATGCTTCCTAAGATATGACTGGAAGTGGTCCATTTCGCAAGGTAATGTATTCTAAAGTTAAAGCTAATTATTGGTTAAATTACCACTTATTCTAAAAACTTAAATGGATAAAAAGATATAAATTTAATTATTTAATAAATAATTTAATATTAACCAATAAAAATGATATCTCAACACAAGAGTAATCTCAAGTAACCTGCTAGAGTACATCAATATTAATTATAGACCACCTACTTATTCAAGATAAACATAAATAAATAGGTAAAGTCCACATACACTCTTCAAACTACCATCTAATTGATAATGTCCTTACCAAACTTTCAATTGTGACAATATATCTCACAAACTACTAAAACATTGTCAATGTCTCTCCAAGGCTAGGAAAAAGACATATAAAAATGCCCCTATATCTTTGCAATAAAACAAAAATATCCTTATAAATTTTAAAGAAATTTTTTTAAAAAAAAACCAAAATTTTAATTTAAAAAGAACGATATTTAAAAAAAAAAAAAAAAAATTCTTTTTTAAACAATTATTTTGTTTAAAACGATTTTTTTTTTTAAAAAAAAAAAAACATTTAAAAAAAATTAGAAAACGAAAAATTTTAATTTAAAAAGAACGATATTTTAAGAAAAAAAACAATTTCTTTTTTAAACAATTATTTTGTTTAAAACGATTTTTTTTAAAAAAAAAATTAAAAAAAATTTAGAAAACGAAAAATTTAAATTTATTAAACTAAAATTGTTATTTTTTTTTTAAATGGAAATTTTTATTTTAAAAAGTTATAAAACAAAAAACAAAAAAAAAATCAATTTTTACAACAAAAAAATCGAAATTTCTTAATTTTATTCTTATACAAAGGATTTTTTTTTTTAATTTTAAATTTGCCACTCTTTGTTTTTTGTTTTTGTTTTTGTTTTTGTTTTTTTTTTTTTGTTTTAAGTTTTAGGTTTTTTTTAGAAGTTTTAATATGTTTTGTTTTTAATTTATTAAGGGTCGTTTCGTTATTGGGGGAATATTGACAATTTTTTGTTATTTGAGGAGACATTACCACGATTAAAAATTTATAGAAGATATTGTCAATTGAATCATAGTTTAAAGATGGTACGTGAACTTTTTCCAAATAAATAAGATAAATAATAATGTTATAAAAAGACTTGATAGTTTCGAGATAAGGCTCCGTTTTTTTTAAGATAAGGTTTGGGACCCATTCTAGTTAAAACTAAACGGGACCATTCCCAAGGGTCCACTTTCAACTGGACTTAGGCCCAAGACCCTCATTTTTTTTATGCTACTCCAGCTTGTATAAGACAATGTTAGTTGTCAGTACACGTGGGAGAATTTATATCTATGGATAATGATGATGTTCGATCTTTAATGGGAAGGGTGGAAGAGAAGAAGAATCTACCCATTACTGTCAGTTGAACCAATTGCACCACCGCATAAACTCTTATGTGGTAGCCGGTAGGTGCATCCTGTGGCTAAGAATTTCTCTCCATCTTGCCTTGTTTATTTTATTTAATTTATTTGATATGTTTTTGTTGTTTTATAACAACAATATATGTGGACAGGAATTTTCTTAAAATAGGATCGGAGGAATTTTCTTCAATTGGGTCTATAGATTTGCCCTGTATTTTTTAGTGCGTGAAAAATATTTGATTTTTTAATTAGCATATGAGAAATAAATAATTTTTTTAATAGAACTATTATATAATTAAGCATATATTTCTCGCATATTCAAAAAAATACATGATAGATTTTATAAATTATTTTAGTGGAAATTTCTTTCTCCCACTTTGATGTAAATTTTTGACCCTAATATGGTATATTAAAATTTGGCAGACTAGAGTAGCAGAGACCAGTTGTTCAAGCCCAGAGGCCTGGAGGTCATCATATGGAAGCCGCCAGCGCGCTATAGGCATGCTCAAGATAAATTATGATGCTGGGTCATCATATGTAGGAATGAGTACTGTTGTCTGTGATCATGAAGGCAAGGTGATAGGGGCCCTTAGCTGTGTTTTATATGCAACACTGGATCCAACGTATGCAGAAGCTTTTGCGGCATGGAAGATGGCTGAATTTATCTCAAGGCTAGGGCTTCGTAAGGTTATGGTTGAAGGCGATTCCCTCGAGATCGTAAATGCTCTTTGGAATGTGGCTTTATACAAAGGAAGCTATGGTCATTTAGTGGAGGATGCAAAAAACCTGCTTAACTCTTCATGTCAATGGGAAGCGCATCATGAGGGAGTGATGTACTTTGAACCGTCTGATCAAGCACATCATGTCCTGGTAATTAAAGACACTTGTGGTATGAGGGAGTGATGTACTTATGGTAAGTGGATGACAAATCCTTTGTTTTTGTAATTAAATCTTGAACTTTCTAAAATATTTTGTGTTATTTTTTTAATAAAAATTAGTAATTGTTTTTTTTTTTTTTTTTTTTTTTTGGCCTTGGAGTTGCTATATATTGAGCATAAAAGCACATATTAGAAACTTCCAAATGATTAATTACAACAAAGACCTGCTTTTATTTATGATCGATTAAGATTGAAAGGGTAATTAACATCAAATATGATGCTTGTCTTAGAGGCTCGCTGGCTATTGATCCTGATATCCTTGATCAGACGGTCCAATTTACAAAACGAGGACCCACCTCGGCTCACACTCTCTCTTGCCAACCTAGCCATCTCATTCGCTGATCTTACAAACTCTTCCCTCCTCTCTACCATCAGGTCATTCACCATCTTCTCCACAATCCCTCTATTACACAAATCTTTCATGTCCACCCCAAGCTTCCACGCCTCGCTCACAAACCTACTGTTCACCATTTGATCCGCAAAGTAAGGCCAGCAAATCATAGGCACTCCAGCCACTATGCTCTCTAAGGTTGAGTTCCACCCACTGTGGGTCAAAAACCCGCCAATAGCTCGGTGGCCCAGTACCTCCTCTTGCGGGGCCCAGTCCACCAAGCACCCTACCCCACTCGTCCTCTCCAGCAGCTCCGCCGGAATCGGCGTTTCGTCTTTTCCGGTCACCAAGTCTGGCCGCATGACCCACAAGAACCGTTTCTTGCTATTAACCAAACCATACCAAAACTCCAAGAGCTGGTCCCTCGTCATCACAACAGCGCTTCCAAAGCTTACGTAAACGACTGATTTGGAGGGCTGCGTGTCCAGCCACGTCAGGCAGTTTTTGTCCGCTTCCCAAAGAGTATATAAAGAGACAGCCGTTTTGCCTCCGAGTCTTGTTTGTAAATGCGAGTGGAGCGGTCCGATAGCGTAGGTGTTTGGGATGATGTGGGTGCGTATGTGGGCGAGTGCAGGAGCTTCCAAGTCTTCAAACGTGTTGACTATGAGCGCGTCGGCTCTGGCGTTATGCTGGCTCTCACTAATAACAAATTGGAGAATCGGGTCGGCCAGGTTGCTGCTCCGGCAGAATCCTGGGAGGTCTCGGCGCCGTAGAAAGCCCTCCATACCGGGCACGTGCTCTATTGGCATATCCATGTCCACGTTTCCTACAATTAATTGTTCATGCTTTTCTTAGCAGAAAGATTTGTCGGGTATACGTGTGAGCGCGAAAAAACATTAGAATTTTACGTTGGAAATAATAACTATAAGCACTTAATATAGGTTTAAACTTTTGGGTTGTATAATGTCTTCGCATTCGCATGTTATATTATGAGCTCACAAAAAGACTCTTCAAAGATATTAGTTATTAATCTCCCAATTAACAAGATTGAAGGGCCGATAGCCGGAACCGAGTTAAAAATTATTATGGGTAGGGAGCCAGGGGCCATAAAAATTTGCTCCTAAGGGCCAGTACCTTATAATTTTATTTTATTTTTTACTTTAAAAACTTTTTGTTCATAGGAATTGAGGGGGCTATGGCCTATGCCACCCTTAAACTACTATCTATTTTGAGAAGACTCTTTCAAATTTTAAAAACTCTCAATTTCACTTATGAGCTTTCAATTTGATGCAATATACCCCATTCCGTCAATTTGCAACGTTAACTTTAACAAAAAATACCAAAATACCCTAAATTTTCACAAGGGTAAATTTGAAATTTTATTAAAAAAAAATCATGACTATAAATGTAATTTAATCATGTTTAACGCAAAAAATTGATTGATGGAGTACATTGCATAAAATTGAAAGCTCATAAATGAAATTAAGAATTTTTAAAATTCAGAAAATTCTTCTCAAAATGCTTGGTAATTTAAAAGTTCTAAATGAAGTTTTCCCAAATTCTATATATATATATATATATATATATATATATATATATTGGGAGTGGAACTCTACCAACATATATACCTTGGAAGGGCAGCTCGCCTGCTTCAATGAGTCGAGGAATACTAAAATAAGCCCGGTAGCAAGAAGCACTAATGGTACGAAAAGCGACGCTCATAATTCCGATATCCTTGGCCACATCAATAGCAAAACTCATTACTCCGTCAGCCACAATGCAGGTCACCGGCGACCAAGTACTACTTCCCAAGCTCAGTTCGCCAGAGACCATCATCTCTCTGAAGAGTGGCTTTGTCACAGCTCTTGTCGATTCAAACATCTCTCTAACTCGGTCATGACCGCAGCGTGGGTGGTCTTCTGGTAACCCATCGGGTATAGTTTTGAAGCGGATTAATCCGGGATAGTTTGCAAAACGAGCTTCAACGTCAGTGCAACGGAAGAGGCGATCGTGAATATAATGGGAGTTGAGGAAGGTGACCTTGAGGTTTGCTAAACAGAGAAGCTCTGCGAATTTGAGCATGCTGCTTACGTGGCTCTGGGCTGGGAAGGGGAAGACGAGTACATGTACATGTGGTTCAGCAGGGTTGTGATCCATGGAAATTAAACTCCCAGTTATGTATGCTTTCAAGTTTCAATTCCAGGCTCCATTAATTATCTTATCAAAGTGAGCTATTTAAACCTGATCAAGAAAGAAAAACTAATTCTACTTGAATTTGAAGGAAATGCGATCTACATACGATGTTCATGAGCAGCATGCAGCAAGCAGGAAAACTTGCGGATTCGTAGATCCATGTATTTTGCATGACTTGAAAACTTTAAATCAATACTACGTACCATTTCCAACATTAAAAGAATCGAAATGATCGAAATTTGATGTTGCTCACCAATTGGATAAAACCCATTTAATTGGAATTAAAAATTGTTTGCGTACCATCAGTTCTTACTGTAACTCTTTACAAAGTCACGTAATCATCTGCATTTTATGAAATTGAGTGTCACTTAATAGCTAAGTGACTGTCTACATTTTAGTGTTGAAGGCAAGTAACACATAAACTATATATATATATAGGGGTAATTACCTTTTGTTCTCATGAACTACAGTACCTTGACACTTTCTCCCCATGAACTATTAATTATGATACCTGATCCCATCAAACTACCATCTTATGACAAAAAGCCTCATTCCGTTAGTTAAAAAGGTTAAAATTGATAGTCAACGGTCATGTGCAAGCTATATGCCATTTAATTTTATTTTATTTTTTCACTTTTGCCCTCACTTCAGATCAAGAAAATGACGCTTATACCCTCTAAATTAACATATTAACTTTATTTGTTTGAAGTGAGGGCAAAAGTGGAAGAAAAAAATTTAAAATGGCATATGACTTGCACATGACCGTTGACCGTCAATTTTAACCCATTTGACTAACGGAATAGGGTTTTTTTGTCATAAGACGGTAGGTTGATGGGGTCAAGTGTCATAGTTAGTAATTCATGGGAGAAAAGTGTCAAGGCGCTGTACATAGTTTATGTGGGCAAAAGGTAATTACTTCATATATATATATATATATATAATAAACTTATAACAAAAAATCTAATGAATGTTGTTAGGAGTTTCATTATAAAATGATATGGCAGTTAATAATTAATAGGAAAAACTTCACAAATGACCACTAAATCACTATGCGATTTAAAAAGACCCTCCCAAATTTTAAAACCTCTTAATTTGATGTTGAAATTGATGAAATGATTGACCGTTATACACTTGATACTTTTATAAAATTTCAAATAAAAAAAATAAACAAAATTAAAGGGTTATTTGATCTTTTTAATGACTTTTGTTAGGGTTTAACCACAAAAATTGACGGAGGGATCAATTGCATCAAATTAAAAGTTCAGATGGTGAAATTGAGAATTTTTTAAATTTATGGAGTCTTCTTAAAATGCGTGATAGACCGGTAGTTCAAGAGTTTTAAGTAAAATTATCTCTAATTAATAAAATATTAAGTAAAAAACACGACTTATTAATTTAACAAATTAGTTGGTTCATTTCATTATTGTGAACTGCGGTGTTAATTTGCAAGGTGTTACCGTTGGTCCGTAACAAATATAATTAATGTTTATGGTCTACACAGCCCATCAATGTCCTGCTTGGGCCGAGCCCTTGAAGACAATTGGGCAATTGGTCGTGCACGTGGTAGTAGGCTATGTTTGACATATTGAGTGACTGACACGTGGGACAGACACGTAGATTTGGAGAAGGTGTTAGAAGCTTACAGAACTCTTTTCCAAATTTCCACTTCCACCGGGAATGTACCAGAATCTGATTTCAAGAGCTGTATATATACTTCCTTCTGCCTTGCCCATCACCATCACCAACTGCGTTTAAGCTCAAATATTCTCTAAACAATATCAACAGAATCCGTTAAGAGTGAGTTAATTAAAAAGATGGCGCTCAGCCTTTTCGGTGGCGGCCGGCGAAGCAACGTCTTCGACCCCTTCTCTCTAGACGTCTGGGATCCCTTTGAGGGCATCCCTTTCGTGAGCAACGCTTCCTCCGCGTCGCGGGAAGCCTCTGCTCTTGCCAACGTTCGCATCGACTGGAAAGAAACCCCGGAAGCGCACATTATCAAGGCCGATCTTCCAGGGCTGAGGAAGGAAGAGGTGAAGGTGGAGGTCGACGACGGTGGGGTGCTGAAGATAAGCGGGGAGAGGCACAAAGAGCAGGAGGAGAAGAACGACAAGTGGCACAGGGTTGAGAGGGTCACAGGAAAGTTCGTGAGGAGGTTCAGGTTGCCGGAGAATACCAAGATTGACCAGGTGAAGGCTACCATGGAGAATGGCGTGCTCACAGTGGTGGTGCCTAAGGGGGAGGAGAAGAAGCCTGAGGTCAAGTCTATTGAGATCTCGGGCTAGACTATACAAGGCATGCATGATGGTGTATGTTCTCTTGGTGCCTCGATCTGGTTCTGTTTTGAGCTTTTTCTATCTTAAATAAAGGAAGACTATATGTGGGCGTGTTTTGTATGTGAAGCAAGCATCGACTGTCTGTGTATGTGTGTAAGGTGCACTCTATGTATCACCAAGTTTCATTTCCTCTCCGTATTGTAATGGTTTTTTTTTTTTTTTAATATATAAATATATGCGAGTACTAATTTCTTTTTACACCCCATCTCAAAACCAAAAAAAAATTAGTTTTTATTTTTATTTTAACAGCAAGTCCAAGGAAACAAGGAAGGGGAAAAATTACATTAAAGAAAAAAAAAAAAAAAAGAAGACAAAAAAAGAAAAGAAAAGTGGGGCACAGGAATCAGTATCACCAATAAGAATTGAGATTTTCGGCAGCAAGTGTCAGACACCTCTTTATTTTTTTTTTCAAGAGAGATATTAAAGAAAGAATTAATTTTTTTTTTTTTCAAGAGAGATATTAAAGAAAGATTCAAATTTGAAGTATTTATACTAAATTTGAGATCAAATTTGAAGTATTAACATTAAATTTGAGATATTAGTGCTAAATTTATGATAATAAAATTCATTTTAAGTGATACCATCCCTAAATGGTTAATCTTCCACATTTAAGTTTTAGTTTTAAATTTAAAAATAAATTTTGAGGCATTAGAAACTAAATATTAACTCATTAAATTTTTTTTTAAAAAAAAAAAACGAAAACAAAATCTACAGAATTAGGATGAGAGATTTTTCTACAATTTTTTTTTTTAATAAAAATAAATTTTGAGACATTGGAAACTAAATATTAACTCATTAAATTTTTTTTTTTAAAAAAAGGGAAAACAAAATCTACAGAATTAGGATGAGAGATTTTTTTACAATTTTTTTTTTTTTAATAAAGTCACATCATACTTTTGCATACTCTTGATAGCCTATAACAGGACTCCACCAATAGCTTATATAAAAAAAAAAAAACAGGACTCCACCAATAAATTGCAAAAAAAAAAAAAAAGTCTTCAGAAATATTTTTTAGAGAATGGGCGTCTTTGGGATGTTTGGGCCTTGGCCCACCGATCAAGAAAAGGACGACTTGAGCTGTTTGTAGGGGTAATTTAGAGCGGGATCTGCTCCCTACAATTTGAGAGGGCGATTTGCTTAGAATAATACCGAGCGCAGTGCGGCAGTGCCAGTCATTGAACCAACTCTGCGCAAACTTGAGAACCACTGGGTGTCTGGTGGATTCGGCCGCAAAGCCGCTGAAGAGGAGCGAAGTTGGGTGAGCTAGGGGAGTAACTCTACGGCTATGTTTGCCCTGAGTTAGGGGGGTATTTTTTTTTTTTTTTTTTTTTTTTACATGTTCAGAAATTTGAACTAGTGACCTCCACTTCATAAGACGTGGTCTCCAGCGGATTGAGCTATCTCTTGGGAACCTGAGTTAGGGGAGTAACTGTAAGGAAGTGGTATGGAACTATAATTTTTAATGTAAAATAATATAAGGCCCCTTTTTTTTTTTTTTTTTTGGGCATTAGCAAACAGAGCCTATAAGTCCTGTTAAGAGTCTTTTTTAGAGTTCTCTTAAAGCCAAATTTAATAATGATAGTTTTTAAATTGGTGATTGGTGTGTACCTCGCGGGGCAGATCGATGCCTCTGAATTGTAAAGCTCTAATTCGGAATAATAATGAAAATAGGAAAATGGAGGTAATTTGGAATTGAATTGCAATAGGAATACAAGCATACAACAAAGGTAAGCTGATTCCAAAAGCTACTCTCCTAACAAAGATAACTTCATCTTCATGCTGTCAACAAGCCCTTGATTCCATCGGCCACAAAATTTGCTTACAAAACATACAATCCAATTACAAACATCTACGAGCAGAAGGCGAGCGGGGATAGCGATGGGTGTAGCAGAGGCCGATAATGGTGAACAGATGGCTTAAGAGCGGAGAGTGGTGGGAGGCATCAAGTGGCATAGAAAAGCAGAATTGCAGATCTTCTTCAAGTGCGTAGTACATTCACATTGCATCAGAAGTACACATCGCAATGCTGAGATTTGTCTATCCCGTCAATTATATGCAAGTATTGAAGTATTTGAAATACGTTTTGCAGGAGTGCCTTCGCTAAATCACCCTTAAACTAGGCAGAGAATTACAGTGGATTGACTCTCTCCTCTTATTTGACCCATCATTCCGCCATTGTTAATAATTTAGCTCCTTCATTTTAATCAATTAATCTTGGAAAGGAATTCATTCTTCACATAATAAAGTATACTAAAATTCGAACACAACACAAGCATATGTATTAATATGATAGAAGAAATTTTACATCACAAACCAGACTTCGATTTTCACAACACAGTCGACGATTACATAAAACCCACCAAACCAACCGTTATTTACCATTAACCCAAGCCCTGACAACCGCACTCGGCACACAGTATAGACTAGCCAGAAATGTTAATGGACCTGACATCATGACTCTTGGTCTCCACCTTGGGAACGGTCACGGTGAGCACCCCGTCCTCCATGGCGGCCTTGACCTCCTCCACCTTGGCGTTCTCCGGCAACCTGAACCTCCTCGAGAACCGCCCACTGCTGCGCTCGACGCGGTGCCAGGTGTCCGTCTGATCTTCGCGCTCGCTGCTCCGCTCGCCGCTGATCTGGAGCACCCGACCGTCCTCCACCTCCACCTTCACCTCCTCCTTCTTCAGCCCCGGCACGTCCGCCTTGAACACGTGCGCCGTCGGGGTCTCCTTCCAGTCCACCTTCGCGTGCGCGAACGACGACGTCTCGTTGGCGGAGAGGGAGGGGAAATCGGAGCGCTGAGGGAAAGAAAAGGGGAAGCCGCCCTCGAATGGATCCCAAACCTCCAGTGAGAACGGGTCGAACACGTTGGATCGGCGGCCGAAGATCGATGGAACCAGCGACATTGTTAATTGAGAATTATCTTGGATTGGGAAAGCGGTTTCTTTGCAATTTGATTCGACGGTTCGGGTTGCGAAGGGGAACTTTCTTATACTTGGAGTGATGGTTCCAGATAATTCTACGGGATTCGTTCTGGAACTTTCGAGAAGCTGAGGTGCCCATCCGACGGTTGTGATTAATACCAGAAATTCCCATTAGTTTCCTGAAATTTCGAGAAGCTACATTGGGTTTTTCTAGTGTATATCGACAGCAGTTTCTAGTAATTTGCCGTCAAAATTGTTATGAATTTTGGTAACACTTAAGATAAATTAATATGGAACTAATTAATTTGTCCAAATAAGTTTTTGAGGTGTCTAATCACCTATTCAAATAGGTAGACCGGATAAGGATTCAATCATCTCTATTTCAAATAAAATAAAGATGATTCGTTTTTAAATAAATTCTCTCACAATTACAATGCAAATTGTTAGTGCAAATTGCTATAAATCATAATATGCTGGTACTATATTCATATATTAAAATCATGGCCTTACTTGTTTTGAATGGGTGACCCACATGTTACATAGCTGCAACTATTTTTGTGAATCGTTTGAATGTTATTGAAATTCAAACATTTAATTGTAGGAAATCCTCATTTCTTTGGAATTATGTTCAATAAGTTGTATATGCTTTCCTTACTCTTTGATGGATTTTTACCAAATACAACAAATAATTTTGATCAAGCAATTGAAACCAAACCAATATTTGTAAGCCAACTAGGGATTCTAATTCACATATATCTTTTCTGCTTTCCTCTCCCCATAAATAAAAGAATAATTAGCAAGAATGAAATTGAACACATTTCTTCATAATGAAGGTATTTCTTATATTATATAATAGCTCTTACATTATCGACATGAGATCATGAAAACATCATAATCTTGATTTTTTGGAATGATCAAAAACCATAGATGCAGTTGCACATATATACCACCATGCATGTCATGATGGGTATGTGATCTCATGGTACACCAATACCTTGATGGTCTCTCATGTTAAATCCTCAACAATAAACCTATACATAACAACTAAATTGCGCCATGTATCATGTGATGGTGTATTTACAAAATGGAAACATATTCATGACTCTTCGTGCAGATCACTGTAAATGTTGTCCGAGTCTTCAACATTGAGAGCAACTACCTTAGAGGAACTAATCTTAGAAGAAGCTGATCGAATCTTTAATGGCAACCTTGTATTAGTCGTCACACCACATCCTTCCTCCTCTTTCTTTAGGTCAGCAGGAGGCAAGAAGCAATCTATGGACAAACCCTTTATGTTAAAATCGACTTCTTCAATGCTCCAAGCCTCTTCCATGCGGGTCCTAGAATGACTTTCCGGGCTCTCACCGAACCGGAACAGAGAAACCGAGGTCTTGCCGGCGTGTGCGATGTTGACGCCGTCGATGGTTCGGTAGTCTTGGATGAATGACTCCATGGTGGTCTCCCAATAGATGCTGTCATTTCCAGTGGCTTTGATTCTGAGGAGGTGAGAGTCTTCTAGTTGGACCAAGAGGCCTGTTCTTTGGCTGAAGTAGCCCCAAACCGTGTGCCTCAATATTTCCACGTTGCTGCTGCTTCTTGCTTTTAGTGTTGAGGATTTAGCATCAAGTTTTAGAATGAAACAGTCTTCATCGTTGATTGCCTTCTCGCCAATGCAGACAGAATTGGAGAATAAATTTGCTGTGAACATTGGATCAAGACCCTGTTGAGTGTCACGCATATATGAGTAATTTGTACGAGAGAATAACAATTCTATCACAAAAAAAAAAAAAAAATTCAAGAAAAGAATGGTGGGTATGACAGCATCAAAGCATGTAGGTGAGAGTGGTAGATCTTAGAAACTTGAAATAAATCTGGGCCAAATTGTAGGGTCCAATAGGCCCGTGCTATTGATACAGCCTGTTGTTGCCTAAATGGGCCAGCACTCAAACCAAACCTTAAAAAGTATCCTCAAATTTACTTGGAGGATGATTTAACAAAAATTCTGACAGCTTGAAAAAGAGAGTTATTAAACTCACTTAGCACAATCTAAGTATAAAATTATATAAGAAAATTTGAATACAGGTAAGTGATCAAACTAAAATTTGCCAGCTCAAAGAATACTAATCCATATAGGCCACCATCTGACCCTTTAAGAAGACTTTTAACGGAATGATAGACCAACCACCGTGGACTTCTTTGTTTCTCATTTCTCCTTTTTAGGCTATTAAAGAAAAAACTATGCTGTTGGACTTTTTGCTTATTATTTTTTCCTAATAAGTTAAACATTGATTAAGATTGTTTTGTTGACTCTAAGGGATTCAACTTAAAAAAAAAAAAAATTGAGAACTTGGGCGAAGAATACAATTGGAGAAAGATAGCACATGTAGGTGGAGATCGAGTGAACAACATTATAATCTTTGGTGGGCTAGGCCCCACTTTGAAGTGGGCCATACAACGTGGAAAAGTTGATTGGTTGGCGCGAACGAGGAACATGGAACTCCGACCCAAAAAAAAAGAGATTAATCCTCCCCAATTACAACGCCTGAACGTGGAATTGGTTATTGGCAGGCCATTTCAACTTTGTCAGCTTTGAAAGTTTGACTGTACCATCCAGCTAAGCCTATTAGCCCAGATAGCCAATGAAAGCACACGACCACGCGAATTCGTTAAAATGTTTTCCCAATTAATTTTAATTTAATTTAATTAAATGGATATACGCCTTAATTTTAATCTGTTAAAATTATAAAATAAAATAAATAAAAAAAGAAAGAAAGAAAGAAAGAGGTGGGTGGGGTTACCTGTAAGAAACGGCGAAGAGGCCTAGGTGGGCCACGGGAGGCGTGAGAGTGGTGCCAAGGGGTCTGCCTCCAAGCCACCTTGCCGTCACTCCCGGCGCTAATCTTGCACCCGGAGACGACGAGCTCCAAGCACCAAAGCTCCGGCCGTTTCTGCCACAGTACAAAAGCTCCCATCTCTCCACCCCCATGTCTCACGCTCTTCACCTTCACCACCTTACTGTTGTTCAAGCTCCCTTCTCCTGCGCAGAACTCCGATGCCGCCATTCTCACCTTCCCTATCGCGTACATGCTCTCTATCGAACTTATCGCCTTCTCTCCCCCTACTGCGGCTATGTACTGTTGCACTATATATTTCGCCATCGAAGCCTCCTGCATAATATCATAATTAAGCCCAAGCCCACCCCATTAAATTTTGTATTAAAATCTGTAAAATAACTTTACTTTAACATAATGTATAATCTTGTGCTTACAATAGGATGGTCTTTGATGTTGCGGTTGATGGGCTGGTGATCGCAGCGGATAGGAAGAGGGATTAATGGGGCTCCGACGACTCCAAGCAAGAGCTGGATCTCGGCGTTCCGGCTTCCGAAGACGGTTGTCATGGAATGGTGCGATTTTTCAGTGTTTGGCTTCATCCACGACTTCATGTTTTGCCATGACCTGTTGGTGCTCTTGTTGGAGAACATTTCTTCTGGGATTGGGACCTCCAGAACCGTATCCAGCCCATCTTCACGATCATAGTTGGGGCAGAGCTTCCTCATCGATCGATCGCAGAGTTTCAAAGAAAATGTGATGTGGGTTTTGCTTGGGAGCAGCTAGCTATACTACTGGTGAATGCTATAGAGAGAGAGAGAGAGAGAGAGTCTTAGATTCAAAGGGATCGGAGAGAGGATGGGTCTTCAGCTGGTGCAAATCACCAACCGACCATGGCCCCCTATGTAAACGTGGTACGCTTTGTCTATGTCGTGTTTGCACGCTCTCTCATTCTCTCTCTCTCTCTCTTTAGAAAATTATATATAAAATTGGCTCATTAGATTTCATTAAAAGATTTAACACATATTAAAATTATTTTTCGTAATTTAAAGTAAGGTTTCTCTCAACCCCCCACCATACCATTAACTTTCGTTATTTATTTAATTGTAATAACAATTTTTCAATGATAATGACTATGATTGATTTAATTCTTTTACAGACACTTAATTAATCACTCCCATTATCTTGTATTTTCTGCCCTTAAATCATGTGGGTGTCTCTGGTTTCTTTTATAAAAGAAATGCTAAACTCACATGTGATTAGTACTCTTCTTGTTGATTTGAGTACATGTTTGAAAAACTAATTCTATCTTTATCAAGATTTGGCTTTATCTTCCATTTGTTGTTGAATTTTCAAGCTCCTAACAAATTCCAAGATTAACGCTTGTTGGGTAGACTTTTAAACGATGGATTTAAATGGCTCACCTTACAGATTACGTACGGTGACAAAATAACTTGAATACTCATTTAATCATTTTATTTTTCAATATTAATTTTTTGTTATGGCAAATGAAGCATCTTTATTTTTTATTTATTATAGAAAAAGGGGAAAGGATAAAAGCAAAAGAGGGCTCAGTTACGGAGGGACATATATGTTCCCCTCCATATATTCTTTTTGGTAAATGTGTCTCCTACGGTTGTGGGTGGCACTTTGCTACTTTGACAGCAGCAAAATCTAACGCAAACTCTCACGCATTTAATGGATAAGAAGAATACAACCTTTGATTTAACATTGAAAATGTCGGCGATACATGTCCGATTGCCGGAGCATGGTAACCGACATTTTAATTGAGGTTGCAAGGCATGGTGGTTAGAAGGACGACACTCGATCTGATTGCTTTGCAATTGCCGTGCCGCATTAGCTGGTGCTTCTTAATTCATTCCCCTAATATAATTGAACGACGTCTTCGGGTTCTGCCACGTATCTAATGGAGCCACAACAGAGAAGAGAACCTACCGCCTTTAATCATCGTTTCCAATCATGTCCAGCACGTTCTCATGCTATAAACTTCTGCCCATTAGATTTTTTTAGATTTATTTTTCTTAATATATATTAATTCGAAGGCCGAAGTCATTTACCACCAAAGGTGGTAGTTCAATGGTTTGAAGAAAATCTACATGAGTTTGGAGATACATTAGAGTTGGGTTCGACTCCCGCAATAGAAATTCCTTAACTTATCTCGGTTAGTCTTAAGGAAGTGTTTGCGGTTCTCACCGTCTAAGTCTATCCTGAGCAGCGCCTCGTGGGTTAGTGCTACTATAGTTACGTCCAAGTATGATAGCTACAATTAGCCTCCCCCTCCAACCTTTTTAATTTTTTTTTTAAAAAAAAAAACAAAAAAAAAAGAAGGAGGCTGAAGTCATTTCTATCGGTATTATAATTTTTGAGTAAGGCTATAAATAACATTTTTAATTATCTTACTTTTATTCTACCAAGGTGATGTTGCATTCTCAATAATACAACTGATAATGTTACATTAGCAAAAAAAGATAAAAGTGTCGTGTATAACATTTTTTTTCTTTTATAACTTTTATTGCAAATCCTTAAAAATTGGCAATCCTTTTTTTTTTTTTTTTTTGAGAAATGAGTATTACGTGAATTATCCCAACATGGTAAGCAGTTAAGCATTAAGTAGGCTATCATGTCAATTTGTTAGAAGTTGTTAAGTGAAATATAAATTGCTAAGTTACGGATGTTAACAACTATCATGTGAACAGCAACCTCAATTCGTTAGAAGTTGAATACAAAAATCAGTACTTCCAACAGAAGTGTAAAGCGGTGGGATGTAATAGCTAGATCTGTTGTTACATGCGATTCCCGGGACAAGATATTGCAATGCTATCTTTGCCACTCTTGCAAATCTAGATTTATAATGTTTCACATAAAGGTTAGTGCCAACCCAAAGCTGGACGATTTGTGCCATTGGACCCCAACATTATTATTCTGTTTTTAAAAATTCAATAATCAATGAGTAAGAAGTAGAATAAATAACAGTCTAAAAGCCATGAAAAGTAAGATATGATAAATAAAGTAAGATATGACAAATAAATAAGTTAGTGTTAAACCAAAGACACTTCTAGAATTTTATTATGAAAAACATATGAGTTACTACAGCTTTTGTTATCATTCTTTTTTTTTAATAAATTTACGTGGCAATACCTTAACCGTAAATAAATTAAGTAACAAAATTTAATAGAAAAATTTGATATTTTTAGTGGTTGACACCGTAAGAGCAACATGAACTGCCACATTAGTTTGGAAGAAACTTATAGTAAAAGTTATAGTAGTTCTAATAGTACTCCAACTTAATATTTTTAAGTTATTTTTGGTTGATAGCTAGGTTTTAAGTGAATACAGTGTAATTGCAAATATTTTACAAACTTATATGACAATTTACTATGTAATTTATTAAATAATTAGTTTTGATTTTGATTATGACAATTTCAAGTAGATTATCCATATAATACTTATTATAACGGCTATTAAATAATTAAATTTGATTGTAATTGACGTGACATTATCACATCTATTTATAAATTGTGGTAAATGTTGTAATAGTGAAACATTTTTTATTAAGTTGATAATTGCCACTATTCTTGTAATCATACCAAATTAGTAAGTACACAATTGGAATAGTGAAGATTAAAGGGGGGAAAAAACAAAGAAGTTATCATAGAATAAGTTTCTTTTTGTATGCCATTCATGAGCAAAGCACGCGCCTCCATCAATGGTCAATATGATAATGACAAATGAGTTATCTACGAATTTTTTTTTTACTAATTTAATTAATTAATTTACTTTTTCTGAGGGACATTTTATGAGTGATCACCCACTAACCAGCAAAGGGAATGATATTGACAATAATACAATATTAAATATTTAGTAACTAATATATTTCACTAGCTACAGAAATAACCATCAGAATTGTTTCGTATAAATATTGAGTATATAAAACATTTAACTCTATTCCTAATAAATCATTGATTTCTACTTTATAGTCAAGTTAGATGAATGACTAACCTGAAATACCCATCACGAGCTGTCTCTGGATCTGGAAGATCAGTATGAAGACCGCAAATCGCGGCATGTTCTTCGGTAGCCACTCGTGCAACGACCAAACATGAGCTGAGGAGCACATATAATCTACTCAGACCATGATACAGAGACTTATGGTGTTTCTCTTTAATGTCACCTAATCTTACTTTGCCACCCTTAACCATGTGAGTCATGTCTGTATTTTTGTTTTTTCTTGTAAACTATGTTTCTAACAATCTAGGAAAAGCCCATTAGAACTAAGAAAAATGTTAGGCTTACAACATGAAGTGACACAATATAATTGGGTTACTCAAAAGTTGAATTTGTCTCATTTTCAATTATGTTGTAAAATTTTTTTTTGTTAAATTTGTATGTAATCCTAACGTTCTTCGTGAGTAAATGAGCTTATTTGGAATTCTTCAATGCCAAGCCATTGCAACCTCGACTCAATTATAAGTTTTTCCAAGTTGGTGGTCCAGATGCCCTGTAATAAGAACATTAGCTAATGCTAAGGTGCAGAAATTTTAAGGGCCGGAAAAAGTCTCAAGAACATTTGCTTGCTTAGTCTCTTCAACTTGAGTATACCAAGAGCACGATATTCATAGACGCGTATTAATCTAGTTGAACAAAACGTAATTGATGCAACCATCCAGCTGGTTTACCCAATACAAATTCTAGATCACAGAAGAGACTGAGAAGACTACATTGTGATACAAATATAACAAAGCAAATAAGGTACAACTGTAACATGATACAGTTTTGGATAACACAACATAAATTACACAACAGTCTGAAGAAGCTCTGCTACTAGTATAAACATCAAGCAGATAGAGAGATACTAACTCCAAGTACGGAGATGCGGGTACCTGTGCAAGTGGGAAGAGCAATAGGCTTTTGCTTGCTGCTTCTCAATCATCGACCCGAGAGAAATGCAGGTTTTTTTTTTTTTTTTTGGTCGCGGGATTTCATGAGGGTACATTGAAGTGAAAGAGCCAAGAGATTACAAAGGCAAAGACCATACAAGCAAGCAGAAAATTCAGAAACCGGTGACCCTGCCAGAAGTTTCGAGTCTCTGTTGGGTTCACGGGTGCTGCTGCTACTGCTGCTGCTGCGTCATTTGTCTCGTTCCACTGCTCCATCAACTCAGCCTCATTTGCACCAGCAACATTGCGTGCAACTGATCCACAGATCTCACAGGTCCTGCAATTATATATTAGAAAGAAGATTAGTATACGGTTAGAGAGAAATAGAATATACAGAGGTTATTCCAAAAGAAGAAGAAGAAGGTATAACATCTTCACATTTTGTTTTGAAACATGATGCTGTAGGTAGACCAATCTGAAACAATTACGAGGGTAAGAGTTTCTACTTTCTGAAAACAATGCAAAACAAAGCAGTAGGATACAACACCAACCACCAATTCAACAAGCCTCCTGAGATGTTCTCCATGACCCACAGAATTTTCTCATAGTGTTACATTTGTTTCAAAGGAAAACCATTTTCAGAAATCACTAGAGAATTTAGGTCCAATCATATCCATAAGCATGGTCAATCCCCTGTCTCCCATCCACACAAATAAGCACCACTCCTTTCTTCTAAGAAGGAAAACAATATAAACATAGGTACCAGAAAATCTGATATTTTCGTACTCAAAACTCGGTAAGAACATTTATATAACAAATAAACCCATAAAATACGTTGCAATCTCAAAAGTAACATCTTAGAAAAACTCAAACATCTTGAACCAACCCAACCCATGAAAAAAAAGTTTCTTTTAATTGGGTATCGAACACCTCAACACTTTAGCGTGTTTGCGTTTTACCAACCCAGTCAAATTGAACATAGGTTCTGCAAAATATTTTCACCAAAAAAAAAAAAACAACCACACACAAGCAAAGACGCCAAAAAAGCAATCAATGAGGTCATTAAGATACCATAGACTGCATTCCACTACTCACAAATATAGATGAAAGTTCATAAGATCATGGCTAGTACTTACTTTTTCATGATCGGAAAACAAAAGGTGAATTACTAAATCATGACCATAACAAATTTGAATTACCAAATGGGAACTCAGTAGGATAAACCTAAGAAAACACGTGACATTTTAGCTCTTGATGCTTTACAACACCAGGAGAAAAGTCTGTGTCAATTTATGTCTCGAGTTTCCAAAATTGGAGCAGAGCTAAAATAATGCTGCCGAGCAGGAAGCTATCATCACTGTTTCTGAAAGGTCAAATTAGAAAATACTATATAAAGACTGCATCATATAGGCTAAATACTGAGCATTTCCATACTGGCATGCCAACAACCAGCCCAGGTTATTAAACTAGAACTTCTGGACAACCCACTTTGTTTGGGTGATCCTTCTTCACAGAAGTTATTGAACAACATCGATATCAAAAGGCGGACAATTGATAGTGCCTGCCTACAGTTGGGAAAAAAAGGGGCGGGCATGCATCATAAAATTCTTTGTGCTGGGCACATACTTAATAGTTCAAGTTTGACAAAGAGAAAACCAGGAATCAGAATGACGTAGCCAATCTATCAGGAAAATCAACATTCTCCAACTTGTCCAGTGGAAATAAAGAGATGGAAAAGGAGTGAGAGAGATGCAATATGTCTGCTAATGTAAATACTATGAGGACAAAGAACAGTGAAGAATCATTTCCACGGCTAGGAACAGGACGACCATGCACTTTCTACTTTTGCTTTATTAATTTGATTCTCTCTGCGCAGCATAATCTACCATTAACTTTTGCTTTAATCTTCAAAAGACGAGATTTCATTCTAATTAGGTTTCCCATTATCATGTTCCTAGCATTAAGCATGGCCCTTTGCCTGCATTAGCCCCAAATATTCGCCCAATTTTGATGAGAAGTTCACCAATAATATCTAAGTCAAGACACTCCAAATATCACAACTTTACACAAACACTGTCTCCAACGAGAGCACGGCTCCCAAATATGAAAAAAATCCCCAAGTAAAAATAACAAATTTAAGTACAATTTCAGTATAAGCACATCCACATCTCATTTCAACAACCAAATTGCAGAAACTAACAAAACACTAAGAACCCCAAGGTACAAAACAATTCTAAAAATTCACAATACCCAGAATAAACTAATAATACGAAAGATAGCACGTTTTCTGATCATATCCAGAAGAAACGAGAGAATTCAAAAATTACCAAGAACCAACATCTTCAAAACATATATGACAATGTTCGTTTTCTATTTTTTTTATTTTTTTTTTGTCTCTCTTTCGACTATAGCAACTTACTTGTTTCCCTTGATCTTGAACCAAGCCTCAGCACACTGCTTGTGGGCGGCAGCCAAATCATCCTTACAAGAACATCCCAACTCCATGGGAAACCCAGATTCCTGATTGGTTGCATCCAAGCTCAGATGACAAATTCTACAATCCCTCTCAACTTTTGCCAAATGTAGCTTAATCTCTGGTACCCCACATTCCAGATCCACCTCCGCAGAACACTCTGACACAGAGGATCCGCTTTCCTTATCAGACACCCCCACAATCTCGTTCCCGGACCCGCTCGAACACCTCTGCTCCTCATCGGACCGATCGCCGAAATCGGAGTACAGGTCACAGCCGCCGGAACCGGATGTCCGGCGACCACTTTCCTCTACATCAACAACATGGGATTTCTCTACGGTTGCCATTGTCAAGACCCAGAAATAGAATCTTCATGTAATGGGTATCTGAGACTGAGATCATTAATGCCCACAATTGCAGAGGTTGAAAAAGAAGCTCTCTTTGAGTTTCTCTTCACCTCAGTAAGCAAAACTGAGGTGATTTTGTCGGGTTTACAACAACTGGGGTACTCTTTCCTGGATTTGTGGTAGGTAATCTCTCTCTCTCTCTCTGTGTTGTGTGTCAGTCCTGGACAGGACTTGGAAGAAGTAGACAGAAAAAAAAAAAAAAACAAACAAACAAAAAAGATCAAGAAAGATCTTATAGAGAAAATAGTGCACTATTATGCAGACACAGTACTGGAACGTAAAAAATAAATAAATAAATAAATAAAATAAAATTGCAGAGAGTTTAGGAAAGACAGAGAACCTTTTTTTTTTTTTTTCTTTTTTTTTTGAGAATTTTTATGTTCTTGAAGCTTTTCTTTTCCTTTATTTTTCCATTTTTTTAAACAGTAAAGACAACATGGCTGCTCTTTCTTTTTAATTTTTTAACCTTTGTTTGTTCTTCTTTTTGGGCATAATGATTGAGGGGCTGCTAAATCATCGTGAGGATAGAATAAAAAGCAGAAAAAGAATGTGGGTATTAGCGAAATGCTTGATCGAGATGACTCTAAAACACTGTTCGTTTTTCTCAGCGACTCAGACAGCACAGGTCTAAATTAGGTGTCAAAAGCAGATTTTTCTGTCTTCCTCAGTGCTTTTTGTTTGTGATTACGTCATCCATCCTATGGTTCCCGATTTAAGTGATCTTATTGATGTAAGCTGCCTACTGTACGTTGTGAAAGGTTAATCTTGCCCATGCGAAATAATATATGGAGGGTAATTTTGACTTCTTCAATTTGCATGTTGCAGAGGTGTACAATGACTAATTTACCTCCTAATTTATAAGGAAAAAAAAAAAAAAAAAAATCCTAATTTATACATTCTCGTCAGTAGTCACTGCCATATAACACAGTGGCGTTAGACAGATCAACAACTTAATTGTTCAATTACCAAGAGAAACAAGCCAAAGGTCACAACTAAAAATAAAAAATAAAAGGGGCAAAGGTCACAATACATATAGTATGGAGTATTTAGATCACGTGCAAGGACATATTTGGATCCCGTCCAATATGACTTTCCTATTGGCAGCCCCGTGTGAAAAGTTTGTCCGGCCCGAGTTTTTTGGGCTGTCCAAATATTTATTTGAGTAGGTAAAACATAAAGCAAACTCTTATACGGGCTGCTTTATCCTAGTGCAATACCTTGGTTATTACAAGGAAGAGAAATATTAAGGCCTTGTTTGGGAAGAAAGATTTTCCAACTCAAACTGAAATTTTTTCTAAATTCATGTTTGGCAATTTTTTAAACTCAATTCAACTCAACTCAAAAAATTTGAACTTAACTCAAAAATTTTCATCCCAATTAATAAAAATTATAAATAAAGATTGAAAAAATAAATAAATAAATTTAGGGTAGTCGAAACACCTCAGGTGGTGGCTGGGCCACCCCAAGCCCAACTGGGGTGGTCCGACCACCCCTTAATATTTTATTATTTTTTTAAACTTCTTATTATTATTTTTTAATTAAATTTAAAATATATAGAATATTTTATTATTATTTCTATCAATGGGACATATGTTTCATTTATAGCCTTAGGATCTCTCTAGAGAGATCCTAATTATTAATTGGATATTCTCCAATCCAAAATGGACGGGAGAAAATCCTCTACCGTGTTTGACCCACATTCCTTCGTGGGCCATAGGTCGAATAATGAAGGTTGTTGATAGAGGACAATTTTCAATCATATTTGCTTTAACAAAAGGGACATATATAGCGATTCTGACATCATATGGCGACATAATTAATGGTGTTGGAAAGCTCATTTAGAGGGTTACAAAGTCATATTTCATTAAGTTTTTCTAATTCAAATGTTTACTAAGTTAAAATAAACCGTAAAAAGAAAATTGAAAAGCCATACAAAATTGCTCGTCTGTTGTTTATGTTTGAACAAGCTTTAAAACGAGTTGACAAAATAGCTCGTTCAATAACTCATATGAAGTTGGGTTCGAATGAGTTATTCATAGATGCACTCGTTTAAAGTTGGGTTAGAACGAGCTGCTGTGTGAATTGAGAATTCATGTAAGAATACGAGGAAACCATAGTTAGGTTCGAAAGAGCCTCTTACACGTTCAGACAAGCTCCAATAAATTTTTGTAAACAAACTTTTATTTGAGCGTTTTCTTAGGTTCAGGAGTCTAGGTAGTATAAATATATGTAATAGCTATCTATAGCCTTAATTTATTATGTTATTTTGACCAGTTATCAATGAAAAACACTTTTAAGAGTGGTTTTCTTTTCTATCCACATTAAATCCTTGATTGATTATTAGTTTTAAGAAGAGTTGTGATTCTTATCTTGTTTGTCTTGGCAAACTAATCACGACACGCTGCATTAATTGATATCAAAGTCAAGTTGCACTGCATCAATTATTTAATTGTTGATGGAGATCTTGTGGGCTAAACAACAAAAAAATTCGTCCAAAGCGCGTTATAGCAGAGCAGGAACGTTAGTAATTACTACTCTTAACTATCGGCAAATATATCAAGGATTTAATGTGGATAGAAAAGAAAACCACTCTTAAAAGTGTTTTTCATTGATAACTGGTCAAAATAACATAATAAATTAAGGCTATAGATAGCCATTACATATATTTATACTACCTAGACTCCTGAACCTAAGAAAACGCTCAAATAAAAGTTTGTTTACAAAAATTTATTGGAGCTTGCCTGAACATGTAAGAGGCTTTTTTGAACCTAACTATGGTTTCCTCGTATTCTTACATGAATTCTCAATTCACACAGCAGCTCGTTCTAACCCAACTTTAAACGAGTGCATCTATGAATAACTCATTTGAACCCAACTTCATATGAGTTATTGAACGAGCTATTTTGTCAACTCGTTTTAAAGCTTGTTCAAACATAAACAACATACGAGCAATTTTGTACGGCTTTTCAATTTTCTTTTTACGGTCTATTTTAACTCAGTAAACATTTGAATTAGAAAAACTTAATGAAATATGACTTTGTAACCCTCTAAATGAGCTTTCCAACGCCATTAATTATGTCCCCATATGATGTCAGAATTGCTATATATGTTCCTTTTGTTAAAGCAAATATGATTGAAAATTGTCCTCTATCAACAACCTTCATTATTCGACCTATGGCCCACGAAGGAATGTGGGTCAAACACGGTGGAGGATTTTCTCTGATCCATTTTGGATTGGAGAATATCCAATTAATAATTAGGATCTCTAGAAAGATCTTAAGGTCATAAATGAAACATATGTCCCATTGATAGAAATAATAATAAAATATTACATATATTTTAAATTTAATTAAAAATAATAATAATAAGAAGTTTTAAAAAATAATAAAATATTAAGGGGTGGTCGGACTACCCCAGTTGGGCTTGGGGTGGCCCAGCCACCACCTGGGGTGTTTCGGCTACCCTAAATTTATTTATTTATTTTATTTATTTATTTTTTCAATCTTTATTTATAATTTTTATTAATTGGGTTGAAAATTTTTGAGTTAAGTGGAAATTTTTTGAGTTGAGTTGAATTGAGTTTTAAAAATTGCCAAACTTGAATTTAGAAAAAATTTGAGATTGAGGTGGAAAATCTTGCTTCCCAGACAAGGCCTAACTATTTATTATTATTTCATTAAACAAGAATGACGTGGTATATAAATAATCTTAAAAAAATTTAAAATAAAAATATATTATCTAGCATTATGTCATTCAGAACCATCTATGAATGCCCGGGTAATATATATATATATAGACAGTGGCGGAGCCACGTTGGTGGTTGGGGGTGCCAACGATTTTTTTTTAAAAAAATTTTCCTTTTCCCTGCTCTGTGGCCACTTGCATGTTGGCGCTCTGATCTTATATACACACCAAGAAAATAAGAAGAAATAGTTAGTAGAAGAAGAACTCAATAATAAAACCTTCATATATATATATATATATATATATATATGAATACAAGTTGCTGCTAGGAGACTGATGGTGAACACAACTGGGAGAGAAGTAGAGTTTTGCATTTTTTTTTTATCATTTCGTGGGTGGTCATGAACTGCAAAGTATAGATTTTTGTGTTTTAGGGTGTAAGAATCTGCTTACTTTTTTTATTCTGGAAGTGTTATATTTGTGTTATGATATTGTTTAGCCTCTTTAGGCTTTGATCAAATTAAGAGAAGAATATATCTTAGTAATTACCGAACTAGCATTTTCAGCAATAAAAATTGTTAAAACACAACTTTGACTTTGCAACAAAATTGAGGATGATTTTCTTGCAAATAGTTCATTTCTCTATATTGAAAGGGAAATTGCTGAGAGCTTTGATTTAAATTCGATACTTGATGATTTTGTACTTTTAAGAGAACGTAAAGTGCAATTCTAGACACTTTTTTTTTTTTTTTTTTTTTTTTTGTATTTCTGTCTTTTTGATATAGTGCCGACATGTTACATTTCTAATATATCAATTTGAGCACATATTTATGAATTTTTATGTATATATTTTTTTTGTGATGCATATATTGTGTAAATTACAAAATTTTTAGGGTGAAAAAAATTTTTAAGACGCCAAAAAAATTTTAGCGGCACCCCCAATATGAATTGTCTGGATCCGCCACTGTATATAGACTTTAGAAGTCCCCACGGCTGAAGAGAAAAGAAACAGAGCTATGGAGTCCGTTGGACCGCGGTAGGAGAAACCTCCAACATAATATATATTAGACTAGAGTTTCATATATATATATATATATATATATATATATATATATATATAACAAAGCATAAACATTTCAGTAACTGCTATATACGGGTTTCATTTCTTTAGTGGATCAAGGAGGAATATATTTTCAGAAACATGTCAGAATTTTTGTCAACCAAAATGTATTCATCTCTTCACCTGGAATGAGGAAACCTCTTCACAAAACTGATTCCCCCGCCATCTATAATTGTCACAACTCACTAATTTGATAATAGTGCAAAAAGACAAAGACAGCTGGCCATGAGTTTTAGCTCAAGCCCTCAACTTCGGCTGGAACTGCAAATGTTTGCCTAGGCATCTGGGTGGATAGCATTTCTGTCATCATGCCTATTAACTTGTTCCGTCCCTCTTCGACACACACATGGTCATTCTTTGTACTCTGTTCAAATGTTCCTGTCTGAGGGGCTGCAGCCGCCATTTCAGACACTCTCTGGCTTGCCGTGATGTCTGGCATTCTGGCGCCATTATTCTCAAGGCCACTCTTAATCCATGCAATATTGTTCAAATCTGTAGCTATGGAGATCAACTCATGACTAGAAAAAGATGGAGCCTCTACATATTCAACAAACTCAGGCCCCAACAACGAGCTATGAGAATGACCCCCAGCACTAGCATCTGCACAGCAGCCATGGCCGCATTGCGAAGGAACCATTGGCTCACCATAAACATCTTCAAGGAATTTGGAGATCCCAAACTCTGGTTTGGAAGCTTGGACCAATGGCCCTTGAGCTGGAACTGTCCTTGAAAACACAGAATGGGTTGGCCCACTAGGAGGGTTATAAATACTGAACGCGCTAACGCGTGCCACTGGACGAGGAAGAGTAGGACGCTCTCTCGCTTCACCAACAAAATGACCCTCCTTTGTTTGAAATTTTTCTCCACATGAGTGGGGTGTATCCACCATTGGGATATCTCTTCCTTGATTCTCTCTTTCTTCACCAACAAAATGACCCTCCTTCGTTTGAAATTTATCTCCACACGTTTGGGGTCTATCAAGCAATGGGACATCTTTTCCTTCCGGGGTATTGAATGGATCGATAACCCCAACTGATACAGTTTCTTCTGAAGATACCCTTGTTCTGTCAAGCTCTGTGCACCTGCGCCTTAGTGTAGAATTCCAGTGGTTCTTGATTGCATTATCTGTTCTACCAGGAAGGAGCTTTGCAATTGCAGCCCATTTGTTTCCATGAATCGTATGGGCCTTAACTATAATTCGATCCTCTTCATCTGCAGCCATTCAAGTTCGTAAGAATCCATTGAAGTGCAGAACATATGCATCACATTTATGATAAGAAAGACAAAAAGAATAATAAAAACTGCAAGCTTACTTCCATGGCATATTACTTAATAATAAGAGTAATGTTAGAAATCACATTTTTATCTCACAATTATCACGCATTGCTGACGTGGCATTCCTAACAACCCTTGGAATTTATTTTTATTTATTTTTAATAATGATTGATTGAGATTACCATGTCAACATTGTGTGATAATCGTGGGATACAAATGTGGTTTCTAGCATTACTCTAATAATAAAGATAACTCA
The DNA here is from genome assembly GCF_965113065.1 of Corylus avellana. Taxonomy (NCBI): domain Eukaryota; kingdom Viridiplantae; phylum Streptophyta; class Magnoliopsida; order Fagales; family Betulaceae; genus Corylus; species Corylus avellana. The sequence continues at coordinate 28,876,253 of NC_142495.1, forward strand.
CTCATTGGATATAACAATAAAAATAAAGATAACACACTATTTTCTACGAATTAAACATTTAAGTCCAGTCGTGCTAACAAGCTTGCTTTTTTGAACCCCTTTATGACTTTAAAAGAAAGAAAAAAAAGGAAGTGGGGGGGTGGGGAAGCTTGGCTTCTGATTTAAAAACCGCTTACACCTCAACAGAAACATTACCACTGAAATTACATTCATTTACCATGAGTTTTCTTTTTCTTTTTTGGTTTGTGGTATGAACCACATTGCACAACTGGAAAATGGGTAGGACGGCCTTAAATAAAAGAAAATTTTACAAAATAAGTGCATAATGGAAGAACGCACGAAAGCTAGGAAAAATGAAAATATGAAAAAGCATTTTCATAGGACAGAGTAAGAGAATGGTTTATATGAATTCAGGACTGCAAAACTAGGAAAAATGAAATTATGAAAGCTCAAAAGAAAACTCAGTAGCATCAATATATTGAACACACACATGCCCGCCCGCCCGCCGGCCGCACGCACACAGGCACATATATTATGTTAATATGTATATTCTGGTCAGTTTCTAATAAATGGAATAAAATTACAACATTATCAATTTGAGATAAATTGTTTTATATGAACTTTTATCTTCTTGATGCCTGCAACTGAACAAGTGGTTATCGAATTCAGCTGGACTGAGCAAAAAAGACAAAAAATAATAATAATAAAAAGAAAACAAAGAAAAAAAAAATTAAAGAGATATAGTTACTCAACAGCAGCCTGCAGAGATTGTTCCTACAAAGACCAATTACAGGGGAGGTACAAAAGATTGGCTTCTCCTTTCTACCGTTGTGTCCCTCATTTTGACAAATGCTTTGTGATATCATAACACAAATAACCGAACTCAAAAATTGGCCAACCACCCTAATTACCCATGATTTTTGACGAAGTAAAAAAATCGCGAATCGGCTACAAGTTTTTGCTGATATTGCTTTAACTAAAGGTTCAATGCCAGTTATCAACCTGAAAAAATCCCATCCTTCACATGAATGCCTAGATTAAAGGTATTGCAAGTAAACTTAGTTGGCAAACTTCAAGCTCTGGTTATAAGGCTTTGTAAGGCAATAGACTTAAAAAGAGAGGAGCAGAATGCAAGAACAACTTAGCTGAAAATGCCCCATACCAGGAAAAAATCCTGCTATAGAACTATAATTTCGTGATTCTCACCTATCTCACCTACAGATTTATAGTTCAATGTATGCTATGAAATAAACATATATCTATCATGAGAAATATTTCTTTTTTTTTTTTTTTTTTTTGATAAGTAATCATGAGAAATATCTAGAAAAAAGAAGAGCATGAGATCAATTATTGCAGACAGAAAACATGAAAATACATTAGTGCCTCTAACAAAAGTTTACTTAGTGTCCATATCATATATAACATGGTGCCCCCGAACATGAGTGCCTGTGTACAAAAGTTTATGGACACTTCTATATCATATATGAAATAATTAAACAATAAACAATAAACAATAAGCAATAACATGAGACCTGCAACAGTTGAAAATGATTGGGAACAACCCTGAAATTTCCAGAGCTAGTTAAGCCATCATGATGATCATGGACACAATGAGCCATTCTGACAACTATTTCTCCAAAATATAGATCCTAGCCTTCAAACTATATATCTTGTGAAGTCCAACCATACTAAACTATCTTGCGAATTGAGAATGAAGGACTATGAGGGGCCCTTGATAACCTTCTTTCCCTACCAATTATACCTCCAACTTATATCTGAGACCACCTAATATAACCTAGTCATATTCTTACCATCACGAATGGGAAGTCTTTATGTTGTATGCCAACATACACTGAAATTTTGAATAAATATCAACAACAATCATAAGTATACACCCAACATTCTAGACCTACTAGGCATTACATACAAGTTTATTCCTTTCTTTTATCTGATATCGGTTACATCCATACAATCCAATGCAGAAGTGATTTATAAGCTGTCCTGCTATCCAGCATTTAGTTTGACTGCATCCAATAATTGTCCTCTTCACCATGTCAACGTTCTTCCACAAACACGAGAAAAAAAATAAAATTCAATGTCCATGGTTTGCTTTGGTTCTGATACGACTCTATAAGTTATCAGTTACTAAAAGTTCGGCTTCTGATCTAAACTAGATAGCACTCAAAAATTACACCATCATTCACTTCAAAGTCTGCTATTTTATTTAGGAGTTCCATTTAAGATGGATTTATGCACAAACTTATACTTAAAACACGGGTAATTCAGTTCATATGGGGATCACACCTTTGGAAGCTGTGTCGTCATTGATTTAGAAAGTTACAGCGGAGCTTGGAGACCAAGGCCACCCTTGCATTGACTTCGAATCAGCACTGTCATCATATATACATGTGCTTTTCATGTGGACATCCAATATAAAATTATGTCTCTTGACCATTAAGATACATGAACAACTACAACCCAAACCATAATTGAAAGGCAATTAATTTTCTCCTTGCAACCTCAAACCTAACCAGACACCAACAGTTCTTTCTTTCTTTCAATTCTCCATTGTTTCATTTAACTGCCATCATCGACACTACGGTACCTCCTTAATTGACTCCTTGAGTCCCTCATCAAAACAGCGAAGCATCCTACTTCTGTATAGACTGTATGCCAAACACCTCAAAACAACAACGAAAAACCAACACCCAACTCTGTATGCCAAGAAAAACTTCAACAAATTCCAAACCCCAAACACCAAAATATGGTTTACCGCCTTCGCAAAAATAAATAAACAAGAACCCCGCAATACGGAAACTGATATACATACTACATATATAGGTAATGGCGATTACCGGTGAAGGGCTTGCGCTTGAGACAGGGGTCAAGCTGATTACACCATCGGAGGCGGCACGACTTGCCGGAGCGGCCGGGGATTCCACGGGCGATCAGGCTCCAATTTCTGGCCCCGAACTGCCTCACAAGACTACTCAGCACGGCGTCCTCCTCCGGTGACCACGGTCCCTTCACTTTCCCCCTCCCGCTCACGCCCTCGCCGTCTCCGGGTCCCGCCGACTCGCCGCCGCATTTGGCTTGCTCTTCTTCGCTCATGCCGGTTTTGCTTTTTGGGTACTGTCAGTCTCGTTCGGCTCGGTTTGTTTTCAATTTTGGTCTCTCTCTCTCTACTCTGTCACTACGGCACTACCTACCTGCCTAACCGCAAATGGGCACGAATTGTAACCGAGTCGTGATGGGCAAATGTTTCGGACTCTTTTTTTTGAAATGACAGACATGTCCCTATTCTACAGAACGACTTTAATGTTGAAAAGATCGAGCCGGCGTCGTTTTATTGGAAGATGTACCCACTACGTTGACTTCATTTGGACCAAAAATGTACCTTCTCCATTATTACCCCAGAAATTGTGCTAATTTACTGAGGGAGTAGTTTACTTGTGTCGTAGGCAAGCCATAGAAACCACCTCCAAGAATTCCCAAGTTTATGGATTTGGGATGGACTAATGCTATCTAATTTGTTGTCTAGGACTCTTAAATAATTGGGATGACCTATAAATAAAAAAATTAGTTTTTTCTTTTTCTTTTTTTTTAAGCAATATTATTTCAATTATTAATTTTTAGACTTTTTTTCCAACAAATAAATAATAGCATCTCCGTTCGTAATCGTTAAGTTGGTGATAGTAACGGTCGGTAGTCAAGATGGGCTTTAAAAAAAGCTTAGAGAGTGAGAGTGAGGGTTGTGTGCATGGCGTGAGTTTGAGAGAGTGAAAGTGACTGAGACAAAGAGCGGAATTGAGCCGTTGAGGTCATCGTCATTTGGCTGAGTACTAGGTCATCATCATTGTATGAGCTGCATGCAATGAGATAGCTGAGACTGAGAGTGAGAAGAAGAGATGAGAGAAATTTTATGGTTGAGACTTAAGAACAATTGAAAATTAAAAAATAGGCTACCAAACACCCTCAATGCCCACTGGTACTCAGTTGGTAGGCGACAGTAGGCCATTTTGCACAATTTTAATCGCCAGTTTATTAAATAGTATTACTCTTCCTTAAAACAGAGAGTTGTAAACTTTATTTGTTCAAAACAGTTTAGAATGTAAAATTGGTCCGGCCTAAATCAGGGAGTTGTGGACTTCATTTGTTCAAAACAGTTTATAATGCAGGATTCATGTGTTCATAATAGGTGAGATCTACGATCCTCATTTTTAAGGCTACTTAAATTTAAGCAGAAATTTAAGTAGTCTAATAACTAACATCCTCATCCATTTGGGGAATTGGTACAATGAATTTACACCATACTTAATTGACGCCTGCTAGGTCCAAGTGCCACGTTGTATGAATTGGAGTTGGACTGAAAGCCCATTTAGGTTTCAACAAAAACTGCGTGTAATTAAGCCCGTTGAATCGAACAGAAAAGACTCATGGCCGGTTTTCAATTGCCTAAACAGTATGGGAAAAGGCCCATTGAGTCAGCATTTTGAGAATTGGGCCTATTAACCGGTGTCACATGGATTTAAAAAGCAACATCACCCTATAAAGATAGTAGGTTAAAAAAATTCAATAAAAGCACCTCCTATTATATTGCCTACTAGCCCAATGGCCTCTAATGGATAAAGAAGAAGCCCACTGAGCAGAATTGAATACTATTGAGCATAATTAGAAAAACAAATAGGCACGATCACTTTTTTTTTTTTTTTTAATTGAATGAAGGAAAAGGACTACAAGAGAGGATCTTTCCCATTTCTGATCCGGATGGAAGAGAGAATAGGCGATCCTGTGGGAATGCTTCCAAAAACAAGATGGGAAGCGGCCCATTTATCTAGAGCATGTGCCCGAAAGTTGGCACTACGTAAAACCTTCAAAGCATTCCAACTTTGAAAATGAGCTAAAACTACACTAATATCAGAAATACAATTAGCAAAATTCCAAGAAGAGAAAAGAGAAGGGTTATTAATAGCTAACACCACTAGAAGAGCGTCTCCTTCCAAAGAAAGAACACCACGATCACATTAGCACAATGAAATGATGTTGTAGTATGTTGCATCACTCTTTATAAAATGCTTTTTGTTTTTATTTTAACTTCTTGTCCAATTTCTCATTGCTAGTTCACAATTAATTTTTTCTAGATAGGATTTAACTTAGGTGCTATAAAAAAAAAAAAAAAAAAATTTAAAAGAAGGAGGAAATCTTCTCTAGTTTTTTTGTTGTGAGTGTGCGTATGAGTCTTGTGTTCCATATTAAGAAAATATAAATATAAAGAGTAATTAATATACCTAAGTGGACACAAGTTCATTAACTTAAGCTTTTGGGTTAAAGTGGCGTTCAAATATATATATATATATATATATTAATGTACTCTTAGTCGATTCCTTAGGTGTTTCTCTCTCAATGTGTATACATATTAATATATTTTTGGTGGACTGCCTAAGTGTTTCTCTCCATAACATTTTCAAGGGTCCAAATTTAATTTCAAGTTTTAGTGCCTAAGCCAAGTCCTTGAAAACCTTCCTTTAGAAAGAAATGGGTCCTAAATGGAATATGGCACCCTCTTTAATTGTCATTGCTTTTCTTCTTCAAGTCTTTGTCCCCTAAACCTACATGTTATGTTCATGGTAGACATGAAATTCTGAGTTCCTTTCATTCTAGGAAAGACCATAAAAAGCTAAGTAAAAAGCCTGGCTAAAGTAGGAGGCCCAGACTAAGTCGTGGAATCGTCCTTCCTATATCCCTATTCCTCAACAAAGATGCTCATAGCCTTTTGTTTTTATGGAACGGGTTCAGCCCCAGCTTCAACTCTTTTTCGGCAGCTCTTGTGTGTTATGCCTTGCTGGTGGCCTGTGGCATATGCCCAATATTATGATTGAGAAAAAAAAAAATTATAAAATTCTCATCTCCCAATGAGAGGGATAGAAGAATGAAAATGAGAGAGGCCACTCAAGAAACACGCATGTCCCATATCGCTAGCGATGATAGAGCAAAGGAGAACACATGGAAAAGGACATGGATTGATACTTGCCATGGATTTTGCACCTTATGTTCATAATTAGAATAAAAATAATAATAAAAGACCAAAAAACGAAGAGGGCTTGCATCCATCAATTTTTCAAATTGGAAAAAAAAGAAGAAAAAAAGTAAACAAAATGGAAAAGGACAAATGAAATAATTTCTTACTAGGAGCTAGCGGAAGCATTAAGCATGTATAGCAGCTCTAGTTTAAATATTTCATGTGTTCGGTCTTATTAAGCTGGCAAATATGATGATTTTAGTCTTGGTTTAGTGATAATATTTAATATGGCGATAATATATAGTTGTCTGATGTGGTATATATTTTAACAGAGAAAAAAAAAATTTGTGAAATTAATTAGGTGGTGCACAAAGCATGCATGCATGTGTTCCTATCATGCTCTAGATATGGAATATTTGTTCTGGATATATAGTATTTATGCTCAAAGATAAGGATTAGGTAGTGAAGCATTAAAAGGAAAAAAACATCCTCTCTAGATCTGAATTCTTCACATGGCCCCCCCTCCTGCATTTGGCCATGCCTTTGATTCCTCTATCCATACTTTCCAAAATTTCCTTGCTAGCTTGCATATATAACCCTTTGGGGAATGGATCAGAAGCATATATATATATATATTATTTATTTATTTATTTTGTAACGCTAAAAATAAAAAAAATAAAAAAGGGAAAGAAGGTTACTTTGGATATATGACCAGCAAGGAGCTAGGAAGCACGATGACAGCAGCAAAAGCTATGTGCATGCTTTCCAACCAACCAAAGTGCATGGACCAAGTTCCTTTGCAGAATGCAAACTCGAAAGGACCACACATATATCGAAGGGCCAATGGCTTTTCTGGACAGACACAAATGCATGCCAAGCAAATTCACTTGTTAAGAGATCTCACTGACGTGACTAGGATTTGCACAATTGTGCCAATTGGCTTGGAAGAATGTCTTGACGGAGGGGCTAGAGGCCTAGAACCTTCGTGCTCATCAAACATTTGAAGGGTCCCAAGACCCATTCCAATTGTTTCTTTGTTTCTTTATTTGACATTGAGAAACCACCCGAACAAAAACACAAATATATCATAAACTGATCAACCATCCCTCTCAAAACCCATAGCTTACCCAAAAAAGAACACGTACAAATATCTAGCTAGAATCCGCTTAAGATCAGCTCTCAATCTCAGAAATTCCCATAAAAGAGAGGTATGAGATTGAAGACATCTGGGCGGTATACGTTCCTTCATTATATTGTTTCTTCATTCCCTAACCCATTCAAATGATGCCCAATCAAATTTGATGCATCCGATCGAGCAATTATGTGGCTTCTTATATTTCTGTATCAAACATGTTCGTTTGGTCAATATCCAAACGATCGATTCTTCCAACCTGAGTAGCTAGCTAGATTTGAAATACTTGAAATAGACTAATATACTTAAGTACTTTCGCCCTAACCCTCTGCGAACACCAATTCCAACCGAGTGGCTCGGCTACTAAAACTTGATCTCCTGTTACATGTCGATCTCGTTCGGACGCCCATCAAACAATTGATATTTCAATCAAGCATTTATATATGTTTCTTAATATTGTTCAAGTTTCTGATTTCCGATTTAATTAAGTATCAACTTAAACTAACAAATTTAGACTTACACCAAACTTAGTTTTGACACCAAATTAGCCAACATAAAAAAACCAATTAAATTCTAAAATTTCATTTCTGTGAGATGTGCTTAGATGATATGTGAGGATATGATATGATAGGATGCAGTTGATCAGTTAGTTGTCCATGTCATTCGATAAATTAAGATCAAGGCCACCTGCCTAGCTAGCTAGCTATCTAACTAGCTAGTCAAGATGCTTAATTAGCCTAAGCAATTCATTTAGTTTGACTAGATGGATTCAGGATTAATGTCCTTGCCAACATGTTGGTAATTAGCATGGCATACATTCAAGAGTCTTGAGATCATGAACTAAATCGGAGGGTACTTCTCTGGAAACCATCTTTTGCCACGCAGCTCCTAATTTATTTTTGGGTAGAAGTTAGGTTTAAGTTTGGATCGTGTTGATGCATAAGTATAAAATTATAGAAATTAATTATAACTCAACTAATTTAGTTAAACATGTCAGATCCTTAGACCCAACCCACTAATTTTGTGAGTTGCCTTAAAAATTGCGGGGTCTTTATGAGTCCAAATCGTGTCGAAGTATATGTATAAGATTATATAGATCAATTCAAACATGACCCATTTAATTAAACAGGTCTAATTCGTCTTGAATTCACAAATTATGTCAAAAATTATTTGCATTAATTGAAGGGGGCCAGTTGGATGACTTATATGAATATATGATAGATATCTTAGAGCTATGAGTGAGGATAGCCGGGTTCAATGATGACTGGCTAATAAAATTCCCACTTGGTTGTATATATATTTAACCTTTTATTTTCTTTCTTTGATTTCTTTTATATATATATATATGGAATTTCAATGATGCAGCAGAAAAGACTGATCGGTACCAAACGTCAAAGTAGGTCGACCTATTTGAGCAGAAAACAATATTGCAGAAATCGGAGCCCATTACCGAGCATATGGAACTGTAATAAGAGGATCCAATGTGACAGCTAGAGTACTCATGTTACCAGTGAAAAAAAAAAATCCAAATATGGGAAAACAATATAAAAGAAAATACATGGAAACCCTTAATCCTCTGCATGTGAGGGTCCAAGAAACCCTAATTCCTCATCAGACACTCAATGTCCCACTTCTTACACAGACCAGATTGAAAGCTATAGACTTTGATGCCAAACAAAATGGGGTAGAGTAGGGAGGATGTGGGGTAGGGGTGGGTGTCCTTAGCACTAATTGAATTGTCCTTTATTGGGAGAACCTCTAATTGACTTCACGTGACAATGCAAATCATGTGCTTGTGAGAAAACAACGGGCCGGCTGTGTACGTGTTGAAAAACCCTAGCTAATTAATTGTCGATTTTTTATTTTTTATTTTTGAAAATCCCTTGTGGGAAAAATTATTTACCGAAGGAATTTTCTTGTCGGATTCAAATTTGCTGGTTCTGTTGGAACCCTAGCTAGTTACAGCACAACCATTTGAGCTAACTGAAAAGAAATTCGTTTGGGTTCGAGACACCAGGATGAGATAATTAGGCCTGGTCATGGTCAGGAGAAAAAGTTAAAGAGTCCAAGACTAGTAGCATGGAAATAATAGCTCCATGTTCTTCTTTCTTTTTGCCGCTAGATACGTACCCATGGACTGGACTGAATTTTTTTCATCTTACACGGATTGATGTCAAGCCAGCGATTGCATGTGGTCCAAAGCTTCAGACATTGAATAAAAAGGAATAGATGTAGGGGCTATCCGCTCATGTTAGGACCACCTATTAATCATCCATCTTGATGACTCAAAAAAAAGAAAGAAGAAGAAGAAGAAAGAATTCAAAGAAAGAAGAAGAGTTTAATTAGGGTTTCAAAAAAGAGTTGTGTATACCCATTATTTAGATGAAGAGTGGTAGAGAGAAAATAGATAGATAGATAGATATAGAAGCTAGCATGGGGTCGGCATGAACACATACAATTAATTAGGTCATGCATGTGGTCATTTCAGCAGGGGCATCATGGAAATTGAATGAAAGAACGTGTGACCTTAAAATTAGTGTCATAATGACAGGCAACAGAGACTGATGAGTCCATTCTAACCCAATCCCTCTAAAAAAGGTGAATGAAAACAATTAAGGTGAAGAGACTCTCTGTACGTGTGAGTGGGCATGCAAGCTGGCACTTAGTGAAATTCATGTGTGAAAGATATGAAATACAAAACAAAAGAAGAAAAAAGATGGCAGCAAATGGCAGGGTTCTTTCAAGGCCCTTGTGCTCCACTAGATGGGTTACAAGGCCTGGGTGGAAATAAAATCTGTGTCCCGCAAATCTCCAACATATGTCCTCAGGGGTGAACCAAAAACCCTACTTTCAAATCACATCACACCACAAAATTACCCCCACTATGCAATATTATGTGTGAGAGAGTAAAATATATGGTGGTGGGGTCTCCATATATAGCGCACCATGGAAAGAAAAAGAAAACAAAAAAAAAAAAAAAGTCTTCACTGTGCTCCTGGTCCATCTGTGCTTCACTAGTGTGGACAAGATCTAGCACCATCCATCATCACCTGATATGAAGGGGTCAACTTGGACACCCAGTGATGGCCTTCGTTACGAATGGCTGAGATCACTTCCAAACTACACCCATCTTCTTCCTACGCACTAGACTCTATCTTTTTTTCTCCTTTAATTCCCCCTTTCTCCTCCACATTCTATCTGGTTACAAACTAACTAGACTAAATATAAATAATTAATTGCCTGAAAAAGTTATACATGTTTAAAAACATGAGAGAGAGAGAGAGAGAGAGAGAGAGAGAACAAGTCTCCTTTTCAAAGTCTCATGTGCATGGTGAAGTGTTATGATAATTGGGGATCGAGTGGATTCGAACAGTAAATTAAACTCAATCAAGTGATGGAATTATGGCATCTACCTTACGAGTCACCATCTTTATTAATAATGGATGTTATATATGTTGTTGAAGCATTTATTGGATCAAACAGTCTTCGTTTGGTGTGATTTTTACGTTTTTCGATGCGTCTCTGATCATCGACCTTAGAGCTCCTACAAAATAATAAGAGCGTCAAAGGGAGTATCTGGGAAAGGCCCCGTAGACCCTTCGTATATGGGGTCTAAATGTAGCCTAGCTAACAATATATTGAGAAATAAATGATCGATCTTTCTTACTGATGCCTGGTGTTCCTTTTTATAAGATTTTATCTGTAATTGATTCTTCAATCTTTTCCCTTTAGATAGTGGAGAGATAAGGTGAGGTAGTTGAAATAATATAGGATCTTATGAGATAATTGAGGCTGTTGAGAGATAGTATGACCCATAGTGAATTTTATCCCCAACATATGTGAACTTTGTTACATATAGAAAGAATCATTGGCATTTGGCGGATATATAATAGAGGGCTTCTTTTTTAAAATTAATTACCAGAGGAGCTCATATAGTTATTTGAAGTTTTTACCACACAAATATATCATAATTAGTTATGTTTTGCTTAATCTAAATCATTAAGTTAACTATTTCCTATCAACCTAATTTCATGGATTTTAACCTTATTTCTGTCTTTAACCTATTATATATTTTAGTTAAATATTTCATGCGTTAAATTTTATTTGTTGAGAAAAATTTGAATTCACACGTGAGTGAAATATGATCATTTCCTATAGACTAATAGTAAACTTTAATTTTAAGGTAATTGACGATATAACATTTTGACCTCCACATTAATGCTTGATATCCCTAGCTAGTTAAATCATACCATGTATTGGTGACATATATAATTGTTATCAGCATTTGATTGGTTAATTTGCATATTATTCTAATCGATCCTTTACCTATAATTTCTTATTGGGAATTGGAGGTTCAAAATCTAGACCTATTTATTATGGAAAGAATGTTTTGGTTTGGTTGAATGGACAGCTAGGCCATTCCTCTTGGTCAGACTATATGCACCCTATTTGGTACCTATCCATGTGCAAAGTATTTAGGGCCATGGCCTGACCGGGAAAATAAATGTTCCTCCCTATTATTTAAGGGGGAAATTAAGTGTTACATTTTACATGTCACATCATCCTAAGGGACAATGAGGTGGAGATTAAGATAGAGATGGAAATGATCTTATTTTTGAATTGAAGTGCGAAAAAATAGAATTCATTTAGATTTGAAATTTCAAAGGTACATTTTATTTGAGAACGTAATTTTTAAAAATATAATTATATAAGCGTTTGATAAAATCAAAAATTTGTCGATTTATTTTAAAAGATGTATATAATAATAATAATCTGCCGGAATAAATGTGAGTTCTTGATCCCAAAAAAAAATCACATTATATACATGCACCTTTGACCACGTCGATACAAGCACTCGACAGCTTGCATATATTTATAATATGCTTCGGATCCCCACTAAATATGCATTTCCGGGTCAATCATATGATCGTACCATTGACCAATATATATATATATATATATATATATGTATATATATATATATATATATACAATTATAAAATTACAGAAAATAATTATTAATTATTATGATGAGAATGTATTTCTTAAGAAACAAGCATAAAAAAAAGTTTGGTGTGTGAGAGGTAACATGGACTGGACCACAAGCCTTCATTAAAAATAAGGAAATATCATATAAAATTATTAATTTCGCTACCCAACTTGTTGGGAGAAATTCTAAGAAAAGGATATCTAGGTGACCCACTACTGCTAAACCCTTCCCATGTGTCTGGTTTTGTTATAAATATCTTTGAAAACATTTTGTGATGATTTGGTAAATCTAAATAAATTTATTAAATTGGATTTTATTTTCAGAAAAAGAAAAAAAAAAAAAAAAAAAAGAAGTGAAATTTTAGTCATTTTTAGAGAGCACTTAAGTCTCTTTTATATTGAAGCCTCCCTCAAACCACTTTCCTCTACAACACACACAAAAGAGAGAGAGAGAGAGAGAGAGAGAGAAGAGAAGAGAAGGTTGAAGGAGGTTTCTGGGTTTCTTTCTACTACTGCAACTAGAGGAGGCATCCAAAGGGATCGCATTGATCCCAAGTTTCAACTCTCCCTCAATTTTCCAATTTTGGATCATGCTATCCCTTTGGATTCCTCCTTTGGTAGCTTCTACTTTCCTTGCAGAACTATGCTACATAGCCTCTTCTTCATGCATGATCACACCTATACATATATATATCCTGCAGCCACTCATCCCAGAGAAGCTAGAGCTCATGACCACCTCTAATTCAAGTAAGTCATTGATATCGCTAATTCTCTCTCTCTCTATATATATGCAACATTCTTAGCCTTTTTTCTAGCTTTCAACTCATCACCAAAAACCCACCTTAATTTGCATGAATTTTAGATTTTGTTTTCTTCTTCACAATTAAGTTTCTTATACCAAAGATCACCATACTGCATATTTGCATATTTTTCAACATATCTAGCATCATTCTGGTTTATTTTCTTGTATATGGATGAAATCATAACTTTATTCAAAACCCAAAACCTAATATGAACATATTATTGGGTCTGATTTTAGAGGAACATGGCTCAACCCTAGAAAACGAAGATCCGCTCCAAGAGGTGAGTTGATCTCTCAGTATTGTTTGTTTACAGTTGCCAAAAAAAAGAAAAAAAAAAAGGCAAATTTTACTTCAACATTTATTCCTTAATAGTTAAATAACATGTAATTAAAGTAAAACAACTTATCTTTGGTGAAACTCAAAAACATCTTTTGCTGTTAATTAAATTTAGAGATCTATATATATAGTTTAGTCTTAATTTCTCCAACTTTAATTTGGTTAAACTGTTAAGGATCTTCTGCAGTTATACAAGCAAATTAACACATTTTTAGGTACTTGTGTTGTTGTGTCTGATGGTAAAAATAACTTGTTTTTATCAGTTCTTGTATTTCATGAACAGATTTTCGTTTTCTCAAACTATAGTGCTTCTGTTCACAATATCATGATTTGACAGAGAGCAAAGTGGAAGCTAGCTAGCTATTAGCAACCATAGCAAATAAAACAGTGATGGGTAGTAAAGACTTTCAATTTTCTAGATACGTAAACTGACAATCTATCTCATTTGCAGAAACTTTTTGATCATTACATACTTCCAACATTTTGATTCACCTTTTAGAAAAGTAACTTTTTTTTTTTTTTTTTTTTTTCCTGCAAATGATTCAAACATAACATATATTTGACCAACTACCACTAACATTATAGTTTTTTAGTTTACATTATTGAATAATGTTATTTTTTACGCTCATTTTATATGTTACGTTAGTGCATTACTTTTTTGACAAGGACTAGAACTAGAGGGGAGTTGGATGAAAGGTAAATAGGTAATTGAGGAGACTAGCTCGCATTGCCACACATATGGTGGCCCTAGCTGAGGCAAGAGCCCAAATCACATGCTTTTAAGGACTTTAATTAGAATCCAAGGTTGTAAAAGATGGTACTATATATTTAAGAAGTTCCTTTTTTTTTTTTTTCTTTCTACTTTGGGCCTCACATTGAGTGTCCTAAAGGGCAAAGGAATCATGTACATGCATGTGATGAGACCTTTAAAAAAAAAAAAAAAAAAAGCCCTTTGAACATTGCTCTAATTTTGAAATAAAGGTTCTTTATATAAGGCATATCCCTCGTACGTAGCACATGAACCCAACATACTTCAAATCTCACCCACCCATATGATCTCTTCTTCTTTTTTCACATGGCCCCAACCTACAATCTCCTTCCGTTTTAATTTATTACTTATTCCAGGCATTGATTCATGCCTCTTTGATGAATTATGATAAAGGTACCCTCAAATAAGGAACAACATACACAAGGCACGGAGTGGGGCTTCCAACAAATTTTAAATTACCCTTCAATATATATTATAATGTTAATGCCCAACCATAGCTTAATTAGTACATGGACAATCATCATTAGATATTGAATTATGTTACTCTTACACTAATGCATTTCTTATACTCATTTTACACCGAATTACGTGACATATTTTAAGTGATATATATATAAAACTAATATGAAAAGTCATTTAAAACACGTCAAGTCAGTCATGACATGTTTTAGAATCATACTAAATATTGACCGTGCATGCCTATTAGCCCAATGGGATAAAGATGGGATGGAGGTATAGTAATTAGTGTTACTCTTGATATTAAACAACCAAATCTCTTACTGATATAGAAACCAAACTCCTTCTAGCTAGGTTTCTTTTTTGTGTCGGACTTAATTAATTAGTAGAACAAATGATAAAATGTAATGGGACACAGTTTTTCTCACAGAAAATTCTTTTAATTTAATCTATCAAATGGCATGACCTCATCATAATCTGTAGTGAATTTTTATTTTATTTTTTCTATGTTTCCTTCAACAAACAAACATGGTCCAAATGTCATAAGCTCATAATCTAGATCTGGTGTTTGATAAATAGATGTTTTGAGTGTTGATCAGCATCGCTGCTAGCTAGCTGCTAAATTTGTGGTACGACTGGTTCGATTAGAACATGCCAAATCAGACTTCGGTCTGGTAGGCATGATTGAAGGCTATATGTACTGGAAAAGGCAACACCAAAATCTTTCTTTTTTTACGAAAAGGATTTTCATGAGATTTTTATGCATCTTTGGTCTCCATAAAACCCAAGAAACGTACAGTAAAGAAAAAGGATAACCAAAAACAAAAAAGAGGGGGCCATATTATATACGAATTCGACCAATTAAAGGCCTGATTGCGATTGATGCATTAATTAATTATTTTGCATATATAATTCTTTACATGTTTGCTTGATTCTTAGGATCCCAGTATTATATGCATCTCACTTTTGTTTTTAGAGTCTAACATATAGAAGAAAGAAATTATGTTAACCTTGTCATTGGACTAATTAATTCCACTTTAAGATACTATGGTATTTTACATTCTTTAATTCTTTGATGGGCATAGTTTAGATCTCTTTTTTTAAAAAAAGTTAAAACAGAAGATTACGTTAATCATTCAATAAATATGACAAATTTAAGAGTATCATATACAGAGGATGTTAAATCACTAAAAAAAGATGAATTTTAATTATTTAATTAATATTTTTGTGGAATTCCTCATGTGTTGGCTCAAGCTCTCTTTCAACAAGTTAAGTTGGGCTTAACACGTAAAATATTTAACTGAAATTTAGGATTTAAGTGTAAATTCATGATTAATCGAACTCATCATGACCTCTGCACTGATACTATATACTATATGGGCAAAATGTAGTGAAAATTTTGCTTTTGTCAACAAATTAGAGAGCAAAAAAAAGAAAGTCCTTGACTTAGGAAGAAAAAAGGGCAAGATATGATAAGTTGTCCTAGTGGAGTTCTTCAACTCTTGAAGGAAATTATGAGGGGATTGAAATGTTAGAAAGAAGATGGGGTCCTAATTAGCTGAGAATGAAGAATTGTTGGACACTAGAATGTACAAATTTTTCTTCAAATGCGAAATATGTCGTCCAAATGTCTCCCTCTTCAACTACAGAGCCTTTTGGAAGGACACATGCTGCCAAAAGAAAACCAAACACATTATCCTTTTCATGTCAATGAAAGATCGGATGCCTCTTGCTTGGGGACAAAATACCCTTGACTTGCGTCCAAATTCAAACCTTCCCTTTCTTTAAAATTACACTTGGATGGTGAAACTCAATTTAATCGTAACCATTAATTAGATGGCCGGCGGGGCTCATCAATCTCCCCAAACAGGTGTTCGGATAGTTTGAAACCTATTCGGGCATGTGGACCTTATTAGGGTCTCTCTCAGTTACCGCTATATATGATTGTAATACATTAATTGCAAGGAACTCCAGTCCATCATATATCTTTTTTTTTTTTTAATCTTTTTTTTTCCCTACACAATACAGGAAAAGGTTAAGGGAAAAAGGATTACAAACTAGTGCTATGAATCTTTGAGGCTTTCCAGAAAGAAAAGAAGTTGAGCTGTGAAATAATATCCCTGATAATAGGCTCATTAATTCTCCACCAATTATGAGATAAGCCCATGGTAATTTTGTTGTGCAAGCAACAATCACCTTGCCTTTATATATCATCACTTACACTTAGGATAGAAGTGAGATAAAAAGTAAGTTAATTTAAATTCAGCACATAATGACTACGGTATAAAGTGGTGATTTGTTGAAGCAAATATCAATTGTATCTTTTGATTAGACAAAGGCTAATTGGGCCAGCCAAAATGTTGGGGGCTTGGGGTAGCAAGAATCCCTGATTTTATGGTGTATGCACCATTTGTGGGTTTAAACAATGGAAAGGAAAGAAATGTACGTTCGTTGTAGTGAGTCTTTTCCTAAGTTCAAAAATGATCTACTTGGCCACTCTGCAATTTCATTATATTGTATTTGACTAACTTGGCTACCATATCTACCCACCTCTTTTGAGGGGAAATGATTATGATTTTGTGGGAGAGCAAAGCAACTCCACGCCCACGGTCAGAGACCCAGAGCCAATGAAGCCCCACCTAACATTATTATGTTTCTAAGATTACCAAGATTTAGATCATCTTCATGGTTTCTAGAACTTCAAAGCTTTTCCACACCTACGTATCCCCCATGTTTTGTTTAATCATATTTGTTTTATCTCGATTCTAAAAATGTTAGAACATTAATTAAATTATTAAATTTATTATTTCGTATTTAAATTTCAAGAGAAACTAATTACAAAATCTCCGAAATATCAAAATATCAATCTCCACAATACTTCTATCGATCTAACCATATCTCAAATATCACAATCAACCACAATGCTTCTATGCCTGCATCTAATCAATGCAATGATCGCACATAACTTTGTAGAATCTCTACACAATGACTTGATTACATAAACTCTCTAATTCACTATATAAATTTTGAGTATATGGAGAGAATGCATATAAATTTATCAGTTTCCTTAGAGGGGATCGAGCTCCAATGATATCTGAGCTACTATGATTAATTATGTTTCTATGTCTTTTAAGGATCTAATATGATTTGCGCAAGTTTTTTTTTTTTTTTTTTTTTTTGAGAAATTGAGTATTTCATTGAATAAAATTGTAATGAATGGAGCATATAAACTCCATCAACATTCACAAAATAGAGCTGATTGCTCCATCAAAACAATATCACTAATACAATTTGGAGTAGTATCCCTCCATATCCTATCACTGATATCTGTTGTCGCCGCTTTTGCAAGCCGGTGTGCCGCCTCATTTGCATTTCGATAAACAAAATTACATCTCCAACTGGAAAAGGATCGTAAAATTCGCCTTGTGTCATCTATTAGGTGTCCGAAACGACTCCATGTACTCGTAGGAGAGTTGACTGCTTCCACAATTTGTTTCGCATCACCTTCTAGATGTATATTTTGTATTCCAAGATCCCTTCCAAGGCAAACTGCAAGATATGTGGCTAATGCTTCTCCCGTTGTCGGCTCCAATAAACCCAATGTAGTTTTACTTATAGCCGCAATAACCTGCCCATTTTCTCCTCTAATCATGACACCAATCCCCACTCGTTCATGTAATTTATCAGTAGCCACATCCCAATTTATCTTATACCAACCTTGAGGCGGGGCTAGCCACTTCTTCTCATGATCAATGTTCTCCACCCCTCTTTTATTTAGATTCAACTCATTTGCTTGTTTGAACTCCTCGGCCTGCTCTTCAGTCTTGCGGAGAAGAACATTTGGGTGAATAAATATTCCTTCATGGACCCATTTATTCCTCCTAAACCAAACCTGACGGGCTAACTGCACAAATAAGCCAAAATCAGCTACTCCACTTCTTTTTAGAATATATTCTACCGTCTCCATGAAATTTTCACCCTCTATAACACACTTCTGGAATATTCTTTTGCTACTGCCCCATACATCCATGGCTGCTGGGCAGCCCCACAAAGCATGATAAACGGTTTCCGGTTCCTTCTCACAAATTGGACACCAAGACTCAATCACAACCTTTTGTCTAAGGAGATTATCCTTTGTTGGCAATAGATTGTGACAAGCTCTCCAAAGAAAATTTTTGGCTGCATTTGGGATTGTTAGTCTCCAAAGAGTTTTCCACAAAATACTCTCCTTTGTCTTCAAAGAGCCTTCCGGACTCCCCCTCGTCTCCATCTCTTTCGCAAGGTGATAGGCGCTCTTTACCGAAAACATTCCATTGTTTGAGCACCGCCATATTTGGACATCTAGTTGATTTGTTTGGCTTATAGGGATAGAGATAATAGCAGCTCTTTCCTCCTCAGTGAAAATACTTTTCAACAAATCTTGGTTCCATCCACACTTTCCATTGTCAAAGAGCTCACTTACCTTACTACTCGGGTCCAACACCCTCGGTGGGGATTGGATTCGATAAGTTGAAGAAATTGGGATCCAGCTATCCCCCCATATATTAATTGATTGGCCATTACCCACTCTCCAGAAGAGACCATCTTTAAGTAGTTCTTTGGCGTCTTGAATACTTCTCCATGCAAAAGAAGGCTTCGTCCCCAATTTTGCATCCATAAAAGAGCAATGAGGATAGTATTTAGCCTTTAAAATTTTTGCTGTTAAACTCTCTGGGGACTTCAATAATCTCTAGCATTGTTTCGCCAACAGAGCTTTGTTAAACATGACAAATCACGAAAACCCATGCCCCCACATTCTTTGGACAACCCCATTTTACTCCATTTCATCCAATGTATCTGCGAGCTATTTTCTTGATTTCCCCACCAAAACTTCTGCATCATGGAATTTATTTCGGAACACAATCCTTTGGGGATAAGGAACATACTCATGGTGTATGTTGGAATGGCCTGGATCACGGCTTTTAGCAATATCTCCCTCCCAGCTTGTGACAACAATTTTAGCTTCCAATCACCCAGTCGCCTCCCCACTTTGTCTTTTATGCTATTAAAAGCTTGTTTGCGAGACTTACCAACAAGAGCTGGCAACCCAAGATACTTGTCGTATCTCTGCGTGGACTGAATCCCAGACAGTCTCAAAATTTCCTCCTTTGTGACTACCGGTGTATTGCGGCTGAAAAACAGGGAGGTTTTTTCTTGGTTTAGTCTCTGTCCAGATGCTTTCTTATAAATGGTTAGGATCTTAGTCATCCGTCGCCAATATAATGGAGTAGCTTTACAAAATAACAGACTATCGTGCGCAAGTTATTCTTTTGCGATGTATTGATTTAATCGCTATTTTGGGGATACGCAACTAAGCTACGATTTGAAACTAATAAGTGCTTATTACTATCAGCTTAAGGAGTAATGTTATATATGTCAATGATGTTGTTTGATAGTATTTATTTGGATGCTCTAGGTGCTTGATATTTAATGATATTAGTGGATAAAAATAAATAAATAAATTATTAGCCAAACTTCCATTGCTTAACTACTATTAAAAGTATACTAGTAACCCTCTAAATTAATTATTTAATAACTAAATAATTTGGGGGCGTTTCAATTATACTAACAACTCACTCTTTACAATTTTTTACTTTGGATGTAAGACTTAATTATTCATACGCCGACATTTTTTTAGTTTAAAGTGTATCTCAAGCATACAGTACTTTTAAAAAATATTAATTAAATGATTAAATTTATATTTTTATCAATTTAAAATTTTGTAATAAATAGTAATTTAACATGTTATCAGAGCTAAATGTTATAAGTTCAAACTTTATCGCAATCATTCACCTCATTATAGAGTGAGATGGGCATCTCCTCTTTTACTATATATGGTTAAAATGGGAAGAGAGGTTGCCGGAACGGCCCAAAAGGGAAACTGATAAGGTTTAAAAATTTTGTTCTTGCTTTCACAGAGAGATAGAGAGGGAGGCCATGACTAGAAAAGATATGCGGGAGAGAGCTCAATTATGTAAACGTACGAACAGACAGCAATGAAACAATGTTGCTAAACAATTCTGTCCTGTTCAATTGTTGGACATATATATATGACAACCAAACAATACTAAAACAAAAAACAGAATAGCAGACGGTCGTAGCCCAACCAAATTAAACACGAAATATATATATATAGATCCTGATTGGAATCAAAAAAAATTATCACATAGTTCCAATAATCTCTTGTTGGGATTGATTTTCTACATGTAAAACGTGGACCCAGATGCCTTTCATGCACACCTTTGCGTGCAGCAGATACCAGACACAAGGTCTTGTCCACTCGGGGCCATTCTATTATCGACCTACCTATACAACAATTCCCTACTGTTTCAAAACACTACTATCGATTTTAGACAAAATTGTGAATATATAGTACTGATGGTTTGAAAGTGTCTTTAAAACATATTGAAAATATGAATTTTTTTTCACCTTTTTAAATTATAGATAAAAATATGTATTTTTTTTAAAAAAAAATGCACGATTTATTAAGATATAATGAAAGGATTGGGCCAAATACATGTTTATAGAGGCCCATTGAGTCAGGCTATGGGCTGCTCTTCTTCAACAATACAATGGTGAAGAATCTTTGTAGACTTTAACAACCTGGTTCAGTCCTGCAGATAATAGTTTCTTTTTCATAAGCTTTTTCGTGTCTTCCTAAGTTTTATACGACAAAGATTTGCAGCCCATATATAGATATTTGGGGCCTGAACAGAAAAACTTTGAACTACACGTTTATGTCCGTAAAGCTTGAAGATCGGCCCGGACCGGCCCATTATCTAGTTATTCTGCGTGCCAGCTGCTTCAATACTGAAGAAGCCCCAAACAAGCGTAGTGAGGTACTGGTTGCTCATTCAATCTTACTCTGCAAATCGATTATGGCTGAAATTCACACTCTCAGGTTCAAACTCTCTTTTTCTCTCTTAGTTCTTCCCTATGCCCTAACCCTGATCTCAAACCCCACGTCCTCTCTCTCAACCGGGTTTGGCTTCGATCCAGTTCCAATCTATCGAACCCCAACCACCAACCTCAACTTCGATTCCCGAACTGCCCTCTTTGGCTACGCCGACATGGTTGCCGTCAACAATGGCATGCGGTGCGTGAAGCTCACACGGCCGTCGATCTCGAGATTCGGGCTTCTCATGCGCGATGAATCGTTCAAGTTCCTTGACGGAAATCATCCGACGTCGTTCTCAACGGAGCTCTCGTTCTCGATCTTCCCCGTAAACGGCGACGGCGACGGCCTTGTTCTCGACTTCGTTCCCAGCGGATGTTGGTCAAAATGGTTGACTACTGGAGGTTCGTTTGCGCTCTCCGAAGAGAACAGGTTTCTGTCCGTCGGATTTGATGCGAAAATGGACGGCAATGTAGGTGATTCGAATGCCAGCTACGTGAGAATCAATGTGAACGGCGTCGTTTCCTCTTCGAGTTTGGTGCTAAGCAACGGCGACAACAATGGATTGAAATCTTGGATCGACTACGATGCGAGCTCGAAGCGACTGGAAGTTAGGCTCGCCAAATACGGGGACGCGAGGCCGTACAATCCGATCATGGCGCGTGCGGTCGATTTGGCCGAAATGTGGATGGACGACGACGTGCGCGTGGGCATAGCTTCTCGGAACGGGATGGTGTGTTCGTGGAGGTTTAGGGTGCGAAAGTTTCCGAATTCGATTCACACGCTGCCGGTGGATCCGCGGAGTTATGTGGGTAAGGAGGAGCGTGGTGAGCGCGTGAGGCTGGAGAGGAGGAGAGTGCGTCCGTTGTCAGTGGCCGGATGTTTGATTTTCGCGACGGTGTGTGGGGCTTCGGTGGCTTTTGTGGTGCTGTTTCTATCGGTGATCTTTTTCAAGAAGCACGCGGCGGAGCATCCGGTGTACGCTGTGGAGTTCGGGTACGAGAAGGTTGCCGTGGATGTTGAGAAAAATAGAGAGGGCTTCAAGAATTCCATTATTGTCTCAGCCACCGCTTCGTGATCCTGCTCGTCCGCAATTTCTGGCCACATTTTCTTGGGTGTGCCATGGGGGAACACTTGGAATAAATTAAGGTATGGCCGGGCATGAAATTGGTTGTGGGATTTTGTGTTTCTGTTGTGTTTGTTGATAGAAACTAACGTTGGCAGAGCTAGAACTAAATTCTGTAACATATAACAATTGTACTAGAATGAACTATGATGTACTTGGTTTGCACAGCTGACTTGCCGGAAGTGTTGTCGGAGAAAATCTTATAAAGCAGGTTTTGAGAAAAATAGTAAGGTGAGGATTCAAACTTCTATTTAGGGGGAAAGAGGTGATGAAGCATTTTGGGCTACGTGGCACCTTTGGATTGGGGGTAGTAATTCGAAATTATGAGTCTCTCAATTCTCTCTTTTATTGTCTCTTAAATAACATTTAGGTTGTAGGCATATGTGTTTTGTTCTTATAATAAAACACCATCGTTGAGTTCTTTCAAATCTGGACGTGAGATGCATCATTATACATTGTAAAACACTTACCAAATATCCTTATTTGTGAGTTCTAGAATAAAGGTAGAGTTCAAACTCCATGTTTCTTATTTCTTATGTTTATGTTTTTCCAACAATATATTAGACATCTCTTAGTGGGGTGTAAAATGTCATCGATAGGCAAATACTATTTAATTACTGTAAATGCTATTTCAGTACCAACGATTTAATAAAGTCGTTGTTAGCAGAAGACCCGTGATTCCGTGAATTTTCTTTGCATTAATTAATTGTGACATATTTTCTTTGCATTAATTAATTGAACTTTGAAGCAACGATATGAATTCAACTCCGCCAGCCTATGGGTCCAATGGCATATCTTGTGTCCCTCCCTATAGGTTATGGATCCATATATAACTTCATCTCCTTAATTAAAGCATTTGAGTCCTTTGCAAATGTGTTGTTTGGATCCGGAAATTCTATGCATTCTGGTATCCTTTCTTCCACCTCTTACATACTCATAACTCATTAATCCAAATTCATGTATTAAATGGTTTTTTTATTTATTTTTTATTTTTTCTAATTGAATAAGAAAAATGATTACAAGAGATGATCATTTTCATTAATCCAAATTCATGTATTAAATGGTTTTTTTATTTTTTTATTTATTTTTCTAATTGAATAAGAAAAATGATTACAAGAGATGATCATTTTCATTTATAATCTTAAAGGAAGAGAGAGTGGGTAATCTTAATAACGTAAAGGGGGTGGATCGACTCTCCTACAACAGACCCAAGACGAAATACAATAGTAAAAAATACATTAAAAAGTAGAAATTAAGTCAAACAAATGATCTGGTGGCTGTTTTTAACTTACAATGATTTTTAGTAAGGAATGAAAGGTGAGGTTACAGTTGTAATTTCGTGTGGATAGTATACATGACTTTCGTATTTACCCCAAGTTCGATTCTTGAATTTGCTTAAAAAATAAATAATAAATTGTGTGATTCGTGTTCTATGCCAATATGCAATGCAAAGAGTTGTGATGTTAAGGCTAGAAACCTATTGAAAATAAGGGTTGAATATAAATTTGTTCCGTATGATTTATTACTTTATCCAAAAGTTTGTAGGGTTTTCCAAAGTAACAAATTTTATCGACTTGCTTTTCTATCAACTTCTTGTTGAAGAACTAATCGAATTTTTATCGCAAATGCATATAACTTGTAAAATATTGTCACGTGTACATTCTTACTACATCAGCATATTCTTTAAAACCAAAAATAAAAGTAAATAAATAAATAATTTAAGATATAAACAATAAAAAGGTGGAAGGAGGTGGTGCCAACGACTAACTCCCACCCCACCCTCAAGGAGGTATTTATGTGGAAACTCTAATCCCACAAAGCTGGATGCGGGATGAGGAGTCCCTTGTAGTTTTTAAATTAAAAAACATATATATAATTTTTTTTTCACATTTGTTTACACTCATGGTCTACCACGTTAGTTTAAAAAATTTTTCAAATTAATTTGTGTAGCACTTTCCGATCATGTCTCGTAAATATCGTTAGGTCCGTGCCTCTATTTCACCTAGCCAAGATGATGATGAAGTGGGCAGAGTGTAGTATTAGCAACTTTAGAAGATATTCTCTTTGTTTTTGGACCATTATAAGATATCGTATCTCCATAGATGGGGCCAAGTATCGGTTGGGGCTTGGATTTTTATATGAGGAATGGTAAAAACGAGAATCAATGATTAAAATAAAGTTAGTAATATAGTAAGGGAATGTCTCGGAATCCACGTCACATGGCGGTTGATCAATGATCGTTGTCAAAGAAAATAAATCAAAAGTCAAAAATAAGTCAGAAAAATTTGGCAGAATATCTAACTGATGTTACGTTAACCTTCACCTAAAACACATTGGAAATAAATTACGCAACTTCTGTAGAAAATTCTATGCAACTAGTATTCATAGAAGAATTTCCACACGTCAATGAGTCATTTATGTATGGAGATTTGAAATACCAAGTTTCATCCAAATTATGGTAAGAGAGAAATTTATTTAATTCAGTTTATGAATTTGATATTAATCTTAAGGATATTTGTTATGAAATGTTAATCTTTTAAAAAATGTATATGATAATTACATACTCTAAAAATAAATGTCAATTTAATAAACTGAGAAACCTTGTCCTAACCTAAAATAAGACGTACTATAAAGAGATTAATCATCACTTTTTTCCGTAGTTGTAATATTAGTTATTTACTATTTTGAGAAAAAATCATACTTCCTTCGTAATCATAAAAATAAAGTTTGTTGTTATAATAGTTAGAATATTACATATTTTTCGTATATATTATAATTATGCTGATATCAAATATTATCTATTTATGGGTTAATTGTAATAAAATCTTGAGATTGTAATCAAATCAATGAGATTTAATTACAATAATTGTATTTAAATATTACCCTATAAATAGAGACATTTGTATTGTAGACAAATCAAGTTAATGAGTACAATGTAGCCCTTATGGGTACTCCTAGTAGTGGACGTAGGTGTCTAACACCGAACCATCTGTAAGTTCTCTGTGTTCATTCTTTTTCTTGCTTCCGCTCAATATTCTCACATCATCATTATCTCAACATTGGTATCAGAGCTTAAGTTTACCAATAAGTCTCGGCCTAACAGTCCATGGGAGAAACAGGTTGTCGTTACTCCGACCCAGGGCCCGATGTGTGAGGAGGAGATATCCCACATCGGTTGTAGAAGGGGCTGATAATCACTTTATAAGTGTGAGAGAAAGCCTCACTTCTTGAATTAGAATATATGAAAAATATATTCTAACAATAATGAAACAATTTCACAATGACGAAACTATTAATATACCAAGAGGAGGCATAGCCCCCTTTGTTTTCGGTATTATTTTTTTACTTTATATATATAAATTTGAATTTATATGCATTTCTAAGCTTAAAAACTAGACCGGACCCGGGATCCCATCAAAAACAAGTTTAACTTCTCATTTATAGTTTGGTCCCTCCAAATGAGAAATTATAATTTCATCCCTGGTTACTCATATACGTGAGGTTATCTTCCACCCAAACTTTATTCTTGATTTGTTTTAAGTTGTTTAACTTCTCCTTTGACTATTTAGGCATCCCATTATGGCACATAAAGTCATCTAAAACACCATGGAAACAAAGAGTACCATATCTCCTGCGAAAAATCTTAAAATATTTCGCTTTATCGATCAATCATTTACCCCACGGAAAAAGCGTGATTTTATTATTAATAATTTAATATCCCATTTTCGTATAAAAAAATAATAGAATATATCCTCTTCATATTAAAAGATGCAACAGCCAATCAATTTGGCAAGTGTAGTACGTACTGTCCTTAACATGCCGTGGAATTGATTTATCATAATTACTAAACCCCCTTCTTTGAAATCCAAATTCCAAATGGACTAACGAATATAAAATTAGTCACCATATCGACTAAAGTTCATATAATGCAATCTTTTTTATTTTGTCTTTGTCGTCATTTTTGATTGATTTCACAACGCTTTTAATTTTGTTGGGTCATTATGGAAGAACCTTTTTATAGCACTGAAAAAAATAAAAGAAATCGATGAATAAAGCAATCTTAGTACTTACAAAAGTTGGTGGGAATGTTTTTTTTTTGAAGATGGTGTAATAATTAAAGGTGGCTACCAAATAGTGACAAACAAAAAAAAGAAAAAGAAAAATTACACTTTATTTTCTTAAAGTTTTGTGCAATTTTCAATTCATTCTCTAGTATTTTAATTTTTGCAATGCACTTTCTTTAATTTGCAATGTTTTTTTAATTCGATTAATATTATCTCAAAATTTTCATATTGCACATAATTTTTTTTTTTTTAATAAAAAAAAATTAGCGGTGCAAAAATTGCCAAATGGCCAAATGGGTGGCTACGACCACGAGATTTTTTTTTTAATTTATATATATATGGGCTATATGAGAATTTTGAGATAGCATTGGTCGAATTGAAAAAAAATTTAAATTTAGAGGGATGCATTACAAAAATTAAAATATTAAAGATTGAATTGAAAATTGCTTTAAACTTTGGATGGGTAAAGTGTACTTTTCCTGACAAAAAAAAAGGTAACCTTTAATCTTTTATTAGCTATAAGAAAGTTGTTGCATTGTGCCGGGCAGGCTCTATAATAAATTTCAAGTAATATAATTTTATATTCATGTTTTGATACGTTTTGAACTTGACATATAAACACAAATTGATACTCATAATTTTAAATCCTCAGAAAAAGAAAAAAGAAAATGAGAAGACATAATATCGCCTTTTATGCTTTAAAATTTATAGAGCTCGTGCTGGATGGTGGAGAGTGAGAAGAAGTGAAGAACCCTTTGTAATTGAATTTATTTATTTATTTGTTTGTTTTTATATCTTTTTCTCATCAATTAAAAAAAAAAAAAAAAAAAAAAGACACGAATCATATGCTACTTTGACAAGACGGGGGAGTCCAATTGTTTCTCATTTATTTATTCATACAATAATTAAAATATAAAATGATAGTAATGTAAAGACAATGGTGATGGTGCACTCACTTTTATTTTTATTTGTTTATCTTTTTTCTTTTGGTTAACAAATTAATTAAAAAGAAAGAAAGATGCAATAATTGGTGGGAGCCCATTTAAAACTTTGATCTGGACTGATCCTTCAATATAAGACTTAAGTGAACATTGGTGTCAAAAAAAAAAAAAAAAAAAAAAAAAAAACATTGGTGCTGGTGGGCTTAATTCTCTACTCCTCTCCCAAAAACAGGACAAGCTTGTCGATGTCCCACGTGGCACCTTATTAATCCACAAGCACCATTAAAACTCCCTGTGACCCAAATTGCATATCAACCATCATTTGTAAACAAACAAAAGAAAATATTGGATTAGAATCCCCTTCAATTTATTTTGAATTGAAAAATATTTATTTTATGGTAAGAAATTTTAGAGTTATAAATGAAATATTTGTCCCATTAACAACAAAATAATAATAAAAAAAATTATTTTATATTAAAAAAATATAAAATAAAATAATAAAATAATAAAGAGTGGTTTGCCACTCCATTGGGGGTGGCTGGACTACCCCAATTGGGGGCTAGGTGGCTTTGGCCACCCCCAAAGGGCCATGGGATGGCCGACCACTCCTTATTTTTTATTATTTTATTTTATATTTTTTTAATATGAAATAATATTTTATTATTATTATTTTGTTAGTGAGTCGTGTGTTTCATTTGTAACTATAAGATTTATAAAAAAAAAATCATAACTATAAACTAGATATTCTTTAGTCCAAGTCTAACATGACCTAAAGATATTCTTTAGTTCTGAAAATATCACCGTTTGTCCTTGCTCATATTATGAGTTAAAATATCTTTATTTTTTTTAAAAAAAAATTAATGTAGTTAATTATTTAATAAATAAGTAGTTCATACTTCATTCTTAAAAATTGTAAGTATTTAAAAATGCCTATTTTTTGTCAAATGCTTTCCGAAATGAAATTATTTATACAATTTTATTTAAGAACGTGCAAAATTGAAGGGTGAAGCAAACGGTCCAAACTCTTAATTTTCATTTACGCGGAACGAACACAACAAAGTCAGTAAACGCACAACATATGCATGATACTGATGGCTGTTAGCCAATATATATAAAAAGATAAAAGTAATTATAAATATTTTATTTTATAAATTATTTATTGATATTTTTATATTGAAAAGAGAAAAAGGAAAATAAATGCCATTTGCACGAAACTCCATTGGTGCCACTTCCACGTACGAAAAAAAGAAGAGAGGAAAAATCAGACTCCAACCAAGTTGGGTCGTTCTCTTTGGGATTCGCATCGGCAGGCTAAAAAGAAGCAGAATTAAATGTTTCTAAAAAAGTGAGCTGGGTCTGAGAGATTCGCTGGTTGTAACTATACAGAATTGCTGTATAAAAGCGGGTTAAGAGAGCAGCGATTCGATACGCTGGCTGTGAGCTGTATACTCGAAGAAGAGGAGGAAGAGAGCGCGGCGCTCTTCGGGGGACGAGAACCGAGCATGGAAGGCGGCGAAGCAGATTCTCTTCATGGCAAAGTGCGGGATGAGGATCAGTTGGCCGTGGACATCCCAGAAACGGCTCATCAGATCAGCAAAGGTTTCCCATTTGTCTTACTTTATCTTCCATTGTCGTTTTCCTTTTTCTTTTCTTTTTTTTCTTCTTCTTCTTCTATTTGAGGTTGTTATGGCATTTACTGGCGTATATGGTATCTGGGTTGTGAAAAATGGATTTATATGGTATCTGGGTTTGGCGGGTATTGCTTGTACGGTATTTGGGGTTCTGAAAGTGATTTTATTTTGGGTGAGATACTGAGATGGGTAAATGGTTTATCATTCTTCGGAGCAAGAGAGGATTGATTGATTTTTATTTGAATCATTACTTTTATGCTGACAGAGCCTGAAGACGTGTTGTGTGTTTCGTTTGTTATAAAAACATTTGGGCCTTTAGTTTCAAAAACAATTTTACTTTATTGTATCAATTCTGTCAATTATGGTCTGCCATGCTTTGCTATGTTTGATACCACCTCTGCAATCTTGAAACTCTTCCCGGCCGCAAATATCTAAGGAAGAGGAAATTTTGTATCTTGGTAATCTG
This sequence comes from Corylus avellana, assembly GCF_965113065.1. Classification (NCBI taxonomy): domain Eukaryota; kingdom Viridiplantae; phylum Streptophyta; class Magnoliopsida; order Fagales; family Betulaceae; genus Corylus; species Corylus avellana. Next base: position 28,905,919 of record NC_142495.1, read on the forward strand.
TTAGGATAAAGAATTTCAATTTCCATAAGTTAGTGATGTTGAATTTTATGTTTTTTGGAGCTCATTTCACTTTTTTTAATTTTTATTTATTTATTATTATTTTTTATGAATGTACAGATTCATGGTTTCAAGTGGGGTTCGTCCTAACTACTGGTATCAACAGTGCTTATGTACTGGGATATTCTGGGACTATCATGGTTCCTCTGGGTTGGATATATGGTGTGGTTGGTTTGATAGCTGCCACCGCTATATCTTTGTATGCAAATGCTCTTATTGCCAAGCTTCATGAATTTGGGGGGAAGAGGCATATCAGATACAGAGATCTTGCCGGATATATATATGGTATGAGCAAAAAGGAAAAGAGCAGAGGAGAATTAATTGGATCCGTTTTCTCAAAAACATCTTATTTGATTTGTTAGTTTGTCTTATTTTCTAACATTGCTTTGTTTGTTGGGGTTGTCTCAAGGGCAGGCAGGAAAGCTTATTCTCTTACATGGGGATTGCAATATGTCAACCTTTTCATGATTAACACTGGGTTTATCATTTTGGCTGGCTCGGCTCTGAAGGTAAGATCATAGAATAAACAGGGCCCTTTTTCAATCAGATTAGCATATTCCGAGAAATCAAGTTGTCTGCAACTGGAACATTTTTTTTTTATATTCTTTATCCTTAAAAAAACAGCAGTTTGCAGTAAAGGAAAGATTCCTTTTTCTTTTTTTTTTTTTCCTTCCTGTTAAGTAATCTTCCATCATATTCAGATAATATGCTGCCTCATTCTATTTTACAATAGCTTTGCATCTGGTAGTCACTGTCGAGCTATTTGAATGAGATTAAGCTAAATACATGACAACTTGACGAGGCACTTTTCACTTTCTGTATCCCATGGGCGTTATAGTGTGCTTCATGACCATAGCCCCCTCTTCCTTCTAGTTACAAATTTATATATGATTAAAATATTTATATATAAATATATAGTTAAAAGATTTATGTATTTATGGTTAAGTATTTATATATAGCTAAAAAAAATTTCTTAAAATATTTATATGCAGTTAAGTATATATATTTTTCAGCCTAAAAATTAAGTTTGACCCTTATCAAAATTAGACTTAGCCCTTTATTAATATTTTGGCCCCTCCTAATCAGAAATTCTAGTTTTGTCCCACATCGGTTAAGAATATCGTCTTCGTGAATTGTAGTAAGTCCATAGATGTAATGATTAAAGTTGTCAGATTTTTTTCTTAACCTTTTGGTCTATGCATTTGCTGTGCAGGCTGTATATGTTCTTTTTAGGGATGACCATGTCTTGAAGCTTCCCTACTGTATTGTCATAGCTGGGTTTGTGTGTGCATTGTTTGCCATAGGGATACCCCATTTGTCAGCACTGAGGATTTGGCTGGGATTTTCAACGTTCTTCAGCCTGGTTTATATCATCATAGCATTTGTGCTGTCGGTTAAAGATGGTGTGCTTTGTTGTTTTATTCAGAATTGTGCTTGCTATTTTGAAGTTTATTAAGATAATATTATACACTCTTTCCTTTATGTTCCAAGGGACACAAAATACCAAATAATATACATGCTAGTACATAGAACTAGGTTCTTAGGCTGGCACCTTTCATCTGTCATTTTCTCATCTTGGCCAGTTCAACTTAATAGTAATTTTCTAGTCTCAAATTTGCATTTACAGTCTCGAATTTGCATTGATATTGTGTGTGTTGTAGGAATCGGAGCACCAGCTAGGGATTATGACATTCCAGGAACAACAACTTCCAAAATCTTCACAACAATAGGGGCAACTGCCAATCTTGTTTTCGCATTCAATACTGGAATGCTTCCAGAAATACAGGTAGGCCAGGAGTTCAGATCCTTGATTTCTCGATAAATAAGAGAAATTTTAATGGTCTCGTCTGCATAAATAATGTCTTGTGATTCATGTTTTATAACTTTTGGAAGTTTCTTCCTTTATGTGGTCTATGGTCATGAATAGTTGCCATTTTGATACCTTTCGGGGGAAACCATAATTTTATGAATCCTCTTGTTGCTTTTCAAAAATAAGAAAATCAGAGCTGTTGGTGTGCTTCAGCTGATTATATCACTCGCATAACATTTCCCAAGCGTATGTATCATTTTGCAGAATGAGAAACTTCACGTATGTTTCAAAAAAGAAATGTTTTGTTTCCATCTTTTGCCCATCTCCTATCCATCTTCGTATAGGGACGAATCCACCATTGAAAATGTGGGGCCCAATGTGAGTCCCACATATTCAATGATGGATTTACAAAAGAGATGGACATGAGATGGGTTATAAATGTACGTGTAACCTTTCTCATTTCAAAAATCATTTAAGAAGTTGGTCAAATTGGATGTCCGTCTGCATTTAGCTTAAACTCATAAGTATCCTTCCATTTCATGAACATGGGGCTTTTTAAACATCTTTCCAAGTTTCAAAACTTTATATTAAAAGCCATTAAGTCACCTCTGATTGGTAATAGCTGTAGTTGCATTCTATTCGACAGCCAGAATAGGCATGCCATGTGTATCCATCTCTTTCTGTATTTTACTCTTTAGCTCTGCCTTCAAAACTCACTCTTTATCTGCAATGTTCTTGCAGGCAACGGTGAGGAAGCCTGTTGTTGACAACATGTTAAAAGCTTTGTACTTCCAGTTCACAGCGGGGGTTTTACCAATGTATGCTGTTACTTTTGTTGGGTACTGGGCCTATGGATCTTCTACATCGTCTTACTTGCTCAACAATGTCACGGGTTCAGTTTGGGTTAAGACAATGGCCAATATAGCTGCCTTCCTGCAAACAGTCATCGCTTTGCATGTACTTTTCTATGATTCTCCATTTCGCTTTTAAAAAATTTGTTATCATTTCCTTATGAGAAATGCTATTGAAGAGACTCCTATATAATTGCCATATAACTGAAATGACATGGCTATAAAAAAGTTTATTAACACGTCATTCCAGTTGTATGATAGTCGTATAATAGTCTACTAAACAACATTACTCTTTTCTTTTTGTTACACTAACCTAATATACGTGTTATCTGCTGCTTGAAGATATTTGCAAGTCCAATGTATGAGTTTTTGGATACCAAGTATGGGATTAAAGGAAGTGCACTGTCATTGCGCAACTTGTCATTCAGAATTGTTGTAAGAGGTGGCTACCTCGCTATTACCACGCTAGTGGCAGCTCTTCTGCCGTTCCTCGGAGATTTCATGAGCCTCACCGGGGCAATCAGCACGTTTCCTTTGACTTTTATCCTTGCAAACCACATGTATCTAGTGGCAAAGAAGAACAAACTCACTTCTTTACAGAAGCTTTGGCATTGGCTCAATGTTTGTTTCTTTGGCTGTATGTCCGTTGCAGCAGCAATTGCAGCCCTGAGGCTCATTGCCGTAGATTCCAAAACATACCATGTTTTTGCAGATTTATGATGAAGCCTTTTCTTCTAGTATTCCTTTTCTTCTTCTCTCTTTTTATTTTTTATTTAAATTTTTCCCATGATTGTAATTTTCCCAATCCAGATTTTGGGGTTACATTGTTTTATTAGGCTTAAAGCTTCAAGCATAGAATAATGTATGCCCTATTTATTTAAATACGATTCTTGTCCCGTTTGTTAGGCTTAAAGCATTTCACCGTCAATGCATGTCATAGATCAAACCATGTAATTTTTATCTCTATTTCTCTTCTTCCATATCTTGTCTCTTTCTCTTCTTCCATCTCTTTAGTTTATGACAAGTTTCTTCATGCTATCCGAGCAAAATACCTTATTTCCTGTGAGAGTCCATTTACACCTTCCCTCTCTCTCTCTCTCTCCCTCTCTCTCTTGAACAGATATTTCTTTCCATCTGTTGAATTTAAAATTTTCGATAGACAATTTAAAAAGAGAAAGAAATACCCCAGTCGTTTAAGCAATTTAATTTTAGTTTCAAAGATTCATTTAATTCTCTACCTAAAAGAAAATCAATTTAAGCACCATGTTGCACAAGGCACAATATTTATCACGATGAGAAGTACTTGTTTATCATACCAATTCATTGAAACAGTGACAAGTTCCATTAATGAATAACAGTACTAAATGCTGCATATAGTCAGAAAGTTAATTCATGAATTGTAAGGGAGGAACTTATGTCAAAACCAACAGAGACTAAAGCATGTGCTGCATCCATCGTTTATACCTTGGCAAACAGTAACAGCAAAAAGTCAAAGTTCCTACACCATTGAATCATAAACCGCAAAAGCTATTTCAACAAAATACAAAAACCACTCTGTAACATTCAACCAAATTCACAATATCTTCATTCCCCAACTAATCATATAAAAGGGCCATTTCCAAAAAAAGAGTTTCTTGATTTTTCTAAACCTCCTCCCCCTACACCCCCCAAGAAGAAGATGAAGAGAAAATTCCTCAGCCTTCCAGAAGAAAAATGTCTTTTTTGTAGAGTCCCATCCATCACAAAACTTAATGAAATCTGCAATCATTCAGAAACAAAATCATATAAATCCCCTCATCAGTAAATACTTTAATCATCACAGGACAAGGAAACTATAAATGACAACGTTTTTATAGCATACAAGTCAGAAAAGGACAAACCTGCAAAAGAAAGGTGTCAATGGGAAGGCGGGGAAGAAAAGGTAATAAGTCAAGCTAACCTATAAAAGACTCCAAAGGATCATTACTCTGGAGAGCGAGGTTCCTTCTTATTCCTTAACCTTCTTTTGGAAGGGGGTAGAAACAGGAAGGTTCAGTCAAAGATTTTACAACTGGTTGTTGTTATCATCATTAATGTGAGACACATATTTTGTCTTTGTTTAACAAATTGTGCTTTTGGTATATTGCTGTTAATGCGATAAATTCACCCTGAAGGAATTTCTGTTCCTGTTTAAATTCGAATTAAACACCATTCAAGCACCAATGCATAGTCTCACTTATAACGAAAACTAAGCTCAAAAAATCAGCATTGTGCAGAACAAAATATACTGTCACCATAGTTTAAACAAAAGCTACCCAGAGGAAAGTCATACGATACAAGTCTGCTTGTATTAAGAGAGACCAGCTCTCAATTTCAGAAAATAATTTACATCCTATTTGTATTTGACAATCGACAGAAACTCTGTTTTCATGAAACATAAAATATCCTTGCTCCTTCAGTAGTAACATAAGGGTGAAAATTTGTTCTAGTCATACTTGAGTAAACAGAAAATCCAAACTACTATAAAAACATATCTTACCTTGTGTGGTGTCATCCAGACACCAACTTTACAACGATGCAGATGAAGTTTAGCAGTATGAGAGGAACTCTTAAGTACTGGGTTGCATAAATGAGACCTATTAGTTGCCCCTTAAATGATTTGGTCTTGCCCCCTGAGAATTCTGAGAAGCTCAACCCTCTATGTGCCAGGAAGCGGTCCTCATTTAATATTGCCAATGCATTTGCAAGAAGTAGACATCCCTCCAATAATGTCCACAAACCCATTTTCCTGTATGATGAAATAGTTATTATGCAAAACCATAATGGACTTCAATTTGAAGGCAATCTTCACCCTGGCCTTCATCCCTCTTGTATTTTATACATAAAACTGCTAGAGAAGAGGATGGCAAAATATCTTCTCCGCATCCATTTAACAGACATGACAGAAAGGACATGAATCCTAACATTGTTTATTTTGACAACACATTCTTTACAGGTGATACAAGTGGATGATGTCAAAGTTGCAAAGTGCGCACATAAAAGCCCAAAGGCAACTTCAGCAATATAGCAGTATGAATACAGCTGCCAAGTTGTCACTCCACCCTCCATAAATCAGTTCAAATACATGCTGTAGACATGAGATGATAGGAATTGTGTACTCATCATGGTGTCATGCAAATGCACTAGTTAAGCATGTTTCTCCATTGGATGCAGAAGAGTTCAGAAACAAATTTGACCATTTAACTAGGGTTGAGCGTTGGTCGTTAATGTCGGTTTTGGTATAAAATTTTTATTTTTGCCTTTCAAACCGACAATGTCGGTTATTTCACCGACTTTTTTTTTTTTTTTTTTGATAAGTAGTTATTTCACCGACTTATTCCGTCAAATTTTATTTTATTTCGCATTTCGAACTGAATGGCAGTCGGTAAAGTTGGTGTCAGTCGGAAGTTGGTAAAGTCGGTGTCGGTAATGTCGGTATGTGGAAAAGTGGCAAATTTGTTGGTAAAGTCGGTTTGGTTAAAACCTCTTCTGCCTACTGAACCGAAAAATTCGGAATACAAAGAATCATGCCGTCTATTGTCCGCCATCTAGTCGGTAACGGTCGGTGTCGGTCGAAATCCGTCGAAAGTCGGTTAATCGGTAATTTGCTCAGCCCTACATTTAACCCGTAAAACACACAATAAACTCACATTTTAGCATGGGTAACTTGTATAGTTCCTGAATTTCCTAAACTTCATGTACTGAAAAATATCACATTCTCCCGGTGCCAGGACCAAACTCATTTCTGAATTAAACTAAACGGACCAATAGAACATTTGTTTTTCTCAAAGATGTGAGGAAATAAGAAATCTGTCCATATTCATAATCAGACTGCTCACCATTATACCTATCACGTAATTACTCCTTATCATTTGACATTGTATCAAAAAACAAATGTAACCCATTTTCTATCCTTTCGTATATGATTGTGCTGCAAAAGTAAGCATTCGGAAACCCAGTTCTAAAGATGTACATTTTCCAAAAACCAAATAAATCCTTAACGAAAATGGGTATCAATTTAGCATTCACAAAACCAGTTCTAAAGATGTGCATTTTCCAAAAATGATCCCTAACGAAAATGGGTATCAACCTTCCTTCCTTACCTTTTTTTTTTTTTTTTTTTTTCAAATCCCAGCAATTCGATCGCCACAACACAAAAAGAATAACCCAATTGCGAGATACACAAATATGAGCGAAATCTGCACACCAAATCGAAAACCCGATGCGAATCATGGAAATCATGTAATAGTCTGAAAATCTCAAACTTTACGAAGCTACAAGATTAATAGATGAATCTAAAATTTATGGAATTAGGGACAGAATAGGAAATTTATTTGTTGCTCACCTGATTACAGAAAAAGCTTTGAAGTCGCGGAGTATGGAGCAGAGGCTTCACCGAAACCAGAAAAGGGCAGTAGAACATGCCCTTTCTTTTTGTTGTAAAACTAAGGCCGCGTTTGGTTACTGTCGTAAAATTAAAATGTGTTTTCTACTTCAGAGGAAACAACATGGATGGAAGCGGTATTTTGTCGGTTGAAGGTGTTTTTATTTTTCTCCATCCTAAAATTAAAATGTGTTTTCTATTAGACTATTACAGAGGAAAGAGCGTGGGTGGATATTTTGTCGGTTGAAGGTTTTTTTTTTTTTTAATAAATATAAAAATTATATTTTTATTTTAAAACTATTTAATAATTAATGTGACCCTCTAAACTAATTCTTAATTAGATCAAATAATTGTTAAAAAAAAAAAACCCAAAGTCTGGAGATAAAAATTATGATATATAATATCTCTTATATTAATGTGAAAAGTAATGTTATATACCACATTAATATTCGACAAGTATTTAATTATGTTATTTGACACTGCAATGTTAGTATAATGAAATACTTGTATAATATTGGTGACATGATAAGAACTTCTTCATTTCAACAAAATAGATAATATCAACTTGATAATTATAATTTAAACTTAGTACATCTAACAATATACATGATATCACGTTATTTAAATTTGTTAATAAACATGTCAATATTAACTTTATGTACATAATTAAATGCACCAATTTTAAATTAAAATGGAATGAAAAAAATCATTTTCTTAGGTAGCATTATATATATATATATATATATATATATATGATCGAAACTCAAAAGGTATGAAAAAGCTTGGAGAGGGATAGAAAAATTATTTCCTCGGCTCAACTCAATCGTGGCTTGAGTTATTGCTGTGTATAAATATAAATATAACTCTTGTGCACATATTACAAGTAATCAGCAATTAAAAATAAAGATTACAATATTCCAAAATAAGGCAGATTTCCACTCATATTCTCGATCAGCAGTAGTTGGCTGCAGATTTTCTGCATCAATCTTGCCATCTTGCCTTCCAGAAGAGGGAGTTGACCATTGCCACCATTTTTGCTCATCACCATATATATATATACATATCCTTAACAAAAAGTAAAAACCGAAATCACCATCAGAACATTCTATGAAGGAAAATTCAGAAGAAAAAAATCTGGTAAATCATAAATGCGTATATATATATATATATATATATATATGTACCTCTAGGCCCCAAAAAAATGGCATATATATATATATACAGTGACTCATGAACTACAAATGAATCAATGGGTGTCTGCATAATATACAACAGCCAGAATCCGGATGATCAAGAGCCCAAAAATCTAGCTTCTCAAACGTGAGTTTCGGCTGTGTGTTGGGTCTACTTTCTGGTTCCTCTCTCTCTCTGCAATTTCGGACTTGTCACAAATGCAACCAGGAAAAGGATTTGCATAGAAACTCTCCTCTAGCTTATGGGAAACTCCTGGAAGCCTAGGATATGGCCCTCCAATCCTATTTTTATGTAAGCTCTTCACCTTTGATGAAAATGTTTCCCATGATATCACCCCCTTGTCCAATTTATCAATCAACATCACAAAATTTTGTCTGCATTAACAATATAACTTCATTATTTCCATTAATAATGCTCCCCTTTCCAGCAAGCACATAGAATATATATATTCAATTGAAATAGACAGTTTTTCCTAAATCAGTCTGGATATCCTCCAACCCATTTAAAATAATGTCAAGTGTCTATAAACATTTAAAACGTTATTCTACTTAGTAAACTGTTATTAATGACCTTAAGAATTTAATGTGGGTTTTAAATGTTTATAAACACTTGAAGGAAATTTTCAGACTAGCTTAAAGGAAATTTTTGTCCAATTGAAATTATACATACTTGTCAGGGCTGATGGTTTTCCGGAAACCTTCAAATCTCCGGTGACCCTGGACTGCCTTAGCCATATTTCCATCGTAGGTGTAGACAAAAACGTCACTTTCTAGAGCCACAATATAGTCCAAGGCAGCAAGCCGATTCTGGCAGTGTTTAAAAGGTTTTATCTCCTCCTCTGTAGCTAAATTGAAGTGGGAGAAAATCAACGGATACTTTTCTTTCAGTGGCTCAATCCCATTTTGACCATAAATCTCCCCGGCGACTATGTAAATTTTTGTGTCGGAAGGATACCCAATTGTCTCAAGGAACACGGCAACCTCTCTCGGTGTCATGGGGCATCCTCCTTGTAATCGCCGCTCCCCGCCGTCAATCTCTTTCACCTTCCAATGCGACACGCTGTACCTCAGTTTCTCGAGCTTCTCTGACTCGGCTTCTGTGAGATTGTGATCGCAGCCTGTGAAAGCAAGCATGTCCTCTTCATATCTGTACGTAACATATTCATATTAATTTCAAAGTTACTGAAATTGCATACATGCAATATTGAAAGACAATATTATTAATATTCCTTGGTGCCAATAATATCATAATATCTAATTTAATACCTTAAATGAAGTGCAATATATGGGTTACTACCATTCCTAAGCCTGTTGACCAACTTTTTTCCGAGAGCTTCGATTTCGGGCGTGAACCTGGTGTAGTATAAATTAAACGATTAAATTCATCATTTTTTATCAGTTTAAACTTTCGGGATACGTGATGATTTAACATAGTATTTTTATTAGTTTAAGTTATTGGGATAAGTTTTGACAGAACCTGAGAGCCTCATACATGGCACGGCAGCGGAGCATTTGGATCGAAGCGGCAAGACCATTGTTAACGAGGCGAGAATCGGTACGGGTAAATTTGAGCACCTTATGCTGCTTTAGTAATGAAACCATCTCCCCTCTATAGTAACTGGGCTGCATAAGAATATATAGGTACCCTCGTTTTTTTGAATTGATCAAAACCTCATGACTACTTTGTTAGAAGAAAGATTAATTTGAACCATATTTCTAGCTGTACTACCTTCGACCAAGAAACTGGGGCCTTGGTGGCGGCCTTCACTTTTGCAAACTGTCTTGGAAGAGACTCTACAACATCAATCTCATCTTTCAAAACTTCCTTGAAATTCTTCCAGTTGAAAATGTCTTTGAAGTCGCTGCAATTAAGGAAATTAATGAGGACTATTATTGTTATTATTATTATTTTTCACTTAACCCATTGGAAGCACTAGTATACACACCTTGGATCTGTCCAGAAAGAGCTATGATCTAAATAAGGAAAAACCAGAGTGGCATTCATAATCTTTGCCACGGCAACCATGTCACTTATCTGCATTTTGGTTAATACACAAGAAAACAAAGGGAGAGGATTATAAAACTATGAAATATACAAGACTGAGAATCTCCATTGAACCAGCCAAATGGCTTGTATTAGCTATATTAATTAGCTAATATATGTCATTTAAAAAAAATAATATTTAAATAAAATAGAAAAGACTCAAAAGAGAATAGAAAAAACAGTAGCTAAAATAAAAATTTGTATTTATTTTTGGTAGATATTTTAGTTATTATTAATTAAAATGAAGAAGATAAGGCTACAAAAAGTTTTACATCACACTGATGAGCAGCCTACCCCAGTTTTCATTTGATTCAATCCCCCGTTTGAATGTACTATAATGTACCCGTTTGTGGCACCTCTACTCCCTGCAGGAAGAAATATTATATATACTTGCAAGTTACAAAAATTGCAACAAGAGTACGTTAAAAGTGTGTTTTTTAAAATTTGTGCACATTTTTAAGTGATAAACTGTAATTTTAAGGGCTAAATTGCAATATTATTAAAGGCTTGATTGGGTTTTTAAAACTAGAAATTCAATTAATAGACTCTAAATGAACTAATACACAAGCTATCAAGTTGGATATGAAATTTGTTGGACACATACTTCTTTCTTTGGCCGAATGGTTGATGCATTTATAGTAGTCGCCACTATCTGGCTGCATCCAAATTTCAGGAATCTGACCCACAGAAATCAAACGAAAACAAGGGTTAAAATCTAAGGTAACTGTAAATTAAAAATAAAAACCTAATCAACATAATATCACAACAATCAAACCAAAATTAAGCAAAATCCCTGCATGAATGCAAGCTCAAAGATGAGATTGAATTAATCTAAGTAATTCAATAAACTAGTATTTGTGTAAATCTGTGTAGGGTTATGTCATTTCATGAGGTACAAATTAAGCTAGTTAAGAAGATGACTTTTTGGGGGAAACTTCACTTTGGATTCCGGAGTTACCACTCGTTTTGACATGCTCTCCCTCAAACTTCAAAACATCTCAATTTGGACCATTGAACTTTCAATTGCAGTCAATTTAAACAATTCTCTTAAATTTTAAACGTTAAAAGTTAGACAATGACGTTTATACCCTTGACTTTTTTATAAAATTTTAAATTTACCCTTAATTTCAAATTAAAAATTTTTAAAAATATATATTATTAAAAAAAAAAATCACAAGTTGACCAACAGTTGGGCCACCTTGTGACCTTTTTTTTTTCAAAATTTGTTTTTTTCATTTTTTTTTTCAATTTTAAATTGAAGGGTAATTTTGTCTTTTTAAGGGTTTTAATGGCAAAAATTGATGGAGATGTTCAAATTGACTGCAATTAAAAGTTCAAGAGTCCAAATTAAGAGAGAGCAAGAATACATATAAGAAATAATTTAGGGGTCCAAAGTAAAGTTTCTCATAACTTTTTTTGACATATCATTGAGAAACACCAACATGAATATATCAAATTGTGCAGAAATATATTAGAAAAAAAAAAAATAAAAAAAATTGTGCAGAAATATGTATACACCAAACGATGCTCGTTTTGTCAGAAATATATCTAATTATGCAGAAATATTGGTTTTGTCTTAGAAAAACGAAGACAAAACTAATATTCTCTTAAGAGTTTGTATGTTAATTTTATTAGCTAGGTACCAGAAAAAACACAACCTAGCTACTCACAAATCTCTGTTATTTATTTATTATCTATCTGAGTTTAAGTAGGAAATAATAGATATATATCGTTTATCATATCTTTATTTATGTTTATCTTTAGTATTGTAAGGCTATGTATAGCCTATGGATTAAGCAAAATTTAATTCCCTCAACTCTAGTAATTCTTTTAAGAACGAACAACCCTTATTTATCCCGTCACCTAACAAATTTGTCGCATTATTATGTTCGGTTCCTGATCATGCCATAAATAGAAAACAAGAAATCGAGCCAAAATCCCTTTGACGGGCATTAAACTGTCATTTAATGAGTAAATATATCTCTTCCTCCGCCTAAAATATCTTATCTTCAACTGGTGCAGCCAACTAGCATATCAGAATCCAGAATATATATATATATATATATATATATTAAGATAACTATATATAACAAAATTCAACTTTTTATAATTAAACTTAATTAATATAATAACGAGCTGACCGGGAACTTCTCCGGCGACAATATCCTCGTACTTGTAGCACCCACGTCCTCTTCCTCAATTACAACATCATAATTTGTAACTGCTGACACACCTTTAACCCTGGTTCGAAAACGATTCTCCCCCACATTCAAATCATGAAATGTACTTAGCAAGGCAAACTTTGCAAGCAGGGAAAGAAAACACAGAAGCATCAAAACCCCATAAAGCCGACGGCTCGGCCTCAAGAGCTCTGGAAAAGGCCGAACTTTCCGACGAAAAAACACATTGTTTTTCATCTCGGATTGGCAAGGATGTTGCCCTTCTGTGCTCTCAAACACCCGCCTTCTCGTCATGAACCGAAACAACCCCGGGGATGAACCGGTATATGTGTTTTCTTTAGCCCTTGACATGGAGAAAGAAAGATAACCCCCTCCCCCCTAAAAAAAAAAAAAAAAAAAAAAAAAAATTACGAAAGCAAGTTAGAGAAGAAATGAAGAGAGAGACATGGTGGAAGGAAATGGGCAAAGGCTTTCTTTCTCTCTGTCGTATTTTTTTCAACACTTGGTTGTGATTTCAATGGTCATTGGGAAATTATGGGAGCGGAATATAAGGCGAATGAGACTCAAAAGTCTCTCATTTAATTTTCTCCTTCGTTGGCCATGATATGGAAGAGTTCCACGTAAATTCAAACCCCATCCCCCCATTCAACCAACCACAAACACCTTTTTTTGCCAAGGATATATATATGTTTCACGTAATTGGAACAAAGTCGTTGAAATCGGACCAGAGTAGAATTTGACTCATTGAAATTGAAATATATCAATTTTGTGTCCTATTATAGAATGTATGTTTCGGCTCTATCGGGTCCAATTTTAATTGAAATTGGCTAGCAAATCTATATCATGAACCTAATTTTAGATTAATCTATTTGTTACCAAGTAATCTCATTCATCCTAGTCCCTATTATTTAACCGTCTCTCCCAAAAAGAAAAGATAAAAAAGGCTTAACCGACCTAACACGTACAAAGTAATGACCTCCTCGTTGCCTGCCATGCAATGTGACTCTGGGCCTGAAGGAGACCAAAATGTAGTGGGCCTTGTTAGTTTGGCCCACAAACAATGCAAGCCCTCGTCAACTTTATCTCATGGACGTAAAAGGCTTCAAGTAGATTATTTCCGTCTCTCTTATAAATACCCAACTCTCATACATTGGCCAATTAGGGTTTTAGGTTCTTACACTACTTGGCCTCTCTCGGTTCTGCTTTCTGAAGCGAGCGCCTCCAAAGCAAAGAAAATGGTGAAGGGACGCCAGGGGGAGCGAATCAGGTTTTGGATCCTTGTTTTCCGTTCAGATTTTCCTCTCTCAGAACCCTATCTTTCCTTTTGCCTATTTTTCACTCTACGGCAATGGATTTTTAGCGCTTAATTTTTTGCCTTAATCTTGTATTTGTCCGCAGGCTCTATATCAGAGGAACAATCCTCGGGTACAAGAGGTAATAGGATCATTTTTTTGTGAATTATTTTTTTCGTTTTTGTGGGTTCTATTTGGATGCTGAGAAAAAACCGAGAGAAAGTGAGTGTTATTAAGATCTTAGCTGGATTTTGGTTTTCTGTGTTCCCAAATGGTAAAAAACTAGATGGTATTGTTGTATTGATGTGTTAGGTAGATGGTAGTTACTTTCTTTGTAATGTACTAGTTTGTTTTATTCGGTGTCTATTAGATGTTTAGATTCTGAAAAAATCTAGAGAACGAAAAATGAGGGGTTTTTTTTTTTTTTTTTTTTTTTTTTTTTTCTCTGGGTTGAGGTGTTTGTTTTGCTTCCCGAGTCCCAAATAGTGAAACTGAAGGATTTAGGTCGTTATTATAGTTTGCGATTTCCACATACACGTTTCTCGGTTGGTAAATTAGGGGCGGAGATTTTTCCTAGTGATTTGTGTAGTGTTTAAATCTTTGGTGGGATGATGGTTCAGGTCCAAGTCCAATCAATACCCAAACACCTCCCTAATCCAGATTGAGGGAGTGAACACAAAGGAGGAGGTTGCGTGGTACGCTGGCAAGCGCATGGCTTATATCTACAAGGCCAAGGTGAAGAATAATGGTACTCACTATCGCTGCATTTGGGGAAAGGTGATTAGGCCCCATGGTAACAGTGGTATTGTTCGTGCTAAGTTCAAGTCGAATCTTCCACCAAAATCCATGGTATGTAAAGAAGCTATTGCTTTGATATTTATCAAATGGGTCTTAATAAAGAGTTTTCTGAGTTAATCGTGCCTTTGTTTTTTTTTGCAGGGAGCTAGAGTTAGGGTTTTCATGTACCCCAGCAACATCTGAGGTGCTTATGGCTCCCTTTTTTACCTCTTGTCATTTGTCCTTTAAATTTTAATTTTTATTACGACTTTGCTTGAGATTGTGGCTGAATATATCACTTAGCAATGTTTTGATATTGAATGGTAACTATTTCGTTTTCTTGTGTTTATTTTTCAAATCTGTGTTCAAAATTAGCATTAGGAGCAGCTACGCCATGAGCTCCATGGGCACACAAATGTAGATTTATATTGATGTAAACATTTCACTGATTTTAGTACCTTATCAGCTGTTCAATGGATTCTAACCTTTTCGACTTTTCTGTCTTTAGATGATGTGTTTATTTTCTTTGTGGTTTCTTAGGATCTTTTAGAATTTTACCGGTGATCGTACTTTTTTTGTTTCTCTGGAGTTTGTTGTTGTACTCCATATCCTTTTATTTTGTTTGCATTTACTTATCTGTTGGAGTGAAGAATAACCATATGTATAAATCTATTGTCTCTCTTGAATTTTAACTGTTTGGTAACAATTGTTTTGGGAGAATCAGAGATCTTGGTATTATTTGCTGATCTGTTTGACTTAAGAATAAACTTATGTGAACTAAACTGAAGAATAACCATATGTATACACACTTTTTCTCTATCTACGCAGTGATTCACTACTGTTTGAAGCCACATTTGGACTAATTTGGGATGTTCGTGTGATAATCTGTTTTAACTGTTTGGTAACAATTGTTTTGAGAGAATCAGAGATCTTGGTATTATTTGCTGATCTGTTTGACTTAAGAATAAACTTACGTGAAATAAACTGAATAATAACCATATGTATACACTCTTTTTCTCTATCTACCCAGTGATTCACTACTGTTTGAAGCCACATTTGGACTAATTCGAGATGTTTGTGTGATAATCTGTTTTAATTACTGAATGCTGGTTTGTTTTATAGTTTTGAATCGTTTTTCTGGTCCTTAATTGCACCTCTTTTTTCCCTGCAGCTCTCAGGTTGTGTAGATGCTGGATTGAGTTGGGGAACATGTGATAGTACTTTTTATGCCAAATTGAGTTACGAAGTTACTTATTTTTATGAGTTATCATGTGCTTTCTCTATTTAGGTTGTTGGATGGAACATTGTTTGACTCTTTACTAATTTCATTTAGAAGTTTCCACCTGTTTGTTTCTTGATTTGAGTTTTGGATTATCATCATTTATATAAATGGATGTTGAGCAATAGTTGTAGGTATTTATGATAATGCTAGATTTTATTTTTGGCAAAATGTTCCCCCCATCATGATGTGATAGTTTGTTTCATATTATGATACTTCATAAGAATATGGTTAGGGAGAAATTATGATGAACGGCTTTTTCTGTTTAATATACGTAATTATAGTCTCCATTCAAGCTGTTGTGTTATTTTGGGGGGAGGGTTGGGGCTGATTTTCAGTTGCTAGTCTCAAATTTCTTGCAGCCGTTAACGAAGGCTCCCCAAGTGATGTTTTTTGACATGGCAAATGCCACTTTTAGTGAAGTTGAGGGATTTCCGGTTTGATGGGTCATTGTAATTGATGAATGAAACTGTTTGTGGAGGATTTAAGATAGAGAAGTGACTTAATAACAAATCGCATATTTCATATTTTAAGACTAGGTTTATATCCCTGGAGGTAAACATAACACTGAGTCTTCCTGGTTCCATGGCTTCCTGCTTAAAAAGGCATCGTCCTCAGATCCGAGAACTATGTGAATATACTCTTCTTGAAGATTTTAAAAAATAAGCTTAAAAGGCTGAAGAAGTTATGTACGGGGCAGGGCGAAGACTAAGAAAAGTGACGTGAGTGCCTTACCCTTGAGTGTCGACCCTCGTGACTCGCTCTAGTGCCATTCGCGTGCATACAATCTATGTGCGTTTTTTAACTTGTTTATCATTCGTTTGAGTTTGAACTCCTTGGACTCGTTAGATTTAGGATGAATCTGTGGATGTAAAAGAAGCTACTTTTAAGGTTACTTTAAGATGAAAGTGTAATGTGGAACAGTGGAAGTTGAATCCGTGGGTCTTGTAAAAAGTCAACAAAACTCTAGTTCATAGTTCATATGTGGATTTCAAAATCATATCACCATATAACATTTCATAAGAAACACGAGTTCAGCTACAGTTTCTTATGTGGTGCATAAAATTTCAAAAGAAACCTCTTTTGTTGAACTACGCAATGATGTCTATATTGGGTATCAAATTGGGCCTTTTTTTTTTTATATGTATACCATAGACAGTAGCAAATTGGGGCCTTCTTCCACTGGACGGAATAATAACAATCCAATTCTCTCCGAAAAGCATATGCCCGTGGGGGAGCTAACAAATGGGAACCATCAGCGGTGCCACGTAGGCACTAGACTGCCAAAAAACACTCGATTCTAAGTTCCTTCACGCAGACGAACTCTTGCACTCGCCGGACCCACGCTGAACCTGAACAAGTTTCTTGGCCTGGTTCACTCCGACTTTCCCTCCTCTCTCGCGCCCCCGCACAGACTCCAGGGTTTCCCCCCATCTCCAATGGCACAGATCGCACTGACCGCCTCGGCAACACTCGTATCCTTCAAAGGTACGCTCGCTTTCTGTCTTAGAATAACCTACCCAACACTTGAGAAGTGGGAAAGATTTATCGATACCTTTGATCGGAGAATTTCAGGCGGATCAAAACAGGGGGCGACGCTATTCTCCGATTCTCTGAGAGTATCGGGTGCAGCTGCCAATTTATCGTTATCTCCGAGTAGAGGGTTTGGATTTGTTTCTTCGGACCGAATAAGAAGGGGAATCGAAGGTGTTGCCAGGGTATCAGACGGTCAAACTGATGCCTTATATTACACCTGGCCGGATAATAAGGTTCGACTTTCATTCCAATTTCTTTATGGATCCGGCTTGTGACTACAGCACCGTGCTGCTAAAACAACCAACGGTTGAGATTTAATCAAAAAAACTTAGAGGAGAAGGAATACGTACTGCTTCTAGTCTGTATTGGGTGCTTTTAGCAGAGACTTGTAGGGCTTTTGAAAAAAAAAATTGTTAAATTTCAACAGTTGGATTTTTTTTAAAAAAAAAAATTCTATTTAATCCCAACCGTTGGTTGTTTTAATAAAGCCGGATCCTTTGTTTATTATAGCTTTTTTTTTTTTCTCTATTTCTCTAGCCAAGAACTTTACTATATTTTTTATTATAATCTTTTATAAATTGTTATATCATAATAAATGTTAGGTAAATTGCTAGGTCTTGACATAATAAATTTATAGTACTATATATATATTTTTATTATAATCTTTTATAAATTTATAGAAATACACGTTTTAGTGAATGTAGTGACATGTGGTAGTAAATATAACGTACAATTCTCTTCTTAAATCCATCTCTTTGAATTTCGATATAGCGGGTCTTTTAAGGTAGTCTTGTCATCAAAGGAAAGGAGCTAGCGATACACGTGAATATTAAAATCTTAAATTCTTTGATAAAACGAGGGAGGCATGGGTTCTTCGGCTTTTGGGCCCAAGCCCAGAGCGTCTGTTCCACAAAATGTGGACCTTTTATTGTGAAAGCAAACTATACTATTCCAGCACAATGCCGCGTTAACGAAGCATGAGTTTTGCCTAACATGCTAGCAGAATATGCTGCTGTTTGACAAAACGACGGAGTCTAACGCCGTCTTATCTTGACTTGACGTCCCCTGGCCGTTAATTCAATAATTCAGACCCGTCATAAATCAAAATTATCGATTGACACTAAATTACGTTAATAATAGAAAGAAAAAATTAATGGTTAGCCGACAACCCTTTGACCTTGAGCGAGTGATCCTACATTCCTGCCATTCATTCATAAAGTGGCTGCCCACCACCTTAAGGAATGGCTCCGCCATGCATTAACCTTTTTTTAAAAATAAAATTTTAAAAAAAAACATTGTTATTGTTTAAATTTTCATTTTGAATGATTTGTCTGAATCATTAGAATTACAGGCTCACCCTCTTCTCTTTCCGCTAATAAAAATAAGGAAATTCATTACTTGTTCAAGCAATTCGGACAATAAATACTATCAATTCGGCAACTCCCTCCTCTCTTCGGGTTCGTGAATTCCATCTACAATTCATACACCAAATTGTTAAAGATTTG
Source organism: Corylus avellana (assembly GCF_965113065.1). Taxonomy (NCBI): domain Eukaryota; kingdom Viridiplantae; phylum Streptophyta; class Magnoliopsida; order Fagales; family Betulaceae; genus Corylus; species Corylus avellana. The sequence goes on from NC_142495.1 coordinate 28,924,845, forward strand.
AGTCGGGTTCATGCAGCTTATAGAGTACTGTTCCAAATCCGAAACAAGTAGTCATTTATGATTGTAGTAAGTGTAGCAGTTAAAGCACAGCTTTGTAATTAAAGCTGCAAATACTTTGGCTTACAATCTTGACCATTCATTTTCTAATACGAGATCTTATTTGAAAAAATTATAGACTGTAAGCCAAAAATCCAGGAAGGAATGGGAGTTGATCCGGCCTAGGGCTGCTTGTTTAATTAGTTTGAATAATATAAATAATTAAATATCACATTGACCAGATCCACACAATCCCATTGAAAAATTAGGCGGCATTTGGACCGGCCTCTGCCTATTACCTCTTCCAAGTTGTAAGTCTCTTAGCACTTTTGACCATTCTCCGTCCATTACGGTGCAAGTCACAGAATACGTCTTTGCTTCTTTTTTTCTTCTTCTTTCAATTCGAAAAGTCAACGAGAACGTGCCGCGTATTGGGTTTTTACCTAAGGGTACATTTTCACAATTTATTATAATTCTATTTATTAAATTGACACTAATTAATTATTTTGATGTTTAGGAAAGGTAATCTCCTTAATTGAATTTTCATAAGGACAAAAATTTCTTCTAAACCGGTATAGAGGAAATATCCTTAAACCCATGTAAAATAGTGTCAGGTATTTATAAACATTTAAAAGACACATTAAATTCTTAACCTCATTAATAGCAGTTTACTAATTTAGACTGAATTTAATGTGTCTTTTAAATGTTTATTTTGCATAGGTTGGAAGATATTTTTTTCATACCAGTTTGAAAGAAATTTCTGTCCTTTTCAAAGGGAGAAAAAAAATAAAAAATAAAAATCCTCATGTGGAAATGGGACAAGAAATAGAATAGAAATTTGAGAGTGACTTGCTGATGTTTCAATTTCCAATTGATCACGCTCTTTATAATATGTCTTTTATAATCGTATTTGTGAATGGAAAGTATCCTCTTTTCGTAGAAGTTTTTGGTGCAGTCAATATATTGTAAGATTATTCATCAAATCGAGTCAATTTTGGGTCTCTCTCCATGGTAAGTCTTATTAATTCATTCCAACCCACTTTTGTTATTATTTAAATCTCATACTATTTATTAACCCGATACCCTTAAAATATTTTCCTTGATTAAATTAAAAATCTTTTTTTCAGGGAAGATGACAATTAAAGATGAAGAAAAGAAAAGAAAAAAAAAATACAAAAGGAAAAAAGAAAGACTAGTAGCACCATAAAATAAATAGTCGGAGAAGAAGGTAGTAGCAATAAGTACAATAAACAAAGAGAGAAAGAGAAAAGGAAACGAAACGAAACGAAACAAACCCCCCTGTACGCGTTTACCTCCTCTGCTTTACAAGTCTCTCTCTCTCTCTCTCTCTCTCTCTCTCTCTCTGGGTATTCTCTATTTGCAGATGCACATTCGTCGTCGGTGGTCCTCAAAACTCGACCCCAAATCCTTAAATTTAAGACAGACAGACATTTCTCTCTGTTTACCTTGCTCTCTCTCTCTCTCTCTCTCTCTCTGCGAGAAAGAAATGAAATGAAATGAAACTCAAGTTTTCGTCAGATCCATGGGAGCGTTGTGTATTAATCTGTCTCTGCATCTGAATTCACCAATGCCCAGATCTCTGTAACGCGGCCTGAATATTTTGTGATTTATCGATTTGGGTCTTTGTTTGGTTGTTGAGAAAAATCTAATTTCCGAATCTCAGCCGTCGGATCGAGACCCACCTCCCGGAATGAAGGGCTCAAGCCGGTTTTTCACGATCGGCCTCGTCGCCTCCTGGTACTCCTCCAACATTGGGGTGCTCTTGCTCAACAAGTACCTGCTCAGCAACTACGGGTTCAAGTACCCGATCTTCCTCACCATGTGCCACATGACCGCTTGCTCGTTGCTCAGCTACGTGGCCATCGCGTGGATGAAGGTGGTTCCCATGCAGACCATTCGGTCTCGAGTCCAATTCTTCAAGATCTCGGCACTCAGTCTCGTTTTCTGTGTGTCGGTCGTGTTCGGCAACGTCTCGCTCCGCTTCTTGCCCGTCTCGTTCAACCAGGCTATTGGGGCTACGACGCCGTTTTTCACTGCTGTCTTTGCGTACCTTATGACCTTGAAGAGGGAGGCTTGGCTTACCTATGTGACGCTCATTCCTGTTGTCACGGGGGTCATCATCGCAAGCGGGGTAAGAGATTTTTTCTTTCTTTCTGTTTTGTGCCAATTGATTGATTTTATTTGGAATTGCTTTGAATTGTGGGTATGAGTTTTGGTTTTTCAATCGAATGTGAGCTAGTTTTATGTGCAATTGGATCAGATTTATTGGGAGTTGCTGCAAATTGTGGAGATGGGTTATGAGCTATTTTTTCTATTTTGTGCCCAAGTGATCGATTTTATTGGGAATTCTTTGAATTTTGGATGCGGGTTTTGGTTTTGTAATTGAATGCGAGCTACCTTTCAATTACAATTAGGCACTTTTATTGGTAGTTATTGCAAATTGTGGAGATAGGCGGGAGGGAAATGGCAGAATATGGTTAAGTCCTGTGTGTTTGGCTGGAAGATTTTGGGAAAACTATATTTCAAGTCTTAAATTTTTCGTTCTACCCAGCTGATCCTAGTTTAACTATTAGGCTTTATGGTGACAATACGTAAGATTGAAATTTCGTTTGGCTGCATGAAATTGGATAGCTTTCTTTAGTTCCAGCTACGGGTTATCTAGCGTACATGTAGTCTTTAAGATTTGTGCATACTCGTGTGATACTGTCAATTTGATTTAACCTAAAATATATATATACATATTTTTTTGGTGGATTTATATTAGGTTCTTTGAATCATTATTGGATTTGGGCTAGAGAGAGCCAGAGAGGCTTACTGCTTCTACTGTAAATTTAGTCTTTGATTTTCTGATTTGTTGACCCTTTTAACTGTTTGATTTATTCAAGTGATACCATTGGAATGAAATATATGTCCTCATTTTTGTTGTATTTCTTTTCATGTGGCCTTAGGGTGAACCAAGTTTCCATCTGTTTGGGTTCATAATGTGCATTGCAGCTACAGCTGCAAGGGCTCTCAAATCAGTTCTACAAGGGATTTTGCTCTCCTCTGAAGGGTAAGGAACTCTTATTTATTCATCTTATTGAAACTGAAGTTGATTTGCATAAGTTTTTTGTTCTGTATTTTTTACAACTAGAAATGGGTACTGAGAGGCTTGTGATATTATTCAAGGGAGAAGCTGAATTCTATGAACCTCCTTCTATACATGGCTCCAATAGCTGTGGTCTTTCTGCTACCTGCAACGCTTATAATGGAGGAAAATGTGGTTGGCATTACCCTGGCTCTTGCTAGAGATGATGTCAAGATCATCTGGTATTTACTATTCAATTCGTCGCTGGCATACTTTGTAAATCTGACCAATTTTTTGGTCACAAAACACACCAGTGCTCTCACTCTCCAGGTATGGCTCCTTGATCTAGACTAAGTTCCATCGCATGTTTAATGGCTGCTATTCATTATGCGTGTGTGCTTGTCTTTGAGCTCTAAGATATCAGTATTTTAATAAGCAGGACAGTTCAGGAGGAATGATCTTGGTAATAAATGAAGTGTGGAATTATAGAATTCTAAATATTAATTAGAAAGGGAGCAAAAGGTTAACATTTTTTTTAAAAAAAAAAAAAATTGATTGTGACTGCACTATTTTATTGGTACATATAACCAGATAATCTGGTTTTTGTCAGTCGAAAATTGCAATAATTTCTCTCTAACAATTATTGAGCTCGGTCATGTTTCTCCGATTATGCCATAGATGGAGCTTTAGTAGTTCTTACCTAGATTTCTGTAAATGAAACAATAAAAGGAAGTTGATTGACTGCCTTGCTTGCATATGTTTGCATGTTATTCCGGATGGGCTATACCTTTAATTTCACTTCTTCTCCCAACGGGACATGTAGAGGGTGAGCATGTGGGTTCAAGACCCATTGAGCGCACACCTGACTTGCCAACATAAAATTTATTTTGCATGTTATCTGCAGAAAAATAATTTTTTAGTGATACTTGGAGAGAGGAAGAATTAGGACTCTTAAGATGTAAATGTAAACAGCCTAGAAATCTAGAATTGAGAATCCTGTTGCAGCCATAGAAAAGAGTATTTGGCGGAGCTCCTTAATCATAGATTCGTCTAGAGGTTATTGGTGGGAGAAGTATCATTAGGTTCTGGTGGATTTTATCCGTAGGACTCAAAAAAAAAAATGCCAAAAGTTGTTAGTGGTAGGTTATAAAGCTAGTCTGATTATTATGAGGGTTTATTCTATTTAATTTGGTCATTTCTATAGGTCTCAAGAAATGGCTTGGGGCTTGTTATGTATATGTATGCTGTATATATATATATATGAAATGCTTGCAAGTGGTTTGTGAATTTCTTCTGAGAAATAATTATTTTGCCAACGACAAACTTTAGCTGCCCCTTGCATGATATGCATGGAAATTGGGGGGAAATTTTCCAATACACGTTGTATTCTCTACTGCTAGACCATCTTCTGTTGCTGCTCTTGGTGGCAATGGAAGAAGTGAACATTAGAGATAAGCTTTCAATCTTGCCGCCCTGTCTATTTGTGTCTCAAAGGGTGGTCAATGCATGTATATGCAATGTTGCCTTATTTTTCCCTTTTATCTACATAGTTTTGGAAGTTGGAGCTTTGTAAAACAGAGTGCTTGGTTCTTTCAGGTACTAGGAAATGCAAAAGGAGCTGTGGCGGTGGTGGTTTCAATTTTAATTTTTAGAAATCCTGTATCGGTTACTGGAATGCTTGGTTACTCGCTGACAGTCCTTGGAGTTATACTCTACAGTGAAGCCAAGAAACGAAGCAAATGAGATCATTCTGGGAGAGCATTAAATATTTTGGTTTTTTCTAAAGGGAGGCAGCTTCAACCCAATGTGGAGGCAAGTTTGGAGCACATGCCAGCAGTTGTGGCGTGGGTTTTGCCCTCTAAATTCTATTTTTTGCCCGGAAGCCTTACAGATTGGCTTCCACTTGTATCAGCAACAAACCCAGGATTTAGCCAACAAGTAGAAAAGTTCAATAAGTGACCGGATATGCCTCTATTATTCCCAGCATGGGGTATTGGAGGAATGTCTTTCTATTTTTATTTTTTATTCTTTCAGGAAAGGATTGTAGAATTGGGTCTCTCTACACAATCAGTCTGTTATCAACATTTCTTATATTGATTAAATTAATGAAAAACACTCATTAATCTTACCATTCTGTGCTTATACATCATGGCGTCCAATGAATTAGTTGAGGATTATTTCTTCTATTCTTACCATCATGTTTGACTCAAAAGTTGAATTCCTGATATTATGGGAAAATACTCCTCTTTTTTTTCTCTTTCTTTTTTTAATCAAAGCAGGAGAGGGAGAAAAGGGGAAGGGAAAATACTCCATGTACTCGAGAAAGGAGTATACTCTTTTTCAATGTTATTAAGCTCTCTAAGATTCAATGTTATTAAGCTCTCTAAGAGTATACCAAATCATTTGCGATGGCAACTTTTTCATTACATCAACAAACATTTTTCACCTTCTTCTCATCCTAGCCATTAACCTCGAATCAAATTAAATTCCCTCTAATAACAAAGGAAAATGGCAATGACATGCTGCAGATGTTGTATTATTGCATTACCTGTTGTTATCAAACTCAATGCCATTTTGATCCAAAAACAACATTACCTCGTACTTCCGTTCATGATAAACCCCATTTCTATTATAACTTCATATATGCATTACATCCCCAGAAATGCACCACTATGTTTGAAAACCATATAAAATTTCCACGAATGCATCAATCACTCCATTGCAATATGATAAATCTCGAGCAACTCAACTCACCCACTTGTTGGAGCAAATGGACCCATACATGGGAGCAAATGGACCCATATATGCTTTCTCTGGAATCCTGATCCGTCTTCTTTTGAGCTTTTTCAAATTTCAGTATCACCATGAAGTATTGCAGCAGCCTAAAAACACACAGCAAGTACAAATCCCAAAATTTTTGCTTGCACCAATGGAATCCATTGATATCACATATATCAAGCGTCAAGTCAACAATATAAAGACAAACAATTATGTCAACTAATATTACAAAATTGCAAAGCCTATGACGTGATAAGACCTTATGGCTTGCTCAACTTTGCACGAGTACTAGGATACAGAAGCTGGTCTTTGGGTCTTTAACCCAAACAAATTCTCAAATAATTTAGGAGCCATAGGAAGAAGATCACTAGGCCGAGGAGCCATGAAATTGACAATCTTTCATGAACTTGATACCTGTAAAATCATAACGCAGGAGAAAAATATGATAAATATATTCAGATATGCATTAAGTTTACCAAAGTATGAAAATTTTTGCGGGGGAATGAACGATTAACTTACCTTATCTTGCGACTCTTTGATGCTCGTCGATCGACTATCTTTCTCTTCTTAGTTTGCAACCTTTTCAAAGCATAAAAGGCCGTTTCTGTGTAGTATTGAAGTGTCAAAATCAAGGAGTCAATCACATTGTCTAGCCAGTAATCGTCTTTTTTTTCTTTCTCTAACTATGGGACAACTATGCAACTGGTGTTCCCCATTTTTTATGATATAGAAGCAAAATATTCTTCCTTTACATTTTTTAATGTTCTTCTCTTTTGGATTTTTAAAAGAAAGAAAAAACATAAGAACTCAATGTCACAATTCAAATACTTAATCAAACTTATTAGGTATTTTTACACTAAAGAAACTCATAGACTGGGTCCCAATTGCAGAAAACATGGATATACAAATTAAAAGCTGCCAAAAAAAAAAAAATGATGTTGGGTCAATCGTCTCAAAGAATTCTTTCAGTAATTGCTGGTAAAGGGTCACCATCAGCTTGTACTTCCTTATTAAAAAAAAAAAGGATTTAATAAACATCAAATTATGATGGAAAAAACATAATTCAATAATTTTACTCGGTCCACCTTCAAGAAAATGAACACCATATAATGAACTCAAGTATGTGCATAAAAGTAGATTACCTCTCCCCCAGCATTACCCTCCCCCTAAAGACCCTGCCATCAATATATACCAGGTATTAGAATATGCACAAATGTCAAGAAGGATAGCATATTATGAATACCTTGTCCAATTTAGTCCACGTGTTCATGTGAGTGTACATATGCATTATCTCTTTAACAGTCAAATGAATAAAGAAGATAATCTTACACTCCCAAATATGCCTTCTGTTGACCATTCTACTTGGATCTCTCACATAAGCAGCAACTCGCTTGCTAATATTCTATGATTGGAAAAGGAGAATTTACTGAGCATGTTGTAGGTCTTATAGGGCATGTTGTCAGTCCAGTCACAGAGCCTAACCTGATTAAAAGCTTGCAACTTGCCTTTAATAGCAGCAGCACCAGTTGTCACCCGTGTCTTCCTCTGCCATTTATCTATTGATTTGTCTCTGAAGGAAACTGTTCTATAAGATACAAACATGAGTAGTACCGTCAGTTAACTCAAATTTCCCATTAAGAAATAACTCGCACTAGAAGGTTTAATGCATGCAAAAGATGAAAGGTTTATATAACAAAACTGAAATGGAATAAATCATGCGAGGGAAGTTGTCAAAGCATGAGCTGTGTATATATAAACACTGCTTTCAATGAAGTATATATGAGTACTTCATTACTAAGATTAAAATGGGGAAGTGGATTCAGTTTGTTTTTTTTTTTTTTGTTTTAAAGACACCAAAGTAATAATTTTGCTTTAACTGATAGACAATTTTGCTCCAGTACCAGGACTATCCTCCTGTAGATTTGAATTTCAATAATATATACACATCACAAATAAGATACATTCACCACAAACCTCCATAGCCTTAATAACATAGGATGGGATATTCAATACATACTATTTAAGAACAGAAAATAATTTAACAGGGGAAAAGTTGGCTAGTCTAGAAGATGACCATAGTACCTCATACGCATTTGAGAAGCCCCTGACCAATCTTCATCTCCTTCAACGTTTGAGTTCTTAGAAGCTTCTGAATGCTGGGATGAGTTTCCAGAATTACCTTGAGAGGAGAAATATATTAGGATAATCAAGCCAGCCATATCAATAACTTTTCATGCAAATATGTAGTTCTTTCTTGAACAGTAATCATGCACATAAATCGCACGTAAAACAGTAAAACTTATGAACCACAGAGAGAGAGAGAGAGAAAGAATGGGACACCGGCGTGAGTTTTTTTTTTTTTTTTCCTGAGCAAATGAGAGAATGAGATTGAGAGGATGAGTAGTGATTATTGGGACACCAGCGTGTATGAACAGTAAGCATGTCGGTATGCCACGTAATTTTTTTTTTTTATATAAAAAAAAATTGAAAACCATGATTTTTTTTGAAATCCGTGCACAAGACAAAATTTGTCAGTAAATACACTCCTTCCCCCCAAAATCGTTTCAGATTCCACTCCCATCCCCAAATTTCCCCCCAAAAAAATTCTCCCTCCCCCTTCCCTCACTCCTGTGCAACGACCCTCCACCACCGCCGGCCTTCCCCACCATGCGATGACCAGCTCTACCACGCCTGAAACCCTCACCGACCCAGCCCATTGGCACTGCCGTTAAGCTCAACAGCGCAGACTTCGACATCGCCTTCATTTTGTGAGGGTTTCAGCGCTGTTGAGCAACAAATTCACATTGGCTTTCTAAGAAATTTTGGAAAATAAAAGGAAACCGAAATCTTGAACCTAAGATCTCTATTGACAAAGACCCATTAAAAGAAAAGCCTCCACTAAGTTCATCTAAATCCAACTATTTGGTTTCATGGTAAGATTCCATATTGTATATATTCACTTATAAAAAATAATAATAAAGATTTCATAGATATTCACTATAATTGGGAGGTCGAGAATAGAGACAGGTTTGAATTTATAACCATTTTCTCTAAATACAATGACAAATTACCATTTATCCAAAAAAAAAAATGTAAATTTTAATCGTTTAATCATTATTCTAAAATAAATAAACCAACACGATCATGATATGACTAACGGCGGTAGTTAAGTAGAATGCTCCATACAAAGAAAATCCAAAACCATAAAAACGGGTTTAACATTCAAGATTTTTCCTTCCTCTACCAACAATAGAATTAATTCGCACATTTTCCTTTCTCACATTTTCTTGGCAACCATACAAAACAAAATACAAAAAAAGGAAAGAGAGTGGATTTGTACTAGGGCTTCTGAACATGAAAGTAACGCTGTCTCCGCCGTCATCGGCCTTGATCGTGACCTCGTCTTTATCGCCGGCACACTTGAGCATCTTGGCCATGTTGTTGAGGTTCATGACCATGGAGAGGTTGCGGTCGCAGCAGTAGTGCTCGAAGCCCTCAGATCAGAGGAGGATGGCCACTAGAGCCACGTGGCTCGAATCCATGGCCTAGAGCGAGAACCCCGCCGCCGAGCAGTCGAAGTTGGCGTCGTTGACTAGGTTCTTGGTCGCTTCCAGAACCTTCTTCAGTAGGCTGCCTTGGACCAACCTTTAGCTCTAGCAGTTTTTTCTTTAGTATTTGAATCTTTCAGATAAATTATGCTCTTGGTTTTCTGAGAGAGAGAGAGAGAGACCGTTGTTCTCGTTTTGCTCTCTTTGGCGTTCCCGCCAGAATCGAAATGAAACGACAACGCTTTGGGCTCTCTCTCTCACCCGTCCCTTCTTAAAATTGTCAAATGGTAAAGAAATGGCATTTGATTTTTCAAGGTAAATGCTTCACCAATTTTATTTTTATTTTTTTAAGTGAAGGTATCATCAGAGATTGATACAATATATAATAGAGAAAATTTTCAAGAATTCCCAAAGAGTTGCTTATTACCACACCCATGAGTAACATATTTTGCAACTTTTCATGGCAATCATTTAAAAAGTTTTGTTTTTTTTTTTAAATCCACTTAAAACACGTTATATTAACCAATATAAAATGGATGTTATAAATGAGTGTGAAGTATAGCATTACTCAATCCCAAAAAGAGCAAGATTAGAGAAAAAAACATATATAATCAACTGACAAATCACAAATGTCTTAACGGGCAAAAATCAGGGTAGAGAGGTAAGCAGCAATAATGGACAACGTAAATGAACTTTTCTCACTCCATATCTTTGTAACAATCCAAAATAAAAAGCGCAAGATGCTCATGATGTTCTGCAAATGACATCCTGCAAGCCGTTTTACCATATATCAAGCAAACACAACAGTAAGCCCAACACTGATGAATGAGCTCAAGAGAGCAGAGAAGAACCAAGTTTTGCCAGTTCTCCACCATTGCGATTAGGGATCAGAAAAAAAAAAGCACACTTGGAAACCCCCAAAAAATTAAAAAAAAAAACCATGTAATCAAACCATAATTAAGCATAGGGAGGGAGTTTAAGCCTCGGGAACAGATGCTGCTGCGCGTTTCATTGATGCAGACTTGATAAGATGGTTGTAGCTCCCTTTCTCCTTGAAAAGCTGAGCGAAATGGTGTTTGCAATACAAAATGCCCTCGAGGGCTGCATAATTAGATGGGGTTATTGGGCAACCGCCATGAGAGCACTTGAAACATGACTTATGATAGGCCTGGCTTTCCACTGTCACCTGCAAATTTTTGGTCAAAACAAACCCACGTTGTATTGTCAGACGTGTAAAATATGATCTGATCTAATCCAGATCAAGAATATTGTAAATAAGAAACATCAGATTACCCCAATCATGATTTAAAACAATTGCATTACATTATATGCATCTACCTGCATAACTTTATGCATGTACAGCAAAAATGTATTTGCTCACCACATGCTATGCAGAACAGACAGAAAATGCTCAGATACTTCAAGGTTTATTGATGAAACATTCCAAGAATGTTTCCTCTTTTAAAATTGTATTTTGCTATTATAGGCTTCTAAAACTAGGAACTTTGGGACAGGCTTCAATCATTGCCAAAGGAAAACTAACTTGACTGAGCTAAGCCCATCTCCAAATTAACTATACGCCTATCTTCTTAGTCTCAGACTTAGCCCAGCTTTGGTCCTATATGGCTTTAATCTGTTCTGTTTGTTCTTCCACTCAATATCTGGCAATCTGATCCCCTAAGCACCAACACAGTTTTGTTTTCTTAGTTCACTTAGCTTGACAAATTTGATAAAAGCTTACAGAAACTACCCAATACAACATTAGAACCAACAAATTCATATTCATACATTTGCGCATTGGAGATTCACTGCAATCATTAATCCTACTATAGCACATATAACATGGCAACAAAGAAACAAGCATGTTATACCCATCCGCTATATATGCGATACATATGCAGTCACTCATCTTCAAAACTAATCTCTATGCATAACTATTGCGGATGAACTCATTCACACCAACATCATGTGAGATCAACATACTCCCATATAGAAGATTATGATTAAAAATAGATGTGTATAAGACATGCACTCATCTATTAGAAATAACACTAAAAAGTGCAACCTCAAACCCATAACTACCAGGTTTGGAACATACTTTGATGTAGAACATCACAACAAATTGACTGTTGGGTATCTTATAATTTTACCTTTTCCAGCGGATAAGCAGTTTTACCACAAGTAGCACATTTTTCTTGTGTCCCAGAAAACATGCTGGCAGCTTTGCTAGGTGACCTAGTCTGAAACCAACTCAAGCTTTTGAGAATCAGTGACAACACCAAGTAACACATTAGACTCCTTACGATAAATATTCTCCACTCATAATCAAATTTTGAATACATGCAGTGCAGTAGGGAAAATTTACCATCTCTGGGGTTAACTTGTCAGCTGACTTTGCAGCTGTTGAAAATGAAATTCATGGCAAATTATTAAATAGGTAGAAAAGAAAATGCCAACAGAAATCAAATATAGAATTTAACCAGACAATGAAAAGACATACGTGACTGAAAATTCTTGTTGAAACTACCCGTCTCCTTGAAGAGCTGCTCAAAGTGAGGTTTACAGTACAGAACACCTTCCATTGAGGAATAGTTGCTGAGCTGAAAACATAAAAGTTACACACATCAATAACCTGCATAGAGTTCAATCCACAAACAAAGAAGTTGCTGATTTTTACTAAACAGAATCTGGGTTGACGCAAATAATTATTGCTATGTCACATTTTGAACCCATATAATAGTTATATGAATAGAATAAATAATTCTCTCAAAGTTGATTCATACTTGGCAGTTGATTTAACACTGATTCATATTGGCAGTTGATTTAACATTCTATTATTTTAAAACCCAAATAATTTCAGCGAAAATATAACAAAAGGCGACAAATATAATGGATTCCTCTTACTTCCTACCTACTTATGAAAATGAAGCATAATTACGACAATGCTATATCAACCAAAAAAAAAGAGCAAAAACTCTCCGGGCAGAGATGATAGATGTACCTTCAGCGTCCCTTTGCAATGGGAACACTTGAAGCAAGACTTGTGGTAAACAACCCCATCAGCAGAGAGCTGCTCTACCGGATAAACTGTCTTCTCACAAACCTTGCATTTTTGTTGGGTGCCAGTGAAAGACATAGCTATTGCTTCGGATCTGACTCTTCTCTAAGTACTAATACTACCACCAATTCCAATGCGATAGATCGGTTTTCTAAAATAACTTCCTGCTTAGATTTGCCCTTCCAACAACAACCTTGTCTCCTCCAAGAACTTAAACAAAGAAACAGGATCAAGAATGCATGCAGATTGTATCCAATCATGAAAAATAACTCCTTCAATCTGTTTGGTTTCTGAGAAAATGCAGAAAACGTAGAAGAAAAAAAACCCAAAATTTTGAAACTTTAATTGATTTATTCACATGGGTTTTTTTGTCCAGAAAGAATGAAATCTAAACTAAGCCATATACGTATACTGGACTCGGATCAAGTAAATTGTCCACACCCATTATGTGAAAAAACAGACTCAAAATTAAGTTTCTTTCAATTTTCCTGGGATTTCTCAATAACCCATCAGACCACTTATAGAAACACATAATTTAAAAGCCAACCCAGAGAAATGTGAACATAAATTCAAACACAAATAGATTGAGCGAGATCTGGTTCTTTAGCTGATTAAACGCACCAAAATTAAAATGGTCAGAGATGATTACCTCGAGAAAGAGAGAAATGGTGGATCTGAAAGCTTCACTGGGTTCCACTCGATCTCAAAACCTACGAGTGGCTGAAATGGATTGAATGCGAAGGGTCAGAGTGGTTTTACGCAGCGAAATGAAAACTATAGATAAAGTGGTACACCCACAGAGAGAGATAGAGAGAAAGAGAGATTATTACAATTAAAAAGATGCAAAAATATCTTTGCTGGAAACACTTTGGCACCACTTTGTCTCGTTCAACGGCTCAAATACGCGGCTTTCTATCTGGGGAACTTTGTTGAGGGCGAAGACACGCTGACCTCTTTCTGCCATTGTGGGGGCAGACTTTCTTTACTTTTAACTTTTACCTCGTAGAACATCGTTAATGCGGTTTCAAATTTCAATATAGTTTTACTCCAAATTTTATGGATTATTATTTATTTATTTATTTCCAATTCAGGCTATGATTGTTATATTGAAACGGTAATTTCTTAACAATATAAATTAGTATTATAAGAGATTGAATAAAGATTTTTATTTTATTTTATGAAAACAGAATAATGATAAAATAAAATAAAAAAATTAATTCTTTTAGGGTGGCCTACTACTCTCACGAATAATAAAAGTTTTTTTTTTTTTTTTTAATCTTTGAAGGAAATGAGAGAATGAAAATATGGTATTTCCCCAAATTAAGCAAAATTTATGTCAATGAAAATAGTTTTCGTATTTTGATAATGTTTTCTTTTCTGTTTTGAATTGTTTATTTATGTCTTTGGCTTAAAACAGAAAACAAATGACAAAAAAGCAAAATCATTAACAAACAACTCATAACACAAAATATTTAATAATACATTTACGTTTAAAAAGTATTCTTCTTATCAAAAGAGTGAAATGTCTTTTTAACTCTTGAACAATGAAATTACAAAAATAAATATATAATAACCAAATCATGTATATACTCATTCAAATAAAGAAGAAAAAAAAGGGTGGGGGAGGGGGGAAACTACATTCATTTCCATCTATCTACCACTTAATTTGTTATATTTTCTCAATCTTTCAATTTAATTAATGTATCATAATAATCTACAATTGAGATTACAATACTCTTTTCACAACTCAAAATAATAAAAATACCTATCATATCATCAAAACAATTTGCATTATACTTTATATGTCAAAGGAAGAATATTAAGTCATCGACTATCAATTTTTGACATAATTTACGAACCAGGCATGAAATTAGTTGGCTAATGTTAAAGGGTTTGACCAATTTAATAAAATTAATTGGGTTATAATTGACTTATCAAGTATTATACATTGACACAACTTGCAAAATTGACATAAACCCGACTTGACATTAACATATTAGAAATGATAAATCCTACTTGTTTAATTAAATAAATCGAATTATAATTTATTTATATAATCTTATATTAATGCATCGACAACCTAACCACAACAATCGAAGGCGGCCTCGCTAACACTAACAACATGAGGGAATGTTTTTTTATTTTTTAATTTTTTATTGTAAGATGATGAAGGAATGTTGATTATTAATGTTGTTGGAACATTTTATGGTGCATTAGGAGATGCCGGGGCACGCGCTGGTATATATGATTGAGCTGGACGAATGACGATGATGACCTTTTATTACCTGAGAGCACGTAAAGTAAACCTGGTTGGCGTGTCATGTGATTGCCTTTATATATCTCCACACATAATCCTCAAGGAATCCACGTTTTCTAGGCATGTCAACGCTTTCCTCTAAATTTAATTTAATTTTTTTATTAACTTGTTATTGGTCCCAAATAGATAGGAGAATCATATGTTATTATATTAAAAATGTATACGATAATTAAGAATACAAGTAAAATTCATATGTATTTTAAACATGTGTTAGTTTAATAGGCTTAGGTAAAATAACTTTATTTAACCTAATTTAGAGAAAATGTCATCCGAGCATTGCATGGTACATGATCACTTTTTCATCAAAACAGACTAGCGACTCTAATGTAGGAGTTTAAATGCAATAAAATTGTAAATTGATATATCTAAATGTCACAACTGTCAGTTTATAATGTTAAAAAAAAAAAAAAAAATTGTTAATCCAAAGAACCAAAGTATATTTATCAAAATATATATACAAGAAGGGTTGGATCACCCCTACATTGACACTAGTACAAATATTACAATGTACAAACAGATTAAGCTACAAAATAGGGAATGGGTTTATGAATAGCACAACCCAATATTAAGGGGTGCACAAAAGTGGCAGTTTGTGAGACAAAACAAACGGTGAATTATCGTAAGAGACACCCGTGATAACAGTAAGAAGAATGACAATATCATATCAGTAAAGTGAAATAAAAGTATAGATTGTAAAAATTTGTGTACTTATTATTTCTATGGAATTCCTGTACCCATTAGTAGGCATGTCAATTTCATGTTTGCATGTTGAGTTCGGGTTGTATCAAGACAAGGGTTAGAGTTAGAATCCTCAACCCTAACTTGTTAATTTCACGTTAAGTTTATGTTAATTTTGTAGGTTGTGTAACCAATTGTTAACCTTAAATGTTATGTATCAAGTATAGGTCATGTCGAAACATAAGTATAAAAATAGTCAATCATACATCGATCAATTTAGTTAAATCGGTTGTACTCTTTATCTTAACCCAGTAATTTTGTATTTAATTAATATGGAGATGGGTGTTCCTTATTTTCATAACATCTACGACGGCTTTAATGACTGTCGTTTTGTAGTACCTCCCAAAGCAAAAGGATCTTTTTCCGCCAAACCAAACCGAGTGAGTGAGGATTCGACTGAGTCAAAAATGTCGAACTCGTTCTCCGACCTCCACGACCTTCTCATTCAGTAAGCTCTCTCTCTCTCTCTCTCTCTCTCTCTCTCTCTCTCTCTCTCAAATTTCTCTCGCTAACATTTAATCTGTGATTGTTTTCAAGGTTATCGGAGCCTATAACGGAGTTTCTCTCCAAAACCCACTACACGCCACCAGAGGGCTCCAACATCTCCGTCAAAACCCTAATCGAACCCCTTTTCCCACACAAAACCTCACCACCAAACCCTAGCATTTCCGAAGCCCAAATCCGCGCTTCAATCAGAGACTTCACCCTAGCTTGCGCCTTGATATCCTCCTCCCAGTCCTCAACCCACGAGCTCCTCTTATGGATCCCCCAACACCTCTCCATCTCAGCAGACTCGGCCTTTCGCGAGCTCTCAAAAGCTTATTGCGGCGTTTTCACCGAGGAAAATGCGAAGAGGATTGGAGAGTTGGGTGTGGATTGTGTTTCGATGCCTGAGGAGAAGAGGCTAGTGGTGGAGTTGATGCCTGAGGTGCTGCTATTGTTGAAGGAAAGGATTAAGGAGAGTTCGATCGATAAGTCGGACGAAGTCCACGAGGTCTCGGCGGCGTCGGCTAATGTTCCGGTAGGGTTCGCCGTTGTGGCAGCTTATCAGTTCAGATGGTTTGTGACTCAGGTTTGTGTTGCTTTGGGCGTTCTTTTTGAATTTCAAAGATTTGAGGTATAATATTACATGTTGGTGTTTGGTGGTCATGTGGGCTTAGTTACAACTCTTGGTTTTTTTTGGTAGGTTGGTTATCCTTATTTGGGAAAGTTGTGCGCTATGGTGATTCCTTCTGCATTGACTGCGCTAGATCATTGGTCGCCGGAGGTGAAAGTATGTGCAATTTCATTGGTTACAAAGTCTTCTGTTTGGATTATAGACTTCATTATTTGAAGCTTCAAGTTTGTTTCAAATTTCAATCGTGTTTCAAAATGGGAAGCAAGAGCTGTTGTTAGAGTGATAAATGTCCTCATGTTGGTTTTCTCATGAAGTAGGGAAGAGGGTTTACCCAATTAAAAGTGTGGCGTGATTACTTTGTTTCATTTTTTTTTCCTTTCAATGAGCTCTGGCTTAAATGACACTTCCTCTGCCTCTTAAGAATGGAGTAGAGGGCGAGATTGGGGTTTTAAAACCTACTGGATGCGTGTATAACCTCTGCCCCATTTTTTTGTAAATTTTTTTTTGGAGCGATTTAAAGTTCTATAGTTATTTGTATTATATTTGTGTCCTTATGGACAACAGTAGTAAGCAATTGAAATTCCTGCTTCATGTTAGTTAGGAGATTGATAAACTGTAAGTGGAAGAACTTGTTGGAAGGAATGCAAAATAAGTAAATTGATGTGTCATAGTGGGTGGATAATCCCCTCTTCTCCTGTATTCAGGGGCAGGGCATGGTTAGCCTTACACATCTTGCAAAAAATGTTGATGCTGCTGAGCTTGGTTGTTATGGGGATGTGCTTCTTGATGCATGCTGCCAGAATATTGCTTCTAGTGATGAGATATGGCCCCATGTAGTTGAGATGTCAGCACTTCTTGTGACTTGTACTCAGAAGGGAAATCCTCGTAGCCCATGGTATACTTAATTATCTATATTCCTTTACTTCTTGACTGTTATTGCTAATGAGTTTTTCAGGTGTTGTTTTGAAACTGAAAGAACATAGACCAGGTTGATAGTTATTATAATAATGGATGGTGATGTCTTCATGGGGAACATTATTTGTGAAACTGAAATCATGGCTATGGTTCTGACAAAGAATTTGGATAAGAATTATGATAAGTTTTGCAAAAGAAGACTCTCTTTGGTATTATTCTAGTTAATAATCAGTTAGAACGGCAAGAATGTCTTCTTTTTTTCCCCCTGTAAGTTAAGTAAACAGTGCAAACTCTTTCTAAATTGACCAGCGATAGTGGGTCTGTTTAAATTTTTTTGCTTATGTAATCTCCTGGACTTCCATAGTCAAACAGTAACTGTGTAGACTTTCTAGCACCCTTTCTGGATACAC
Source organism: Corylus avellana (assembly GCF_965113065.1). NCBI lineage: Eukaryota > Viridiplantae > Streptophyta > Magnoliopsida > Fagales > Betulaceae > Corylus > Corylus avellana. Next base: position 28,942,850 of record NC_142495.1, read on the forward strand.
TGCATTAGAGATAGTAGTTCTTAGTTTGTGTCTTGCTGATTTGTTTGTACTTTTAATCTTAGATTTTGTAGAGTTGAATAGGGATTACAAATAGATTACACTATGCTGCTGTATGATGCAGGGTTAGAGATCTTGTCAACCAGCCTGCGTATATGTAAAACATATTTATGTTGAGATTGCTCATGATATATATATATATATACATGTCTATACACAATATATATATATATTGTGTATAGACATGTATATTATCATCCAATTCGTTATAGAAATTAGTGTTTGCTTATTATCATATACTTGTTCTTTAGGTTTGAAAGGATGTTAAATGAGATGTTAAGTCACTTGGAGCGGCAACCAAGGAACAAGGAGCGCCGTATTGCATGGCTCAAATATATCGAGCCAGTTTTGACTGGTGTTGGTCTTGTGTTATTAGCGCATTTTAGTCGTATTTTTCCACTTTTCCTTAAGTGGATGCATGCTGATGATGACGAGACTGTCAAACTGGTGAGAAAGAATTTAATCTTCTTTTGACATTTAGCATAAGATTTCACAAGCTTTTCTTTTCCTGGGTTCTTTCTTTTTTTGGGAGGGGAGGGGGCGGTTGGTCACTGTCTGATGTCATTTTGTTAGCATGAAGACGGGTTTGGGATCCTTGTCTTCCGGTAACACAATAATGAAGTTTTACCACCTTCACTAGGTGGCGTTTTCAATATCTACATTTCAATTATAAATTCTGATGATAGATCTTCTTGGGTCCTTGTTTCATGCTCAGTCTAACTATAGGCAGGAATAGTATTGGACTTTGCTATGGAAGAGTGAACTACCTAGCAAAAGCTATTTGTCTGTTTTTTCAATGTGCAGTCGTCATTTGGCCTTTTGCATCTTGTATTGTCAATGCATAGCATCATACTTGTCTTTGTTAAGATAAATATTTTTCAAGAAACAATTCTTCAAGAGATCCTTGTTAGTCCAAAGTTCCTTCTTAGGTTCTTATTGACTCGGCCATTTAAAGTTCAGGCATTTCGTTCATAACATAATTGAACATGTAATTGTCCATTATCCTCTTTTGTGCTTTTCATTGACAAATTAGTCTAGGGCAAACCTAGCATAATTTTCTGGAGCTGATGTTGTTGGATGTAGTAAGAGATGCACCATTTCTCAATTCCTTAATTGTTTGCAGGTTTTGGAAAGGATCCAGACTATTTTAAGGTTAACGTGGATAAGGAACACACCATATATTGGAAGGTAAACTACTAGGTAATTATGCTTCATCATCCAAAAGAAAGTACAATTAGGCAGCATTTGGAAGTTCCCTGAAACATTGTCATTCTGTTGTCTTGCTTGCAATATGAATATATAAGTTGATAGTGTACAACATCACAATATGAGGAAAGAATATGTGGGGTTTAATCACTGATTTTTTTCTTAAGGATGTTTAGAAAGTACTTCAGTTCAACAATCGCTTCTAGATAGGCAGCTAGTGATTGTTTAAGTGACAATTAGAAGTAAGTTCTCAGTGAACTTTCTTCCAAACACATACTTAATTGCTTTAACCTTGAATAGGAAGTAATTTTTTTTAGTTTCATACATCCTTCTTCAAATCCTATCTAATGTAGAACAGAAACTTTTGGTGTCAGGTTGGTCGATGAACTCACAGTATTGTATAAAGAGGCAGCATTGAAAAAGGCTCGCGAAGAAGTCAGAGCACATATTCTTCAGATATTGTGCTTACTCCAGCAGTAAGAATCCTGTTATGATTTTTCATGATAATAGAGTATGAACAGAATTTCTTTGTTCATCTTTGATTTGTTTTGGTGATACTTTTTCCTGTAATCCCAAAGATGCAAAGGCGTGCAATTCGAAGCAGCCTGGGGCAAGCACAAGGATGATCCAAATTTGACAAATCTCGAGTCATCTTTAAGTGGTAGAGACAAAACAACGGTAAAGATTAAGCCCTTTGTTGCTGCACATGAATGACAATCGCAGTGCAGTGCAATTTTCACAACAGGGTTCAAAGCCATTGAGAGCTCTCACTTGGCCCATAATGTGGGAAAAAGCAATTTGCCGAAGATGGGGGGAAGGGATATGCAGCTGGCTTATTGAGTTCCATTTCCTTCAATCTTTCCGAGCATGTTCATGTAGTTACGAGCTACTAATTTAATTTGCGAGATTTTATGGTGCTAACATATTTCAAGCACAAGCGGCAAGCCCATGTACATTTGCTTACGTGCTACTGAACTTATTAATTGTTTTGAGCAAAGATTAAAATACCATCAACATATTTCAGGCATGGCATTTTTCATAAGTTTATCATAATGTTAACCAACCCGTGCATAATTTAGCTTAATGGACGGCCTCTACTAATTAGAGTGGAGGCATTTTTAATGCAGACATGTTTAAAAAAAAAAAAAAAGAAAAGGGAATATTAACGAGGGAGGGAGGGTGGCAGGGGGGGAGAGTATCTAGAGACGAGCCTAACGAAATTCATAACCGCCCTTCACTGAAAAAAACGACCTGAACGGCTTAACCTCCTCCTGGCTCCATTGAAGTCACACAATTTCAAAACCCCATGAAATCCCTCCAAAACTCTCTCTTTCTCTCTCTCTCTCTCTCTCAACAGCCAACTAACCACACCACATGGCTCCTTCTCTCTCCTCCTCCTCCTTCTTCAGCCTCGCACTCTCCTTCCACTTCCTCTCTCTCCTCCCAACCACCGCCTCGCTCACCAACCTGGGCGTCACCTACTTCACCCCCGTAACCATGCCCAAGCCGCCGCCACAGGACCACATCCCCGCCGCTGTCTCCTCCCTCGGCCTCACCACCATCCGCATCCTGAGCCCCGACCCAGCCCTCACCCGCGCCTTCACCTACACAAACACCACCCTCATCCTCACCATTCCCAACCTCTTCGTCCCGCCTATCGCCGCCAACCGCTCCAACGCCCTCCGCTGGCTCTACATCCACGTCGTCCCCTTCTACCCGCGCGCCAAGATCGCCGCCATCTCCGTCGGCAATGACTTCCTCTCCGCCTCCCCACCTGGCGCTCTCTCCTCCGCATCCATCCTCCTCCCCGCCATTCGCAACATCCACCTGGCGCTCCGCGACCTCGGCATCCGTAGGATCTCCGTATCCACCTCCTTCTCCTTCGTGAACCTCGTCACGACGGCGTTTCCACCCTCCTCGGCCGAGTTCCGCCCCCCGGTCTCGGAGACTCTCATCAAGCCGTTGCTTCAGTTCCTCAGGGACACTAACTCCTCCTTCTTGATCAACATCTTTCCCTACAACGTGTACCGTTTGAACGCCGAGATTCCCATTGGGTTCGCTCTGTTCCAGAAACACTCGTTCAATTTTCGCGACGATTTGGTCACCGGCGTTCGATATCGGAATCTTTTTGATATGATGGTCGATGCGGCGATTAGCGCCATGGCCGTGGCTGGATATGAGAACATTCCGGTGGTTGTGGCCGAGACCGGGTGGCCGAGCTCCGGCGGGGAAGCCAGTGAGGTCGATGCCAACCCAGCCTACGCCGAGATGTACCTTAAGGGCCTGGTGGCGCATTTGAGATCGGGAGTTGGAACGCCGTTGAGGAAGGAAGGAGTGGCGGAGGCTTACATATACGAGCTGTTCGACGATGAGGATCAGGCGATGAGTCGGCCTAAGCGGAACTGGGGGATTCTGCACCCCAACATGACCAAGAAGTACAAGATTGACTTCTCTGGGTCACTCAGGACCGGTGAGGGGTATGCTTTGGTGAGAGTTGGGCTAATTTTCTTGGTCTTTGCTCTCTTGCATTTGCTCAGCTTTTGATACTCTGTTTCTTCGGTGACGGCCTGCATTTGAAAGCTCCTTTGAGTAATGGGATTTCGTTGCGGGTTGTTGATGCATGCTGATCTCTTTGCTGTAAAGATCGATGATACATTCTTTGTCTCTGTCGGCTCAGGTTTTCCGGTTTCTTTCCGGAAGCTGGTGACCCTAACTCTCTCTTCATGCATATATAGATGCCTAAAAGCTCTCTATTCGAGTTGGTGATCGATGTACATTTGATAAAAAGAATTCAATTGAAATGTGGTTTATGTTTCGCACTAAAATTCTGTGTTCTTGTATTATCATTTTAAGCATGACTTACTAGTGCTAAAGCATACTAACTGTGATTACCTACCTTCCTTCAACTCTGCAATGGCTGCAGTTGGGTAACCAAAAAATATGATTTCTGTGTTAATGGCTTCTGGATATTTGTTCCATGCTTAATGCATGTAATAATGCATTCATCGCGAAGGGATCCTTCCTATTTGCTCATTCTTCACGTATTGCTAATCTTTAGTCCTTTTCACACGTGGCAAAATCTTAGACCCTAGCTCACAACCTTGGGCTTCTTTTTTAAATATAATTAGGTTAGATTTCTCAGTTTTGCTAATTTTAAGTTTTTAACCATGCCCTCATCTTCTTTTCTATATATATATATATATATATATTTTGGTGGCATTTTATGATGTGACCTTTTTTTTGATTCATCGAAATATGTGTATGGCCCGATGAGTCGCAAAATTATTGAATACGAAGAATATTCTGTTATAAAAGTTATTGAAAAGTTAGAGAAAGAGAGTGATTTGATAACGAATTAAACCTTAATTATCGCTTTGATAGGGTTGAATCTTAAAAATTGATTTAATAAAGCGATGAAAAGGGCCTATGTGAATACTATTACATCAAATAAAAGAGATGAAAATATAGTTCACAGCTTTACTGGTTGATACAGTCTTTTTCCAAACAGGGCCAAAAAAAAAAAAAAAAAAAGAAATTCCACCTAATAGTCATTTTATCTCCAAAAAATCATCTTAGGCCACGTCCTTGTGTTTGGGCCTTTTCCTTTTTTTCATTTATGTTCTGAGTGGCCCAAAAAGTAAGAAAGGGAAATGGCTTAAAGTAGTTCATGTCCCCGCAAAAATCTTCAGCCTCAGGTCTTTTCTTTGTTTCACTCCCTGTTTTCGCGTTTGAGGAGCGCTCAGGAACTGCCATCACCTTTCTTCTCAAAGCTCGGTCCGGACAAACATGCGGTCCTTTTGAATGCAGGTATTTCTTCTTTATGCAAAAATCTGCAAAATGGGTTTCTTTCTGATTGCTTATCTAATTCATATAGCTTACTTTGAGGACTGGCGCAATGGCTCTTTTTTTTTTTTTTTTTTTTTTTTGTTCCACTATTGATTCATAGAATGATACAATTTGTCAATTTATAAGATCACTCCATTTGAGATTCATGGAGATTGTTTCAGACATACAAACACACATAGAGACATTTATGTATATATGTGAAAACAAATGGGAAATTGTGTGTAGGAGTCCCACAATCTCTCTCTCTTTAGGCTTTGCTTTGGGTTAAACCTATGCCTCCACCTGGGTATTGAAGTTTTCAATTTTTCATTACATGGGTCCAAAAATGTTGTTGAACTGAAACCCAAGTTCTTATGAGGTTTATTCATTTCTTCTAGTCGGGTTTTTTATTTTTTATTTTATTTTATTTTATATATGTTTCAAAATATAATAAAAAATAAAAAATTATTAGGATTCCAGTGTTATCTATGAACCCTACAGGGGAGAACATAACTATAGTTGTTTGCTAAGGTAGCCGTTAATTATCCGAGTCTAAATTATTTTAATTGTTTCAAATTTTTTTATTATTTTAATTTTCTTTTTTGAGTCTTTTTCTCCTAGCGCTCTATATATATTGCAAAGTTGGCTGGTTTTATGGTAGACTATTAACTCGACATGGTAAGAAATTCCCAGGTTTCCAACTTTTAGTTACTCTTTCTATTTGTCAATACTTCAGCAATGATAGTCTTTTGGGTTCTTAGCTGTTGAAATCTGATAGTACTTGCAAAGAAGGGTACATTTCTTGTGTATAAGTTATTTTTAGTTTTACCTGCAAGGGTTAGCTTGAATGGTTACTCGTTTGGTGTAAATACGACGAGCTCAGCTGTTCGAGTCTCCTCAATTACCCAATACACGGTTGTTACGGGCGAGATTGTGTATCCAGGGTTTATCCAACAATGATGGGTCTCAAAGGGGCCCTGCCTTGAAGGGGTTCCTCCTCATTTTTTTTTTTTTAAAAAAAGGTTCTTTTTAGTTTCAAAATTATTTCGCGTTCATTTAATTTTTGCTAATTTTTAAATACATTGTGGATGTGGTTTGAATTTGGGCCGGGGGATCACAGTGATAGTGAATTGGTTAGGGTTTTTACTGATATTTTAATTCTATCATGCATGTGGAGTCTACCAGAAGAATTGCAATTGAAGAAAGTATGTCTCACTTACCAACTGGAAAAGCCACATGGACACCTGCCTTCCACAAAATATTTCTTGATTTATGTATTGAACAAACATTAAAGGGTAATAAGCCTGGGACGCATTTTACTAAGGAGGGTTGGAGGAATATCGTCGAATCATTTTATGAAAAGACTGGTTCGATGTATGATAAGAAACAAATGAAGAATCACTGGTCATTAACCAAGGAACAATGGAAAGTCTGGATTAAGCTGATCGGTGATAGTAGTATGAAATGGGATCCAGAAACCAAGCTATTGGGTGCTAGCAACGAAGACTGGACCAACTATATAAAGGTAGGATTACTCACTTCACAGTGTGTAATGGTATATTAGTAGAGACTGCTGAATGTTCTTGACGTATTCCAGATTTGTGATAACATAGTGGTTTTGTCATAGGCAAACCCAGAAGCTGCACAATTTCGATATAAGGAACTCCAGTTTACTGACAAATTGGAAATTGTTTTTGATGGAACAATAAATGCTGGAGACATTGAAGCTTCGTCTAGGCGTAAGAGGCAGAATGGTAGTTTGACCTCCTCGCTTTTGCGCAGGAAAGAGCAAATAATAATGACACCAGATTGGAAGAATGAGCATCTATGTGATGATGAAACGAGGAGTGCTCTTATGGTTCAGTCTACTCAGGGCACAACAATTGCAAGTGAACAAAGTATGTCTAGCTCATCCCCTCGAAGGGCAAAAGCCATTTGGACGCCTGCCACCCACAAAATATTCATTGATCTATGTCTAGAACAGACATTAAAGGGGAATAAACCAGGAACACATTTTACTAAGCAGGGTTGGAGCAACATTGTTGAATCATTTCAGAAAAAAACTGGTCTGGATTATGAAAGATTACAACTAAAGAATCATTGGGATATTACTAAGGAACACTGGAAAGTCTGGTCTAAGCTAATTGGCACTAGTAGTATGAAGTGGGATCCTAACACCAACCAATTTGGTGCAAGTGAAGAAGACTGGGAAAATTATTTACAGGTTTGCTTAATGAATGAACTATAGCTGTTTCTATTTAATTTAAAAACTTAGGGAGGATCTGCATGAATTTTAGATTGATTGTTGCAGGCAAACCCAGAAGCCGCACAATTCCGCTTTAGGGAACTTGAGCTTGCTGACAAACTGGAGACCATCTTTGATGCAATGACAGTTATTGGAGAGTTCGAACCTGCTAGTCAGCGTAGGAAGTATAATGATGCTTTGACAACATCTTGGTTACATTACAAAGAACCAGCTATACCGAAGCCAGATGAGAAAACTGAGCCACTCTATGATGCTGTTGAATCAAGAGATGCTGTAATGATTCAGAGAAGTGCTCAAAGAGTTCCATCTACACAGGGCAAACTCAGTTACAGCATTGGGGAGTGCATCGACTGTCTTGATGGGATGGAGGAAATTGAACAAGGAAGTGACCTCTACTTGTTTGCCTTGGACATATTCCTGAAGAAGGAATACAGGGAAGTTTTTCTTCAACTTAAGAAACCTAGTGTAAGGATTGCATGGTTGCAGCGCTTGCAATCACTTGGTCCACCTTTGTAATACCATGCTTTTTCCTTTTTCTTTGGTGCGGATAATAGGTAGTTTTTGGATATGAGTAGCAATTATAAAGTGGTTGTTCTGTACAGTCAAATGGTGGAAGATTTGTATTTTATGTGCTTACACATTGAATTATGTAGTGGTCTTTCTATATGAGCATTTAATCATTAATTGTATGCTTACTGTAATTTTTATCTAATTGGCTGAAAGCTAGCATGATTTGCACTTTTCACTTCATAATAGCTGCACGGTATATAAAGCTGGATTCCCAAGGCTTCTTGAATAAAAGAATATTTGTCCTTAAAAGAACGTAATTTTTTATATGCATTTTTAAAAAATGTATATAAGAATCACATGTTCTATTAAAAATGCATGTAGAAATCATATGTTTTGAAGATAGATGAAAGTTTAACAAGTTCTTCAACTTAGTTTGAAGGAAAACTGTCCTTTTGTGAATGCCATTGCCCTCTTCCACTCTGTTCTTTCATGCACAAAACCTCTCCCCAACTTGATAGCCCTGCCATTTATTCTCATTCTCACGTACTGCTAATTGTTGCAAGCAGCAGCAGCAGCAAGATTTTGGTTGAATTCTTCATTAATTTCTAAGCGAACTCACATAAGACATAAACTTAATGAACAGTAAAAATCATAAAGTAAAAATCTGATGTGGCTGAACAGAGTTTACAATCTAAGACTCTCAAAGGATTAATACAAGAACAAAAATCCGACAGTTCCACCTTTGAACATGATCTATTCTGGAACAGATTTCCCAATTTGACGCTCCAAATTGTAATATATAGCATTCGGAAGCTTAAAAATACGCTTTCCTAAATATGGGCCCGTTAAAGCATCCATGTGGCTGCTTATCACACCTGCTATATGGAAGCCAGATTTCTGCATCACTGCCCTTCGTCTGGAAAAGTATTCACAGCTATCCATATGCACTTCATCATCCGATCTGCATCAGCGCCAACTAGTTAAACCGACGGCATTGGTGGCATCAAATATGAAATGCAGTTTCAAGGTACCATACGCCCAACTAAGCAAAAAGAAATAGACAATCACCTAACAGACTTGGAAGATATTTTATTGGCATGCTTCATTGGAGATTTATATGTAGCTACTAAGTTATGGGCAGGGCACAAAATTTCTCTCGTCTCATAAATAGTTTGATACCATCGAAAAATTCAACCCATAAGTTTCGAGAAATATTTCGTATGAGAGAACAATATTCAAAAATGCTCACTGGGTAATCTCAATTGCTTTCTCCATCACAACAGTCCTGATAATGAAACATTCAAACCCCTCCCTCCTCTCTTTTGCAATATCAACTCCTCAAAAACAATTCATAATGTACCACAACATTATGTAGAAATAAATAGCCTTGCATGTAGTCTATGACATCGTTTTGCATATGGAAGACTACAACCGCAATTACCAGATTATAATAAAAATTAAAGACAAAGAAGCCTTGAACTTTTTCTGCTAAAAACCTGATAATTAGCAATTTGACCTAAAGGGTTTAAAGAAATGAACATAATAACAATACCTCATAATCAATGAAGTCCAACCACTATATCCTGCAGAAAGAAGATGCCCTACAGTGGCATTCTGTTGTCTCTGAGACTTTCTTGATAACAAAATTAAAGGCCACCCACTAGCTTGAAGTTTCATGTATAATCTAAAGATAAGCAGGTGCTTCAGATGCTTAGCCTCTTCAATACAATCACTACAACTGAACTGATCAAATCTGTACCAAACAGAAACATTTTAGTCTCAAGTCAAATATAACAACATAGATCGAGATTGGAAAGGCATTAGATATGAATTTTCTACAATAGGAGTTAAATCAATATCAGATATAACGAAATTTCTGAATTTGAACACTAGAGCAACATTTCTAGGTTAACAGACCCATAGAAATAACCATTTCTTCCTGCCTTGTGGCGGAGGGCTTAAGTGCAGATTTTAATTTCAAGATATAAAACGAGGGTGGCAAACGGAGCTGGTAGCACATGAAAATTTAAAACAAGGTAAGTTGCTTTGCTATTCCATTTTCCAGAGTATATGTCCTCCCTTAAAAAACATTAGCAATAGCACAAAGAACCATTGCAATCAAGGGAAAAAGACAAAGAGGGGCACTTATTAAGAAATATATATAAAAAAGAAAATAAAATAAAAAGAGGGCATTAAATGGGAAGAAGCGAGGGGAAATAAGCAAAGAAATGGCAGAACTTCGGTTTCAAATGTTCAGTAATTGTAATAGACAAAAGATGTTCATTTTCTTTAGGAGACTTGTGACTGACTTGAACGGGCACTTTAGGACAACCAACTTAACTGTACATGAGGACAATAACATGTTAAAGAACTCTAAGTGGAGTTAAAGATCCAACATGTGAACACCAATCAAAACCTGACATGAAATCGGGAAAATACATAACAGAAGACGTGAAATATTAAAAGAAAATTACCTGTGCATTAATGGATTGATATGGTGAAGATTTGAGGAAAGAATGTCATCTATGTCAATTAATACAACATCCAGAACATTGTTTAGCGGCATAATGCTACTGAAATAGTTCTCAACCACCAGCATAGTAGCATTTAAATCTCTCGCATATTGACCTACTCTAATATACTGGCTAGCAAAATCCCTGCAAATTGAAGGGAATTCATCTGCTTCCAAGCTGTTGAGCTCTGCATACAGAGCAAAAATCTTGCAATCATTGTAATCATCACTTGGTTTCTGAATTTCAACAACTCCTGAACTCTTACTTTGGCAAGATTGCAACATTACTGTTAATGCAATCAGCAAAGTGATTAATAAAACCCCAACAGTTACAAGGCCAGCAATGAAGATTGTTGCAGCAAAAGATGTCATGTAGAACCCTGACTCCATCACATAACGACTTCCCATCTCCGTGCCTAAGGAAAATGAATGGGATTGGAAGTTTATCAAAATTAAGCCCAAAATATTAGTAAAAACATAATTTAGCCTCAATTATAACATGTCAAATAGTCTAACAATTGCAGGCTATTTTTGAATCAGCGCAAGAAGCTCATTATCCAACTTCACATTGATGGTTCATCAGTTTCATACAAATTTCAACTTTGAAAACAAATTTAAAGAGAGCTTAAGGTCTTAGGTCCATGGTGAGAACACTCTGAAAAGAAATGACAAGCAAGAGAAGGTATCACATACCGGAATTTTCTCTATTGGAGAGACTCCGCGCGGAGTACTCCCGCTCCATTTGATGGCCATATGCAGACATGGTTTCTGACTCAATCAGCAATCATTGGCCACAATTAGTATGCACAGAAAATTCTTTCGATCCCTTCTGGAAGATAGAAGGCCACCTGTAATCACAAAAATCAAACTCAGTCAAGCACCAGCCTCATTTGAGCGATACAGTCATAAATATGGAGGAATAAGTACTCTTATAACTTAAACATTAACATCTGAACGAAAACATAACTTACAATCAGCTTCATTTACCATGCTAAGAGCTATTATATTATTACCCCATCTCAATTTCTTTGACTATAACATTTATACCAGAAAACAAAGAGAATTTTTTCCATTTCAAAATAGATGACATGATTTCAAATGACACAATTATTAAAATAAATAAATAAATATAATGATCATCCTAAAATTTTGATAAGTATATTATTTAAAAAATAATAATAATAATTAGAATAATATTGAAAAATCGAAAAAGTATGAACTTCTATTTTTGTTAAGTTTCATATATTCAGAGACATCATAAACGTTATCATCCGAGTGATTAAGTAGAAATTGTTATAGACCTTCTCATCCTACGCGGATAAAATAATACAGAGACCAATTGCAATGAGCCAAAAAGAAAAAAGAAAAAAAAAAAAAATATATATATATATATATATATATATATATATCAATTTTCTAACAAAATTATACTTTCTCAGATCTCTACCTTATTCAATATAGGCCCAGCAGTCTAATTTCCAGCACCCAACCAGAGAAAATACATTGAACTTGACCATTTTTAACCACGTGATCATCCATCACAATACAAACAACATAAAATCATGAACTGGGTCCCTAAGACACTGAGCTGATCATGTCATCGCATTGGTCAAAAGAAAATAAAAAACTGAGATAAACCCACTTCTTTTCTTCTCCAGCAAAGTTTGTTCCAACAAAACTCCATAAGTCACTGAGTAAAACAGACACTAGAAGCTAACCAATCAATCAAAACTAAAGCGAGAGAGAGAGAGTACCGGAGAGAGACATTGATGAAGAGGTGATTTCTGGAAGAGGGCAGACGATAAGAAGAAGTAAGCACTAGAAAACTCCAGGACAGATATTTCACCATTATCTCTCTCTCCCTCTGTCGGTCTCTCTCAGGAACGAAGCTTCCTTTTCAGGATTTTTTTTTTTTTTTTTTTTTTTTTTTTTCCATTATTGATTGAGAGGTGCCTGAAAATGCTTTTCAAACTTGTTGATGATGCGGACATGAACGGTCCAGATTAAAACAATTGCATCCAGTGTAAAATATACAGGATCGCGATCCCGATCCTATCACGATGTCTGTAGTGGGGACTCCTTACGAAAATGATGTATAGCTAACCGAGATTCCGATTTTCAATTTTCCGATCCTATTGCCTCTTTTTTTTTTTTTTTCTTTTTTTGACCTACATTCCCTCTACGTCAAATTGTCTAAATTATATACAACTTAAATTTACAAGGTCAATTGTTCATAATCTCCTATTTGTGATCCTAAAATTCCACATTTTAAGTGTTGAAGTAAAACTATGGCTCGAATGGTTTTCGTTCGTATAAATCCCTCTTAGGCAGTCCCTGCGGGTTGGTGTTACTATAGTCATACTTCAGATAGAATAGCTACAATTAGTCTCTCCTTCTAACATTTTTTATTAAAAAAAAAAAAAAAAAAAACTTTAATGGCACTTTTTTTTTTTTTTTTTTTCCTTCTTTTTTTGACCACCAGTCCACCCTTTACTTAACGGGTTTGTGATTTGATTATGGACTTTCTTTTGGACTCAATCTATCAGCAAACTGACTTTATGTCTTTTTCCTAAACCTTTCAAAATTAAAGTAACCAAAATCAAGCTTATGGATCAAGTTACGTTAGTTTACACCAAACAAATGCATTTGGACAACAAAAGGTTTGCTCAGTGGAAAAGGTTCGGATTTAAATTTTACATCTAACAATATAGTCATATCATTTAAAATGATTAAAAATCGGATGTTATTCCAGGCTGTCTCATTTGGGAATATGATTTTCGAAGTTGGCAGTGTAATTATGTTAAGAAAACGTATAGGATTTCTCAGCACTACTTTATAATTCAATATTCAGAATCTTGGTTTTGTCCCCTTCCCGAAAAATTAGCATTCAGACTACAGTAATCAAGAACCTACACTATTTTATAATGAAAAATAATTGGTGTTTCTCTATATTTCACCCATCTAATCTTACAAATCAACCATTTAATTTTTTTAAAAAAAATTTTGGAGGGGGAAGAGAACTAATATCACCAGCGAGAGAAAGATTGTGATTATATTTGGATCAAAATTGCCTACAAAATTTCGACCCACTTGGCCATTCAAACACATGAGAAACAATCAATTCAGTTACAGTTGCCCATTCTTTTATCAGGAGACAAATTATTCTTTTCCTCATTTCCAACAAAATTAACATTTCCAATAAATCACGTTTTACCTGATCATTGATTGATTTATGGGGCACTGAAGATTCGTCCAGTAGTGCAACAATGCCCTGTAGTAAACCATTAAATACCTTGTTGAGCTCATTCAACTATTAGTTTTCAAAGACCACCACGCCATTCACCAAATTCACAGCTATGTCTACAGTCCTGGCCAATTCAACGGCTGCCCCAACATAGCTATGTGGTGTTAATTTCAACAGATTGGTCTTTGCTTCTTCAGGTAAATCCAAGCCCTTGATAAACTCTGTTATACTTTCTTTAGTAACTGCTCTTCCTCTTGTTAGCTCCTTTAGCTTCTCATATGGTTCAGGAACACCATATCTTCGCATAACCTATATTCAAGTTAGCAAATGGTGTGTTATTACGTAGCATATTTGGGAGGAAACAGATAAAAGAAGAAACGGTACTGAGAGAATGGGAGAAACATCATAACCAGGTAGATCAAGAACAAAATGAATCAAGCTAAACATATTATCTTCTTTCCTGAGGAGAAACTCAACCCCACATGATTGCTAACACATAAACTTATACAAATGCTACATGCCACAGAACATCGAAATGCACTCATGTTTCTGGCATTAGCTAATAGGATGATGTAAGCAGTAAGTACAACTCAAATCATATATATATATATATATATATATGATGATGATGATGATGATGATGAAAAAGAACATAAACAATACATACAGTCTGTATTGGTTCAGCAAGCACCTCCCATGACTGGTTCAAGTCCTCACTCAAGTGAGCTTCATTGACCTAGAGCTCAAAACAAACTCCATCAGGCAAAAAATAAAAAGAGAAACGCCTATGGAATTTGATAAATGTACTACCATCAGAGATCAACAGCATTGAATCAATACATGAAATAATATTTTGATAGATAAGCAACCTCTATCTATCACTTAATTACTTCTGCACCATGTAAACATAACCATGCACCTTCCAGAATACATCCAGCACAATTCTGTATTATATTGCATACCTGAAGCTTTGTTATCCCCTGTAGTGTGCTTTTGTAGGCAAGAATTGAATGCCCTAATCCTACACCCATGTTCCTCAGAACAGTCGAATCAGTCAAGTCACGCTGCAACAACACATAACAAGAAATCTATTTACTAGACTGCCACACTCTATAATCCATACAAGAGTAAAATAAATTGCAACAGCTAGCTAAAAGCTGCTCCCCGAGGCTTAGTTGAATTAGTGAGCACAAGCCAATTTTAATAGCAACTAGTAATACACAGGCAATATCTATGGATGCTTGTACCACACAGCCTCTTAATGTTACTCGGAGACTCAAAATACCATAGGGACTAGGAAGAATACCTAGAGCATGGACAATGATGCAAGGAATAAAGGAAAGGTTAAATTGGAAACTGGAGCAGGTCTTACCTGCCAACGTGAAATAGGTAACTTCATGCTTAGATGAGAAAGACCTCCATTAGCAACACCAAGATTACCTTCACTGTTTTCAAAATCAATAGGGTTCACTTTGTGAGGCATAGTTGAAGACCCAATCTCACCAGCCTTAGTTATCTGCTCAAAATTTCAAAAATGAAATGGGTCACTATTCCTGTACGAGGGGTGAGCTTACATTCAATATTACCATTCATAACAGGTGCTCACCTGCTTAAAGTAACCCAAAGATATATAGCCCCATGCATCCCTATCAAAGTCAGTCAATATATTATTGAACTGAATGATTGCATGAAAAAGTTTTGCCATATAGTCATGGGTTTCTATCTGCAAAACAAGCAGTGTAATTCAATCAGAAGAATAAAAGAATAACCATTCATGATTATATGCCATCCATTTAATGTCCATTCAAAAGCTTTTCTATATAGTCATGGTCCACGAGATACCCCATTCACTGTGAGAAGAGAATTTTTCTATAAGCAGTTAGAAGGTTTATATTATGAATCCATAAGTTTATTTCATTCTCTATGAACTTTCATATTTGAGGACTAATGCTGACATAGTATATCAGCCAATTAGTAAACATGTTTACTGGAGGCATTAAAATGCAACACTCATTCTTCTACTTAGCAATTTTTATTCATGAATGGATTATATTATTCAAGAATGTAAAATGTATAGAATTAACCCAAAAAAGTTTTTACTTCGAAGAAAAAAACAAGTGCAAGAAAGATACCTGAGTAACATAGGGATTAAAACTCAGTCCAAGTGATTTTACAAAATCTTCAGCAATTTGAGGCCACTTAACATCAGGATATGCAACAAGATGTGCATTGTAATTACCAACTGCACCAGCAAACTTCCCCATTATCTCAACCTGAGAAATTTCTCGCCTTTCTCTGCTTAACCTGACGGCAAAAACTGCCATCTCCTTCCCCAAAGTCGTTGGTGAAGCTGGCTAAGGAAGACAAAGATAATAGATTATCTATCTATGAGTATTTAAGAGTTAATTTTAGATAATATGAGGTATACATGATTAAAAATAAAAACTTCAGGTTCAAACATCGAGATGCTGATTCTATCACATCATGTTGTTCAAACAAAACTTCAATCACCATCTTTAATATAGCAAGAGTGGAAGTCTCTGAAAGATTTTGAGAAATGATAATACAGAGACATACATTTTAAATAAACTTCAGAGTTCAAACATCTAGGCATGGGTCAATGTTGCAGACTCTCGAAGATTAATAACATGGTATTGCATAAATGGCTAATTATATGCAAGATATAGCATATCACCTGCCCATGAGTGCGAGAAAGCATTGGAATGTGAGCATTATCTTTAGCAATGTTACATATTGCCTTAATCAGTTCATCCATGACAGGGAATATGGCAGAGTTCATTGCTTCTTTAAGCATCAATGCATGGGCAAGATTATTGATGTCTTCCGATGTGCAAGCAAAATGAAAAAACTCAAGCACCTGCAATGAGAAAGAGAATGGTTAGTTTGTCCTAAAGCTTCAAAATGAAATCTATAAAAATTGATGACTCCATATAGAAAGAAGCAGGTAGTCTCAGTATCTGAAGGAACAATAAAAGTGAGTCCCCACCTTAGCTACCTCCAGATGCAATTGGCATTTCTTTTTCAAGAAGTATTCCACTGCTTTTACATCATGATTTGTCACTTTTTCAATATTCTTAATTTCCAAGGCATCATTCATGCTAAAGCCATCAACCAGTCCTTGCAAATATGACTGAGCTTCTTCACTGAAGCTTGGAACCTCTGTGACTTCAGGAATTTGTGAAAGCTTTAGAAACCATTTGATCTGACAGAGAGCATCTAAATTAAAGATAAACCCTTTAAAGTATTAAAAAAGTCCCACAGAGAACAAAATAATTATAATGTAAATGACTGGCATACCATGAGAATGTACATAGATAAACCAAACTTGAAAGATTATATATTTATTTATTTGGCGACAAGGAGTATAACTCCAAAATTCAGCACTGGTAGTTATTATGGAAATTACCAATAACAGAAAGAGGTGATCAAGTTGGACGCCATGATTTGGGTAACTTACTAATCTATCACCCCAGAATCTTGATCACAAACTAGCAAACCCAATACACAATAGTCTTAAGGAGTCATCTCCATTATTGGCAGTATGCCATCACCATCATAGTTCATAGACCACTAGACATGGCATCACATTTACTCAAGCAGTTTATGACCGGTTAGTTCCTTGTACACAAGGTAGAATTTTTTTTAGTAGTAGAAAAAATAATGCACAAGGGAGATATTAGTATTGTTAAGCCCTGCATAAGGCACAGCCCTTTGATTCTTCAACAGCAAAGAAGCACTTTCAAAGCTTACTACTTTAACTTCCACCCATGAGCTTAGTGACACAAGTAAGACTAGTAGAAGAGCCAAATATGGGATACATGTTAAAACTTACCAATGATGCTGTCTAATGCCCTACACCTTCTTCAGAGAAAAAGGAATATCCTAATCTTTGGAAAGCAGGCACATGTAGTTTCTAGTGGCTCAATGCCCAATTGAATTCGTTCGAATCACGCATTCCCCTTCCCCTAGGGGATAAAAAACTTACTTATCAAAAAACAAATGCCCAACTGAACCACAACTTACTAACCTGCATGGTAAACCATGCCAGTCAGCTCTAAACTCAATTTAGTTCATGAAACTCCCTCTAGTTTTTGGTTCAATTGAATCCTTTAACCAAGTTATAACTCAACTAGGTCAACTGCTTTTTATGATTTCACTCCACATTCATCTTCATAAAATCTCAGCATCAAGCCTCTCAAAGAACTTTCAGAACGTAATGTTGCCTAGATGATATAAGCAAGACAAAAGCATATTTCTAATCCATTACTCTTAGAATGTAATTGAGCATTAACACAACTGTTTTCATTTCCTTTAAAATATTTTGAGCAAAACTTTCCATCAATAATGGCAGATCAGTTTCCAAAACACTTATCCTTCCCCTTGATTATTCACACACAAAAATAAATAATTTTTTGTCATTTCCAACAATATGACGCTGCCCATAAGAGTTTTAGATCAGAAGAGCACCTCAACTAAGACGCGGAAGTAGATTAGACCATACTCGCTCATATAAGGAGCTAAGTCCTTAACTTTACTCCAATAACGACCATCCAACGGTGACAAAGCCGTTAAACCTGAAAGCTCAAATTCATTTCCAGACATCTTCTCCACCTGAAACGCCAAATTCAGCCAATCCACAAACCAAAAAGAAAAAAAAAATTATAATTCTTCTTAAAAAATAATAATGACCAATTATTTAACTATCAAAATACAGAATTCGAATTAGAAAAAAAAAATTAAAAAAAAAAATACTAGGAAAACAAAACGAACCTTCGCCGTGGCCATATTGGTCTGTTTTAGAGTCGCTTTGCAACTGCAATCTCTGCGAGAAGGTGTGGTGGAAATGCGAAACGAAGCATTTGAAGGACGAAGATAAGGCAAGCTCGAGAGGCCCGTCGGCGTTTGAGATTTTATCGGGAAGGCGCTGGGCCAAGAGAACTGGGTGCCGTTGAAAACCCTATAAGAAGAAGAAGCTCCTCCAAGCTCCATGAATCGCAACGAGACTGCGTAAAGAGAGAGGGTTAGGCACAGAGAGCTCAAGCTCGAGGGTTTTCTTCGCGGTCTTTTTTGCTTTTTGGGTGGGTTCTGACTCGGATAGTGTAACCCTAGTTCGGGTTGGGAGGTAGGTGGGTCGGACTCTTCTCCTCAAGACTTCAAGTCCGACTCGACCCGATCTTTCAACCTAACCAATTATACGGCAGACGTCTGCCAGTAGTCCCAACGTCGGATCAGGATCCAGTAATAGTTGTGGAATTGTCCTTGGTTTTTTTTTTGGTTAATTCGGACCCTCTAATGTCATTCAATATATCACGTGTCATACTAATAATAAAATATTATTTATATTAAAAAAATAAATATAGAATAAAATAATAAAAAATTATTAAATTATTAAAAAACATGGGTGATTCAGCCACCCCATTTTTTCCATAGGAGGTGGCTTCGGCCACCCCAAGGGCCCGTTGGGGTAGCTATGGCCCTAGGGGCCACCCCCTAAGGCCAAACCCGAAAAAAACAAAATTTGGATTTGGCCTTCGGGGGTGGCTAGGGTTGAGCTGGCCACCCCCTATGCGGAAAATGGGGTGGCCGAACCACCCCATGTTTTTTAATAATTTCTTTTCTTTTCTTTTTAATTTTTTAATTTTTTAAATATAAATAATATTTTATCATTTTATTATTAGTGGGACACGTGGTATGTTGGTAGCCGTTGGATGACATTGAAGGGTCTAGATTAACAAAAAAACCCATGGGCAATTCTCCAACTATTGTTGGGATCCCGATCCCCCAATGTTTGCCAAGTCTAATGTGGCCTTGTGACACGTCTAGACTTGAAAATGAAAAAAAAAAATTAAATAAACACAAAACTTGAGAACCTAAAGATGATACTCACAATAACAAACGATAGTCATAAGTCGCATGCCTGTTGATTTTTTGGAAAAAAAAAAATGAAAATATTTTTTTGGGTAAAGTCCTTTTAATCCCCTCAAACTATCATCTCAATGACAATCTACCCCCCAAAGTATTAATTGTGACAATTTACCCCTCAAACTACCAAAACAATGACAATATACCCCAAATTCTAAAAAAATGACAAAATTACCCTTACTAAAATAAAAACAAAAATACTAAAATTTATAAAAAAAATAAATAAAAAGTACAAAAATAAATAAATAAAAAGCAAAATAGGGTGCCAGACCACCCCTGTTGGCCGGACAACCCCTAGGTAACTGGGGATGTTCCGGCCACCAACCAGGGGGTGGATCAACCACCCCCGAGCGTTTTTGGGCATGGCCAATGGACTTGCAATCCATCCTAGCTGAGCCATGCTCGAAGCCTCCGTGCCAGACACAGCACTCCTGATCCTATCACCCCTGTTATCATATGCGCTACTGCTGTCCATACATTCCCTATTTCCCTTCATCATCATCATCTTTCACACATTAGAAAATTACCCATCAACGCATAAATGAATTATTCTTTCTTATCACCATTGAAAATAAAACCCATTGAAGATTTTCACCAGTTCTCTTGAAAGGAATCTTTGCTGGTTGAGCTTGCAACAATGACGCCTAATCTTGATTATCTGCAGTTGCTACTACCAAGATGTTTTTGGGGGTGGCTGGGACATCACCGTCGGCGAACCTAGGCCCTCCTCAGCACTTGGTCCACCATTCCCATCCACCCCCAAAACTCTTGTCACCTTCAGTGCAGTTCCCGGCGTGTTGCCGGCTCCCTGGGAGCTTTCCAGCGTCAAAACCCCCTTCTTCGGAACCTTCCCCGCCATACCCAACATCTCCGGACCCGCTCCAATCACCCCAGGCTGTGCTCGGAGACTACTTTCTACAATCGGAGGCGCCTTTTCTATCTCCGGCGATGTCTAGGCTATCTCCGACGGCGGCTGAGCTAACGTCGACAAGAACTGGGTCGTCGCCGACGACCCACTTGAGCTCTAACAAGCGAGATGTCTCTCGACTCTCGGGATCCCCGCCAAGCCCAGCTTCAACCCCTTCGCCGGCGAGCTTGCCGCCAACACATGATCTTGCGCGAAAGATTGATTCGCCTTCGACCCAGACTTCGACCCCTCAAGCGATCTCGGCCACCCCATGCACCTGGGGGCGTTAGAACCACCTTTTTTTTTCTTTTATTTTTTTTTTCAACTTTTGTTTTAAAATTTTAATTTTAATTTTTTTAAAATTTTTTGGGATATTTTTGTCTTATTAAAAATTTTATATGGGTAATTTTGTCATTTTTAAAAAATTGAGAGTACATTGTTATTATTTTGGTAGTTTGAGGGGTAAATTGTCGCAATTGATAGTTTGGGGGGTAAATTGTCATTTGTGTGGTAGTTTGAGGGGGTTAAGAAGACTTTACCCTATTTTTTTATACATGAAGGGTCGCTTGTTTGTTGATTTCTTGAAAATGTATTGAAAATATTTTTTTTATAAAGGGTCACATGGCCGTTGATTTCTTGAAAATTTATTGCAAATATAAAAGAAGAAATGACGAGGGCGTGGTAGCGGAAAAGGATCCTCTCAATTTCAAATTTCCTTTATTTCTTTTAATTAGTGAATTTAAAAGAGTAATGTTGTCAAAAATTTTTAACTTCAAAGTAGCCTCATATTCACCCACTTGACTTTTGAAAGTTGTTTCTTTGTCACCTACCGTTACACTTTCAAGCATAAGAAATTGACAAAGATATATAGACGTAGAAATTTTTTTTTATGGGGAAACTTCAGAAAACCCCCCTTGAAGTTTTAGCCGATTTGAAATACCCCCTTTGAATTTTCAAAACTCTCATTTAAGCCCCTTGAACTTTCATTTTCTTTCACTTTGGACCCCTTTAACATTAAACTATGTCGTTTTGAATATTTTATACCCATTTTACCCTTCCTCAAAACTACGTCGTTTTGTGTCCTAAAATTACCCAGCCTAAAACGACGTCGTTTTAGGCATTAATTTTTATTTTTTTTTAAAAAAGAAAAAATTTAAAAATTTAAAAATTTTAAAAAATTTTTTTAAAAAAAGAAAAAAACTGGGGTGGCTTCAGCCACCCCCTGGCCGGTCTGGGGGTGGCCGGACCACCCCCTTGGCCATGGGGTGGTCCGGCCACCCCCAAAAGGGGAGAAAAAAAAAAAAAAAAAAAAAAAAACGGGGGGTGCATATGGGGTGGCCGGACCACCCCCAAGGGGCTGGGGGTGGTTTCGGCCACCCCATACGGCCGGTATGGGGTGGCCGAAACCACCCCAGCCCCTTGGGGGTGGTCCGGCCACCCCCAAAAACACCCCATCCCCTTTTTTTTTTTTTTTTTTTTTGGCCAAGGGGGTGGCCGGACCACCCCCTTGGCCATGGGGGTGGTTCGACCACCCCCAGATCGGCCAGGGGGTGGCTGTAGCCACCCCCTTGGCCAAAAATGGGGTGGTCCGGCCACCCCATTTTGGCCAAGGGGTGGCTGAACCACCCCGGTTTTTTATTTTTTTATTTTTATATATATATATATATATATATTTTACTTTTTTTAATTTTTTTTTTTTTTAAATTATGCTTAAAACAACGTCGTTTTGGGCTGGATATGTGTTGTGATTTTAGGACACAAAACGACATAGTTTTGAGGAAGGGTAAAATGGGTATAAAACATCCAAAACGACGTAGTTTAATGTTAAAGGGGTCCAAAGTGAGAGAAAATTAAAGTTCAGGGGGTCTAAGTGAGAGCTTTGGAAATTCAGGGGGGGTTTTTCAAATCGGCTGGGACTTCAGGGGGGTTTTCTGAAGTTTCCCCTTTTTTCATTATTTTTACAAGGTTTTGTGTGTGTATTTTTTTTTTTTTTTTGACATCTCCACACAAGAGGGGGAGGAGATTTTTTTATTTTTTATTTTTATTTTTTATAATTTCACTTGTCATATTTATTGGTTTTTGTGAGTCTTTTGTTTTTTTTGTTTTTTAATGAATTAGTTGACATTTGCTTATGTTACATTACATTGGAATGTTGACATAAATAATAACGTATCAAATGAAACATACACAACAAATAACACATGGGTGATGATAGAGAGAACATGGGCGTGATGCACGCCCGTGTTTTTTAATATTTTTTAATATTAAAATGATATTTTTTAATATTATAATTAAAAATATGTATATTAAAAAATATTAAAAAATAAGGGCGTGCATCTTGCCCGTGTTCTTTCTATCATTACTCAATGACAGACTATTCACTTTGAAGGTATGAGAAAGTGACCTACTTTTCGACTGATTAATGCAAATGGCTTATTTAGTTAAGAGTGCATTGACCTATAATTTCATAGGCTAGAGGTGTACTTATTTTAAAAAAATATTTTTTTTGAGAGTACTTTAAAAAAAATAATAATAAAAAATAGTGGTTTGAAAACTTTGAATTTTTCTTTTTTTTCAACACGCACACGCACTTGAAAGGAAATGGGTTTTAAAAAATGAACGATCTTAAAGATAATTTAAGGCACTATTTTTTCAAACCGAAAATTTTACTAAATATTTAACTATATTTTTAAAAATCATGTTTTTAGTAACTGTAATTTAAAATTGTTGTTATTGATGTTGTTGTTTTTTTTTTTTTTTTTTTTTTTAAATAGCATGTTTTAAAATTGCTACATAAATTTTAGTGTGTGATGCAATATTATATAAGAGGAGGAAACATTGAATAATTGCTCATAGGATAGAAGAAAGCTTACAAAAGTTTACTGTAATGAGAGTTAATTATAATTTTTTTAAAATCTCTTATGCAATCTAACCCCCAAAAAAAAAGGTAGAAAATAATTGTTTGTGCAACTTGCTCTTCTTCATGCACGCGGTTCCAAAAACAAAGATGGGTCTCCAATTGTCTATCTTTATTTTTGTTTTGTCTTTTAAATTCATAC
Source organism: Corylus avellana (assembly GCF_965113065.1). Taxonomy (NCBI): domain Eukaryota; kingdom Viridiplantae; phylum Streptophyta; class Magnoliopsida; order Fagales; family Betulaceae; genus Corylus; species Corylus avellana. The sequence goes on from NC_142495.1 coordinate 28,966,379, forward strand.
AATCAGCTATCCAGAAAAATAAAAAATAAACTACGGAATCATCAATTACTATTAAACATTGTATGTGTTGGTTTTCACACGTCAAGAAAAATATTAAAATATTAATTTTAAACTTTAAAATTTTAAAATAAATGATAATTTAATACGAGCATTCTTACCTCATGCGAAAGATTGGCCGAATTAGCCTTGCACATGCCAATTCAAGGAATATGACAAACATCAATGGAAAATCTTGATCAACTTTTCAGATATTAGAAGAAGTGATTATTCCGAAATTAGGAAAAAAAAAATTGTGCATTTTATATGGTTGTGGACAAAATCAGAAAACAGCAAAGTGGCATGCTTACCAAAAAAGAAAAGAAGATGTATCAATAGACAATAGTCCTATCTGCTGCTAACAAACTAAATGGCAATTACGCATGCACAAGTGGGGCTATCTGCTACCATATCTCTTCATAGGGCCAGAGCAGAGCCACATAAATCTGAGCGATGCTGATTAACCTTAGCTCATGCCCACTGTATCAGCTAGCAGATGACACGTGGCAGGCCACAATTAACCGCTTATCTTGCTATTCCCAGTTGCCATGCCAAAAGCAATGCAATAACACACTGAGAGACATACTTCAAGGCAAGAAGTGGCTCTCAAGTCTCAAGAAAGCAAATTGAGGTCTTGCAATTGTTTGGTCTTTCTGTGTTTTGACAAGAATGGAGACCGGCATAGCTTGTTACACGCGTGGGGCATTCTTGCCTAGTGTTCCTTCCAAGCATTCAACTGGGATAGTCTCTCCACCATCACTTTCTCCATCTTTCAGTTCCAGGGTATGAAAAAATAGAGCTCAAATACAACATAAGCATGCACATATTCATGTCAACCTTTCTGGGTTTACTTTGTTTTGAATGAAATAATTGAATGTTTCTTAAAAGGGTGTATGCATGACAGAGTTTGAAATCAAGCTCACTTTTTGGGGAGTCATTAAGAGTGGTGCCAAAATCATCACTGAAAGTTTCGAAGGCAAAGAACTCTTCCCTTGTAACAAGATGTGAGATTGGGGATAGCTTGGTAAGTTGCAGGGAAGCTAGCTAGTTAGTTTTATTTCATGAGCATAATTTGTGGAGAGCATGGATGAATAAGATGTTAATGACTTTGTGCTTGTAGGAAGAGTTCCTTACAAAGGCCACCCCAGATAAGGGATTAATCAGATTGATGGTGTGCATGGGGGAAGCATTGAGGACCATATCCTTCAAAGTGAGGACAGCTTCTTGTGGAGGAACAGCATGTGTGAATTCTTTTGGAGACGAGCAGCTTGCTGTGGACATGCTAGCCGACAAGCTTCTTTTTGAGGTTAGACTGAATTTCCCCAACTAATGTGTTGTGACATGCTCTTTTTACTACCTGTCTGATTTCTGTCGACATAAGCTTTGATGACAAATGGTCAGTAGAATGAATTTCAGATAGGTTCTTTTTCATGCCATTTTCTGTTTGTTCTCCAAAAGCCTCATTGTTCATCATTAGCTTGAAGCTGTCAAATTGGAATATGATGTATAAAAACTTTGTTACTCAAATCTCAATAGTTAATTCCATGAAAAAGTAAAGATGACATTTAAAGTGGTATCTATAGCTATCTATGATGCAGGGGAACTTATAGTAAGATGTGGTGCTTATTTGAATGAAGTTTCTATTTCAAGTACAAAAAAAATTAACATTTCTAACCTTTCCTGCTGTATTAAACTGTGACATAATCTGGAAATTGCATAATAAGTCGCACATATTGTTCAATCAGAAGGAATTTTCCCTTAAATTTATTCATGGTTCCTGAATAAACCCTTAATTTCAGAATCAGCTATAAAGCTAATGTTGCTGAGTTTTGTTTATGTAGGCCTTAACTTACTCACACTTCTGCAAGTATGCTTGCTCTGAAGAAGTTCCTGAACTCCAAGACATGGGAGGCCCGGTTGAAGGTCTGCAAGTCTTATCACATATTCACTTGTGTAAAAATTCATATATTGATATCAGCAATCAAGATTTAAAATTTTTAATAAATTTTTTTAATAATAATTAATTAATTATGTGAAAATACACCTTATGAGATTTCACCATATGAACAGGTGGATTTAGTGTTGCTTTCGATCCACTTGATGGCTCCAGTATTGTTGACACAAATTTCACAGTAGGCACCATCTTTGGGGTGTGGCCTGGAGACAAGTTAACTGGGGTGACAGGAAGAGATCAAGTTGCTTCAGCCATGGGGATTTATGGCCCCCGAACTACTTATGTTCTTGCTCTTAAAGATGTCCCTGGCACTCATGAGTTCATTCTTCTTGATGAAGGTTTGCCTTTTCAATCATATGATCAAATTCCAAAGTTTTAATGGAAGATATCTAGCATGCACTTCTTTTTCCTTATAAACTGGAAACTAGAGGCTCCTGTTGGTGGAAAAGTGTTTCCTTTATAAACCGTGTTTCTTTTAAAGGATTTTAAGGGGTTCCCTGCTTGCCAAGCAATGAAAGGCTCTCTGTCTCCTCTCACTCTCTTCTCATGGTGCATCAGGAAAATGGCAACATGTCAAGGACACAACAGAAATTGGCGAAGGAAAACTCTTCTCCCCAGGAAATCTGAGAGCCACATTTGACAACCCTGAATACAACAAGGTCTTACTAATTACCTGGCTTTTACAATATTATTGATATTTTGGGGATCCTCTTATGGCAGAATACTCATTAGCCTTTTCATTTGTCACCCAACAGCTGATCAACTATTATGTACGTGAGAAGTACACATTGAGATACACTGGAGGAATGGTGCCAGATGTTAACCAGGTGCTCCCTTTGCTTTCATACATCCCGTTGCCATGTTTTAACTTTCTCAATTCAAATTGGCTGCAATGACATACTATTCATTATTTCCATGGCTGCAGATTATTGTGAAAGAAAAAGGTATCTTCACTAATGTGATTTCCCCAACTTCCAAAGCCAAGCTGAGGTTGTTATTTGAGGTAGCTCCTTTGGGACTATTGGTTGAGCAAGCTGGAGGTTACAGCAGTGATGGCCATCAGTCTGTACTAGACAAGGTGATCAATAATCTTGATGACAGAACTCAAGTTGCTTATGGATCCAAGAACGAGATTATCCGATTCGAAAAAACTCTATATGGATCCTCCAGGCTCGAGGCTGGGGTGCCTGTTGGAGCTGCTGCTTAAGTGAAATCATATTCTTTTTGTTTGATTGTAACAGAATTTGAACTGTTTCCTATAAATGTTGGTGTAAAAGTGAATGTATGCTGCGCTAGGATCTTAAGTATCCCACATAGCTTAAGTATAATCTTAACTATGTGTATATACGTTTTTGAATACCCTCCCCTTGTAAGCTGATTTTCAACGGTGAGTTTTATTTTAGGTTTGTATAATTTGGTATTAGAACCAGACACCAAGGTATGGGTTCAAGTCACAGAAGGGAGGACTTATATAAGATAAGGTGACCCGCCGTTGACATCGGATTCAAAAGCGTGGTAGTATTTTCTTAAGAATTGTGCTTATGACATAAAATTAGGTTCAAAGACTAATAGTGAAAATGTTGTATTGTGAACCTCCTTGCAATCATCACCAATGAGAAACAGGTTTATCCCCTGGCTAAGAGAGCAATAACAAGTTGTTTGGAATTTGAAGGAGAACTACAGTAATGTCCATAGCACAACTATTGTATTTAGGGTTTAATAGTTTAAAGAACAAAAACATAGGAAACAACCCAAGATTCTAATTTAAATATTTGTAAATCACTAAGAACAAAAGCCTTGAAGTTATCCCCCGGTAAGCTCCAGCTATTTGTCTTCTAATTGAACATAAAACCTTGCCTCGGTTGATTCGCTTCCTTGAATTTCTTGAGAAATTGCTGATGTCATCCCCCTGCTGATGTTATCCCCCGATAAGCAACCATCTGATGCATAGTGCAATGTCGATGAACTCAGGAGTAGAAACAGAGAAACGAGCACATATAAAGCATGGTATGCATTCCAAAGTTCTGCATTAATTTATCTTTGCAGTTGAATGCTATATATATAATTTAGCATTTCGAACTTTGCTGCAGGAATTGGAAGTGGGAAATGGGAAATGGCATGGATCAGTTGGTGGCATCGTGGGTGCACCCATTGACAAAGTGTGGAACATGGTTGCTCAAAGTAAAAAGCTACCAGAATGGATGCCAATGGTTGAAAAATGCACCGACTTAGCCGGGGAAGAAGGCAATCCAGGCTATGTTCGGCTAGTCTCTGGTTTCATGTTCCCTCAGCAGGATGGAGAAAGGTCATGGCTCAAGGAGAAGCTGGTTTCCATGGACTCATCATCACGTAGCTATAAGCTATGTGTACGGAATGGAAGCAAGCAATGTGGGATTAGATGGGTCTGTAAACTCGTTAAAACTAGTAGATTATGGGGATAATTCGACACTAGTTGACTGGTCATTTGAGATTAGCCCTCTAGAAGGCGCACGTGAGGACAGCCTTATTGATTATCTGGGATATCTCTATAAATCTTGCATTAATAGAATTGAAGGTGCTATTGAAGCAGCATCAAAGAAAGTTTGAGAAGCATCCAACTATCCAAGCTAACCTTTTTCTGATGTACTTGGATATATGTTGAAGAAAATGTCAAGAACTTCATCAGATTTATTGTCTACTCTACATAAAACAGATTTCTAACCAAGGTTAGCAAGGACTAATTGTGCAACATCACAGTCACTTTTGTATTTTGCTCTTCAAATAGATGGATTTTATTTTCCTTGGCAACAACAACATTCATATATATATATATATATATGATGAAGCTTCACAACTACTTTCTCAATTGAGTGTGCTTGCAAAAGCTCGACAAAGAAGGCTTTAAATGCCTGTCGGGATCAACTGATGGAGGATATCTCCAATGCTTAAGTTAATAAGAGATTCAAAGAGAATTCTCCCTTAAAATAAAATTGTGTTGGATTGTATTATCCAATGAATGTCAGTGAGATACTTACCATCCCAATAGAAGGCCTTGTCTTTCTTGTATCGATTCACCATTTGTCATCCGTTGGCCGGATGGCATGTAGTGTATTTGTGGGGATAATTCACTGGCTCAACTGAACGAGTGTCCTAAGCCTCTTGGGGACCTCCTTCTCTTATAGGTTAGACCACATTTAATGCCCAATTTCCCCTTTCTTAATGAGATAAGCAAAATTCTCTAAATTTTCAAATGAAATAAAGATAAGTAGGTCAGTATTAAACAAAATCTAGTCAATTTTGCCCTTTATATTTGTACTAACATGCTCTTCTCCATTTCATCTTCTCCCAAAGGAGGAGAGGAGGGCATTTATTGCTCAATTGTTCCTTGTGACGGGAGGAGATCACGCGATCACCATACTATCATGTTGTGGACTTCTTGGAAGTCTGCCCAAACCACACGTAAATCCCTTCCCTCTTTTAGGTAATGAAGGAGATCGGGTGCCACGCAGCTCTACTACGTCTTTTGTGCAACCATTGAGATAAGTTGAGGAGCCCACTTAGGCCTGGGCAAGCCATCCTTCGGAAGGGCCTCCAGCCCATGCCCAATGGCCGAAGTCCAGGCCTATCATCATTCATGATTACCTGATAACTTGCCATTTGATTAGGGGAAGTTATATTTAATATTGATTAATGCAATATTAAAAATAGGCTTAATTCCTACAGTCACAGGGACACTATCGATTTGATAAATTAATTAGATATTGGGTGGTTAAAACTTAAAAGTCATGACTTTAGGAGGAGATATCACTAATTAAGGTGGGCAACGTGCGTCTAATGCAAACGATCAGGTGATGGGCACAGGCGGCTTTTAATCCACCCCATCACTCTGAGTTTTAAGACAAAATCCCCCACTATAAACCTTTTTTCTCTTTTGTATTTTTGTTCCAGGGATCTTCTTCTTCTTCTTTTTTCTTTTGACCCTTTTTGTTTCTGTGAGTGCAGGCTAGTAAATTCTTGGAATTTACTATTTAATGTGAAAGAGACAGAAGAATAATAAGAAAAAAGATGTGGGGTTTGAAGGTTTTGTTCTCTTAGCACATACTACATATAAATATATGAAGAAAAGAATGACCAAAAAAGCATTATCTAAGGTTTGTATATCATAGTGAAAAGGATGTTGGGATTGAAATTTGCAGGGGAGTTGAGCTGTTACGACTAGGACGGCAAATGAGGCCATTCCAGTCGATTACCTGAAAACTATTGCTCAACTATAAAATTTTCTTTTGAAAAACATGTCAAACACTTAAGGATATCTAGTTACCCACAGCCACCAATCCCATCTCTCCTTTGCTACCAATACTCTTCTGGAAGAGTATTAATTAGCTCCCCAATACATATCATACCATACCGTTTGAAGGCTATTTAATTTGACAATACCAAGTTACCAACCTTTACGTTTCCTTCTTGGTTGGGTTGAGGGATCAGCCTATCAGGATTCTTTGCAATTAATGCTTGGGATGGCGATTGAGAGAGGCTTCCGATGAAGCTCACGTATCCATGCAGGTGATTAGGGCCCTCTTTTATTAATTTGTTTATCTCACTATATGTTAATTTACTATTTATCTCAAAAGCTTAAACTTTAATCTTGATAAGTAAATGCTAATATGTAAAATATTTAATTAAAATGAGAGGCAAATTATGAAAAACAAGGTTCGAATTTGGACATTTTGTCTAATAAATTTTTTTAATTTAATCATTTAATTAATATATTACCATTATAAACAAGATTTGCTGATTTGAATCATGAAATGATACTTTGGATATTTTATACATGGCAACTCAAGACATCACACACACACACACACACACATATATAAAACAGTTTAAATCTTACTAAAAAGAGACAAATAGGATCGATGGTAATTAATTGAATATTAGGTGAGTTCAACAATGTTTCTATTAATAGAAAAAATAAATAGGGTTATGGATGATTTTGCTAATTGATAGAGAGAAACGGTAGTTGTGTAGGTGGGCGGTATCTTTCAATGGGTTTCAGTCATTTGAAAATGGCAGCAAAGAGCTTACATACACAAATGGACAGACTACTTTGTGTAGCATGGAAGGAAACTATGTAATATATTATATATTTGCTGATCAAACTCTTCATTCACCTACCGATTTACAACGACATGACATCGAAGATCTACCATGTCTTTTTTAAGGTGGTCAGTCGTCGCTTCAAGCTAAGTCAGAAATAAAGCTCCGAGCCACATACACAGAGAGAGAGAGAGCTAGAGAGAGAGAGAGAATGGATCATTGGTTTCGGACATTACTGTTTCTGGGAGCTTTCTTATTTCCGGCGTTGCTTGAGTCCTCAGTTCGTCACTACAAGTTCAGTGTAAGTACATTTTTCACTACTTTGTTGCATTTCTTCGCCGGCCGGCTGGCATGCAATACACAACGTACGTAAGAAAGCTTGCAATGTATGGCATGCTTTGACCCGGTTCCTCTCGGGTCAAACTTCAAAGCCATGCTTTTTTGGCATTTATTAGCGTAAATGAACGACCCAATTTAAAACCTATACCTTTTTTGGGCCATATAGAACTTAATTTGTTCGTTTTTATTGCTTTAGCAACCTAGCAGTTTTCATGCAATTGTATTTTGAGAAATTAGTTAGGACGGGAAAATGTTGAAGTGTTAATTAAATAATTTTTTTTTAAAAAAAAATAAGTGATAATTTAACATAGTATAATAATAAAGTTTTTAGTGTGGTGGATCTCACTTGTTAAAGATAAAGTTTGAATCCACACCTGTAAAAGTATTATAATATTAATTAAATGATTACATTTACATTTTTTATTTTTTATTTTATTTTTTTATTTTTTTTTTATCATAGTTGGTCAAGTTTATATATACCACTTTCAAATTTCTAATATTTTTCGCTTGAATTTGGGAATTAATGGTCCGCTTTGTCATCTAGAGTAATTAAGTAATTTTATGTTTCCAAAGAGATAGCTCAATCGGCTAGGACCAGGGCCGGCCCAACTGTTAGACAAGTTAGGCCGCACCTAGAGCCTAAGATTTCTAAGGTCCAAAAAAAAATTTTTAAGGCTCAAAATATTTTTTAATAAGGCCAAAAAAAATTTGCATAAAAGCTCTCAACATGCTTTAAAAAAATATTTTTATTTTTTTTATAATATAGCGAGGCCCTCAACAATCAACATGTTTTTTTAAAAAAAAAATTGAGAATCCCACAGACTTGTCTGTTGTGATTATTTTGCAGAAATTTAGCCTCTCACAAAAGGTTAAAATGTTTAACTTTTCACATTTCAAAAATGTTAAAATTGTTATTTTGCAATCTACGAAAATGCTGAAAAATAAAAATTAGCCTGCTTAATTTAAGTATAAAGAACAAAGAGTAAGGACAAAATGGTAAATTAGTCTCAAACAAAAAATCACTAAGTGCGGAATCAGTGCTTATTAGGTAAAATCTCCTGCCACATTAAAATAAATATTATTTCATTAATATTTAAATATTAAAAAAATAATGCCCAATTTTAAAGTTTTGCCTAAGGCTCCCAAATACATTGGGCCGGCCCTAGCTAGGACCACGCCTAATGAAGCGAAAATCACTAGTTAGAATTCTCCTCTCTTTCTTGTGCAGACATGTCCAAAAAAAAAAAAAATGAATTAAGTCATTTTATTTATCACTCCACTATCTACCTCTTATCTCCAAAGTTGATGTAGCATGGTCTAAGTCTTTAAAAAAAAAAAACCAACCCTAATGCACCAAATGAATTTAACAATTAAAATATATTAAATATTTGATATTATTACAATATTAATTAAATAATTAAATTCATAATTTTAATAATCCATTTCATTAAGATGTAAATAAAAATATATATTTCATTAATTATAGGTTGTCTCGAAGAACATCACAAAGCTGTGTGCTACAAAACCCCTTGTCACCGTCAACGGGCAGTTCCCGGGGCCAACTCTCTATGCAAGGGAAGATGAGACCGTGATCGTAAAGGTCACCAACCACGTGGCACATAATGTCACAATCCACTGGTGAGAAAATTTCTGCCTTTACTTTCAATAGAGAATATTGAATATTATTCACATCTAATCATCAATTTTTTTATTTTTTATTTTTTTAATTTTAATTAAAAAAGTAATCACTTTTATTATATTTTAGTTATCCATTTTGTCAAAGCACGACTCTTTATTTTAATAATTCATTTTCCATCACTTTTTATTTAAATATTATATTTGAAAGAATTTTTTTTTTTTAATTCTTTATTAAGATGAGAGAGAATATTAAAGGTTAAAAAATATTTCATTTTTATATTGGTGAGTCAACAGTGTCATCAAATATTTTTCCAAATTGCTAAGCCAAACGCTGCTCCTTTTATTCTCATTTTAGTTAGTATCATGACTAAGCTAAAATAACATCTGGCTACCCAAATGAGAATGTTCTAAACATTAGTAATGCCCAAATACCTAATAAAGTATTGGAAAATATTTGGAGCATTCTAACTTTTATTACGACTACTTATAAATATAAATTGATATGACAGTTCGCATGATACTGTCACACTAGTTACAATCAAATTTAATTGATTATTAGTTGACGTGATGAATGTCATGTAAACTTACAAACTGATGTGATAGTTTATATGTCACAGCTACATCAGATATAATCAAATTTAGTGGCGAACATAATAAATATCATTTATATTGTCTCGTCAATTTATAAAAGGCTTAAAACAAAAAGATAAATGCTTATTTATATTTTCATGTCTATCTTGTCGAATATATTTTTGCTGATTTAGCACGCTTTTTCATTGCCAACTCAATAAAGAGGTAGGCCAAAAATGCAAAAAATGCCAAAAAAAGAAGAAGAAGCATTTCTCTAATAAAAATTATATTCTTCAACGGGTTTGTAATGGCAGGCATGGGGTGAGGCAGTTTCGAACTAGTTGGGCCGATGGGCCAGCATATGTCACTCAATGCCCAATACAGCCGGGGCAGAACTATATTTACAACTTCACCCTCACCGGCCAGAGAGGCACGCTTCTTTGGCATGCACATATCTCCTGGCTCAGGGCCTCAATACATGGCGCCATTGTTATCTTGCCCAAGCGAGGAATTCCTTACCCATTTCCCACACCAGATAAAGAAAAAATCATTGTTTTAGGTGAGCTTTGATTTTTCAGTATTTGTAAAATTCGATCTTTAAATATCCTTAATTTGTTCAATATTCATAGTAATTTTGATGTGATTTTCTACTCTTTTTAACTGTAGCCGAATGGTGGAAAGTGGATGTCGAAGCTGTTGTCAATCAAGCTACGCAATCTGGTTTCCCACCAAATGTGTCAGATGCGCACACCATTAATGGCGATCCAGGACCTGTTCCTGGTTGCTCTTCTCAGGGTACTGAAATGGGGATGTGCATATTCTTGTTATGTGTCTAGAGCTAATGTGCCTTCTTAATTCATAATTGTTTTCACTAAGAAACAAATTTGAACAAAAAAAGCAAAAAAGAACAGTCTTTTCTCCCCAAAAAACAACAAAATTTTCTTCCTCTAACCCACTCTACCCACTCTATTAAATTAACATTTGTCCTGTTAATCCTATTAAAAATGTATACGAAAACCATATGTCAGTTTAATAGAATGAGTCGGAAGAATTTTCTCCGGAGAATTTTGTCAAAAAAATTATATTGTTTGGATAATTTTTCTGTAATCTACATTGTAGCATACCACCCATGAGCGTTTTCAACCTTGATGCAAAAGGACAAAAGCAAAATACATTATCAGCATATATGATTTATCAATTAAACTTTCAATCGTGTCTCTTTATTTTCATGGGTGAAATTTAATCCTTCCTTGTCATCTGCTAGCATTGTGGTTTGGAATCGATATTTTATCAATTGCTCACCCTTTCTTTGAACCTTGTGGATGATCAAACTTTAAGATATGATTCAGTCTGTTTAGTAGATTGTTATGCTAAATAGTTGTATCGCTGTCTATCAAATGGCGCAAAGGAACTGAAGAGTTGACATAGTTTTGCCTTTCTACAAGTGCAGGGGGATACACTTTACATGTTGAAAGTGGCAAGACCTATCTACTACGCATCATCAATGCAGCGTTGAATGATGAGCTCTTCTTCAAGATTGCTGGGCATAATCTGACAATTGTTGAAGTTGATGCCTCCTACACAAAGCCCTTCCAAACTGACTCAATATTCATCAGCCCTGGCCAAACCACAAATGCCCTTCTGACTGCAAATCAGGGCATTGGCAAATACTTGATAGCAGTCTCTCCTTTCATGGATGCTCCGATTGGCCTTGACAATCTAACTAATTATGCTGCATTGCGCTATAAAGGCAACCCTGCTAATCCCCCAACCATCTTAACCAGTGTTCCTCCTCTAAATGCAACTCCATTGGCACATGCCTTCATTGATTCACTTCGAAGCCTTAATTCAGAACAATACCCAGCAAAAGTCCCTTTAACCATTGACCATTCTCTTTTTTTCACCATGGCTGTTGGGGTTAACCCGTGTGCTACATGTGTTAATGGGAGCCACCTCGTGGCGGCTGTTAATAATGTTAGCTTTGTGATGCCAACTATAGCTCTCCTTGAAGCACATTACTATAACATTCCAGGAGTTTTCACTGATGATTTTCCAGGAAACCCACCAATAGCTTTTAATTATACTGGGAATTCGCCATCTAATATCCAGACTATGAATGGCACAAGGCTATATAGGCTGGCTTATAACTCAACAGTCCAAATTGTGTTGCAAGGCACCGCTATAATAGCACCAGAGAACCATCCAACCCATCTCCATGGATTTAATTTCTTTGTGGTTGGGAAGGGATTAGGGAATTTTAATCCTGAAAAGGATCCACAGAAATTTAATCTTGTTGATCCTGTGGAGAGGAACACAGTTTCAGTACCAACTGCAGGATGGACTGCAATCAGATTCAAGGCAGATAACCCAGGTAAATTTTCACCCTTATCTTGTTTTTTGTTAAGAGAATGTTTTCTTTTCTTTCTACTTATTATATTTTTGAGGTTTGTCATCAATTCCAGTAAAAGAGACACTAATGTAAAAATAAATTCCATATTGATAAATAGTCTTTTTCTTGATAATGAGGTTGCACCTTCTAGTGTGTCTTGGCATGGCAGAAACCCAAGAGGTTCTTTCAATTTTCTTTGAGATCACTTCATGATGCGACTCCTGAAAGCAGTGGACTTTGTTTTTTAAGTTACCTAGTGCCATCCAAAGAAGAAGTTCCCACTTCTTCCTTGTCCTGTAAAATAAAGACAAAAAGATATACAGATTTAACCTTCTGTGAAATGTTTTCTCAAAAAATTTTTGAAGTTGTTCAAATTATTCTCAACAATTCTGTATCCTAAAGCTGTTCCAAATATTCTACTTTGGTGACTGTAGGTGTTTGGTTCCTGCATTGCCATTTGGAAGTGCACACAACATGGGGGCTTAAGATGGCGTTCCTGGTAGACAATGGTAAGGACCCGAACGACTTTCTGCCACCGCCTCCTAGCGACCTCCCCAAGTGCTAGAATGTCCAATAAACTCTGTTTTTTTCACATCAATGCTTGGAACAAGGCATCAGAAGAGGCCTGCTAAAATACAATACACCTAAAGATGCACAAAAGCTTTGACATGGTTAATAACAACAACGAAGTGGTTGGTTGTTTTTGGGAGAGGAAGGGGAAACAGAAAATGGGCAAGTTTAGTCTTACTGTACAACTCAATTTCTTTTCTTTTCTCTCTTTTTTTTTTTTTTGGTTTTTTCGGTTGTTCTTTTTCTTGTGGGTTGGAGTTATACTTTAGAGTGCACATAAGGGTATATGTTCTTGGTAGAGCTTAGAAGGATCTTTAAAATCTCATGTTTGGAATTGAAACTTTTGAATTACTTGTTTATTATTATTGTTACTTCGGTGAATGCTTCTATTTCTATGGCTTATCGTGCCAATAACTTAAAAAAAAAAAAAAAAAAAAAAAAAAAAAAACTAAAAGAAAGTCACATTTTCCTATCTTGAGAAAGAATTGGTGGGGTGCAAAAGGGCAATCTCAGATTCTCAGCAGCGCGCCAGGTAGGGGTCGAACCTACGACTTTCTGCTTAGGAAACAGACGCTCTATCCACTGAGCTACAGGCGCATTTTTGTCCACTGCGATTTGATGTATTATTTTCAGAAAGATATATATATTGATGTATTTAGAATTCCCACAAGAAAAAAATTCCAACAGTGCTGACAAAGATAGGTGCATTGAACATATAACTTCTTCAAGAAAATTCAAAATAAAATTTCTAAATGTCAATTATTATATGAATCTTTGACCAAAAAGAGTTGATTCCTGAACATTGATGGTTTTTCATTTGGAAACTATTCAGTATTTCACCAAACCATATTCGTTCAACCAACCTTAAGGAACTCCTTTGAGGCAAGTTTCACATTAATTACCCCCCCACCCAAAAAAAAATCCACATTAGTCCAACCATTATGAAACATGACACATAATTCTTTGTATTTTCTCTTATCTTTGATATGATTTTGGGTTGGATAGCATACCTGCCAACACCTCAATAAGAACACGACTGTAATATAAAGTAAACGAGTAGAGTTTGTGGGTTAAAAGCACGTTTTTTAATAAAATTGCAAAAAATATCACATTTGAAGAAAGAAAAAAAAATGGTGGGTTAAACAAAATTCACATTTTCAACTTGCTGCATGATGATGTATTTTTAAGAGCGCACGATTTTAGAGGTTGAACTGAAACTTTACTAAACGTTTAACTACATTTTAAAAATCATTTTTTCACTAATTGCGTTTTAAAATTGTTACTTTTTCAAACCGAGTCCGTCTAAACTTAGGGGTAAAAGGTTAACTCTTTAGGTATGGTATCACCCTAAAGGGATTATGTCATCCTAAATTTGGTGCTAATGCATTAAATTCGGTCATCTATAATCCCCTTGTAACATCTTTCCTCTTCAATTAAAATAATAATAATAATAATAAATGAAATATGCTTGGCTGACTCAATTTGGCAGCCAAAAATCTCTACTCTTTCAAACCACACTTAAAACAACTACCTACCATATTTGATTGGAAGAATGATTCTCTCCATTTCAAATATCTAGTTTTAGTTGTTTTAAGAGGGGCAAAATTGTCCAAAAAAATAAAATGACAAAACTACCCCTTTAAGAACGATTGATGGGATCCTCTCAATTTCAAAATTTTAATTTCTGTCTTAACAAATCAAGTTGCTTAAACTCAAATCAACTCAAGATTAGTTTTGATTAAAATAATAACAATAAAAAATAAAAAGGTTTGTGATTAACTTATTACTTATTACTTTTTACTTTCACTTTTCTTTTTTGTGGGGTTTGGAAAATTGGGAGGGGCCATTGAAGTAACGAAAGCGATAAAAAAGAAAAAAAAAAAAAGTTCGACGACTTCAATTTTATAACCTTAACAAGCTAAAAAATAGCTTAGAAAAGCAAAAGAAACCAAAAATCTTATCAATTTCTCAATAATTCATTCAAAAGCTATCTTTTCAATAAATCTATTATCTTCTTATAACTTTAACCAAAATCAACTTAAGAAAGCAAGTAAATCATCTAAGAATGAAACATTACAAAGACCAAATTTCAAAGGCAATAAAATCTTTTTTTTTTAATCAAATGCAAGAAAATGTTACAAGGGAAAGGCAATAAAATCATTTAAACCTGAAAAGTCTAGACAAAAATGACAAGTCTTAAGTGTATATGCACCCCGTTCGACATATTGTCTCATTTGTAATTCCATTCGAACCTGATTATAAATGGGACATTCATCCTAAGCTCATATTGTCTCGTTTGTAATTCCGTTCCAACTTAATTGCGATCGGAGCATTCTGTTTTGATTTGCAATCTTAAGTCAGCCATAAAAAGTGAGACCTCAATCTCCTTGGGATTTGATTAAAAACTTAAAAGGGCACAAGCCAACACAAGTTTAAACCTCAAACTGCCTCAACCTTGGTTCATTAGCCTTAAATTAATCAAACCTTGGGAGGTTAATTTGAGAGCCTAATTTGGCCCGTTGAAAAAGAAAAGAAGGCAAAGGGAACAGATGAGAAAATCCAATGAACAAACACACTATTATAGTATTATAAGAGGAAACTTCGTCACTAGGCCAGTAAGTAGGCCTTAGACTGCCACACTCCACTCTCAACTTGCCACATTTCAAGCGTCCTTTTCTCTGTCCGATTCTCCTTTACTTCGAACTCGTCCACAACCACCCGAAAATCTCAACTGGTTCTGATTCATATCTTGGATTCTCGCTTGCTCACTTTCGCTCTCTGTTTTTCTGTTGTATATTAATAGATTTAGATTTCTTTTTCTTCTCCTCAAAGAAACCAAGAGAAATAAAAATGGTTTCCCGCTTTTTCTTTCCGGATTCTTCAGAATCCATCTCTTTTCTCAACTGGGTCGTGCTTTGTCCACCTTTTTCCACCGTATTGTTCTCGGGTTCGTCGAATTTCTCTCTCTTTTCTTGATCTTCTAGACCTTCTTTCGCTCTGTCGGCTAAGGGTGGCAATCTGAATAGCATAAAACTTCTCTGCTTCAAAATCAAAACTCCAAATTCCATCTGGGTTTGGGCTCTCTCTCTCTCTAGGGGTTTATACCAAAGCAACACAATCAGAATTCTCTTGTTTCTCCATGATTCCCTTCGATTCTTAAAAGGTGGGTCTTTTTAAGATTCTTTAATTGATGCTATTAAGAAAAGGAAATTCTTGATTCCCAGTAAAAGATTCTGAATTCAATGCCTTTTAAATCATTGTAAAGATTACATTCTCTCTGCCTTCTGTCTCTGTTTCTCTTACTTTAAAAACTTGATTTCAATCCTTTCTTACATGAATTATCCAGCTATTGTTGTATATTAGTGCTCTGTAATTATGGAAACTCTATATCCGGGATCCCCTTGGTGTCTCCAAGTAAGCGAGAGCACAGAATGGACTAGGGAAGAGAATAAGAAGTTTGAGAGTGCTCTTGCTATATTCGACGAGAAAACCCCTGACCGATGGATGAAAGTGGCTGCAATGATCCCCGGTAAGACGGTTTGGGATGTGATTAAGCAGTACGAGGAATTGGAAAATGATGTTTGTGACATAGAAGCCGGCCGGGTTCCAATTCCCGGCTACCTCACCTCTTCTTTCACATTGGAGTTGGTTGATAATTGCAGCTTCGATGCCTATAGAAGAAAGTCTTCCACTGCTCGGGGTCCTGATCAGGAAAGGAAGAAAGGGGTCCCGTGGACAGAAGAAGAGCACAGGTGAATTAATTCCCTTCAAAATTCTGTTTCTGGGTGCGAAGTTTCCATTACTCGTTCACTTGCTGACAAATCTTAGAAAGCTAAAATATTACACTTTCTGTTGTTCAAAACATTTCTGTTTCTGATGGTAAAAATGAAAAAACTATCAATATAAACACGTTTCAACTTTCCTTGGCCATTAACCAAATAAATTTTCCACTATGCCACATTGTTACTTGAGTCACACTTGAGTAATTTCTAATAGGGTTTGTTTGGTTAATGAATTGCAGGCGGTTTCTGATGGGGCTCCTGAAGTACGGTAAAGGGGATTGGAGAAATATCTCCCGGAATTATGTGATCTCTAAGACTCCAACTCAAGTGGCAAGTCATGCTCAGAAGTACTTTATAAGGCAGCTTTCCGGAGGGAAAGATAAGAGGAGGCCAAGCATCCATGATATCACAACCGTCAATCTCACAGAAACTGCATCAGAAAACAATAAGCCACACTCATATGATCACTCTTCTGTGCTGACACCACAGCAAAAGCCCACCAGCACACCAAGAATTTCGCTCGACTGGAATCAACCTCATGATGAAGCTGTCATGGTTTTCAACTCGACTCATGGAATTGGAAACCTTTTCGTGTCACCTCCATATGACTTTAAAGTGCAAGGCCACAATCTGTTTGGCAGTGCTTATTATGGAGCAGCTCATCCCAAACCGCACAACTCAGTGTTTCAAATCCAATGCTCAAGACATCAACAACGTGGATAAGGCAGCCATTTTTTTTTTTCTGTACTCATTGATTAAAAAAGTTCCAAGTCCGATCATGTTCAGTATAATTTCAATGTTAGTGCCTTTGTCATGGTTTTCTGTGTGATTACATAAATGGGGGCTCGAGTTACATGATTTTGAACAATACAGAAAGATAAACTCTTATACATGGTGTCAATCTTTGAACTGTGAAAATCAAATAAAAGATCTTCAATTTATCTGTATATTTCCCTTCTCTTGAATAATTTATTCTTTTACTGATGTCAGCATTACGGTAGGCAGTTTGAGGATGCATTTAAAAATAGCCATATCAATAAGATATGCTTCTCAGTGTATAAAGTGAACATACATATTTGTCTTGGAGTTTGTGCTTCTTAGCTTATTTTCAGCCTTTCTTTATTTTCAACTAAATAATGCTATTTAGCCACCGTTAATGTAACAGCAAAAATTAACATTTAGATCAATAAAGACTTGTAAAAAAAAAAATTAAGAGTTGGCTTTGACTGGAACACCATGTTAGTCGTATAGCAATTTCTCTTGTCAACTTCAACACATATCAAAACTTAAATATGATGGATACCCAGTTCTGCAAATAAGTGGGCTGACTGCTCTGAGGCTAGATATCCGTGGATCCATTATGCATTCATATGTGGAATAGTTTTTTGTGATAGTTGCATACAAGCAGCCATGGCTTTGGGTGATGTGGCCAAATTTGCTGACTCACTTGTCACTTTTTCTGATATTCCACAGTATCTGATTGCTTCTTTTCCTCTTGGTACGCTTTCCGCCAGTCTCACCTTTATGGTATAATATGGCCAAGTTGACCAAGATTCATCACCATCACTTAGTCGAAGCTGAGTTTGCATTCCACTTAATAAGCATCCCATGCTTCAATCCACGCAAGAAAGCCATTGTGGTTTGCATTTTTCTAATCATCTTTTTTATGGACCTATCCAATTTTGCCTTGTATTTGATATTTCTGTTTGAGCCAACCCAGTTGTCGATCGTGGCAAGACTGTTGCATCAGCATATTTGCTCCTTTTACCAGTCTCTGAAAGCATCATGCTTTATAGTGATTCTGTATTTTACTTGAAAATCTGAAAAGGGATTATAGACATATAGTTGTATTCAGATTTTAGGCACGTTTGTAACCCTGATCATTGGAGTAGAGAACCTAGCTTTGAAATTATGCAGCATCAGGGATTGACTGTTTCCTGACCATGGAAGATTATTATTTGAGTTTTATATCTAGAATGACTTCAAACTTCCCCATATTTCTTTGGTGCCACAGTGCCAGAGATTTAAAAGATTAGACTCTTAGAGTGCGTTTAGCCCGCGATTCGGCAAGATTTCTAAAAAATTGCAGAAAGCGTTTCATGTGAGAATGCATTTGAAAACGTTGAAAAAAAAAAAAAATCAAGTTTTCAAACCGCACTGAATTGTAATTTTACTAAATGCTTAACTTAGTTTTGAAGATCGCTTTTGCATTAATTATGCTTTGAAATCACTATTTTTTTTTTTTTTTTTTCAAACTACACATTTTGAAATCGTTAGATCAAATGGACACTTATAGTTCTTTCCATGCAAAAAGGGTCCTTGTCCTAAATGCTAGGCAGTCCTAGTGAGTTGATTATATAAAGATCCATTTGAGTGGATGAGATAAAAGTAGAAATTCACAGTTTAATTATATCCGAGGAATGTTCTCATCACCACAGGGTAGGTGCGCAGAAAGAAAAATCACATCAATATTACAGGAAAAAAAAAAAAAAAAATTAGAATACTAGAATCATCTATGTTCTCTGAAAAAAAAAAAAAAAAAAAAAAAAGTTTTCACTTTTTAATGTAAATCCCCCCTCCTCATAAAAAAAGAAAAAGAAAAAGAGACTATTGGGGTACTTCATTGGGCCCTCATGACATGGATGATGATGCATCACTATCTCTATCTCAAAGATGGGCATGCCACAAATGTCAAGTGAAATAAAAAAATCATGTTTCCTAAAATGCTGTTACTGTTTTTGTTTTGTTTTAGTTGCCATCGTGGGTTCTACTACCATCAATTTTGCTGCTGCAACTATTATCAAAAAGCTCAGTGCCCACCCAAGTCACTTTGCATATATCAATCTCTAAACCACACATTGAGCATTAAAATTTCCAGAGCAACATAAGCAATGTGGTTATTAATGTGAAACTTTTTTTCCTGTTTGCTATATGACATAACTATCAACTTTATACTGTATTTTAAGAAAAGCAGCCTTTCTGCAAGTTGCATAAGAAAGCACTCTGCCCACTTTATGCTAATTTTGATCAAACCTTTGAGAAGGTTAAAAATCTTTCCCTTTACCCATCTTTCCTTATTTAAAGTCTTAACAAAAGATGAAATCTTTTAGAAATTTTTTTTTGTTTGCTCTTCAAATCCTTTTGAAGAACCATGCAAAGGCCATATTCCATGTTTCAAACACAAACTTCCACTATTTATAAAGATGCATTTTCATTGGCCCACATGGATTTGAGGATGATCTTCCAGGAAGCGTTTTGTCATCAGCTTTGTTATAATGGGTAGTACTTGTGGACAAATTATGACTAAAAGTTAACAATATGTTTACACTCACAAATTCCATTAGCTATTATAGAAGTGAAAGTAAGTATCCGGGGTGAAGAAACAGAGCCAGTACAGAAGGGTGCTGTATCATTTCTCTGATAAAATCAACCAAGTGATACTACCAACATCCCTACTGTTGAGAAATCATGCACATTAGTGCAGCACACTGTGCTATGGCACGATTTTGTTGGCCTTCTAGGTGAAAAGGACCTTAAAAGATAAAAATAATAATATACTATGCAGATGATCATTTGTTAAACAAACAAAGAAAAGAAAGAAAGAAAGAAAGGGAAATCTGCATTCTTTTACACCCATAATTGGACATCACAAAATGGTGAAAGGAAGTACCTTTGAAGAATAAGGACAAAGCCATTGCCTGTAGGTTATCTTAGGGAAGAAGAACCTGTTCTATTCATAATTGGAATTGACTTCATCTCCATGGAGTCGCCCACTAGTGCAATTTCACTTTTGTGTTGAAAATAAAAAGTCCAATGATGTTCTCTATTTTCTGTTTAATAATTGAAGTATTGAAATTTATGTTTCTAGCCAGTTTAGTTTGTCAAAGCATTCACATCCGGTCCATCAAATTTAGCAAAAAAAATTATATTTTTCTATTTTAACTATCAAATTTTTCAAATCGCTTATATTTTACTCTCTATTTTAGCTATTCAATTTAAACACGGCTAGCACCGTCGCAGCTAAATGTAGACAATTTTTTTTTTTTGTCAATTTTCACTGCATGACAACACAATATAACATTTGGCTACCCCTACTAGAATGCTCTCAGTGCCCAATAAATTCAAATTTCTAATAGAGCTGATGATTACAGACCCAATTTCACTTTTGTCCCTTCTCTTCCTTTACAGCAATTTTTTTTTTTTTTTTGAGCATCTTCCTTTACAGCACTGCATTTGCTTTAAATTAACTATTGGATGACTCTACTTCTATCATCTACACATGCCAACAGCAGAGAGTGGTTCCATAACCTGCCAAAGACAAACAGCACCTTAAATTACCATTTATCATAAGAGTTTAAGTTTAAAAGAACACATGGAATAATATCACGTTAAATTATCAATTATTTTGAAAACTTAAAATTGATAAGTGTTGAATTTGTTTATTTAATTAATATTTTAACATCTCATAACATTTTTCTACAAACTTTCCAGTCAAGAGATCACACTTTGTTAGACCTGGCCTATTAAAATATTAATTAAATTATTAAATCATTCATTTCTTATCAATGTAAAAGTTTTGAGTTCGAACTTTATCTTCATTATTCACCTGCTATTTTAATTAAATATTTCACATGTTAGCATCACTTATTAAAATGGGGTTTGAACTTACATGTGAAGATGAATGTTATAATATTAATTAAATGATTAAAATTCATTATTTGCTATCAACTTAAGTTTTGGAGATAAGTAGTGATTTTTTATTTCCCTCTCTCTCTATTTCTTTATTCATTTCTCTTTCTTTTTCTTCTTTCAACAACGAGCAAGTATATGTTTGGGGAAAAAAAAAAGAATACTTAAATGATATAAAGAAAGAATAGATAATCAAATGTAGAATTCATTTAAAAAGTCATTAGCTAAAATAAACATTTTTTTATATGACAAGAAACCTGGCAGGCCCACTTCGTATACCCGCCCCTGTCAGGCAAATTTTAGACCCGTATAAAGCACTATCTCTACACGGATCAAGTAAGACTTTGACTTTACTGGTGGGCGTAATCCCAAAGAATTGATTACACTTAAGGAGGTTCGAAACTTGATGGCTAATGGGGATGCCATCCATTACCACTTAAGCCAACCCCTCGAAATTTTTATGAGGTATTTTAGATAGAAATGTAAAAAATTCATTATGAATGCCTTTTTTATGTTTTTTTTTTCTCTAATCAAATTGAGAAAGGGGTACAAGTGATCAAAAAACCAAAAAAGGGTGAACTCCCCTACAACCGACCCAAAAACGAAAGATAACAATGCAAGTAAACGAACCAAAGTAGGAAATTGGCCAAATAAATGGTCTAGTCCTCTCAAAGGGACCACATAAAGCGGTTTTAAAGACAAAAGGAGCACATAAATGATCACAAACCTCAAAAAATTCATAAACCCTAATTACATGTATAAAAACCTCAAAAGGTCCAAACACATATGTACCCCTAACAAAGAATACTATCAACCATACGAAAGAAGTCAATACAGGAAAGGCACTGATAAGATCCGGATATGGTAAGAGCATTATTTATATATATATATATATAATGATTAGTTAGTCCCATTTTTCAGTCTGGAAGGTTTTCAAAATACTCTACATGTTTCTCATGTAATCTACCATTTTAAAACAAAAACATGTTTCTCATTCTTTGTCAAATCACAACCTCCACAAAACGATCGAATTCCATAAGAAATCACATTAAAGGTCCAAACATTTCAAGGCTAGTATCACCACAGATCTAAATTTCTAAAGTAATAAAACCTAATAATAATATAGCGTCTGCCACCATGAATCATGCATTTTATAAACTCAATCATGTCAATAATTGGATTAGAAAAAAAAAATCATGTCAATAATTGTAACCACAGACAAATCTATAAAATCATGAAATAAGTCCATGAGAACGTAGAATAACATATAGTTTCAGAAGAATCTGAAACCAAAATATCCCTTTAATTACAAGTAGGTGAAGATGTCCCTAATAATTCTAAAAGCCAAAAGCCTAAAGGATCTCAAGGTTGAAGACTCCATTTGATTATTTAAGTGATTAGAGCTTCTGTCTTTAGCCATTCGATAAAATGTTATCTGATAACCATGTACCGTTGCCAACTGATAATCCCAGCTTTCAGAAGGTGGTAGATTGCGCACACTAGAATAGCGCCTTTCGCTGGAGTCGATGACATTGCGGCTTGAATTCTGAACATATGCATCCAACAGCTGCACGGGGTTGGACCACAACGACGAAGATCCTCTTTGAACCCTATACAATGACTCCAAGCTCCTTTGCACATTCTGCTGCTTGAGAGAGTCATATAGACTTGAATTTATAAGATGATCAGACCCCTGCTCCCACAGATGGTAAGTATCCAGAAATTTCCTTTGTAGTGATATCCACTTTTAGTGATGAAGAGGCAAGCTTAGAATCCACTCCTAGCAACACATCCAGTTCTTAACCTTCGCTTCTTGAGTAGCTTGCCCATGGAAATCATACAGTTGACCCCAAAACTCATAAAGAACTTGCGCTAGTTGACGCCTTGCTGCACGACCCAATCCTGCTAATCTTGGAAGACTTCCGGCACCACTCCCACCTTCATCACCTTTCCCACTGAGACTTCTAAATGATCTCCGACCCTCAGATGTCAAAGATGGGGTGCTCCCAGAAACCCCTTTAGATGAAATGGTGAAGAAGTTGAGGCTTTAAATAGCAAAGAAGAAAGACACGTGTTCTGTCCGAATGGGTTTAAGAGTATAACGGATGTAGGTAAGTGGAAGAAAATTAAAGTTTAATACACTAAATTAATAGACTTTGAACATTGGCGTAGTGTTTGTAAAAGACGCGCAAGTTCATGAAAGTAAAGTTACTCATTTTTCAAGTAAATATTGACTTGAGTATCGTAATTCTCTTTAGTCGGCACACTCGACAAGATCACTTATACTTATTTTCTTCTCCAGTGGAATAAAGTAGAGTGTCAAACCAACTGATTCTTCGATGAGGGAGATTGAAAAAATTGTATCGCCCACGATAGCCCTCACTCATTTAGTTTTATCATAACATATAGACATAATACCTAGGATAATGTCTATATGTTATGATAAAACTAAATATTTCTATGCAACTTAATAATATGCGAACTTAAAATGTTAAATTTCACCGCCTTATCCGACATATGGGGGAACCTGTTTGTCACAATAATATGGCAGCAAGTAAAATCAACTCTTCATTTTTTATTCACAAACTTGAAATGGCCCAATATTGCACCCAATAAAACAATTCTTTCCAATAAGATTGACTCAGCGTATTAATACCAAGTAACCAAAGGGTTGAAGAGTTTAGGCCAACTGCCCCAAACAGGGAAGAGAGATGGCAGCACCAAAGACGCAAGTGCTTCCAAATTACAGAAGAAAACCCCCAAACTTATTACAGGACTAATGTCTAGCACTAGGAAAGAAAAATGAAATAAAATTGAAAACCTCTTACCAAAAGGGAAAAGCTACCTGAATTTATGAACAAGACGTGACAGGAAGAGGACTCCTTCGCAGATAGGGTGGTATATACAGCTCTACTCGGCAACTAAGGCTTTTGGATCCAGAGGGATCACAGTATCTGGAAAATCTGTTCTCGGTCCAGCAAGGGAGTAATATGCAAGTATATGGGCTGGATGCTCCACTACTACTACGTTATCGTCCCCAAGCTGATCAACAGGAACTTGTCTGGGAGGAATCAATTCAATATTCCAGAATGGGCGCGCCATTGCTAAAAGGTCACGACTTCCAGATGCTCTATATCCTTGCACCCATAGGTACCTCAGAGAAGTCAGTTGCATCACAGCAGCAGCCAGGGCACGCTCGCTGAAGCAGCAGCACCTCATTTCTAGTTTTTGTAAGCTGGGACAGCCCCTAGAGAACTCCAAAAGCCCGGCATCAGACTCCCCAACAGAACCCAGAAGCATCCATCTTATATTTTGGCTGTACTGCCCAACATAACCAAGACCCACATCAGTCAAGCCCCCAGGCCGGACATACAATGCAAACCTTCTAAGCTTTTCACAGCCCCTCAAAAGAGCTCGAACCCCGTTGTCAAGTGGCAAATCTGTTATCCTCTCTTCTTGGTCAAGCAAGACCAGGCGAAAATCATTGAGGTTTTTTGAGTAAGTGCCAATATATTCCAGAGAAGCATTTGTGATATCAGACACATAAACAGCCAAATATTCCAGTTCTAGGCAGCCCTGAGCCAAAGCAATCAAACCTCTTTGGGAGACTACCCCCCCTTCATCATCCATTCCCTGCTCATCAGCACCTCGCTCAATCCTAAGCCTCTTTAGTCTCTTACAATTCCGAGCAAGATCTTCTAATCCTCTATCTCCAATAACATTCCTTGTCTGTCCATACAAAAAACAAAATTAGAAATATATGCAATTTTCAGATACAGTTCCTAGTCCAAAAGAAGAGCACCACTTAGTACCCTCTCACTCCCTTAGGTAGCACTAATTTCTAGAATATGCATCTGTATTTTGGCATTTTGCTTTGTCCTTTAGTTTCTAAATCCTATTTTCCAATTGTTGACATTCTGAGTCAAATGGCAAATTTAAAATAGAAGTATAGACAAGGTAAAATTATAGGAATCTAATCTTATAAAACCCAGAAGCCAAGGTCAAATTATGAGAATTAAGTAACTGTAGATTCTTATGGAAGAAAAAAGTTCAATAAATAGTTGAATAACAAACTGCAAAGAATCTGCGTAAGAAAACCAGAAACAAAAGCCTGTTCAAGAATGTATATATATGGTAGAAATAAGAGAAAATCCATGATTCAGACCAAAGGGGGAAAAAAGAAGAAGATATAATAATGATAAGAAACGAGACAAAAAGAGAAGAAATGGTTTTGTGATTCTACCTCAAGAACTTCTAAGTTGGGGCACCTCTGGATTAACATACAATGGTCATCCGTGTCAAGCAGCGCGTAGAGGAGATCCAACTTTTTGAGTAGGGATGCATAAGGGAATACAATTTCCAGTTCATTCTTCCCCATGTATGATAGACCTAAACGGCATAAGTGTGGGGGTAATGATACAGTTGAGTACCTCTGAGGTTGATCACTGAAGGAACCCCCACAAAATTCTTCTAAAGCAGCTGCAGAACGAAAGAAACCTTGGAGTTCCAAGATTTCATAATCACTTACTTTAACCGAGATTAAGGAGCGGCAATTTCTTGCTATGAGTTCAAGGTCTTCAAATCTGACCTTTTCAAGATAGGTCATGTAAAAATTTAAAGTTTCAAGAACTGTATTGTTCACAGCAAGCTCATGTAGCCAGTCACCATCATTCTCCAAAATTGAGCTCTCCTCCAAAAACAAAGTTCTTAAATTCCTGAGGAAGCATATAAAATTAACACATCAGTCAATAATGACTACAGATCAGATCAGAGCCGCAGAAACAATAGCTTAATTCAGTTGAAAGCAGATTGTGCTCACACTTCCACAAGATCAAAGTTGCATAGAAATGAAAAAGAAAAATGATCTCTTATACAACTTTAACATATATGCACTACCACAATATGCTTAAAATTTTGTTATAATTTCATGTTTCCAGCAACAAGAATCTTAAATACTGCATCAATTAATATACCTGACATACTCATACTCTCACAGACAAAACTCAGAAACATACTAGTAATGGCCTGAATAACTGGCACCAAATACAGGTACCAACCAAGATTTAAAATTAGCGTGGGTATCACATGATCAATTCAACACTATTCTCAACTAATTTGCACCCACCACACAAGTCCTGTTTCTCCGACTCCAGTACATGTTCATTAATAGGTCAACATTTTTCTTCCACTATCTCAACACTTTCTTGTTTCTTCTTTTGGGGGGCGAGCTTACAGTCCTAAGTCATACAACAGGGAAAACAGGGATTTATTTTAATAAGATTAAATACTAATGGAAAATTCCAAAATGCATGTAAAATTAGAAGCACAGAGAGAACTTTAAAAGGTTAGCAAAATTTTGTGCGTAGAACACAATTCTACTCGTTGTTTAAGCTGCATTGCAATTGCAGGAAAGATATAATTCATTTTGTACATCCTGAGCAGCTTTAATGCCAACTTTAAATTTCTAATGGAAAATTCCAAAATGCATGTAAAATTAGAAGCACAGAGAGTACTTTAAAAGGTTTGCAAAATTTTGTGCGTAGAACACAATTCTACTCGTTGTTTAATGCCAACTTTAAATTTCTAATTGTCCACTGTAGTACAAAAAGCTGCTCAAGTAAAAAAATATCAAAGAACGAGTAAATGAATAGAATGTATTACTATTACACATGTGAGGACTAAAACTTGACAAGCATATCAAAATGACCCAAAGCATCTCTCTAGAGATTCAAGTTCTAATTTTTAACATCACACATGCTAAAATCAGTTCACTTTATACATATAAAAAAGAAAGAGAAGAGACAGGGGAGGCATTGCTTATTCATAGATCTCCTTTGATTGCACTCATACTCAATTGCTCCATTGTTCATGGTATTGCTATGCTTTCCACAGTCCCCAAGTCCCACAACCCAGATGATTATCCCACACTTCTCAAACCTTCACCATGTGCATAGCCCGTAATCCTACAATTCTCCAACCTTCACCTTGTGTTGTAATCCAACTCGAAATCATGACTAGTTGTTCACTAAAATTTAATTCATAAATTCTATAAGGATGAGCATATTCATGCTTTTTGGAATAAATCCTGCAATTCTAACAAGTGACGAGTTTCAAGATACAGAATCAATGCAGTTTGCTTTCAAAGCAAAAGCAAATATATAATTCACTCTGTATCATTGCAAGAGCTACCTTTCAAACTCACTCAAAATCTTCATGTATGTACAGTTCACAAGCATTTGCTTGTCAAAAGTATAAATATTTAAGTTTTTGGTCTCAGTCCTAGATCTGATGCATTTGAAGTAGTAATTAACCTTTTAATCCATATGCCTTCTTAAAAAAAGAAAAAAGAAAAAGAAAAGAAAAAAAGATTCATGATCAGATCTTCACTATTTAAAATTTGTTATGACGGTATTGTTAGTTCTACTCCATCCTTAGAATGTTTATATGGAATGAGCAAGTGTTCCTATAATTCAACTTTTCCAAGATGTTTATTATTTCTAGACAAATGAGAATGTTTCCATTCTCCAAATCTTGATTCATTGCCGAGCCAACATAGAATCCAATCCTGACAAGCCTGAGTCTTTCATTACACAGTATATCATCTCGACTCTCAGAGTACTTGTGAGGAAATCTTTCCATCGATCACTCAAGTGAAAATAACTAGTTGTCACAATTGATCTCCATACCATAAAGAGTCAATTATTCACTGCCCTTTCCAAAACTGATTGCCCCCAAAGCTGCTCAATCATTCACACAAAAGTTTCACAACATAACCCATGTGCTTGATGTAACAATAACTATCTATTTATTCTATTTTCTTTTACTTATCAAAAAAAACAATAATTAGTACAACTTCTTTTCAATAAAATTATTACTTATAAATATTTGGGACAACTTCCTCTGATAAGTGATTAATATATTCATCACCATGTTTTCCCTCCATTCATCTAGTTATTTCACCGTTTCAAGAACCAATGCTTTGTGTAGCCCATTGTCATACACAACCCATCATCTCTAAAATCTAGTGGAAATTTAGTTAGATGATTTTCCGATTACGAATTCTAACCTAAGCATTACATGCGCCAATCCCAGCTACCTAAGCAACCCTCAATGTGACCAATATGAATTGACAATGCAAGGAATCCAATTAATGCTGATTATGGACAAATCCAGAATATATACAACTATTGTCTAAAAAAATATGTTATAGGATTATGAAACCATTCAAGAATATTCTCACTTTCCGTTTGTACTCGACCCATCTATCAATGGTAAATTTTGTTAGAATATTAATTAATGATTAAATTCACTCTTTCCTATCAACTTGAGCTTTTGAAAAACGCAACGATAGTTGGGCCTCTATCATCTTCTATCCAGTAGACTTGGTAAAAGGGCCTCAACCTATTTCCAAAATTAGAGTTCGACCACATCTGCCCTTTTTTAGGGGGATCAAGTTCCTTGCCCATTTTCAACCCCAATCTCTTTACATTTGTTTTGGGTATTAGCAAACCTAGCCTAGCCTTTGTCAATCACACTAATGCAGAGCACCCAACCATGTCAAGGCCCCCTTAAAGGTAAGCAATCATTTAACATAGTATCAAAGCAAAGATTTTGAGTTCGAACCTTATCTCCATCATTAACCCCATTTCAGTTAAATATGTTACATGTTGGGTCTTACTTATTGAGAGGAAGTTTGAGCCCACGGGTGAAAAAGAGTGTTAGAATATTAATTAATTATTAAATTCAGTCTTTCCTTATATGTTTAAGCTTTTTGAATAACTAGTGATTAAACAAATTCAAATTGACTGCGAACATACTTTCATTTATAAAACTTGCCATTATTAAAAATAATATATTAAAAATTTCACAAACCACCGAGAAATTGTACAGTACTGTAATCCTCCTAAATGAGGAGGGTATCAATTCACAAGCGTCAACTTTTTTTTCAAGCTTTAACTTTCCAAAGAAACTGAAACTTTCTCTAAGTGGTACATTGTATCGGATATAGATATAAGAGAATAACTTTAATAAAGACCTTGTGTAAACCAAGTCCTTTACACCCTCCAATGGAGAACTACCACATTAAGAGAAACCCATTGTTCTGGCAGGGGTGGCTGCGCCACCACCCCATTGTTTATCACTCCCTATTTCGGAATGGGGTGGCCACGGCCCCCTTTTAGAACAGTGGGGTGGTCGTGGCCACCCCCATAGATTTGGAAGGGGGGCCACACCACCACCCTCTATTTTGCAAATAGGTAGACACTATATGGTGTGGATAAGCGCCTTTGGTATTGTGTTCCATGCTGACGTGGCAGCTATTGGAGGGTGTAAAGGACTTTATTTCCACTAGGTCCTTGTTGAAGTTATTCTCTAGATATAATAATTGAATGACCTTAATTTTGGCTAATCGTTGAAGATAACAACAAAGAGTTTGCATACAATCAAAAATAAATTAAAACTAGCATGTCAACCATTAAAAATGCAACCCCTTAACAACAATTAGAAGCACTGAACTGTATCAGAAACAAATGATTGAAAAAGGAAGTTGAGACTAACTAAAGATAAAGGAAAACTACACAAGTCACGCTCAAAGAAATTCAAGGCTTGCAATCCATATTGAAAAGGAAGTTGAGAAACAAATGACTGAAAAAGGAAGTTGAGACTAACTAAAGATAAAGGAAAACTATACAAGTCACGCTCAAAGAAATTCAAGGCTTGCAAACCATATTTAACCAATCCAATAGCAATAAAAAAATAAACACGTTACACATCATTCTCTCAATCATCTCTTTTGCAAATCCACCATTAAATTTGTGAACTCACATGTAGGTTCCACAAATTTAATGATGGATTCATCCATTTACTATACAGAAATGACTGAAAGATGGGCAGGAGAATAATTTTTATCATTTCTCTTAAAAATAAAAAAATAAAAAAATAAAAATTATCTAATAGGATTCAAAAAACAAAAGAGAAAGCTCAGTAAGTCACACAATCTATAACAAATCCAACAGCAAGAAAATAGCAATAAAAAAATTTATAAAAAAGGATTCGAAAAATAAAAGAGAATGCTCAGCAACTATTTTTCATAAAAGAAACCTCGGCCAGGTAATAAACTGGAAGAATCAGTTAGTAAGCAGATTCAACACAAAAAGAAACTTTTTTCCTTTTCGTTAAACTTAATAAGGCACAAAATTCTGTTAGATTCCTCTTCAAATTAATAATAATCTTTCCTAATTACCTAAAATTTAATTCAATCCCGAAATTAAAGCCCATAGCAAAACAAGTATTAAATGCAAATCCACAAGAGTACAAAACCTACAGACGAAAACAACAAACTTGAATTATCAAAAACAAAAAGAACACAAAAAAGAAAAATAACCTGCAGGAGCGACCGATATGAAGAAGCCCATCGGTGGAAAAGCCAGAGCACTTGTCGAGCTTGAGCGTGTGGAGCACGCGCCCGCGGGACCGAGCAAGAAGCTCCAGATCCAAGTCCCTGACGATCATTCGCCGGAAGTGAAGCGACTTGAGGCAGTTGAACGACTCGGCGATCTCGTTCACCCAGGGCGTGACGTAGCCTCCCCAATCCTCCGGTATCAGATTGAACATCGCGGCCCTGGGCTTTCCCTTCAGCTTCAGCGACTCCAGGTGCTGAAACCTCCGGCGCAGCCGATCGGGGCTCGTCGTGTAGCAGAGCGCGATCGTCACGTGCTTCCGCGTCTGCGCGTCGAGCTCGTACCACCGCCGGCACACCAGCGACGCTGCGTCCCGGTCCTTCGAGTCGTGGATGTACGGCATCACGCAGCCAAGAACCACGTCCGACATTCCGGCACCCATTCTGCTCACGTTCCGATCCTCCATCGCCACCAGAACTCTCCAAACCACCGTCCAAAACAAAACCTCAACAAAGTAACAAAAGATGAGCTCAGAAGCTTCGAGTGAGCTCCTAATCTCCAAAACAAGCCCAAAATCGGTTCCAAAAATCAACTAAAGAAACAAAACCGTAAACTCGCAACCGAGCTCACTCTTCAACGGTTACGAGCGAAACGAGCCGGTCTATTAACTAAGGAGCGAGAGAGAAACAAACGCGGTGTAGACGAGATCCACATGGTGCGAGGAAGATCGGAGGGCGGAGATCGTCGGAATACGAATCCAACGGCGACGGTTGGAAACAGTTGAAAGGTGGGGATTAGATCAGACCCTAGTGAGGGGTCGATTATGCGCCTCTAGAATAGAGAAGGGAGGGGTTTGGGTGTAAAGAAAAGGAGGAGAGGAAGAGAGGGGAAACAAGGAGAAGAAAAAAAAAGTGACGATAAAGAGGAAACGACAAAACTACACTAGCGCAACCAATCACACGTCATTGTTTAGAAAGTGAAGCTCGATATCTGTTATTTTCGCTCCGCTCTCTGTTTTGCTTAGTAGCAGTTCTAGTGCGGAATTATTGGCACTTCTGGTTAGTGGTGGCAACGTGGCGGGACGTGATACGCTGGATCGGGATATAAGGCGTTGGTGATCGCGTTGCTGCACCGGGTACTGTAGAGGGGTGGTTTTGGTTTTGAGAGTTTTAACGGTAAAAATATAAAAAGGGAAAGTTGGGACTGCAGGTTGCTTTCCGGGGTTGGAAATGATTGAACCTAGAATTTTGTGGCAAACTTTCCAGAAATACCCTTGGTTATTCAAGTATTGCGAAAGAACGACGTAGTTAAAAAACCACTTTTAATAAAAGAGTAATGGTAGAAGTACTTTTTTTTTTTTTTTTTTTTTTACTATATCTTTTCTAATTTATTTGAATCGATTAATATTTAGTTAATTATATTTGAATAATATTTTTGTCTTTTAACTTTTTTATGAGACAAAAATTTATCTATAATATAACTAACTCAATGCTCTTCGTGAATCCTAATTCACTGTTTTTGAAGCATCTCAAAAAATGATATGATTTTTAAAATTACTATTGAGCATATAATTGATCATTATTATCAAATGATAATTTTAAAAGCCACATCATTTTTTAAGGGACACGTAAAAGACTTATGACATTATTCTGAAAGAAAATACACAAAGTAATTAGTAGTTCCATAGCAATTCAAAAGAGTAACTTTATTTAGTAGATTGGTGATTAGATTTGTTGTAGCAATAGGATAGCTTTACGTAAGAGTTTGTCTGGGCGTACCTATTTGAATAATTTGAGTTCGAGCTGCCTAGGCACCTATATGAGACTTGAGCTTTGATAGGTTCTCACAAGGATTATAATCTTACACAAGATTTAAATTTTGTCATTGATTTCTAATCCAATGGTTGATTATCAATGGTAGTCTTATCACTTCATTAGTTACTATATTTCTCTATATTTTGAAAGTGATAATCGCTTTTAAATTAAAATCTCAAACTAATTTCAAACCAATAGTTAAAGAGATAACAAATTAAAACTAAAGGTACATAAATTTATTCCAAACTATTTTTGAGGGATTTCCTCTAACACACTATAAAATTGTGATTTTAAATAAATCTAGAAGTTTGTATGTTATCGATGTAATTAATTTTAGTTTTCAACATGTCAAATTTGCTTGCCTCAGTAACACAAACTTTTGAATTTGTTTAGACTGATAGATGAAATTGAGGGCTCATATTTTAAACAATATGAGAGGATCTAAATCCATAAAATTGCCAAGACACAAATTTTCTCTAATCTAGTATAGTAAGTGTCAAGTATCATCTCTTACATGTTTTTGTTTTTAATATTTTTCAGAGCTATGAACCAAAACATTAATTTTTTAGAAACTCAAACATGTTAAGTGATACTTATCACTTATTAGAGTAAGTTAAAGAAAATTTCCTTCAAATATATCCTTTAGCATGTAAGAAATACATAATTTTTTAATTAAGTAATGTTACATACTACAATCGCATTCTACTGAACATGCTACAATCGCTTTTAAAATGATTGGAGGCCAAAAGGGGTGGTCCGGCCACTTTTAACACAATTAGGATGTACTGAAGAATGGAAATTTTGGGTAATTCACTTCCCTATATTTTCTTCCTTGTTTGGGTTGATATATGTAACAACCATTCCCATGGAAAAAGATAAAACGTGCTTCGAAAGCCATTAACTTTTAAAACTCCTTGTAAGGGAAAGAAACAAATAAACATAAAATGATTTGATTATCCGTTTGTTATTCTTGAGTGTGCCTTTTGTTTTTTGTTTGAAAATTTGTTAGTATTTTTGTTTTCAAAACAAAAAAAAATAAAAACAAATTAAAAAAGATATTGGTTTAAACTTTAAACAAACAAAACCGAATGTCGTAACAGCACTATCTAAATCTATAATCTATAATATCAATGCGTCAAATTGTTTTTGTTTATTTTCAATTACTTCATAGTATTGCTAAATCAATATCTAAAAATCAATAATGAATTAAAATATGATTAATTACGTCATACATGCCCTCTCTTTCCTACCTCTCAGCTTCAATTATATGATATAAATAATTTTCCTCGTGCCCATATATTTTTTTTTTTTGGAAAGAAAATAGCTTTTGTATTTGTTTTGAGAGTGTTCTTAGTTTTGATAAATGTTACACATACTTAATTAATACCCGTATACATTCAAATGCATGTTTTTTGATGTGATCCTAAAATTTACTAAATTTAAAATTTAATAATAATCTATCTAAAATCTAATAATAATATTTCAATTTTGATGTGATTTAAAAATACTCGGACAGGACATGTAGGCCACCTACGAGGTATACGTGGCTTGGAATGGCATGAGCCTTAATTATCTTTTTGTTTTTTTTTTTTTAGTCTGGGTGACACGATTGGACAATGTCAAAGGTGATACAAGTGTGTCTTATTACATTTAACAATTTTTTATTTTTATTTTTTTTGAAAAGACGTTTAACAAATTTGACACATATATCTATGGAAGGTGCAAAATATCTTTTATCATCATATAAATTGCAATGGACGTGATATTTCTCAACTTGAAGTACTTTAGCTAAAGGTTATAGATGTACAGTATTCCAGGTTTTGTGATTGACAAATATATTTACCTTTCCTTATCAAAGTCTTTGTCGCATTTAATATCAAATATATATAGGGCTTTGGCCATTATATTTATTTCACTTCTTACATGTAACTCTATGGATTTGAAAAAAATAGTAACTTCAAAATGCATTTAATAGAAATGTGATTTTTTAAAACGTAGTTAAGTATCCGGTAAAATAGTGGTTCGTCTTTTAAAATTACATTTTGGCCTCTAAAATTACATATTTTTTAAAAAATACACCCCTTTGTATGTTGCCCGAAAATATGAATGTTTTCAAGTTTTAAATGGCATTTTTTTCAAGAAAAATGATAGACTACAACTTATTGCCATGCGCATGTCAACATGCGAACTAAGGGTGATAAAAAAAAAACAATAAATAAATAAAATAGTAGCTGACATGCCTCAAATCACATATTGACATGTGTAAGCAAGTTGTAAAAGAGTTATATGTGTAACATTATTTTTTTTTAAAAAAAAACTGCTAAACTTATAACTATTTTACAACTTGTTGACACGTGTTAGCGTATAATCAGAAGGTGTTAATGTTTTTTTTTTTTTGGTTAGTGTGGTTTCAATCACATGTTAACACGTAAGGGTGGAACTAAAATTTTAAATATGGGGAGACGAAATTCAAAAAAAAAAAGAAGTAAAATTTTGATTTAAAAATAATTATTAGGGTATTTAATTTTTTTTATTTAAAAAAAAAAAAAAAAAAAAAAAACAAACTGGAGAGCATTATATATATATATATATATATATATATATATTCAAAGGGAGGAAAGAGAGGTACAAGGGGACCCTAAGAATGATATTTGTGTAGAATAGGGTGATGCTAAGAAACGTATGGAAAAGTATGGAATTAGCTAGAGTCGGGTGTTTGGTGGAAATTGCTTGCGTATGGGTGAGCGTAAATTAAAGGTGTACACTGGAGAATGGAGATCAACGGCCGAAAACTTTTACTTCACACCGATAGCGTCCCTATCAATGCAGCATGCATTGCATTTGCATGCACTGAACACTAGTGCATTCTCGACTAATTGGAAGCAACACATGCCAATTGCCATGCCAGCTGGTTGTTGCAAGGTGATCACATTAATTTGTGCTTATATTATTATTATTATCATCAGATGATTCACGATAACACATCACATTATTAAATTTGAATTACTTAATAAGTAACAGAAAAAAAAAATAATAATTAAAAATAAAAACCTAGTACTGTTTCATGATCACTTAAATAGGAGATCGATCAGGTCGCGTCATTTTTTCTCTATAAATTCAATATTAACAAATATTTTATTCATTTGGCTGATCAGGGGATTCATATATAATGATTAGATTTTAAAAAGAATAAGTAATCCATATATGATTCAAAATATTTGACTGCTTATTTATAAATCGTGTATCTGAATGGTTCTAATATAAAAATATATATATATATATATTTATCGAAATATATAAAAAGGATGATATCCTATACATATATATCAGTCGTGGTAAGTGTACGTCCTTTAAAGTTGTTAAAGGACACTTAATTAACCTCTAAATTGTATACTACTGCTGTCTTGATCTAAATTTACAAGAAGTAATATTGGTAAGAGGAAATAATATTAAATATTTATTCGACATAAGATATCACAATATTATTCCATAAACCCTAAAAGAAAGGGGACTTAAAAATATGTATATGCATGATATACGTACATTTTATTTCATTGGAATTGTGGCTCAATTGATCAAAGCTCTATCAATCCCAACAAACGATCCAATATATATATATTCTCTCTCTTTCAAAAAAGAAAAAAGAAAAAAAGATCAAATATATAAAACACTAGATGCTCTTTTTGTCAAATATATAAAACTCAACTCAATAGCTTTTGAAGAGAAAGAAGCAACGGGCCGGGGAATGATTCTAGAGGTCAATCACGACTTTTATTTCCAAATTTGACCCATAAAAAAAAAAAAAAAAGGAATTTATTTTATATAATGTGGATCCCAGATTTCTAATTTTATAATAAAAGTGGGGAATATTTATAATATTCTACGAGACATCGCATCATCATAAAACTTTTTTTGTCAAAATGTGCCCGAGTTTCCAATCACATCTCTCTTTTGACATTACTGAACCCCACCTTACGCCTAATAATTCACATAAAATAAGGCCCCATTTTGGACTATTGCTCTTTTAGCTGCTGTAGTTCTAGACTTAAATAGTTTATAGGCTCCACCACATAACCTAATAAGAGTTTATTCTATCTTACTATATATATAGGGTGATAGATCTCATCAGAAGTTTGTAGTTGAAGTTATAATAATTGCAAGTCTCAATGTGCCACTTCATATCTAACCCCTACTTATTAGTCCTCTTTGGGGGGTCTTGGCTTCTATAGATATTGTTTTTGTTTGCCTCTTCTTCTTGTTTCTTTGCTTTTGCTTTTGCATTTGGAGAGCCTAAAACGAATGTGAAATCGAAATATATGATACTGTGATTACGCTGCATAGGGTTTTTGTTCCAATTTAAATTGGAACGCATGTTTCTTGTGTCTTGTAATTATGAGACGTGTTCAAATTTTAAAGGGTTCAGTTCCAATTATAACTACTAGACCCAAGCTAAATCCATCTCAATATAGCACCTTTAATTAATTAGTGATCGGTATATATGGCGCCTTTATTTATTTCGTGGTTGATATTTGTGGACACAAATTTTTTATAAATTGGATTTTATTCTAATTCTCTTATAGCACCAAGAAAAATATGTCTATAATTGTAAAATCAAGAGATAAGCTATTTAGCATTCTCAATTGACGTGGCATGTTCAATCACCATTAAATCAATCTTAATTAAAAAACAAAAAATCATGGATAAATTGAGCATGCCACATGCATCAGCTGAGAATGTTAGAATAATGCTAAGAGAATGTTAAATAACATATGTCTAAATATTAATAATAATAATAAAAAAAAAGGCCACAAATACCAACCACAAAATACCCCTCACTAAATAATTAAGGGTGTTATATTGAGACCAATTTGGCTTGAGTCTAATTATAATTAGAACTAAATCAGTTTGTAAGAAATTTATATTCAAAATGGACTCTATCTCATGTAATTTAAGTTCCATGTTGATTAATGGGTTCCATTTTAATTTGGGATGTCTTTTTTAAGTATCAATGCACACAATTTAAATAACTTTATAAACGTATTCTTTAGTTTAATTGAGAAATCCATTCCCTATTTCGATTTTTTGTTTTTGAAAAAATGTTTATATTAAAGGTGTTTTTTGTTTTTTTTTTTGTTTTTTTTTTTTAACTTAATATTTTGTGTTTTGAATTATTTATTAATTTTTCTATTTTGAAAAAAAAAAAAAAAAAAAAAACATGGTTGGTTTTTCACTCGATGCTCAACTTATTTATTTATTTTTTTTTTGACATGTTTGCACAAGAGGGGGGAAGGAGATTCGAACTAATGACATCCGCTTTATTAAGCGTGATTCCAGCCGATTGAGGTACCTCTTGAGGACGATGCTCAACTTAATTAAGTGCAAATTATGGTTTAGGTAAACCCAAAACCTATCCCCTACTATATTAAGATTTATAATACTGCAAAATTGTCCACCAACCCATTTATTGAATTTTGAAATCTAATTCACACGAAACCAGTTTCTTTATTTTCTGAAAGCTGGTTCGTACGACACCCAAACTATTCCTTCGATTTTTATGACTATTTAATAAGAGAAATGACCAATTAATATATCAACAACTTATCCTTCATTTGCCTTAAAAATTCGGATTCATTGTTTTGTTCCTGTTTGATTAACAAACCCATCTCATCATTCCTAAAAGAAAAGATATATACATATAGACTAATAATGTCTAAACAATAAATTAGAATTACTTACGATTAAGGTGTCCGAATTTAAGTGAAATTTGAACGGTCCACAAAGAGAAGCAGCAGAGCCTAGACACCCAAATTTTAGTCCAATTTAACCTCAGGCGGCACCTTAAATATATTGTATAGAATCTTCATTCCTGAAGAGCAATGGTGGGTTTTTTTTGAGTGACCTAACTTACCTATAAATCAAACTTGTTTGAGCAAATAGGTAGGCTGCTTGAGACATGCTCTAGCAAATAAATAAGCCTTATAAAAGCTAATTTATCTTTTAAGTGGTCCTCAGCCATGAATACACTTAGGTCCCTCAAATAGGCACAAATTAGCTTGTCTTTGCCTTTTGAGGAGACCAGGACTTTTTGCTCAGGAAAAATAAAGGAGACCGAGACATTTTAACTTCCATCAACCTTATAATTCATTTCGAATATCTTATCTCGACGATGCCTCGTTGTCCGATTTCTATTCTTTCTTTTGTTTATGCAAAATCATTTACTTGGAGAAATGACATGGAAAAATAGTGGCTCAAGATTGGCTGTTGCTGATAAGTGGTAACTGAGGTGGCTTTTGTCTTGTCGTACCCGCAACAATGCAAATTAATATATCCTCTTAAATTTGCTTGTCGTTTAGATATCCACAAACAAAGGCTTGTCTTTTGTTGTAACAAAATGCGAATCACTAATTAAAGAAAAGATTAATTGAAGAAGAATATATACCAAGCTTGCTTAAATTTGTACACCAATTTTTACTTGCTCACTTATTAGTTCTATCTTTCTTGCTATGGCTATCAATTTCTTTTGCCATTTGCATGCATTTTCTTAGTGTTCTCCTGATCTTAGGTAGATATTATTTTTAAAAATAAGGTGAGAGAAATAAAGGCAAATTTATTTTTAGTTTCTTTTAAAATTAATATTCACTAGGATGAGAAAAACACTAAGGAGAATGTGGGGAGAACACATAGCATTCCTATTTCTTGAAACCACTTATTCATTGGTCTGCCTTAAAAATCGTCATTTCCGATGGCCAATTTCTTGGATTGTGGAGTAATCCTACTGGAATAGGATCCTCTGCAGTCTATTATGGACTGAAAAATATTCAGTTCATGGCTGTAATTTCTTTTTAAAAATCCTACAATCACAAATAGGACACATGTCCTACTACAAAAAAATAATAATAAAAAATAATAATATTTCAGATTAAAAATAATAATAAATAAA
Source organism: Corylus avellana (assembly GCF_965113065.1). NCBI lineage: Eukaryota > Viridiplantae > Streptophyta > Magnoliopsida > Fagales > Betulaceae > Corylus > Corylus avellana. Next base: position 29,005,574 of record NC_142495.1, read on the forward strand.
TTAATAAAAAATAAAATAAGGGGTGGCTTGCCACCCCATCTTGGCCATAGGGAGTGGCCGGACCACCCCATGGCACTTGGGGGTGGTCCGGCCACCCGCTAAACCCAAACTATATATATATATTGTTTGGTCTTTTGGGGTGGCTGGACCTAGGGGCCATGGGGTGGCTTCGGCCACCCCAAGTCGGCTGTTCTAGGGTGGCCCAAGCCATCCCAGGGCCCTTAAGGGTGGTTCGGCCACCCCCAAGGGCCAAACGAATATATATATATATATATATATTTTAGATCTGGCACTTGGGGGTGGCCAGATCACTCCCTAATTTTTTATAATTTTTTTAAAAAAATATATAATATTTTATTATTAATGAGACAAATGTCATATTTATGGCCCCATGATCTCTTTAAAGAGATTCTAACTATTAATTGGATATTCGCTAGTTCAAAATGGATTGGAGAGAATCATGTTCCCAATGCTACTCTTCCTACTCATTTTTCATTGGTTGAGTTGGTGTGTTTTAATTAAGTAGTTTTTCACATTCATTTAAAACACGTCACATCAGTTAATATAAAATAAATATAAAGAGTAGCATTTACACTTAATTTTGTGCCAATAAATTATCAGACTAGAAGATTTGTTTCACCCATTTCTAGATATTGTTAGATTTTATCTTACACTGTAAATATTATATATATTAGAGTCATTGTTGACGTGTCTCAACCCCTTCCTTTTGTATTTTCTTTTATTTTATCAGTACAAATTAATTAAATGGACTTTAGAAACAAATGTTGGTACAGTATATTCAGAGGAGAAAAGAGTCTTAAAGAGAAAGTTAATGCAACTTTTTTATTGAAGAGCTAGCGGCTAACAAATGAAACTTGGGCACCTAATCGCCGAAAGCTGCAAGACAAGAGAAAGATTCCCATTATGCAGTAAGAATAATGGGAGATCATGACAATAATTTACTTTTTGCACCAGCAACTTCCATTATAGCCAACTTCAGGCAACCACCATTTTGATTATTGAGTGAACCCAACACTTTCTCCAAATTAATTTTTAGTGGCTTCAAATCAGAATGTACGTGGCACTAAATATCAATACAGCGACTTTAAAAAAAAAAAAAAAAAACTCACCGTTCTTCCAAATTCGGCCTACTCTATCTAATTATAAGTCGACACCTAACGTGTGACGTGGAACCTGGCTTTCATACTAAATCATGCAAGCTTTAGGTAAAACTCACTTCAAAAAATCAACTTTGCAAGGAAAAGTGTTTAAAAGCTTATATAAATATGATTAAGACTAATACCAACAAATTCCAATATGGATGCTTTCAACCCACTTATACATTATTCAGCTTATGAGCATGAGAAACAGCAAAACATATATGTAGGATAATTTTATTCATAGAATCTAGTGCTCAAGCTGCAGAATAAGTTCTTTCTTTTTCTTTGGCTTCCTTCCTTTAAAGACTTGGGCTGGAGGTGGGTTTACTGGAGAATAATTCAAGCACTTCTTTCTTCTTTGGGAACCTTTACTGGAGACACCAGGAATGCCAAAAGGTGAGAAATTGATCAATAACAAAGAAAGTCACCCTTTGGGTATTCTGTTCTATTCGAATTATAGCATCTTTTTACTTACCCCTGGGAGAGGAGTCCTGCTATCTGGCTGCCAAGAGTCAGACAAGTGTTTGCCAAAGTCTGATGTGACTTTATTAAAAAAAAAAAAAAAATTGTAGAAAAATCTCTCTCTTCCTAGTCTTGCTAGATTTTGTTTTTTGTTTTTTTTTTTTGTTAAATTTTTATGAGTTAATATTTAGTTTCTAATGCCTCAAAATTTATTTTTGGATTTAAAACTAAAATCTAGGGGTGGAAGGTTAACCTTTTAGGGAATGTATCACTCAAAAGGAATTTAATCACCCTAAATTTGGTGCTAATGCCTCAAATTTGGTACTAATACCTCAAATTTATATTTTCCTTTCATATTTATCTTCTTCAATTAAAAAAAAAAGAGTAAAATGTCTGACGCTTGGCTACCTCATGGCAACCGTAAATCTCTACTCCTGAGGGAGGGCCCGAATAAAAAATTCCCGATTCCATTCCTAGTCTACAGGATTGTATGCATATTGCTTGATAATAAAGTTTAATGCCTTACTTAGGTTATTGTCATTAAGATGATGAAGATGCTATTCTGTTGAATTCTGATGGTCTGCCATTGGGTTAATTTTGCCCACAGGATTGTATGTATTTTTGTTTATAATTAAAGATGTTTCACTATGGAATTTTATAATTTGGTGCCAACTAATTAGACCAAATGTCGTCCCCAAAAGGTAACTCAATCGGCTAGGACCACGCATAATAGAGCAAAGGTCACTAGTTCGAATCTCCCTCCCCTTTTGTGAGAAAATGTCAAAAAAAAAAAAAAAATTAGACCAAATGTCGGCCAATTTTGGCATCAAATAAGACAACTTTTTATTCAGAGGCCCCAGTTCCAACTTCCAAGTCACCAAAACAGATTTCATTTAATAAAATTTGCTGTCCTCTCCCATTTGTTTACCTTATTTTTTTGTGAGGACCCTAATATGGTTTTAGCATCTTACCTGCTAATTCAAATCCATTTCTCACCAATTGGATTATACAATGTTGTGCTGCTGACCCCATATCCTCAAAATTAAAGAAAGATACTGTGCTGACACAAAAGTCTCTCTCTCTCTCTCTCTCTCTCTCTCTATATATATATATATATATATATATTATTGATTTTACATAACAATAACTCTCCATGGTAGTGGGGCTCCAGGTTCACGATAGAGCTAACAAGACCCATCGGGTAACAATAACTCTCCATGGTAATGGGGCTCCAGGTTCACGATAGAGCTAACAAGACCCATCGGGCGGGCGACATTCACATAACCATCTAATTAGGGGTGAAAATGTAGGTGGATAATAACTGTTTGCATCCTCTATCCACATATGTGGATGCAGATGCAAATAGAAAAAATTAATATCCGCTAATGCGGATGCAGATATTGGTTTTAGGGTATGAAAATGCGGATATTATCCACATCTGCATACCTTTATGTATATTTAATATTTTTTATAATTTATGTTTCTTATATTTGCTGAATTTGTAATATTTGTAATATTGTTGGATTTCATTTTTAGAAAACTCTTATGATTTAATCGCCTTATATGTTATTCATTTATCATTATTATTATTATTATTATTAATTTTTTTTCTCGTCACCAACTATAGATTTACTTGAAACTATTGGCAAAATGATTAGTAATTGTCATCTGAATAATAGTGTTCAAGTATAAATAATTTTTTTTTTTTTTTTGGTATTTACTAGAAGCAATAATTAATGAACGCCAACTTCAAGATCTAAAATGCTCATTACCTCAAATGCAAATAGCGGATAATATCCACATTTATTATCCGCACTAACCGCACGAATGTGGATAGTTATCACATAATGCGGATGCGGATGTGAATATAAAAAACCATTATCTGCGTTTTGCAGATGTAAATGCAGATATTGCTATCAGGGCTGACTCAATGTATTTGGGGGCCTTAGGCGAAATTTTGAAGTTGGACCTTATTTTTTTAATATTTAAATATTAATTAATAATATTTATTTTAATAATATTATTATATTTTTATAATAATATTATTATTTTCATTCTCATTGTTGTTTCATGACTTTTAAGTTAACTTATAGGGAAAAATATAAAATGGGCCCCCAAACTACCAGTCATTTGTAATTTAGCCCCCCAATGTTCAAAATGTAATAAACTAGCCCCCCAAACTACCAACTAGTTACAATTTGGCCACTCCGTTAGTTAACACCGCCAAAATGGATGGAAAATGCAAAACGACGTCGTTTTGTTGAGGTTAAGTTACTAAAATAACCTTTTTAAAAAAAAAAAAAAAAAATCAAATTAAAAACAAATCCGACTAAACGTTGTCGTTTTGCTTCCAAAAGAATCTATTGCACGACAAGATATTGTACTTCCCTCCATACTGTTTCTCACTTCGTTTTCTTCGTCTTCTTCATTCCAGTTCGTCACTTCCAGCTCAAAACGTTCTCATCTCCGGCTCACAGCTCGTCAATGATGGTTTTCAAAATTTGGGGTTTTACGAAATAAGTTTCTTAGGGTTTATTTGTGAATCGCGGCCGTTCAGTCTCTCGATTCCTGGTATCTCTCTATCCGTCTCTTCTATCTCTCATCTCTCGCCCTCTCTCTGTATTTCTATCTCTCATCTCTCTGTTTTCATTTGCTAAAATCTGCTGAAATCTGAAGGAGTTGGCCTATTGAAATCAAACTGAAATCTTGAAAGGAACAAATTGCACGTGAAAGGAACAAGTTGCTAACGAAAAAGATCCAATACCTGCTGGACGGGGGATTCTTTTTGATGGACGGGGGTTATTTGTTGGACGGGGTTCTTTGCTTGAGAAAGAAATCAACACGACAATGTTTTGTGGAAGGGGGTTTGTTGCTCGTTTAGTGGGCTTTTTTTTAAAAAAAAATTTGACGGCGTGATGAATTGAAATCTTGAAAGAAACAAATTGCACATGAAAGAAACAAGTCGCTGATGAAGAAGAGGAAGTAGCTGCTGGACGGGGGGTTATTTGCTGGAAAACTTGAAGTCGTGCAACATATCCTTCTACATAAGCGGTAAAATCTGGGCTAGCTTCAAGATCTACACACCTAGAAATTCCAAAACAAGAACAAACTCAGCAGGGACCACCAAAAGCACTACAATCCCCAATTAGAGATTCTTGTGAAATTCTTTAAGAGGGATACTGTCCACCAGATTCTGAAAAGATGAAGTCCACGGCAAAACTTGATCAAGCGACTGTAAATAAGAAACGGGATTCTTTGCTTGAGAAAGAAATCAACACGACAACGTTTTGTGGAAGGGGGTTTGTTGCTTGAAAGACAACATTTAGTGGGGTTTTTTTTTTTTTTTTTTTTTTTTTAATTTTTAATTTTTAATTTTTTATTTAATTTGATTTTTTTTTTTTAAAAAAAAAAGGGTATTTTAGTAACTTTACCTCAACAAAACGACGTCTTTTTATATTTTTCATCCATTTTGACGGTGCTACTTAACGGAGTGGTCAAATTGCAACTAGTTGGTAGTTTGGGGAGCTAGTTTATTATATTTTGAACATTAGGGGGCTAAATTACAAATGGTTGGTAGTTTGGGGGGCCATTTTATATTTTTCCCTAACTTTTAACTAGTTGTCCAAAAAAATTGATGTGGCATATATTTTTTTTTTTTGGTTAATTGATCTTATTTTACAATGGGCTTATTATATTTGGGCCATAATTTAGAGGCCTTAAATTTTTATGGGAGAAAATTTTTGGGCCTTATTTTAAAAAAAATTAGGCCTTAAGTTAAAATAAAATTAAAATTTTTTTTGGGTCTTATTAAAAAATTTTGTGGGCCTTACTAATTGGGGGCCTACGCAACCACCTCAGTGACCTAGCCACTGAACGGCCTGATTGCTATTTTCTTGATCCGCATTCGTATTTTCACCCCTCAATCACTTCTCATATTCTCGGCAGAATACCAATCAGCATCATATTTCGATACATGTGCTACATCTTTACCTCCATTCAACAGACATTTAATTATTAAAGAAGACATCCGACAAAAGAAAAATAAAGAAGGAAATCCTTGAAAAAAATCTGAATAAAGCTGTTCATTCCGACCAGTTGATGAGGGAGGCCAGCAATCCAAAGTATCCTATGTACTCGTCAGCTCTGAAAAACGTCGATGCCTTCTGAGCTGTCTAATTACTTTCCGACAAGAGATAATTAACCACATGGCTCGTACTTGCCTATTTTTTTTTTGCTGAAATCGATGATGTGTTTTTTGACATATCTGATTGGAATTTTCGGTTGCCGTTGCCGGAATCAGAATGTTTTCCATGTTTGCTCTGAAAAAAAATGCAAAACATTCTGATTCCTGCACTGCAACTGCAACCAAAAAACTGTTCCAGTTGTTTGTTTTTTTGCGTATGTGTGATTGGAATTTTCGGTTGCCGTTGCAGGAATCAGAATGTTTTGCACGTTAATTTTTATATATGTTGGCTCTGAAAAACATGCAAAACATTTTATTTGATTCCTGCAAGAAAAAACTGTTAAAATCACACGTACGTCAAAAAATGCACTGGAGTTTTACTCAGAAATAGAAAAGGAAGGGACGAGGCATGTGGACGTACATGTTTTGAGCTCAAATTCTTGAACGCAATTGAAGGCCTGAGAGGCTGACGAATGCATGAGTGGAACCCAAAAGCAATTATGTCTTTATGTGCTTAGTGCTTCTGTTAATTATAAGATGTTATTTATTCATATAACCCAGACCGACCAGATCTACATTTCTGTGCCTTTACACGTGCAACTAGTTTGTAATTAAGCTGCAGTTTGGCAAACTTGGTTTCGATCTCTAGATTCTCTCTCTTTCTCTCTCTCTCTCTCCTAGAACTTTAATTAACTTTTAGCAAAATAGTATTTAGGGTGCGATTCGTCCTGAGATTTCGCAGGCCAAACGCTTATTTTTAAACAAAATAGATGTCCTGTTTGAAAGTGTTTGAAAAAGAATGATGGCATGAAAATGTCAAGCTGTAAACAATGGAGTGCGTTTTTAAAAATGTACGATTTTTATTAAATGTATTTAAAAATTGCCATATATTGTTTCATTTAACTATACATTTTGAAAGCGTTAAATCAAATGGATACATAACCCTAAAAACCAATCTCTCAAAATGAATATTGTATGCATATAAAGCAGAGGAAGTATTTAGCTGGGGTACATGTGGTATGGGGTCATCTCCTTTGAACGACCATTGCACATTAATGTAAAACCAAAAAGTAAAAACCCTTGTGGCTGTTGCCTTGTTGGGCTACTTGAGTTTAATTATGATGCTTCTTTTGTTTAAGTGAATATGACAATCAATCCAACTGGCCTCGTTAATGGCCTTTGGGTATGGTTACATTTGGCCCCCTTGATTGATCCATTTATGTCGTCGTATTTTCAATATTCTCTAGAAATCCCACAAAATGAGGCATCAGGGAACATCACCAACGTGTCAGGGTGGCTCAGCCTTCCTCTTGATCGAGACAAGATATCACTTATATAGTTGGTGTTTGCCCCGTTGGATATATATATATAGGGACTGTGGCCTTCATCAAAGACCAGGACATTCTCAAACGGTGTCGGCTTGTGTAAAAAAGCCTGGCCCTAAATTAAAACAGGAAATAGACAGAGAAGGAGGCTTTTCTTGCCTTCCCAAGTAAGTACGAGGAGAGGAGGCTTACCATAAATAAAAATGACGAGGCCCATGTGACCATGGCTGTAATGGTTTGATGGCCCCATAGGGGCTTATACAATTCCATACACACCATTTTATGAGTTAAACTCCAATGAGGACATTATTTGTGTGTCAAAATGGTTGGGTAATTACTTGGAGATTTTGCAGTAAACAAAGTTTTCTTTTAAATTTAGCAGGAAGAATTTCCTTCTAGCAGGTCTATTAAAAATGTACATGAATATCACAAGTATATTGAACACATGTCGATTTAATAAAATGAGTTTAAGAAAATATTATATGCTGAAAGTCTACAAAATGAAAAGTAAAAGAAGAGAGAGAAAAAAAAAAATTACTTAAATGAATAGTGGAACCAACGAAATAGTGGTTATAGTATAGGACAGTACTGAAAACAAATACATGTTGAGAATAACTTCAGTTCGACTGTGGCAAAAAACTCCCATTATCTGCCCACCAATGCAAATGTGACACTTCAGCATAGAACAAGTTAAGAAAATAAAACCAAAACACCATATTATTTCTTCATCCCCTCTACACCTTAGACGCACAGCACCTTTCACGACCATCACCGCCCGCCGCCGCCTGGTCCCACTGGTGCTGCCCATCTCAAATTGTGCTGTCGCCACGCAGTCTCGACCATCACCACTCAAATCTATCGAGAATAGAGAGAGAGGGAGAGAAAACCCACACAAGGCCAAGAAGGGCAGCGCTGGGGGTGGTCGGCGAGCCACCCCGTGGCCTGGATGTGGCTCGCGCAGCCAACCCGTGGCCTGGGGAGGTTCAGCATGGGCGGCTGCGGGCGGGTATCTCTCGCCCTCTCTCTGTCTCTCTCTGGTTGCTCTGACTGGTGATGCTCAGAGATCCTGGCGTAGGCAACGGGATTCCGGTAGTTGCGGTGGGATCAGATCTACAGTGATCTAAGTCTCTCTCCGGGTATCTCTCTCCCTCTCTCTCAATCTCTCTCTCTCTCTCTCTTGGATGGCGGTAGGAGTTTTCTTGGTCTTGTGTGTTTTCTACACCAGCGCCGAGGATCTTCTCCACCAGCGCCACGCGGGCCACCCATGGCCATGGGGTGGCCATGCGACCACCCCGTGGCCTGGGGGTGGCCGCGCCTGCCGCCTCACATGGGCTAGTGGTCCTGATCCTCGTGGTTGCCCTCATTTTGTTTTGGTGTTTTGATCTCATTTTAAGTTTTTACATTTTTCTTGAATGGCTATTGTGTCATGCGGTGATTGGTGGGCAGAAAACCCATGTTTTTTGCCATAACCGAATAGCAGTAGCTCTCATAAACGTTTCCTCTATATTCGTATAAATTGATGAAATTTTGCTGTTTCAATCTTACGATGCAAAATTTGAATTTTTTTGAAATACCGAAAACAGTGTAAATAATGTTATCATTTAAATTTTTGGTTAAATACCTTATTCTTCTCTATGGTTTATTTATTTATTTATTTTTTTTTTTTTTTGCCCTCTAAGGTTTACTTTTTATCTAAATTTGGTCAAAAATTTGAAGGAACGTCATGTCAGTACTAATAAAAAATTGACATGTGTCCATATAATTAATTTTAAAAAATAATTAAAAGAAAAACATTAAAAAAAAAATTAAAGTTCATAGCCACTTGCTTGGCCATTTGGCCACCCCCATCTGGCCGGATTGGGGTGGCTTGGCTACCCCCAAGTAGGGCTAGCAAAATGAGTCGGCTGGTCGATTCGTTTACGACCTGTAATGACCTACCACCCGTTTAGGGTAAACCCAAACACGACACGATTATTTCACGGGTTACCCGACACAAACCGCTTAACCCATTTAAAATAATAGGTCGTGTTGGGTTGACCCGATCCGACCCGTTCAACCCATATAAAGTAATGGGTCTTATCGGGTTTACACGATCCATTTTAGATACACTTTTCCCTAGGGAAGGTTGTTTCAATCACTCCCAAATGTAATTTTTTTTTTTTTTTTTTAAAAAAAAAATTATAATTAAATATATATTTTAATATAAAATTTTTTTAATTAATTATATGAACATGTATCAATTTGTTAGTAGTGTTGATATAGTATTCTATCAAATTTTTGAACAAAATTTAGACAGGTACCATGTATGCAGTTAGGCAAACCCGAAGTGTCAGTTTGGCAAACATCGTCACTCAAAAACTAACGGTAGTTGTAGAAAACTAGAAAGGTCGGAATTCAGAACAAGAGCCAAGAAAGATTCGCTGCCAAAACAAAATCCAAATTTCATTCAATTGGGGCACAAACGAGTACAACAAATGGACATTTCCCATTAGTTACAAATTCAAAAAGGCAAAGCTACAGCCACATATCTACATCTTGAGGAAACAAAAACAGGATCTACAAAGGAAAATAACATGAGCACATGAGCCGCAATGTATCAATTGGTTTCTTCCCTCCAATCCGAACAAGAGGCAGTTCCTCCACCACAAGATCCCTCTGGCTGTGAATCTGTATTATCATGGCCGTCTCCATCAGATCTCCCAGACAGTGAAACCAAACCCATGGCTGCAATGCTGTTTGCAATAACATCAACATCTCTGGTTCCACTGTAGAGACCCCTGCTCCCAGCAACAAATATACTTTGATTCTGATCTGCATTTGTTAGAACAGCAGGCAGTACACCCATCAACTGTGGGTTAGCCTGGGTTGATCCGCTGATGAGCAGACGCAGAGTCTCTCTCGCACCCTTTTCCACCATGGAGTCGGTTTCAGGAATCAATGGGTTCACAAGGTTTGGGTGCAAGGGAGGAATGACAGTTGAAATAGCGGGACCAGCACTAACCAAGTAGCCTTGACCTGAAGAGCAAAAATCAATAACTGGAATGTGAACAATTGGGTCACACATTAAAGGTGTGAAGACTGGTATCTGCTTAGAAGTTTGAATTGGCAACCGGACCATTGAGTCTGGCAGCAAAGCTGGGAATTTCACTGAAGGAACTTCATCTACATTGAGAGGCAGTGTGGAAGTCAACAAGCTGGATGGCATATTAGCAGGTAATAAAGAAGAGAGTGGTGGAAGAAATGGTGATTCACTCGATGATGCAGGAATTTGTTGAGGTGCTGCTGAAAATTGCAGAGTTGATGCGCCAGGAGGACACCAACAATAGTAGGGAGAGAAAAGAGGTGAACCAACGTAACCAACTTGAGTTGTGGAGCTTAGAGCTGGGGGAACAGCCAATTTCCCTAGTGACTCTAGAAAACTTGATGGGGAAAACGGCACACTTCTTGTGATTTCTGGGAGCTTGTCATCTTCAGAATTATTTGAAGAGGCCGCATCAACTGGAATTGACAAAGTCATTGTCAGATTGTCAACTGCAGAAAATTGGCTGTCCCCTCGCCGCCGCAACTTTTCCCTAGAACCACTTCTTATAGAAGACAAGCTTCTGGGCAGGCCCTCTTTAAAGGAACTTGATCTGGGGCTGAGGCTACCCTGATAAAAAGAGTTTGCTTTTACTGCTAGACTGCCAGTGTGTCGAGAACGCAGAGATTTAAATGATGTTGATAAGGGTTGTCCATTCTGAGATGTACCAGACTGTTCAGTGGTAGTATCCAGAGGAGGGATGGATAAGCCTGGAGAACTCGCTCGTGAGCTATCCACTGTAGCCACAAGATAGGCACGAAGCTGAGTTGCAAAACAGCTGAGACGTGACTCGCTTATTCCAGTTAATTCGGCAATAGAAGGTTTCCTATGGACTAAATCCTTCATCTGTTAGAAGGAAAAAGAAAACAATTAGCAACCACTTTACCAGAGTAAGCAATGGATATAATAACTTGAGAAAAAAGATTCTTTTAAAAAAACTGCCATCTTCACCTCAAATCAAATCAAATTCCCAATAAGTAAATTTCAGGGTCAACCTCAGTTGAACCACACAGAAAAGGTTAGGACATGAACTTGGTTCATTTTCGTATGCTAGGCAACACACAATTCTGGGCAACCTCAAGTGGATGAAGGCCCACTCAAATTATCACGACACAATGGGTGAATGTACTCAAATGCACATTATTGAAATCATGCATACCTTAGCAAGCAATTCAATTCCCAGAAGCCTGGACTTCTCTGAGCACCAAAAGTAGAAAACCTGGCCATCTGGAATCTTTATAAGGAAGGATCGGCGTGAATTATCCGCTGGGATCTCATCCACTGCTACAGCAGCGCACTGGGATTTACTGCTTAAGGTAAACAATCTTTCTGTCCGACAATCATCCCCAACAAATGATAGGCGCAAATCAGATGTTGGCAAAATTGTAAGATTCAGATTTCCCCTGCAACAATATGGAGTGAAGTTCGATTTAGGACCATTGAATAGTGAAATCACAAGCAAAACAACAACCAAAGGAAGTAAATGAACAATCAATACAATATATCTCCAGATTACATATCAAAGAACCAATAAAATCATCATAAAAGAAGTCCAATCAAATTTAAATTTCACTTCTACTTCAGTTTAAATATAACTTCATGCAATATATAGATAAACAAAAATATTGTTTGCCTCATTCTATCTATTAATGCCTTCTCAGATACAGACAGACTTAAGAGGATTGCCTGCATACTGATTAGTGTACAAAATATAATCCCTGAATCACTAGTGAAGAGATCCTAAAGCATGTAATCCTCTATCTGTTTTGCTGTGAAAATAACACTAGAAACAAATCATAAACATGCTTCTTCAGTGAAGATAATTGCAGCTTCAGTCCTAGATGCGGTCAAATTAATCCTCCTTAAATTATCCACCAAGAGATTTTTTTTTGGTCTTCAACGCTAAACACTAAATGAAAAAGATAAATAAGTAGTTCCCAATAGTTTGACTATCTCCAAACTTTGTTCAAATGTACAAGGGCCCCATCTCCAAAACTTTGTTCAAATGTATAAGGGCCCCAGCATAACTTCAAATACAGCTCCTCATTGACCAGCTTAGTTTGGGGGGTGTTAAGTATTGACTAACTTCAACCATAACAAAAGGTTCCCAAAGGGCAGGGAAGGGGAGATTCGAAACCATAATGAAACATTCATAATTATACTCAAGTGCCACAGAGGCAGACATGGTACAGATAATAATGAAACAATTAACAAAGATTTCCAAATAAGACATGAATGACATCTATCTGATAATTACTTGTGTCCTTAAATAAAGCAAGTGATCAAATTCATAACAGAGAAATAAAAGGTTTCCCACAGTGAAAGATCTTGGCCGATGGGAAAAAAGAACTACATGTTCACATGAATAATGCAGAAAGTAAGCAATTCAAAATATGAAATAAACATACAGACAGTGACATTAATTTAGAATCACAAGCATCTATGACGAGGCCTTTAACACTCAAATCAATACCAATAAAAATGTAACCCTATATATCCAAAAAGCAGCAGCAAGCTATATAATATAAGAGCATGAAACTACCTTTACTTCCTCTTAATTCAGAGATCATAATAGAATACGCCCACTTTACCTACAAGTAAAAAGATATACTTATTTGGAATAATGAACATTTTCATCATCAATAAGCTAAAATATAGATTCCTAGAATTTCTACTAATCAGCAACAAACACAGGATACACTTCCCAGAAATATTGTACTTGTATGAAACTCAATACTAGAGGAATATTTCCAACACTTAAAAATCAAACTTCCATTCCCCTCCACCCAAAAAATAAATTAAAACACTCTGAATAAGACATAAAAGGAAATAAGAGCAAAGAATCAGGACTACAATCTGTGAGATAATTAACATACAAAAATCTAATGAGTAAATATGAGTAAGAAACTAAACTGGATTCACAAGCCAAAGTTGAGATAAATTTCTCACATTGAACAGACTCCTTATCTATGAAAATTTTAAGCTCTCTTTATTTTTCCTTTTTCCCTTTTTGGGGCAGGATGGGGGCAGTCGTACAAGAATTTATAGCTGACTTTTTTCTGTAACCAATACAACAAGGTATAATCATTACACTAACCTCCATGGTGTCGCCCCATGTCAAATATGCAACCACAGCTATGAAGGTCATATCAAGATGCAGTAGTCTATAAAACAAGCAAATAAAATCTAGCACACGCAGGCATTACGTGGTTAAAATGAAGTATGTGACCACAGCTATGCAGTTTCATATCAAGATGCAGCAGTCTATTAAACAAGCAAATAAAATCTAGCACACGCAGGCATTCCGTGGTTAAAATGAAGGGGCATTTCTAGACATTGTAAACATGCATGCAACCTGAACATGTTTATGAGCTGAAAGATAAAATACTCCATTAACTATGACACTGCATGCATGTCCTCTAGGTGTGGGAAAGGTAAGGCTCACGTGTTGTAGCGTTGAGTGCTTACGTGGACTTTGGGTCAGAGGGCTTTTGGTTTTTGTGGGGTTTGGGTTGGTGTGCTTGTTGGGTTTGAGGGTGTGTCGGGTTTTGTGGTTTTTAGTTGTTTTCTTTGGGCTTTTATTAGGTGCTTTTTGATAGGGAACCTCAACAAGGCAGGGTCCTTCAGATCTACCCTTGTAGAGTAAACCTCAGACCGTGTACCATACCATTGGAAGTTTCCCTACACGGATCAGGGTAAATCGCCGATTTTTACACCAGGGATGCAGCCCCAAGGGAGAGTTTGCACCTAGCAAGTCTTGAACTTGGGCTCTAAGGGGTGATATGCCCTAATACCACTAGACCAACCCCTTGGGGTTCAATATTAAATATGTACCGCAACTATGATCTAGTAAAAAGACTATCACAAAGTTTTGAGACAAAAGTAGGATTCTTTGTTCTAGGTAAAGCTGATGGCCAACATGAAGATTGCAGAGAAAAGTTGTTTTAACCATCTATTGAAACCCAAAGCACACATTAAACCTATCTATATATATATATAGGAGCTCCAGCATTGATATTCATACATACAGAGAGCACTAGCAACAAACACCCTATAACCCATTCCCTTCCTTATATATAGGACAAATTTCAAAAAAATCACAAAAAGTCACCCAATGGGTAGGGAATGCTAAACATTGGGAATGCTACAGTGCTACCCAATGGGTAGGGAACCAAAAGAGCTTACCTATACATTATTTTAATATAAAAATTTCTCTTTCCTCTCTCCTCCTTCATCTTTTTGCCTTTTATTGGGGATTGTATTTGGATTTTGTAAAAAATTGGAGGGTAGGTATGGAACTTGTATTTTGTAATGAAATAATATTTTAATGGGGTATAAGGAAAGGTAATGGAAGCTATTGTGAAGTATATTTGGATAGGGAAGCAAAAAATAGTTTTGTTCCCTAAACATCACGTATATTTCAAACCATCTGCCTACACATGGAATATCAAAAGTGTAATTGTATAGTATAGCGTGAATCAATTACCATTAAGTAGCTGCAAAAAGGTCCAGCACATAGTCCATATATGTACTTTCCATGAAGAGTTGCAAGATACATCAAGAAGACTTAAAACATAGGGGAAGGACACGAACCCAGTCCCCTCCTAGCCTTGGCTCTTATTTTAGGGGGAAAAAAAAGAAGCTATTAAAATCTTTATAATTCCAACATAAACCAGACTTGGCAGGATTGAATAGACTCTGTAAACTTGATGAGATCGGTGCAGTGACACAGAATAGTAGTAAGGTGAAAAGGTGATCAATAGCTAAGAACACCTCAAGTGAACATTATTACGCCACAAATGATGAATGCCAAAACGAAGTTATAGCATTAACATCAACAAAATTGTTGCTACTGAAAATGAATCACCAGTACAGACACCCCCACTTGAGAGTTGAGAGATCATACAAGAATAAATGATGATCAACAAATTTTTTTTGATAAGTAATCGCAAAAAAATCAATAAAAGCGTAAAGGCGCCCCTAAGTGCACAAGAAGTATATAAGAGGAAACACCTAGCTAGGAGGAGCAAAAAGAGTAATAAAATCACTATAACCAATCGACAAAGGAGAAACATAAGCACAAGTCAAAAGATACAAAGTATTCTCTCAGTCCTAAAAACTTCAATCACTCATTTCCAAATAAATCTCACTTAAACATATCACACGATCTCTACTGCAGAAGTGATGAATAAAAACAGATAATTACTTTCTTTAAATTCTAAATCAAAGCAAAGCTAGCATTATAAAAAGAGTGATAAAATAAACTAAAGATATTCAAGAAGTAACAAGAAGCATCGCTTTCAACTATTTGAAACACAATAAAAGCAGAAAAAACTACAAGCATGCATATACAAAGTTATCACAACACGCCAATCCACATCACCAGCATATAAAACATATAGATACACCGATATGCATCCAATTGAAATTACCTTGTAGCAGTTGGACACAAGAGAGTCCCTTGCTTCTTGACCTTCCCCACACGAATCGAAACTAGAGGTATACAGAAGCACCTCGCTAGCATTCCAACCTCGGCTGGCTCGAAATGCTGTTATCAAACACACAAAACAAAACCAATCAGTATAAGTTAATAACAGAAACTTCTAAGCAAGAAAGCAAGAAACACCAATTCAATCCTATACATAATTAATTATTTCTAAGGTTTGACTCACGGCCAATTCGTGAAACCGTGCAACCATCAATGGCCGCCACACCAATTTCCTACATAGAATCGCCAAACAAACTTCCAACCACAGAAGCGGTGAACTCTTTCTTGAAAAGTAGCTCAATTATACCAAAGCAAACTCCATTCATCAAATTCTCTTCGAATTAGGTACCTACCTGACTTAACTGAGCCAGCAAGCGATCCTCGGCGACGCCATTCGAAGCGTTCATCTTCAACAAAGGTTTCAACCTCTCATCGGCACGACAAGCGCCCATCACCTGCATATCCAGAGCCTGTAGCCACCACATAACCCGGTCTTCGCGATCGCTCTGCTGAAGCAACAGATCTCCATCACCTTCGTCAACAAGAATGTCCGTCAACCGGTCCGCAAGCCCTGTCTCGCTCCTCGACCCGCCGGTCTCTCGCGAACCGCTGGAACTCGCACTGGATCCGCCATCCATCGACGACGAGTCGTCCAAGTCCTCGCCGTCGTATCGGTTCACGTGATCAAGATCCTCGATCTGGTCGTTACCGGTTGAATCTTGGTTTCTAGGGTTCGTCATAACAAATATCCGAAAATTTCCCTCACAAAAACAGAAGAACTAAAAAAACCAGCGCACAGATTGAAACTCTTAGCTTCAAAATCTTCAAATCTGAATCAGAATCTCTCACACAGACTCTAATCTCCAGGAAATCGATCGCAACGAGGTGTGTGAAAGGGATTTAGAGATTGAGAGAGAGAGAAATTTCTCCCACACAAAATTGCTGGTGCAAAATTTGACAAGATAAAGAGACCCCGAGTTTATAAAGGGCCTTGGAGACCTAGCGGACACGAAAGCGGTTTATGAAATGCGATTTTTGTTTATTTTTAGAGTCGGTTTCAAGTCCGTGCATGATTGCATGCGTATGTTCCACGTCAGATTTCTCATAGTGGGACCAACCGGAGAAGTGTAGGACCAAGCAGCCCAACGTTTCGGGAACCGCCACGTCAGATGCTTAGCCGACATTTTCGTTTGGTAATGAACGAGTGAAAACGGAAGCGCCACTTACCCCCCCCCGCCCCCGGCCCCTGCCCGAAAAAAACAAGAATAAATAAAGAAAACGAAGGCGCCGAATAAGAAGAGGAGTGAGGTGGAGTACACGTTGGAGGGGAGAGGTTAACGAGGATTGAGGGAACAGCGAAGTACCAGTTTGCTTTGTTTTGGTTTGTTAATGGACGACCTTGACCAATTATTAAGGTCACTGGTTTTTTTTTTTTTTTTTTGATTGGGGAACTATTTATCACCGTTGTAGGCCCCACAACATTTATTCGGTTTGGTTTGGTATATCAAAAACATTTCTCACAGTTTCGACTGTTGCTGGGGATCCAGCAATTTTGCTGTCGGAAAGAGTTGTTGCAAACTAATTTCAATTTGGGATCTTTACCCTGATCACTGGTTTAAAAGCTGGAGGGGAGAAATTGAATGGCAAATATTATTTAAGCAACTAAAATGGTTGGGCTGGTTGTTGTTTATTTTGTTGGATGTAATAAAATAAAATATTTTAATTTTAAAATAGGTTTTGAGGATCCTATTCCGTGTGAGAACAATTATTTTCTTCATTTAAATAAATTTTCTCTTGTTGAAATAAATAATAATCGAGATGTTCTATTCGATTATATAAATGAGCGTTTCTCAGTTCTTACAAATGGATATTAATTTATATATTTGTTAGAATGTATTTTTTTATTTGTAAAAGCATTTGATATGACGTAAAGGTGAGAATAATTATTTTTTTTACTGTTTTGTGCTTTTGATAGTTTGTTAACGTTTTTACTTTAAAAAGAGATAACCAAAGGAAGACAACAAAAAAAGAGTGTTATCAAACAGCTGGGTATCATTATGGTGATACATTTAGGTAACCAAACACTTAGGTATAGGAAGGGATGGGAAGAAAAGAGGTAATTACTCCACAAATTTCAGAAAAAGAAAAGAAAGGAAATAATAATAATAATAATAATAATAATAATTGTCTGGCATCAATCATCTCAGTAAAAGCATTTTGGAAAAAATTGGCCAGCGACAAGAGTGTGGGGGAGGGAGGGACAGATGAGAATAGACTTTACGGGCATATGCTGGGAATATGCTGCAGATGACATGAATTTTCTCTTCCACTTTTTGCCTAACTTTCAACTCCTAAAGTATTTGCAACCATGATGAATGTTTCCCCTTGATACATGTGACTCCGAAGTCGGATTTAACGTGCATCAACAATGACTTGTTTCTTTCACACACACCCCTCCCCCCTTCATATGATGAATCTCAGGTGTAAGGGGAGGGCGTGCTCAAGGAAAATAATATACTTATGGAATTCAAGCTTCTCCAACGAATTGTCAAATTCAACAGAAATTCGTCCTACACCAAGCCAAGGCTTGTGGAAATAGCATTACTCCAATTTTCAAATAGAGAACATACTCTCTTGCATCAAGACAGGCCGGTGTTTCATAGCAAACTATAAGCCCACTTGCCTCGTCCGGCCTAGAATGCAGAACCTACCTGCCTAGAGCTAGTGAGTCCAGCTGCCCAAATTCGAACAGCCTAATAACAAGAAATCTCAATCGGCAGCTCACCCTTCTCTCAAACATTGGCCAAACAATTGGACGATATTGTGAATACATACATCAGGAAGTTGGGACAAAGCAAAACTTGGAGCGATGAGGGCAACATAAGCTGCACACCGAAATCCATGTACTGCCAAGTTTCTAGCTGCCATGAAGAGTCCGGGGAAAGAAAGCATATGGCAATACTGAGAAGAAATCTAATTAGCCACAAATTAAATTGCCCATGATCCTTGATCCACACCCATCTCAGCATTGAATCAAAGATTGGCGGTAAATTTTTTGATTAAAAAGCAACTAGATAGTGAAAACCATCTAACTCATGCATAGTATAAAGCATTAGACAGTTGCAATTAAAAGCTTGACTATCATCAGAAGTGGGAGAACACTTGAAAGAAAATGAAAATTTTGAGATATATAGATGGCAAATATTCCAGATTTCACTTGCTGAATCGACTGCAATGGAGTAAATTGTCTTATAAAGCTGAGAAGATTTTAATTCCATTTGTTCGGTTCTAAGTTTATCAGCGCAAAAAAAAACCATGATGTCAATGAGGAACATCTTAGTCACGTCGACATATAACTAGAGTTCTTTCTGCCAACCACTGTCCTATCAGATAACGTTTGGAGCTAATTCTCCCCGGATCCGTAAGATCATTTTCGAGATCTTCAAATCATTTGTTCTTCTTTGGTTCTCTTGCATATTGATCTATTAATCCTTCAACATCTTTCCACAATAGGCCCTCCACCAAAACTCCATCCTTGGTGAACCTGTAACATCACAAGAGACCAGAAAATGTAAAGGCATATACTGATGCAGTTCAAACCTTTAAAAAAAAAACAAACTCAATTTGTGTGATTGTATGCACGTGTATGCAGATAGAGAGAGAGACCATTGAGTAACACTTTTGGTAAGATGTACAGGTTCATTTGCAGAAATTGATTTAGGATCTGCACTTGCTATGGTAAGTGTGTACATATCTGAAAATCTTGGCAATTTGGAAGACACCACCAAGCCAGTGCTGGTAAACGATTCCTGTACAGAGAAACTGCAACTAAGATGGAGGACAAATAAATTTTATTACACATTCAACATGTCTTGAAATGTATATTTCATAAGCTGGATCTTGTTTATTAAACAACCTGTTGATTTACTCAAGAAGCAAATATTCAGAGAGCTTGCCTTGTTTTTATTTCTCTTCAGATCAAGCACAAGTTTGTAGCCTTTAAAAGAGGTAATGCATACCAAGATTTATGGGCTTCCGGGTGGCTTCAAGAAACCATGAAGGCTAGACCTCAAAAGGGGTGTTAAGTTCGTAATGGAAAGATCTAGAAATAAACAATAAACATAGCTTAAATTATCAAATCTATAATAGGAATTAAGAGATGCCCAAAGCTTCCAAGTTGTTTAAACAATAATCTTTCTAATTCACGGGTAGAGTATTAGACCATAGAGGTAGTCCTACACACAGGAGGTATCCAAAGGCCCTAAATACTCAGGTTAGATAAAACAATATCCAAAACCTCCAAAAAAGGACTCTTCTTCATGGATAAATGTGGAGACCTCGAAATCAATATTGGTCTCAGAAAGACTTATCTCATACTTTGAACTTTAGCAAGACTACTATCTCATTTTAAAGATTCTTGTATTATCTATCCTACAAATGCACCAAGTGGTGCTGGTACTCTTGCTTCCAGCTTTTCATCCCTAATCACAAAAAGATGCCTCCTGAATGTCAGAACAACCAATCCAAGTCAAACCAACTCATAATCATAATTACCAAACACTGCTAACCAAAATAAACTCCATTAGGCCTCTAACTAGAGCTAGTATCCCAAAATAGAGACCTCTGAAGCAATATGAGTTAGCACAGAAACTCCATAATTTAACCCAACATCTCAATCACTCAGGAATATTTTGAAATGATTAAGCTAATAATGCATATTTTGAGAGCTGTCTCCAGGCCATCATGTATTCTCCTAACCAACTCATGCTAGTACATTGTCTTTCTAAAAGGAGAGCACGACTGCTTCTACTACCCTACCTTGCATGCATTCCCTCCCTTGAACAAACTATGTAATCTCGAATAAGGGCCCCTATTCATAACTAAAGAGAGGAAGCACATGCTGTTGGCACAGACAGGCAGTTAAAGTAGATATGATAAATTTTCATTTTTACCATTAAGACACCACTAGAGTAAGAAGCCATGACTAAAAGTAGCTATACATTATATAAATGATGTCTTAAGTTGTAGTAGTTTAAGGCATACAGCATTTCACCAAGAAAACTAAACTCTGATGATCCAGCACCTATTCCTTCATTCGACTATCCTATCCATGCAGACTCAGTATTTTTACAAGCAATTATTGAAGAATTTAGAATCTACTTAAGAACTTATAGCTTACGGAAAAATAAACTATGATGGAAGAATAATTGCATTACCTCATTTGTGAGAAACCTCTGGTTTTTAACCAATCTACATACATAAAACACCAATGGAAGAATTTTGTAGAAAAATAACATCTATGGGACTAACTTTACAGCTCATTTCTCCTCAACTCATTCAAGAATTTGCAAATATCAAGTATCCAGTTATCCCTGTCCAAATTCTAAACATTATTGTACAGAGCCATTGGCAAAAGCACAAACAGGCTCATCAGGCAGGGTATTGGACACTTTCTCCAAATTTTGCACAAATATATACCTTCTAACAGGTACTCTTTCAAGTTTCAAGCAGGTTATAGCTTTATATTTTGCGCAATGATGACACCACTTAATGAGGATATCAGTTGACTCAGAGGGATTTTGCTTTTGTTAAACTCCATACGGTAGGTAAGCATTTATCTAAAACTGCCCTTGATGACAATCCGAAGATTTTTTATTGATATTTAAGAAAAAGGTAAGACAATCCGAAGATGTATACATAAATACTTCTAGCACAATATTTGCAAATAAAAAAACTGCGCTACTGAAAGTTTGTAACCACCTGAAACTTAGGATGGTGATTAAATGTTTGTGAAAACTACGGTAGCCATACAAGTGTAGAGGAAACTGACCAGTATTTATATTACCAAATATATTGCATCATTCAGAAAGAAAAGAAAACGACTGAATCTCTAAATTCAAACACATTGTCTAGTATGATTGCTAATCCGTCTCGAAAGGATCTTACCGCAGGAGGATAGGTAAACAGGATCGCATTCTTCTCCTTTGTGTATAAGAGCAGCTGCAACAACCCATTGAAGACTATATACTTGCCAGAGTCAAAGATCAAACAAACTTGAAAACGAGTAAAATGGTATAACATACCATATCATATGCTTCCATTTGACTGTCAAAAAATCAATAAAGGAAAAAAAACATAATGAATTTTGAAATCATATGTTTATAAAAATTTGGTTGTTGTTGTTGTTTTTTTTTTTTAATTCTTTCTTTTCAGGTCCCAAACAGTGAAATTTGGCAAATTGTTCTTCATTGACTTCCTTTTTTACAATTAAGAGAGATCGAACAACAAAGCCAACACATTCTCAGTAAAGACCTGAACCAAAAAGGCCAAATGACCCTTTTTCTTTCTCGTTCCACATCTCCTCAGCAACCAAATTGATTTTCTCATCAATCAAACAGAAATTAACGGTAACAAAAAGAGAATTCACACCTAAAAAGCCTCATGCGAGGAAAAAGGATATAATACGATGCAGGCGACGAGAAAATCCCGGTTCTCAGGAAACTTCTTCTTGTAGAACTGAGCCACCAGAGCAATGATAATTATGATCGTTCCCATCACCAATCTTACATTACTCATCCTCACGTCTTCCGCATATCCACGACCCGTCACGATCTATTCAAAGAAAGTTGAAAAACAGGAAGAATATGATCATGGATCTATAAGAAGAAAGAGAAAATTAGGGTTTTCTTTCTATTCTTTTGCTTGATTTACCTCGGAGATGGACTCGTCGAGTATGTGCTTGATTGAGTGGTGGTCTAAGAGATTGGCCTTCTTAGGGTTTTTGGCGGCCGTTTCTGGTTTCTTTTCTTGCATTTTTGGGAGAAATGGGAGAGAATTGAGAGGGGACAGTAGGAGCCGAGCCTTGTCTATGCGTGCTTGAAAAGCGTCTATACTTTGATGATTTAGCCTTTTAAGTATTTTTGTGCTGTCGCCTGTTCGAAGATGGTAAGGTTAATTAGCATTCGGTGATGCCGGTGGCCCTGGCCGAAGAGCCAAGGCGTGGTCCAGTAAATGTCGATGTGAATAGTTGAAAATCGATAAGGGAAAAAAATTATCATTTATGTTTTATATATTAACGATAATGCTTGATTACTGTTAGTTTTATCATATTTATTTCGTCAACCATTAAAAAATCTAGACGGTCGTATAATGGTTCATGTGAAATTTTTTTTTATAAAGAATAATATTATATACGATATTTTTATTTAACAATTAAGTGTTTTTCTTGAGAAAGATTAATTCAAATGTTTGTTGGGACAGTAACATAAAAATTGTATAATTGTAAAATAAAAATATAATTTCTAACATTATGTCAATCCACATTGTAGTGATTGACATGATAAGTATCATGTAAACTGCCACTTGACAGTCCATTTTTAGTGGCCGATGTGATTAGTATCTTAAACTACAACACCAATTTATAAGAAACTTGTAATAAATACTATAATACCTATAAGAAAATTCCATTTATATGGATTGTTCGCATCCTATAATATCGTGTTGGCACAAAAACGAGAAATAGGCCAACCCTATAATTTTTGTTTGAGAGGACAAGGCTCAAACAATTGATGAAGAGTGCGGTGTCCAAATATAAAATACCTCCGACTTCTTAATCACCTAATAAAAATTAGGTTTTTAGTTGAAAGAGTGCAATAAATTAATTTAAAAGAAACAATTAAGGTGTCAGGAATAGAAATAAATATCAAACTCTAATATATATTATTAAATTTCTGATTCCATTTGTTCTTACAAACGGGATAATGATATTGCATGAAGAAATCAGAGGCATTTCAACGTCTAAAGTCTAACGTCTAACGTCTAGTAAGTCTAACGAATATAATAGGACCATAATCATAATGATATGGATGCTATAATGCACTCATAAACATTTATCCAAATGACACACCACAAAGATAGTGAGAGGGAAAAAAAATATCGAGAGGAGGAATCATGGAGGCTTTGATTTCACTGCGTTAATAGCATCCTTAGAAAGCAATAACCGAGCACCCCTCACAAGTTCTTCCTTAATCATGAATAGAACAGCAGCAGCAAGGACGCTTTGCACAATTTTTGTACTCATCCCTTTGTAAAAGCCATTGAACCCTTCATAGCGGATCATCTTTAGGATTGCATCCAATGTTCCTGAATCGAAGTAATGAAAGATATGCAACATTACAACCTGGGCAAGAACAAAATATCTGACAAACATGAGGAATTAGCTTTTGTTAATGTATTTTGAGAGTGTTTTTTGTTTTTGGTTTGAAAAAAGTGTTCTAATGTAATATAACAGTGAAAATTGTATTTTGTGTTTTTGGTATTGTTTTGTGTTTAAATTGTTTGTTAATGCTTTTGTTTTGCGAAGAGAACAAAAGACGGAAAACAAAAATTTTGGCGAACAAAGCCTCTTGAACATGATTATGGTTCGGTGCAGAAATTTCTTAGAAGAGCTAATATTTCAAGGAAAACCCAACCAATAATGGGCTACATATTCTTTTGTGTCTATCATACACAGGATCATGCTGCAGATAAGACTTACAACGATAGGAATTGATATTTTCAGAATAAATGGTGCAAGTAAGAATCACCGAAACAATTCGAACCTTTATAATGATGCCTTTTATCTCCAGTAGAAACCTGTTTTGCTTGAAGTCGTGACTGCAATGGAAGAGTATTAATAAGAAAAACCAATATAAGTTACACCAACAAATTAGTGAAAATTTGAATAGATCAGCCTATTTTGAAAGCGCATCTTTCAATATATATATATATATATATATATATATATATATATATATATATATGCTTACAAGGTTATTTCAACTAAAACAAGGTTAGTACTCCTCCTGCATATTCAATTTCGACACCAAATGCATTAGAGTAACATTTTCTCTTTCCAGTTCTACCCATCATAAGCTAAATCTCTGCCGAGATATCTGCTGAATGACCTATATTATTGGCAAGTTTTCCCCTTGTTTCCAGGACAAACTTTTGTTCCCTCTTGCTTACTGATAAAACTTGTATCAGCTAGCCAAAGGCCCAAAACCAACAAGTTGCTAAAATTCAAAAACAGGGCAGGAGAAAATGCTTGAGGAACTAACATAGCCACTTAAGCTTTAGTTATTAAAATTAAGTCCGGAATTTCAGACATTGCAATCAACTTCACAGGGTTGATGTTGGCAAAGAGCAGTCCAAAACAAGATTTGTGAGTTTAATTGCAATCCATTCAAGTTTTGAGTTAAGTCAACACTGCTTCATAAGCAGTCATTTCTAGAAGCTGATTCATATACCTTAACAACTAAAAGAGGATACGTCACAACAGTAGCTCCAAGTTTCGCCAAAGCACCAAGAAGAAATATCTACCAAAATCAGGCAATCTGTCAGCTAAAAAACCTAACATTTTAAGGGATGGGAAGCAAAATGGGAGCATGGAAGTGCTGAATCCAAACCTCTAAAGCAGTCACTCCATTGTTGCCCTTCTTACTTAAGGCACGTTTTTTCTTCAGCCTCTTCAACATAGTTTCGTACAGCATGAACTGCATGGAAGGATTGCTAACCTGCGATCAATAGCAGGAAGAATCAGTGATGTCCCTTAGCACAAATAAGAGCCACTTCTCACGTACCATGATCAATGTCGGGAATACACCTTTCCAGAAACCCCGAACTCCAGCTTCATCAAAGACTTCTTGAATCTGTAAATGTTCCTCATTAGATTAAAAATTAGAAAAAAGCATTAAAGCCCACGTCATCTGCATTGCAAAACTAAAGTCAATAGAGAAGTCAACAGCAAAACAATTATGCCTCCCAGTCAAATTTTATGCGTACATAGACATAATGCAAGCTATAGATGCAAACGCCAGAACCCAGCAGATGAAAAAAAGAATGCTCACAGCACTACTTTTCTCCTCATTAATCAATTTGCTATTCCTTTTCTCCTCGTTTTCTTCACTCCCTAATACGAACTACTTTTAATACTCTGAGCCGCAATTAATCAGGAGAAATGCTACACACATTTTCGCTCCCACAGTTACAAATGCACACTCATTGATGTAATAGTGAAAATCACTATTGGATTTTAGATGAATTATTATTATTATTATTTTTTTTTTGAATGGTGATTTTCACAACATCATCAAAAAGTGTGAAGTGGGAGTGTGAAACATTTCTCATTAATCAGTATTGGCACTTGAAATTCTATGTTTGTAAATGTCAAGTGTTCTCTTTCATTTCTATTTCTGCCTTCAACAATCAATTGGCTAATTGGCTAACAAATCTGCATCAGATCTATTGGACAACAGCAACAATGATAACAAATTCAATCTATCAGTCCACCAGAAATGTGAAATATATCCGAATTACTGTCATGTCCTTATAGCATATCCTCCACCAGAGGATAATTATGATCCATTTAGGTGAAATATGATGCAATCACGAATGCTTTCATACATCTTGTATAGAAGTTTGAAACCAACAGGAGGAGTAACCTTATAAGCTCTAATGTCATCGAATCCCTAAAAAGGGGGAAAACTCTAAAAAAAAATTATTGTACATACCGCATGACTAGTTCCATAGGGAGGAAGCTCACTTGCAGCAGGAATTGTTTCATCTGGAGTTACAGACAGTGTCTGACCAGGGTGGGACTTCTTTGAGATTTTTGAATGTGTCTGTATGGAAAACTTCGTTAAGTGATAAAATTAAAAAATAATAATAATAATAATAAAATTAAAAATTAAAAAAAAAGGACGAAACTCTTGGACTCACTAAGAGTAATAATTGGTAAAGAGGGGGAGGGGGAGATTATGTTTCCATTTATTCAATTTAGTTTCAAACACAGAGAAGAGAATTCATGATAAAATTAGTTATTTACATTATAAAAAAAATGCATATCATAAACTATCAAAATTTTGAAAGAAGAGCATGGGTTCTAACATTATAGGGTATTTTAGAATCTTGAAAGAATATAAAAACCATGAAGATATATAGTTAAAAACAGGAATTAAGAGATACTTTTTAACTAGTATAATGCATTTTAATTGGAGTACTTTTTAGCTATCAGACAAAGCTTTGCAGAATTACAAAGTTTCACCCTAGCTTGCAAAATTCATGACAGCTTCCCTTGTCACAACCCATAGAAAGTGCCAACCACATATGCGATATCACTCCAAAAGAACTAGTTAAGTTACAATTGGAGTTCCTTAAAATCACTTATAAAGCTCAATCTCACCAAGGAACCAATATGGGACTTAGCACCCATAAGCAATTTTAAAAGCTACCCATTAATGTAGGCAATTCATCTAGAGTGTTACAATATCTTCCACTCAAATTCCTGACATCCTTGTCAGAGCCCACACCATGCAATGCCTCATCGTCTCATGGTGTTACTAGGTTGCTCTAATACCATTTGTCACAACTCAAGAAAAGTGCTAATCACATATGCATTACCACTCTAAAAAGATTAGTCAAGTTGCACTTGAAGTTCCCTAGAATCACTTATGAAGCCCAGTCTTTCCTGGCAAGAAACCAATGTGAGACTTAATACTTATGAACACCTTTATAATCTACCCACTCAATGGGGCAATTCATCTTTCCAATGTGCAACCAACTTTCTGGAGTGTTACACTATATGAGTTTTGACCATCAGTACAACATAACGTTGTCCAAGGAAACAGATATTATGATCTAAACAGAACGAATAGGTTGGCTTCCCAACTTCTGCTACTTGGAACACTATCAAGACTATGATTCCATAGGTCTTGAGAACTGATAAGAAAGTCGGCATAGAAAAATTTAATCAGCTGAGGTTCCAATAATATTTCCAATGTAAGTTTTTGCCAAAGTAAATCATAAAAAATAATACAAGAAAAGAGCAACAGCAGCATATGTGGAAATCAAAATTTTGTGTCTCACATTTTAACATGAAAGAAACTTGAGGGTTATGTCAATTTGTTTTTTACCTGCATTCGTGTAACAACTACCCATATAGGGTTTGTCAAAAGCACATTCAGACACCTACAAAAAGGAAATTTTCAAACAGCTTTTGAGCAGAAAATTACATGAATTCAAAAGAAATAATCAAAGGGAAGAAGACAAAGCAGCAACTACTATGCACAATTAAATTTGAGGCACCTAGGGATTTACAGCTATTCTTGGGGGAATAGTAAGAAACAATGATTGTTCAGCCCTAAATTGTATAACCAAAGTCAATCACCCACATAATTTGTGAATAGGTCCGGAAAAAAAAAAAAAAAAAAAGGAATTTATGATATTGGAACTCCATAAACAAAATAGATCACCCTGATAAAGCAGCCACCAGAAGTGATGACAACATTCCAACCGATCCATCACCAATCCCTATTTTCATACGTTCAAGCGAAGCAGCTTCAGCCTTGTTCCTGAATATTTGATAGAAATAATAGTAAACACCCTGTACCATAAAATTGCAAGTATATAAGAAACCAGAAATCTAAATAAACTAAAGATGCAGATTCATGGAATGTAAGTTAATACACAACCTCTTTTAAACCTCTCAAGCTCCCCAAAAATTTAAAAATATCCCCCAAAAAAGTCCGAAAAAATCTTCCTGGTACCCCAAAAATTTGAAAAAAGTCTCCTCTTAGCTCCCCCCCACCCCCCCCCCCAAAAAAAAAAAAATGAAAAACCTTATAACACCTATTTTTTTTATAAAAAAAAATCCATAACACCACCAAAATCTGATAAAATACATAATATATGAAACAAATAAAAAATATTTAATTATTTATAATATTTAGTCCCTCCTCCACCCCCTTAAAGATGAAGTTCTGGCTCTGCCACTGTCTGCATCATGTGGTACTAGAGAAGTTTAGTGAGCAATTCAAGACACAAGAAAAGAAGAAAAAAAATATATGGCTCATCTTCAAAAAGAGTTCCACAATTGACCTAAAAAAGGAGCTGTCTCTCCCTTATAGTCATTAGAAGACAACATAACGACTATGATATGAAGTTTGGAGATCCACCGGGCACATAGTCTATACAACTGGAGATAATCTTCTCCAATCCATTAAAATTTGATCCCAAGTGTTCAGGAAGCAACTGATACCTACTAATTAAACCTAAAACCGACATTTCACATGCTTGAGCTTAGCATTAAGTGACATCCCTTCGCTTGGTTGGCCGCTTTAGATAAGATCCTTACTTAGATAACTTAAGGATGCGGCATATCATTGTAATAGATTGGTATTGCTTGTGTAAAAAGAGTGGGGAGTCCGTTGACCACCTCTTACTCCATTATGAGACTGCTAGTGCCTTATGAAATTATCTTCAGCTTGATTGGTTTAACATTGGTCATATCGATCGAGTGAGAGATCTCTTCGCTTATTGCAGGGAGAAGTTTGGTAGCCTTCAAAGTGAAGTTGTCTAAAAGATGATTCCATTCTACTTGATGTGGTATATTTGGAGAGAGAAAAATGACTAAAGTTTTGAAGACAGAGAGAGGACAATGGCATGGTTAAAGGCCTTCTTCTTAACTACCTTTTTCATTGGATGACTGCCTATGATTGTCTTCATATTTTTAGTTTTCATTACTTTTTTTTTTTTTAATCTTTTTCCGGTTATGCGTTTCTCTTATATTATATACATTATGTGTACTTGGGTTCGCGTTTTATTTTTAATGAAATTCGGTTACTTATAAAAATAAAAATAAAAAAATTAAGAGACATTTCATATGCTTGAGCTTAGCATTAAGTGACATCCTTTGCTTGGTCAGTCGTTTTAGATAAGATCCTCACTTTGGATAACTTAAAGATGTGAAAAATCATTGTGGTAGATTGGTATTGCTTGAGTAAGAAGAGTGGAAAATCTATTGACCACCTCTTACTCCATTGCAAGATGGCTAGTGACTTATGGAACTATCTTCGGCATGATTGGTTTACATTGGTCATGCTTGTCGAGTGAGATATCTCTTCATTTGTCGGAGAGGAAAGTTTAGTAGCCTTCAAAGTGAAGCTGTCACGAAGATAATTCCGCTCTGCTTGATGTGGTATATTTGGAGAGAAAAAAGAAAAAAAAAAAAAAAAGACCAAAGCTTTTAAGATAAAGAGAGGATAGTAGCGGGGTTAAAGGCCTACTTTTTAATTCTCTTTTTTATTGGATGATTGCCTATGATTGTTTAATTCCAGTTTTTATAACTTTTTTATCCGTTTTCTTTTACCGGTTACGTGTTTTTCTTGTATATGTCATTTGTACTTGGGTGCACCCTTTAGCTTATAATGAAATTCGGTTACTCATAAAGAAACAAAATTAAGTGACATCCTAAATTTCTAGAATTTCCATTTTCAAAGTTACAAGTTTATGATTGTAATGGACAATTTTTTAGGCAGACAGGACAACCTAAAAAAACCGAGGCCGGTGCAGATAACATGTCACATAAAACGAACAAAATGATGGCACATTTTCCAGAGTCCATGGGACCACGTGCCATATGCTTTGAAAATCAAAATACACGCTAGTCCAAACAAATTTACATCATATAAGCACAGTTTTGTTGAGGTAACATGACAAACATCTGTGCGCGGTGCCTAATAACTTGTATAACATAACCAACTCAATTTGCAAGGTTGAAAATGATCTCTTTGAAAAAAATATAGAGTTACAATAACATTACAATGAAGCAATAGCAACAAAAGGCAATTAATAACCAAATCCGCTCACCTGAGACGCAGCTGTGCCCGCTAGTGACGGTGCTAACCCTCCGTACAATCGTCCCCATCCCTCTTGTTTTACCACCTACATATTTTTCCAATTACAAAATAAAAATAAATTCAAAAAAAAAAAAAAGTTCCGTTTGGTCACCGAGAAAAAGTAGTAAAAGTTCATTTTCTCAGCTATCAAAGGGATTCATAAACAAAGAGAAAATATAAAGATTGCACTAAATTATTATTTTAAGAACCACAGAGCGAGAGAGAGAGACCTGACACATTTGTTTAATGGTTCCATGCTTCCTCTTCTCCTTCTTCAGATCACGCTCTGTTTGTTGACGCGTATTCACCTACAGATCCACGCAACAAAATCACAAAACTAACCCCCAAGAAAAAGCAAAACGAAGTAAACGCATACGGGAAAAAATAGATGAAACAGGAAAGATCATACGGTTTGAAGAGGATAGGTGATGAGCTGTGCTATGATCCCCCCACCGGCTCCCGCCAGCCCGTTGATCAAAGCGTCCGACATATTTTCTCGGGAAATTTGTTGAAAGAGGCCTTATTTTCTCGGGAAAATGCGTTGAGGCATGGAGGGAGAAGAGGAGATCCAGCAGCCCACGGAGAGAGAGAGTATCTCAGATTTTGGCTGTGCAAACAAATTTGCACATGCCGATGCCGCTATGGGCTTGTTTAGTTGGTTGTTCCGTTCAAGAAAGTAAATGACGTTGAGTACGGTCGCTTTTTCTACAAATATGACTATTTTACCCTTGCAAATTTAAATAAATACCGATGTTTGTTCTCGTGGTCCCGTGGACTTGGTTCGATCTAGAAAGCAAAAAGAAAAGTCGTCTAATTAGAGTGTCCCAACGGTTTATGAAAGCAAAATGGTACTCAATTATATTTTTAAAAAATAATTCTAAAAAAAAATTAATAACTTTTTTTGTAGGTAAGTTTTAATGCTTTTATTTTTTTTCTCCTTAAGTTTAAAACAAAAAATAAATCCTAATACCTTAGATTTTAGAAAAGACCGAATCACAACCTCTGTTAATTTTCATCCATCCCAAGCCACCCCTAGTTTGACATTAGGGGTGGCTGAACCAGTCTGGGGGTGGCCAATGGCTAAAAAATGGTGGCCGAAACCACCCTCAAGGCCCTTGGGGGTAGCTCGGCCCCTCCTGTAGGCAATGGGGTGGCTTTGACCACCCTCTGCGGCGCCTTTAGGGATGGCAGAACCACCACCAAGGCTAAAGAGATGGACAAAAACTAACGGAAGTGGTGATTTGGTCTTTTCCAAAATCTGAAGTACAAGATTTGTCTTTTTAAAAATCTAGACAAAAAAAATAAAAACATTAAAACCCAAGTACCAAAAAAAATTATTAACCCAAAAAAAAATTATTTATTTTGGTTAAGAACCATTCCCACCAAAAACACCAATGAAACACCCATATGCCAGCAGCAACTAACCAAAATAACTAGCACTCAAACAACATTACGCGGCATTTGAAAGATAGATAATTGTTATACTACTCAATTTTTATTTTTTTTAAGTTAATTTTTAAATAACGTAATATATATTATTTTGAAAAATGTGTTACCAACTTATGAAATGTTGACACATTATTTATAAACTAATTTTTTAAAGAAAAAATTTAGAAAGTATAGCATTTCTCATCCCCAATTAACACCAAAATTGGCTTACAAATAGCATCTAAACAAAATTAACACCAAAAATTCTAGTAGCTAGCAACAAAACCTTCATGCATCTCGTCCCCAATGTCCATCGATGGAAAATTGCTCACCGGCGTAGAGCTTAGGTGAAGGAGTGGAAGAAGAAGATGTGAGCTTGGAGATGGAGCATGATCTCCAATTGAAGATGGTCATGACCCAGTGTAGGGGTTTACAAGTGGTTGCGGTTAGTGGTTATTGGCTAAAACCGCTAACCGCAACCACCTAAGACGATTAGCTGTTATTTTATACTCGGCGGTTAGTGGTTATTCAAATTAATAACCGACGATTTTATAATCGTTATTTCTTTATATGGGCTTTTGGGCTTTTTGAAGTATTTTGGACCTTCATTGTGCCTATTTTTTGTGCTTATTTAAATAGTTTTGGGTCAAAGTGTTTTAAAAAACAATGAATATAATTAAACCTTATTACTAACTCGTATTTAAAACGACACTGTTTTGGTGTTTAGCACCAAAACGACGTAGTTTTAATGTCATATTTTTAATATAAAATATAAAATATATATTTATATTATTATATACAGGGTAAGCGATTAGTGGTTATTAACCGCTTTTTCCTACCTCTAAAACCACTAACTGTCCCGCCCTATAAGGAGTTAACAGTTTTTTCTAATCGTTTGCCAAAGCTAATTGGATGGAGGGGGATTTTACTTATTTGTTTGGCCATTTTAATTAAAAAGATAAAATGCATAAGCTATTGGGAGTACTCTTTGAGTCCGTTTGTTATTATGATTTCAAAACGTGCGATTTAAAAATAATGATTCAAAACGTATAATTTAGAAATTTGCAATTTGAAAATATAATTTTTTTTAAACGCAATTTAGCATTTAAAAACATTCCTTTTTTTAATTAAAATTACGCATTTTTAAAAACACATCATCTTGTCTCCAATTTAAAAACATATATTTTTTTACATTTTCAAATCATAATTTTTTTTTTTTTTTTAAAAAAAAAGCATTCTCAAATGATATATATTTATATGATTTGGTTTAAAATCGCATGTTTGATATGCGAAATTGCAATGATAAACGCACTTTTAAACTAACGAGTAACACTATTGCTACATATGTCAACATATATATGAACAGAGTCATATTAGTCATTAAAATATAATTTAACACTTTTCAATGAACTACTGTCTCGTGTAAATAAGTTACAAAAAACATGTATAGATCTAGTATTTTTCTAATTTTTTTCTTTGCAAAATTTTCATGTAATTATAATTTGTTATAATAATCATTTCAAAAAAAAAAAAAAAAAATTTGTTATAATAATATTATGATTTAAAAGAATTACAACATAAACAATATAGTAACTTAACCGTCAAGAAAATTGTAACACGATTTTGTTTAATCAGAAAACACAAAATAAAACATAATAATAATTGCATCTCTCTCTCTCTCTCTCTCTCTCTCTATATATATATATATATTAAAGTATGCAAATCAAAACCCTAATTCCTTCTACGTGCTCTCCGACAAATATATAAAGACTCCTAACATTGTGCCTGAGATTGAGCCAGAGGCCACAAGCAGTAACTTTCTGAGCGATTTCTTGTGTAGAAGGGGATTATATCGATCAATATTTTCTCGTATATTTTTGTGTTTTCGAATTAACTTCCATGGCTGTCTTTTTCTGTCTGCCTACGGCCGCACCCCGAAAGAGAAAATCAGGGAATACAGAGGAGGCCGAAGATGATGATTATCAAGCAACGGTTGGGGCGTTGTTGAGACATGCTGCTGCATTAAGTGAATATCATAACAGAAGATTCTTAGTACACGACATCGTTTGTTGTGTCACAATCCACCACGCCACGGGCATCGACGACCCTTTTACCAATCCTTCTGCTGCATGTTACAACCGGGTTTATCGGGTTATATACCACATAAAGCCCGGGGAAGAGTTCTTGACGGCGGAAAGCGAAGGCTTGCCCGACCCGGTTTGGAACAGTAAGGAGTGCATCCCGTTGAGCAGGCACAAAACGTACGAGATGGTCTTGGACGTGGTTCGGGTTCGCAGCGGAGACCCGGAAACCTCCACCGGCATGGTTCTAGTAGGCAGCGCTGCGATCCCTTTACCAAAGAAGCTCTACAGAAAAACCACTAAGCGGGTTGCGCTTGCGAAACTTGAAGGGCAAGGGTGGGATTACCCTTCTGGAGGCTACTTAGCAGTGTCTATGGAACTCAAGGATGTTGAATTAGTACCTAGTGTTGTGTGTGTGTTACGAAGGTGATTTCTTTTTCTGCCCAACTTTAAATATTTTTATTATTTGATATTAATTTATATTTATGAGTTTTTTATGAAAGAAAATCAGTTGTAACTCAGCTTTTACAACTCTTACAAGCCATTGATTGTTGATTACCGTTTTTTTACATGCCATTAATTTCTTAATTTTATTGCATATGATAATTGTCAAGTTTGATGGCATTTGTTATGACCATTTGGCCATTATATTTTATTTATAATATTAGAAAATTCACCAGCACATATATATTGATCTATCCAAAGAGAAAGATATAGTTTTATTTCTAATACGCATAGTGTGTTGTAAAACACTTGTTTCATGGCATAAAGCCATATGCTATAGTATTGACTTTTCTACCAAAAAAAAAAGAAAGTTGTAGATGATCACCCCAATTTTTCTTGGGTAGATAATGGGCACTCTATGTGGCAAATCGTCGAATTTGGCATATGTGCATAAAAAAATCGTTAACTTTAACAATAAAGTGTCGGAGAGATCTGAATCTACATCATTGTATCATATGGTGTGTAATTATACAACACTTTTATTTATCGGATCATATGAAACGTATTGATTCGTCCGCATATCTATTAAAGGCAGTGTATCACTTTACAATACAATTTGAACAAAGGAAAAAAAGAATTGGAGTATCAAATTGAGTCTTTGGTGAATTATGCTTTGGGTCACGTGGACCGTACGATCTACTTACACTATCAAGGGCAAGACCGTCATTTGGAACCTAACAACTTGCCCTTTATTTCTCCTAAACCAACAGCCTGCTTCGTCTTTTATCTTCTCTCGATCAATTATATTATACCCTACGCACCCTTCCTGCGCACGTTAGCACAGACCGCCATGGCCTCGTCTCGCCCTCCGCCACCGAAGCCTCTGGACCTGGAGCTCACCATCGTCTCCGCTAAGCACCTGAAGAACGTGAACTGGAAGAACGGCGAGCTCAAGCCCTACGCGGTCTTCTGGGTCGACCCGGACCGCCGGCTCGCCACCAAGTCCGACGACTCCGGTTCGACCCATCCCGTCTGGAACGAGCGGTTCACGCTCCCACTCACCCTCCAACTACACGACTCCGTCCTCACCCTCGAGATCTTCCACTCCAAGCCCTCCGAGACACCCAAACCCTTGGTCGGCACCCTCCGCCTCCCGCTCAAGAACCTGGAAAGCCCAGACGACCAGAACCGGATCCGAAAATTCGAGCTCACCCGCCCATCGGGTCGCCCCCAGGGCAAGATCCATGTAAAGCTCGCCGTTCGTGAACGCCCTCTGCCGCCAGATTACCATATTGCCCCTCCACCGAGCTATTTTTACTCCAGTGCCCCTGTCATTCCTCCTCCGCGCGACTACAGGGGATACCCGCCTTCGCCGTACACGTCGCCGCTCCCCGCGCCCTCTCCGTCTCCGCCGCCTCCATATCAGTACAGCTCGTATTCCGATGCCTATCCGGGGTACTACTCCGGGTATTACTCTAACGCGCCGCCACCGCCCCTCCCGCCGAGGCCGTTCTTCGATCGGCCCGTGAGTTACAGTGGGCCTGGTGGGCCCAGTGGGCCGTCTGCCCCGGTGGACTACTCGCAGTATGAGCAGAAGCCCAGGAGCTCAAAAATGGGCGTGGGGACGGGATTGGCTGTGGGCGCGGTCGCTGGAGCTTTAGGTGGGCTCGCGTTGGAAGAGGGATTGAAGTATGAGGAGGAGAAGATCACTGAGAGAGTTGAGAATGACATGGCTGCGCGCGACGATCAGAGCGATTATCACCCTGGTTATGCTGACTTTTATTGATATAATTGCGATCGAAATTGGCGAGGCTAAATGTGTAAGTGGCCAATGCTGGTTTGATTTTAGGGTACATATATATGTGTGTGCGTATACATGTTGTGTTGAATTTGGGTCTAGTTTTAATGCTTTGGATGCTTGCATTTATCGGATGAAACTTAGTTTGGTATTTATGAACTTTATTATGGTAAATAAATGATGGGTTCTTCTAGCTCAGGGAGCTTGGCATATATGGTTGTATGTTGAAAATTAGGGGGAGCTGCCTCAGATTCTATACCTTACTTTTGGGAATTCATTATAATGCTACTGACGATGGATAATAGATGTTTGCATTGTGACTGATTTCTATTGTTTGATTTTCGAAGCACCTTAGCTTGTGCCTAGCTCAACACCCTTGTATAAAGTCAGTAAATTGACCCATTTGCGTCTCTTACCATGGTATCTGGTTTTAATCATGGAAACAGAAAGTTTGTGTTGGTGGAATGTGGACAAGTGTTTTGTCTTTGGATTAATAAGGAAACAAGAAAAAGTGAAGAATCGTGGTTAAATCTTGTGTGAGTCTAGGATCCTATACCCGGATCCATTCTCTCAGTTTGAAACTGAAATCAAATTAGGAGATATACCTTTCACAGTAATGAAATTCAAACTTGTGTACCCCATGATGACATTGAGTCCGTGAAGAAAGGAATAACCGCATTCCTCGAGCCTCAATGGTCCAACATCAACGCTAAGTGATGTAGCAGAAGCTAAGAAAAACACGAACAAAAGCAAAAGCTTCTTCGTCTTCTGATCGAAAGAAAACTCAAGCCACAACTTGAAATGACGATAAACTCCTCAGAGCGATATTAAGGGAAAATATAGGGAAATATTAATTTATACTTGACTGAAGCTTGAAATAAAAGGAAAACTAAGCCCAACTACGGAAAGGCTACAATACAAGGAAAATTGCAACTCGATCTAACCTAGAAAGAAAATTATCGAAATGAAACATACATCAATTCTGTCAATCAAATAATATCTCCAGCTCATCGTGACCTGATGGTCACATCTTTCCTTCTTGGTTCAATTTCCGGATTTGTTACCTGCCAGTTGGTTCTGTCAGCTTGTCTCCTCTTTACTTTTGGGTCTATTTAAAAATGCACTCCCTTACATGTGGTTGGAAAATGTAGATTTTTTCAAGTTGTCAAACTATCATTTTTTCAAATGCACTCCCAAATGGGACATTTTTCGTGATTTTGTTTCAAAATGTGCGTTTGAGACAACTAATTTATCTGAAAGTCTTCAATTCAACTGGAGATTTTGTTTTCAGTTACTGCATTTTCATGTTAGGTTGGATCATCTATATATCATATATGTAGTAAGTACTGAAGTCTGTCAAATGTCCCACTACCATACCATTTTCCTTATCCCGGAGTGATATATTTTCCAGTGCAATTTTACAGCATGGAGTTTCGAAACCCTTTTGACTGTAAATGTATTCATAGTTGTGGTAGTACATTTGATTTATTGTGCCACTAGAGAATGGACACACTCAGGAACTCAAGTTTGCAATTGCTCCTGCAAAGTTGTTCATGCATATGATATCCTGGCAACAGTTTTGCTGTATACTGCCCACCTGCCCCACCCCCAATCATATTCTCTTCTTTCTTCTCATTCTATCTCAATGTCCTCAAATGTTTTTGTTGCTAGGTTTATAGCCTTCTGTGCTCCAGAATAGTTTTTTTGTGGAGCTTGTATGATGTCTTGCAGGAATAGGAAGTTTGTTGATTTTAGCATCAGGATATGAATGTTGCTTGCTGAACATTATTTGACACCTTGTGACGTTTGGAGGAGGAAGTGAAGATGGAGAGAATCGTGGGTGAAGCTTGAAACCAGGTTATCAATTCCGGATAAGGAAAGTCAAATTCTGATTTTTATGTTGAAAATCAGCCATGCGCCATGCACAACTTTGTCCACTTGATAGGATTTCAGATTGAAGGCAGAAAGGGTTACAGTTAGACTTTGCACGTGGATGATTAAAGTTGAGATTAGAGTAAATGGGTGGAACTGAATCGTGAATGTTGACGGCTTATGGTTGCCATTCTGAGATGGGAAATCTTTTCAGCAGTCAAATATATAGCATTAGAAAGAAAGCATGTGTTTTTCACATGTTTAAAAGACACGTTCATGTTGTTGAAAATTTATGTCCGTCTTGGGTACTATCCCATGTGACACAACATGGGATAACAAATTAAGTAAAAAAATTTGATAAATTTTTTTTTAATTTTTTAGTAGTTGACGTAATAAATGTCAAGTGAACAAGTGAACGTTTGGAAAAAAATTTGTATTACCTTTTGTCTCTCTCCGCTGCGTATACAGATGGTTCTCCATACTTCGACAACGTGGGCTTGGATATAGTTTCATATTTATGGCCCAAATGGAATCCAAGTGAGCATCCATCTTCGAAAGGCTTGCCTGAATTTGTGTTATGGAGCTGTCCCTGGGGTTTGAATTAAGATACGATCAATTTCATTAATCCTAGTTCGATTTCTGCACATTAATCATTTTTATTCTTTTACCTAATCTTTTCTTATGATGATGAATTATTATCCACAAATAAATAAATAAACTCAATATTTACCAAATTAATAACCTCTTTCATGTGACTGCGAATAAGATCCTCGTATGCATCAAAATTCAAGAGCTCTTGGGGTTTTTTCTGCCATAAGAACTCATTGCTTTGCCTTACCAAAAAAAAAAATTGGGATATTATAACTTTTTAGTACAATCTTTTTACAAACTTACATGAGTGCCATGTACGAGTAAAAAAAATATTAAGGAACCAAATTTAATTGATAAGTAAAATTAACGAGTAGTGTTAGGAGTACTACAACTTTTATTATAAAGTTATTTACAAGTTGATGTGACAGTCCATAATTAGTGAAACAATTAAGCAAAAAAACTTACTTACAAATTTCTCTTAATTATTCCACCAAGTATGGATTGTCACTTCCAAATTTAATTGTACAATATTGATTAATGTTATAAGTGTCATGTAGACTACTACATTTATTATTAAAAGACTTCTAATAAATACCCCGGATTTAGTACCACTCAAAAAAGAATTAGAGCTTTAAGATGGCTCGCGTGCTTCATGAGGGTCCAACTACAGATGTTATTGGAAAATAAAGGTAAAATCCGATGTTGTCCATCAAGTCTTGATTATCTTAATTTAGTCATTGATTTAAAAGTGTTTCAATGTCATCATTGTTATGTCTTGTCATCAATATTATGCGAATGGTAATTATTGATATAGCTGAAAAGTTCTTTTATACAAATGTCTTTGTAAGTTTCTGGTTTGGGTTTTTTTTTTCTCTGTTGTGCGTGTGCAGCAGCTGGAAAAGTTTCAGCTTCAGTTTGCCAGTGTGTTTTGTGCAGAGGAGCAGGGGATTTAGTTTCTTTTGCAGAGTTCCAGTGTGTTCTGGTGGTTTTGAGTTTGTGAAGTGTTAGAGAAATTTAGTTTTACTGTTGTTTAATTAGTTTGTAATGTTTTGGTGATCTGTTAATTAAGGTTTTTTTTACTGTATATGGTCGATCGAGCGTTAAGGAGACTTGCTGGTTTCCTGGACAAAGCAGTAAATAAACTCATGTTTTAAACATTACATGAAATTAATACATGTTTTCTCCTCCAACATCCATGACTATATGAAAAAAACATTAAAATTTATTAAAACAAAAAAGAGAGAGAAGAAGAAGAAGAAACTACGTACAAGACTCAACTTCTTGGGAAAAAAAAAAAATAATAATTCTGTTATCTTTTAAACTTAGTTCGACGAATACTTTCCTATCCATTTCTATTAAACGGGCAAGAATTCAAAGAAACTATCATTTATATGCGTGTTGTCAATTCAAAAGGATTAGCCATTTTGAGTTGACAGAGCATATCATATTGCTAGTCTTTTTGGAGTGATAGTAAAGATCAGATGACTAGCGTTTTTATATGGGTCGTTACAAATGGGTATCATATTAATCTAATAATGTTACGTGGTACTAAAACATTATTTGACGTGGCCTTAAATTTAAGAGGAAAGATTGTAACACCCCAATCCCACGTTAAGAAAATGATTAGGAAAATCACATATTATACACATTTGTTCCATTGGCTTCATAGTGGTGATTATGAGTTAATTACTAGTTGTCAAAGATAACAATGGCACCACTTACCAGGCACAAATGGGAAACTGGACTTATCGTGAAATATTTATATATATGAAAGATAATGTGGAGTAATGGACAGGCAGATCCACATTTGCATATATCAACAATATTGTATACATTATTTTTCTTGGAACGTTGAACTAGAAAAAGATTGAACAACAAAAGTTAATCATGTCAAACATAATTTAATAAATATCCCCCATGGCTGGCTCTACCACTTGCTAGCGCGTGGCATCATCACAAAATGCCCCCACATGTTTCAATAGAAAAACATGAAGATATGGACACCCTCCAAATTGCGACACAAGAATACTATTATTCCAACACTTTATCGTAGCTACCCATTTGGACATATATGATCTAAATCTGACTTTTTATGTTTGTGCTCCACAACCAGCATACATGTTTTCATTTCTTCGCTAATCGCCAAATATATACTTGTTATTGAACCACAAATGATGTCGTCCAATGTACTTCTCCCAAAAAAAGGGACATTGTTTTTTTGCTCTGGAAAGGGAGCTCCTATGGGATTCCAAGATTCATCCGCTTTGATCTCGTAGGACCCTTGTCTTCCCCGGCCGGCCCCCATGAATTATCATTATCAGATCATGGGAGATGTTTGACATTTATATGTTTGATTATAATATGATTCATTATTGGAAATAAATAAAGTAATTGGCTTTTTATCCACCATGCGAGTGGGAAGAGGAAGTTTTCTAGCCTCCTTCAATGTACACATGATATTTAGGTAAGGTTCATTAGCTTTGTTCGGAATTTTGACTAGATTATTATGCATGCACACTCATGACCATTTGAGATTCCAATACGGTTGGAATACGTGTTTACAAATGCGAGAAATATTTAAGCTTCATATATATCACCTACAAATTAATTAAAAGAGTAGCTACGATTGTTGTTTAATATAAACATTAGGTAAAACTCACTCTTGAAAACCGGCTTATAAAGGGAGAGTGTATAAGAGCTTATATACACATAGTAATTAAGGTTGTACTTAACCTATGTGAAACACTAAGATCGTAACAAATCACCATACTTCCGTAGCCGACGTTCACGGCAGCCCACTGATCTATTAATTGACACTAATATGATGGTATATATCATTTTCTCTTTTGGTGGCTCTACTCACTTGTTAGTATTTTAATCTAATCCATAGGTCATCCTTTCTATGACTAGATTAATTCGTGACATGGCCGGTATTTAACTCTGATAACAAATATGATACAAACCTTGAAAATTGACTTATAAGAGAAGGTACCTAATATCTTTTATATATATATATATATATATATATATATATATATATAGTTAAGATTGTACTTAACCCATGTAAGACATTGGGATTGTAACATTGTTTAACTGAGAGTCAATTTGGTTTTGCGTTTGACAGCTTAGTAAAAAGCACTTGTAGCACACTTAAAAAAAATTCTTTCAAAGCAAAAGTGTCCGTTTGAAAAAAGTTTCAAAATACTTGTGTCCCGAAAATCTTAAAACTGCCTTTCAAAAAAAAGGTTAAAGTTGATATTTTTCTTGAAAAGCATTTATAATTAAAGCCGAATGCACGATGGTTGTGTAAGTTCTTTTAGGATTTATATATTGACTAAGTATTTATCAATAAATTTGGTAACAAAAGTGACGTACAGGTCTTTTTTGGTGGACTTTTTTTCTAAGGAAAAAACTATCTACAGGAGAAAAGGAATTATTACTTGAATTCCCAAGCAGCAAAGTGTCATAACCTGGCAAGTTCCATGCGTTTGAACGACCCCAAAAAAA
Organism: Corylus avellana; assembly: GCF_965113065.1. Taxonomy (NCBI): domain Eukaryota; kingdom Viridiplantae; phylum Streptophyta; class Magnoliopsida; order Fagales; family Betulaceae; genus Corylus; species Corylus avellana. Next base: position 29,047,706 of record NC_142495.1, read on the forward strand.
AAAAAAAAAAAAAAAAACAACATACACATATTATTACACGACCAGGCTATAATCTGGATTGAATACATATGCAACGTGGGATAGGACTTGAATTTGATAGTTTGGAGAAGGAAAAATGATCAAGTTTAATTATGGCATGGTGCCGACACTTTCTGACATCTCGAGCACCAAATGATAATGGCCTTCCTATGAATATATATATGTGTTGTCAACTTTCTTGCTGGGTGGAAGTTCTCGTGACTAGTTAGTGGGGTTTCAAGTAGTGCATATTCGTGTGGGAATGCTTGGTTCTTATTACTTTCTTTCCTGTAATCGATCCTTCCCCACCAAAAAATGTTGCATCGCAATCCGTACTCCAGGATTAAATAATAAAAAAAAAAACAGAAAAAAAAATAAAAAAATATGAGGGTTGTTTGCTAGTTTTCTAGGACAGCTTAGAACATTCATATTAAACTCTTTAAAAAAAAAAAAAAAAAAAAAATTGAAAAAACTCACAAAAATAGTCGTTTAATAAGCTTTCTACTCTATTTCAAATTTAACTTTGATCAACAAGGCACCTCAAATACCAAGTGCGAGAAAGTGAAAGTTATTTAGTTTTTTAATCTTACATATTCATTTTCATTTTCTTTCATTTACCAAGAATAAAAAATAAATTAAAAAAATAAGAAAATAATAATATTTAACTAAAGTAGACAAAGATATAGTGAGTTTAATTGATATTTGGTTCAATTTAAAAGTGACTCTTCAAATTTAAAAAAAATAAGTTTTTTTTTTTCAAATTTAACTTTAATTTGAAAAGTTCAATATGGATGTTCTTGTTCATTTTAGCAAGAAAAAAAAAAGTATTTAATTAAAATTAGAGGTGAAGACAAAATTCCAACTTTATATCCAAATAACTTAAACTTATAAAAAAAAAAAAAAAATTGGTTTAATTAATATTCTAAAACCAAAAATTTGTTAAGATAGTGAAAAGCTCTAGTTCAATCATCCCCCACCTTGCCACTACACTCTGCTTGTTTAATTTGAAGAAGTTTATCGCATATCTAAGCTGACTATTTCAGTAGTACGTAGTTGCTATTGTTCTTATTCTTTTCTTCTTGTTTTTGTTCCCCGGATCGATAGAATTAGTGTTAACTAACACATCACCATTGATTTGTGTTATGAGCAAGTTCATCAGTCACTTCAAATTCTCGACTGTCCGTTAACAGGAAGAGCCGACGTAATTAAATAACAGCCAATGGCTTCCAAGAGGATCCTACAGAATTTGGACCACATCGTCACCATCGTTGTCGATTGTTTCGAACATGCATGCATTTGGGTGAATTACAGATCGAGTCTGATCAATCACGTTGTTGTAATAACTAGTAATAAGCTAGCGCTACAGTTTTGTTAATAAACGCATGCTGCTAGCGTCACGTCACGCCAACATTAGTTGTCCACTCATGGCTTCTGGGACATGCCTACCCTACACTCCCAGCACTTGTCCTTTTGCTTTTTCGCAAGTTAACCCGCGATCCCCCTTCCTTCCCCTCAAGGAAGCTAAGAAAAATATCGTTTATAGTCCACTCTAGGACACACACCTCAAGATTTTATAAGATTTTGCAGAATATATAGCCGTACTCAACTTTATTTGTGATGCCCCTGTCTCCTTTGTTTTCTTTTGCCCCATCATCCATCTCTTTCCCTCTAGGAATGATGGCGTCTTTCACCTTTTGCATGCTTCCGATAAGTTTTATGTGGTGATCATAGATCAGTCGGATCATCCATTCTTTTATCACACAGAAGAAAGATAAAAGAAGATGAGTCACCACTCAAACAACAAAAGATGTTTATTCATCTACCTCAGTTTCCATTAGAATACAATAATTCACTTAAATAAACTCATCAATGACTAAATCTAACATTCTAACCCTAAATTGAATAACTTTGTGCCGACCTTATTATTGAATTACAAAATAACAAACTCTTACAAATTAAATAAAACATAAAATTTAATATTACTAACTAATTAATAAAGCTAAAATAATATTACATGACCCAATAAACACTTATTGTCCGGCATTAGATGGTGTTTTCTCATATAATTGCCAATTAAGAGATGGTCATGATTTAATTGTCCCGCTTCTGTGCTTCCTGTCAACACGCTTGTTTGAATAGGTAAATTTTATTGGAACCTCTCTTTTTGGGGCTTGGACAGGCTACAATTCAATCAATAAATTGTAGCCAATTAATCTCAATTAATCCTTGTGCATGATGAAGCTAGCAGAGATGGACATCCCTAGTCATTTATGTGGTTTTCGACATATTTTTGCCTGTGGGACTTGGGGTAGTAGGACACAAGGTGTAGATAGAATAAAATAAATGAAATGAAAAATAAGTAAATAAAAAAACAAAACAGTGGTCGTCACCCGCATGCAGCATTGCAGCTAATTAAGATAGTCGATATGTGCTTCACGACAGTTATAGTAGTTGATGAAGGTGACAGCAAACAACCACGTTCAGGCCCCATGCATCGATCAATTTGTCAGGTACAATTGGAACCTCTACAACTACAACAAATTAATTAAAAGAGTAGTGGGGCATCTTATCCTTGGAATTTCATATACTTCTTCTGCTGCTGTTGGACAACCTGTCGTCGTCCAACCTTATAATTCTCTTCATTCCACTATACCCACAACAAAACCCATAAAACAAAAAATTATGAAACATATATATATATATATATATATAGGAATTATTAATAATTAGAATACGAAATCTTGGTAGACTTAATTATGAAATATATAAAAGAGGAAGAACGAAAGAAAGAAAGAGAATTTAGCTAGTGGTGTGAAGGTATATAGGTAGCTAGCTAGGTATGAGCAGGAAGCACAGAAGCATGGCCGGCCTAAGGCCTAGGCAAGGCTTAATTCAAAGAACGTCAACCGGGTCGAACAGCCATGCAAGGATCGGTGTCCATTAATTAATTCCCTGGTGCATGAATACTTATCCTATGAAACCAAAACTGTCGAATTAAATATAAATCTAAGATCATTGTCAAGCTTTTGACCTGTGCCGTCATGCAAATTAAGAGATATTCATTATCGAGATAAATTATAAGGCATGAACGACACAAAGGTAGTAGGTACCATGTATGGGCTTATATATTATCTAATTCATAAGAAGTTCATTGTTCCATGTCATCTATCAAGTACGTGGCCAAATGTCTAACATTCATCTCCTCTGCACCTATGATTTTGTCACTAGTGCCTATTTTGGATTTTTGCGCTTTTTTTTTTTTTTTTTTTTTTTTTAATTTATATTTTGTTAGGCTAAATCCAATAGAGTTTTTAACTTATTATATAGTTTGAGTCCGCCCTTTTTAGGGTTAGGACTGATCTAATTTACGTCAATCAACATAACTAGACAATTTCCTCACGTTGTAATTAAGTCTTAAGCCGCCCGCCAGAGAAGGAATTTATCTACAAGAGATAAAAAGAGGAAATTTAGGCAGAATATGGTTAGGGTGAGAATTACATGTCTAGGTGGGTGTCCCTACCTCCCTTATATATGTTGTAGCCCTTGCCCTTTCCCTTTATGGTTAGAGGCATTTTCTTCAATAAATTGTTATTGACACGAAGATTCCATTCTTATAATATCAGGAAGAGATGCATGCATGGCGTGGACATGCAACATGAGCTGGTAGATGGAGAATCAGGTGCTAGGTGCTATGCTTAAGTAAAGGTTCACTCAAATCTTGGCAGTTAATCAGGTCGTGAGCCGTTCGACCTGCGGTGACTCATAAGTCCTAATATTTCGAGAGGTCTGATGGGCTATCTAACAAATAGACCTCTAAGGCTCGTCGGTAATTAGGCCTTCCAATTATGTCAATGATTGGTTTGAGTGTTAAGTACATTTAGTATAGTTTCATCATTTTGACGTCTTTCTTTCGTATTCTTTTCTGGGAATAACTTCAATTCGATCAAGGCAAAAAACCCTTATTTTTGGCCCACTACTTACAAGCTGACACCTCAGCTTATCACACAAAATCACCCTACAACCTAATGCACTTAAATTTCTCTTCTCTCCCACTTTCTCTTCTTCTCTCTTCTTCTCCTCTCGTTCTTCACCGAAAATTTGCTGCAGCCTCTTCATCTCTTTCTCTCCCACTTTCTCTTCTTCTCTCTTCTTCTCTGGGTCACGCCGGCCGTGAGTCTACAGACTCATGAGTCTCCTTTCTCCAGGCGGCAGCTCTCTTCGGCGGATCCCTTTAAGGTGATAAAATCTCTAAAGAGTTGATCTTTCTCCTCTAGGTTTTAGTTTTGAATCCAAAAATATGTTTAAGGCATTAGAATCTGATTTTGAGGTTGGGTTTCGTAGAAAAAAGTGCCAGAGATGGTGACCCAATGAGGCACCCCATGGCCATGGGGGTGGCCAGCAAGCCACCTCGTGGCCTGGGGATGGCTAGCGAGCCACCCCGTGGCCTGGGGGTGGCCACGCCGGCCACCCTAGATGGGCTGGTGGTCCTCCTCGTAGCTGCCTTCATTTTATTTTTTGTTTTGATGTTCTATTCTCATTTTAAGTTTTTGCATTTTTCCTGAAATGCTAATGTATCATGTGGTGATTGGTAGGCAGAAAACATGAGTTTTTTGCCACAACCGTATAGCAGCAGCTCTCTTCTTTCTTTCATCTCTCTCAATATTACCAGTCAAGGGAATTTATGACAACTTAGTTATAGGTTTTTACTTTCATTTCTTTTTTAAAAGTTACAAAAATTTCCTTGCATTTTCAAACAGTATATGGACAAAATCAAATTGATAAATTCGCAAAGTATGTCAATAACTAATTTTGTTACTTTTTAACACCTGGGTACCTTTTTTTTTTTTTTTTTTTTTTTTTTTTCTTTTTAATATATGTATATAATTTTGAGTACTTTGATAGTGTATTTTCATCTCCAGTTTTATTTAATATGAATAGAAACCCTAGCTAGCTAGCTATATGATTCCAAAAATCCCCCCACAACCACCCCAAAATTCTCCACTTTTCTATTAGCGGGTGGTTAACTTTACACTCCACTACCACCCTTTTTTTTTTTATTGGGTCTTCTCACACGTTGAATGAAAATAATTATATGCCTTAGACGGCCTTATTTCTTATTTCTCATCTTTATTCGCCTGCATCCAATGAAGCTGTTTTCAATCAATTAAAAAAAGAATATGACTAACTAATTAATATCATATTTTCTGAACTTTATTAGAATCATGAATATATAGAATATTCGATACTAGTATTTTTCATGATTAGGTATTAATCATTGTTGTTGGTTTTTGTAATCAAATTTTCAGGATTTTTATTACATTTCCTAACTCACCTCACCGACCATAATTTTCTTATCGACCATAATTTTCTTATAAATAATCACATTTTGTATTCAACAAGTCATTCAATAAAGACTCATATATATTACGCATCATTCTCTCAATCATTTTTCAACTATCTCTTTTGCAAATTCATCATTTAATTTTTAAGATATACATGTGAGTCTTACAAATTCAGTGGTGAATTCACGTATTCATTATATTGGTAGGGTTGAAAGATGAGATAGAAAATAATTTTTATCATTTATTTTCAATAAATATGTATTCAAACATCCCAAATTTCTAAGTTTTCTCTTTGTTCTTGCTTTCTCTATTCTCTCCATATTTTAAATTTGATCATTTTATTATAAATTTTTACAAACTTAATAAAACAAAGTGGATTTCTCGACTAACAAGTAACAATGCGTCTCATGGGAAGACATATTTATTGATTAACTCTCTTTTTTTTTTTGGGGGGGGGGGGGGGGGGGGGGGTGGTTGGTTTGAGAATGAAAGATATTTTATTGATTAATTAATTACCTTATGATCGATGAAACAGAATAGTTTGCGTATGCATTAGTGATGCTCTCACCAATTTTGTGACCGTACATTAAACTAGAACTGAAATTGCCATTATATATATATTTGCAATAAGAGTCGGAGAAATTAATGTTCATCGGGGAACACGACGAATCATGCATATTGGAGGAGACAATATGGGTGAATTTAACTCTCTAGGACCAGGAACATATATATAATCTTATTCTAGGTAACATTCTGGTAGCTTAAGTTGGACTCCAAACACAACCTTTAGTACACTTTACAAAATCAAAGAACTTGAAAACAGCGAGAGATATGAAACTAGTCTTGCCCAAAATAACAGCCATGGGAGAACCTTTCATGGTTGGACTTTAGCTGGAAGACACGTGGCAAGTGTCAAAGTTCACTTCAATGCAGTGGTGTTGTACTGTCTAAAGCAGACTCGTCCCCCAATTTTGAATATATATACATAAGAAAGTCTTTCTTTGTTTGTTAACATCTTTTTATCATTCCTACACCGGCGTGCATGAATAGTATGCATGTCGGTGTTTATATATTATTATTATTATTATTTTTACTGTTTAAATATTATTTTTATAATATATGAATACTAGCATGCACACTGTTCAAGCACACCGGTGTTCACTAAATCACTACTCTTTATATTTTTGTTCTCATAACAAAAACATTAACAAACAATTTAAAACACAAAACATTCATAAAAAATCAAAATTAATTTTACTTTTTGAAACAAAAAACCCTCTAAACAACATTAACAAACAAAGGGATTTTGTCCCTGCTATCGGGTGGTTGTCCTTGAATACAGATTGAACATATTTGGTCACATTAATTGTCCAAATAAATTACTAGAGCCAACTAATGTGAAAAAAAGCTTATACATATAAGACTCTTAAAGGACCGATAAATTTCATATACACTTTCTCAAATGAACTGTATTCGGTAGTACCCCATGAACCAGCAACAGCAAGGTACCCGAATTCCGAAATCGGAGTTGGGGTTGAACTGTCATACATGTGGAAAATGCCAAGGTGCACTAGGAATAATTTTCTGGGGTCCTCGTACTTGGACACCGGTGTTAATTGTATTTTTAAGGAGAATGGACCTTCCAAAGTCAACCAAAGAACTAATTCTAATCTAACTTGATTATACCAAATGTGCCCCTGTATTATACATTTTAAAGTCGGATCACTGCCACATGCCGACAAATCAGAAATGGCGGTTGTGGTAGGAGATTCTTGGTGCACCGACCATTCCCATAATCCCATCAGGTAATCTCACACATATAGCCTATATATACTAAAATTAAAATTAAAAATACATTACTATAATGATTACACCCAAGAGACGTAATTAATTTCTCCGTAAGACAGTTCAGAATTAGCTAAACAGTTCATAGATTCTAAAAGCCGGCCTTTCTTGGGATTTGGAGAATGATTGACAGCCAACATACAGAGCGTTAAAAGTCGGCGCTTCTTCTTTCAATTATTTAATCTTCCACGAGAAATTCTTAAGCTTATTTTACAGTCCCAATTGACAACTATGCTGCTTCATTAAGCAAATTCTTAGAAACGACACGCTACTTTTACTTTTCTTTTTTAATTATGGGTTTTAATTAAATAATAAAGTTTTTCACCAAGTTGAATATGAGCAAATTCCTATAATTCTTACCCGTATTTTATCTAAAAGAATTAACAATCGTATGATTATTACATTTATTTTTAAACTAATCATTTAATTAATAAAGCTGCTTAATTTACCATCCTCATTTTAATGATTATTATTATTGTTTTTTTTTAGTGATCATCCACAAGTTTATTAATCCAACTAAACCTAGATCTTTTGAATTTATTCTATACTCAAATAATAACAGAGACGTGATAAGCTTGTCTACTTGAGCTTCCATCAAGTCTATAATATTACAATATGGTTAGTCATGTCAATTTATAATTTTTTTTTTAAAAAAAAAAATAAAACATTAAAAGCTGTATTTTTTTTTTTTTTTTTGAGGTGTAAAATTAATTCTGTAAACTTAAAGACAAGTGTAAGATTTAAGGTTGAATAAGTAGTTTGTCTGTCCCTTACTTATCAATCTACTAATGTCGAGGTGAGATCTCATGCAATTGCTATATAACGTAATATTTCTTCTAATAGATATGGTAAAAGATCCATGTGGATACTAATAAGTGGATTTTAATTATTCTAACAAGATTAATTGTCGCATTATCGCTAGAGATACGCGTCGCACTCCGAGTAGATATAGATCCAATATTGGCCCTATCGACACAAGTTGCCAAGTGGATTTCAGTACTCTTATTGCATCCGTACTCTTTTTCTCTTAATTGGTGTTTGCTACTTTTTTGTCCAAATAAATCCCACGTATCACACAATTTTTTTTTTTTTTTTTTTTTTTAATGACACAACCGTATTACAATAGAAAAATATAATAAAATCCGATCAAAGTGAAATAAAAGTGTGTGTTGTGTCTTTGAGTCGGCTATTGTTAAAAAAGAAAAAAAGAAAATTAAGAGTTAAATATATAATTTATTACCACGAATTAGATGCGTAGGAGGCAATACAAATCTCGAATATATAGGCATTTGTGTAAATCTAGGAAGACTCTCGTGGGATACTGCTGAGATTTGAAGGAAAAATCTCAGGAGATTCTTATAATCTCCAAATTGTATCATAAAATCTGAGTTCCCCATCCCTTTCCATAAATGGCCGTTATTTGTAGCTCCACAGAGTTCCAATATCCCCACCATTGCCATATCTGTACAATTACTCAAAATTAAAGAATCTTATGTTACGAAATTTTAGTTATTCATTTTAAATTCAATAGGGTATAAAATATCAACTGCTCTTGTATAACTGAATATTGAAGTTTAAATAATTTTATAGACTATTAAATTTAAAATGTTCTTTAAAAAAAAAAAAAAAATTAAACTGAAGGGCTACAATTTTGTAACATGAGAATCTTTAATTTTAAGTGATTGGAGGCCATCTCATTCCCTCTAACAACACGGATTCGGTTTACATGTTGTTATTAAAATAACAGCATATATGCTGTAAGCAACGGTCAAGATTGAATCTCTCAAAATCTTTATTCATTTTTCCTCTCTTATTAAAAATTTCTCAAAGTAAGTCAACTTTGAAATTTAATCTTGACCGTTACTTACACTACAGCATACATGTTGTTATTAAAATAACATCATATAAGCCAAATCCAACCTCTACAACTACCCCACAGTTTGCATGTCAAGACAGTCTTACAATCTGCCACGTGGCTTTCTTTTACAGGTGTCATCATCGTAGGAAGAGCAGTCAAACCGGCCTATGAGTTAGATAAATATTCGTCCTCATCTGCTGATTCTATCCTCTACTCCTCGAAAATGGATAACACCAAAGGCAGCTTCTTTGTCAGTGATATTAATTTTTTTGTTTTTTTGAGTAATGTTTTTTTTAATGCTCATTTATTACACATATTTTATACGCTTTTTTTTTTTTTCCTTTTTTAAATGATGTAATTAAGTAATATCCCTCTTCCTATAAGAAGTCTCATATGAGTTTTTAAATAATTTTGTAGTAAAAAGTATATAATCACTCCATCTACTCGTGCATATGAGTAAGACAAGTGTGTCATGGTCAATTGTCTTACTCATACCATTTTTTATCAGACAATTTTCTTTGGGATGATAATTTTTTATAAGAAGTTGCATGCCATCTAATGGCAGTCATTTTCTTAATTTCACTGTTAAAAAAGATAAATGAAGACCTAAGAAAAATAATCATGAGGCTCAAGCATGAGGGTCAAATATCATGACTTGTAAGAATAAGATCATTTCTTACAAATTAGTTTGATTTAAAAAAAAAAAAAAAAATTTTAAGTTGAAAAAATATTTTAAAGTGTCATAAAAGTTAAAATAATCTTGATTATTTTTTGAATATTTTGTGTTTTAGTTTATTTGTTTATATTGTTGTTTTAAAAATAAAAAATAAAAGAGAGAATGAGAAAGTGTTTCCTCCTCTCATGCAATTCTTACAAATAAACATGCACGCTTGTTTTTCTTGCGAAGGTGCAGGATGAAATTTCTTCACTATTCGAAAAGAAGGGGAATTGAAAAGCACGTTTTTTTTTTTTAATGTTGTCAGGGTATTATAATTTTTATTACAAATTTTTTTACAAACTAACATAATATGTCATAATTGATGAAATAAATAAGCTAAAATTTTGATTTATCAATTTAATTAATTAGTGGTTGATTGTTAAATCATTTAAACAAAAAAAATAATAATACAAACTTATTTGATAACTCAAAATTAATAAAATAATTAAGCCAAATTTTATGCCTAATTATTTTAATAATTATAGACTATGACGTCATATTGTAATGTCATCTCAATTTATATATATAACAAATTAAAAATCGTAATAAAAGATGTAACACTGTAAACATTTTTAAGAATTAATTGAAGCGCAGAGACACGTGGCTTCCAACCATAACCTGCTAGAATAAAAAAAAAAAAAATGTTCAGAGTCAAACAACTATATACAACCCCAACATCAAATCACAAAAAATAAGGAAAACACAAACACTAAACAAAGGGGAAATACACACCTCAGCAAGCAAGTGCATGAACCCGCCCTCATTCGCTTCACCGTCTGCCGACTCTTCCCCTATAAATACCACTCCAAACTCCCGTTCCTTCCACACTCACTCCTCACTCGCAGTCACAAGCAGCGTGAGAGCGAGAGGTATACGCTTTTCAGTGACAGCCAGCGCGAAGAAGAGCAATTCCGCCACTAAAAATGCCTGGCTCAAAAGCTTCCTCTTCGCCTTGCTGTACTCTGATATCCAAATGCACAGTGTTTCCTGACAAAAAGTCCACAAACGGAGACCTCAAGCTCTCCGTCTCAGACCTCCCCATGCTCTCCGTCCACTATATCCAAAAGGGCGGCCTCTTCACTCGCCCTCCCATGCCCATTGACTCCCTCATCGCTCTCCTCAAGAGCGGTGTCTCACAAACACTTTCCCACTTTCCGCCTCTCGCCGGCCGCTTAAGGACGGACTCCGATGGCTACGTGTACATCACGTGCAACGACGAGGGAGCGGATTTTATCCACGCCACTGCCAGCAATTTGTTCATTCGCGACATTTTGGCTCCGACCCATGTGCCTGACTGTATCAAGGAGTTCTTTGCGCTCGACCGAACAGTGAGCTACGACGGCCATTTCAAGCCCATCTTGACCGTGCAGGTCACAGAGCTCGCCGACGGTGTTTTCATCGGCTGCGCTGTGAACCACGCGGTTACCGACGGCACGTCGTTTTGGAACTTCTTCAACACCTTCGCTGAGAAGTCTCGCGGGGTGAAGAGGATCTCTAAGCAACCGGACTTTACCCGGAGCTCTCCGTTGATTTCGCCGGTGGTGCTGAGATTACCGGAGGGCGGTCCCAAGGTCACCTTCTCCGTAAACGAGCCGTTGAGTGAAAGAATCTTTAGCTTCAGCAGAGAAGCGATTCTAAAGCTGAAAGACAGGACAAACAACCGGAAATGGACCGGTAACGGTCATGTTGACGCCGTCGAGTTGATGGGGAAGCAGAGCAACGACGGTTATCTGAATAACAACACCAACGGAAAAGTAACGGCAATTCTTGAAAGCTGGTTCAAGAATGCCGTTTCGAAACCGGTAAACGACGAAACGGAATCGAACAAAAACAAAACCGTGGAAATCTCATCGTTTCAGTCCCTTTCCGCACTTCTCTGGCGCTCGGTGACACGCGCGAGGAAATTGCCGTCCACCAAGACGACGACGTTCAGAATGGCGGTGAATTGTCGCCACAGGCTGGAACCCAAGCTGGATCCGTATTACTTCGGGAACGCGATTCAAAGCATTCCCACTCTTGCGTCAGCTGGTGACGTGTTGTCTCGTGATCTGCGCTGGTGCGCAGAGCAGCTCAATAAAAATGTGCTGGCCCATGACAACGCTACGGTGCGCCGCTTCGTTGAGAATTGGGAGAGCGATCCCAAGTGTTTCCCGCTGGGGAACTTCGACGGTGCATCGATGACCATGGGTAGCTCTCCGAGATTCCCGATGTACGACAATGATTTCGGGTGGGGCCGACCCTTGGCGGTCCGGAGCGGTAGGGCCAACAAATTTGACGGTAAGATCTCGGCCTTCCCAGGGAGAGAAAGCGGCGGAAGCGTAGATCTTGAGGTGGTTTTGGCGGCCGAGACGATGGCGGTACTTGAGGCCGATTCCGAGTTCATGCAATACGTGTCTAATTAATTACAATTATCTGTGACGTGTCTAATTGTAAGGGAAAAGAGGCATGATGGATGGGGGTGTTATCAAATGCGTCAAAGCCACCTGGTTGATCGGATTAGGCTTGGGAGGTTTTTGTTTATTGATTTGTGACATAAAATTAAGCTTCTAATTAATATCTGTTATTACTTTTCTTTTTATTTACGTCTTCTATTTTGCCATTTTTTTACTCGTACTAACATTGCTGTATTATATTTTGATGATAAGAATTCTCAAATTTGGTCGGGAGGGTTGTAAGGTTTACCTGTTCTTAGGTAACACGGAGCCGATAAACTTTACAATTTTAGAGAATTCCAATCCAAGCCACTGAAACCAGGAAAAAAGGTTTGAGATCCCTAGAGTTAATTGTCGGAATTGCAATTTAAGTATTCTCACAAGACCGATAAGAACTACCCAAATTGTGGCTGTTGTCATTATTACTTAATAGATTATGATACTCTAAATGTTGTAGGATAATTATTAGGATATGTGACCCTACAATATGGTTTTTTTTTTTTTTTCCTTTCTCTTTATTCTAAAGGAGTTTTTTTCTTTTAAATTCTAAAGGAGGTTGACAAGGCTTATTTAATCATTTACTTGAATATTTTTAAAAGGGAAGATCCCATTCAAGGAATTTTTTTCCTGGTACTGTGAGCTGAGCCCATTTATGATTCTGAGCATTTTACAGGTCAAACACATAAACAAACATCAATAGGATAGTATAGGACCAGTGTACCACCTTTGTAAATGCCAAGTGGCCAATTTTGTTATAAGGTTTCGTTTTTGATAGGGCAGACTATAAAAGTAATTTCGTACTCCTTCCCTTATGGGTTGTTGGATAAACAATAGGTAGGCCAAATGGGCCACATTTATATATTCCAGCCCATTGGCTGTATTATTGGGCACGATGGGCCAAGGAGCCGAATTAAGATGATTTGTTGAGACAGAGTGTCATTTCCGGATTCGGATCCCCTCCAATTTTGAGAAATATAAGTTTCTCCAATTTCAAAATCTTGACCGTTCTTTACATCTAAGGGTGCAAAACATGACCGCTGAGTTTACGAGGAACACGTTGTTCAAACTTTAAAACGAAAGGAAAATGATTTCAAAACCCAAAAAAAACCCATCTTCTGCCGCTCCCTTCTTCTTCTTCCTCAGGCGAAGCTAAAAAAATCCCAGCTTCACCGACCCAGACGACGGTGAGACAAGCACGTCGTCGAATGGGTTCCCGAAGGAGGCCGTGGTCTACCTGGAGAGAGAGAGAGAGAGAAATCAGTGTGAAATAAGAGAAAGGAGGAGAATCAAGAAAAAATAAAGGTACGCACACGGCACATCTCTTTCCCTCTTGTTCCTCTAAGTTTGGGTGGATTTATGAAAATTTTGGGTATAATCAAAACCCTTTTTTCTTTCGTGATTTGTCAAAAGATCTCTAATCTTATTTGGCTGCGAAGGAGACTCAGATCTAATCACAGGGAAATGCCAAATTAAAGTTTTGCCCCCTCCGCTCTCTTTCAGGAAACATCCTTTTCCAATTTTCTTCGATCTTCGATATGTTCGGAGTGATACCAACTTCGGCATGGGATTATGCTGCAATGATTTAATCGCAAACTCTCTGGGTTGCTTTTATATGATCTGGGTAATGATTTATTAGCCAACTATGAACGATTTGAAACTGTGGAAGAGTTGACTACGTTCTTGGTAGGGAGGTTTTTGCATGATTTTAATGGTTATTGGTTGAAGTTGAATATATATATATAAGCTATGGAACTGCCAAAGAAGATGAGGAGAAGGGGCTTTTTGAAGAACTGGATTGCTTTTGTATGCGTAGTTGTGTCTGTTTGTTGCCTTTTTGTTGTCGTTTCAATGCTTCGGCTTCCTGAAGTGCCAGTTGGATTGTATCGATCAACAGAGATGGGAGAAGTTTCCGAGAAAGACAAGTTTTTTGGGAGATTTGGGGAGATGATGATTGAGATGTTGCCTCAAGATCTTGCTTTTACTGTCTTTGTTCCTTCCCAGAGAGCTTTTGAGCGTGATTTGAGGCTACGAGAGAATGATAGTCTGGTGGGGGAGAAGATGAATGATACGTATGCAGTAGTTTCTAGGATTTTGGGTTTCTCGGCTGTTCCTCGGACGTTGTCATCAGTTACGGTGCCGTTTGGTAGGGAAATCTCATATGATTCCATCTCTGGGTTTACGTTGTACATTTCGAAGGATGTAGATGGGGTGCTGGTCGTTAACAGAGTCCGATCAGAAAGGGTGGATCTTAGAAAGAGAGAGATTGTTGTGCATATTATGGATGGAGTCATCATGGATACTGAGTTCGAGCAATCAATTTGAGCTGATTACAGTGAAGAAGAAAGAACGAGTGAAAACCATCCATCAAAGCTCTATTTAAATTGACATCATTTAGAACAAGACATCATTATTATGATACCAAAACATGTATTTTGAGATTAGATTTTTGAGACAAATAGTAATTTAATCAAGTTAAGATTTAATCAGAGACATATTTTGCACATCTTTGGTCCTCATTATCCTGCCAATTGATTATAATTTCAATTGAAGTAGAAGCTTTTGCTATTTTGTTTCTCTCGACAAAGCACCTCTCATTGATGTGGTTCATTTTGTTACGAGTGTATGCTGAAATGCTGTAAACCTTCAAAATGAAAATCGGCTGCTATTTTCTGTCAAATACATATTGTATTTTTTGTCCTGTGCTCTAGTCCAACAAAGCCCATCCTCGATGCAAGCTTTTGATTATAGCAACCCACCATCCTATATATGGAAAATCTCCCTAGTCAAATTATGGTCTTGTAGTACCATTTTATTTTGGATTGGGATCCCCATGCTATTTTCTGTCCCAGGAAAAGTCTATGAGATAAGATAACAAGGGGCCGTAAGTGGGACCTATTGCTCGGGTGGGCCTCCTATTCGGCTCCATCAAGAGCCAAGGAAACTGAGGTTCATCCAAACTCGTTTTGCTTTTTCTGCATATTAAGGGCATGAATCAACAATCTATAAACAAAGCAATAAAAATGATAATAGTTGAATTGGAATTCCAATTCATTAGGATTAAATTGTTCAGATTTGATTAGATTAATAGTTGAGTTAAAATAGGAATTCAATTATTTAAGATTAGGTTTATTTGAATATTTAATATGTAATCTAGTTATCAACTGTAGTTTATTAATAGACCATTTTATTAATGAAGAAATCAGAGAATGAATTAATCGTATATATTTGTGGTATTCTAGTGTTCTTGTACCCTAAGTGAAGAATTGTGATCTCTCCTACCCGAACCCGAAATGAGTTCTCAAATCCCATCTCAAATCACATCTCACGTCACTAGAGTTCACTCAGTACTAATCTGCATGCAAGACATTCTATGCAATTCAAATAATTGTGTTAGTAGTTAATCAATATACACGTCTCTCTTACGTAAATCTACACAAAACAAAGATCATTAAAATTCATCTGTGTTAATATGGATTTTCAGCATACTCTCACGGGAGCATACATGCGCTTAAAGGCACCCAAGGAAGAAAAGAACAAAACTGTAGTTACAATGCACAGAGCTTGATGAATGTGACTCCAGAAAAGAGACGTTCATGTGCGATGAAGAATACCAACCTACCAAGTCCAAAGCAAATCTTTGTCTTCTTTAGAAAGGTGTCCTTAAATTTTTCTCAATTATGGATGTGCAACTCTTGTAAAATTAAATAACTCCTTGACTTTTCTCCATATTATCTTTCATGAAGCCAGTGAATAAGAGTCTTTGATGATGGCAGAGTGTTTATCATCCTTGGTTATGATGCATTGAAGAGTTCAACCCCACCAGCAATGGAGTCAGTACCCAAAACAATTTGAAAACGAAGAAAATTGTGAAGTTAATCTAGTTTGCTTCGATAGAAGTATCCCAGCAGAAACTGTATCTCCATCCACTCTTGTGATTACCTTAACCGTGACAATCTTTTCCGCTTCCGATTCTTCTTCCGTACAGCAGCAATCTTCATACCCTTGGAACTAGATGGAAGAGGCAACGTGGACGATGGCTTGCCAACATAGGTTCTGCCTTTCTTCGAAACCCATTTCAAAGGCAGATTATTTACCACAGTGCCAATATCACTAGAACTTGTCAGTTCAACAAGTTTCTGAATTTGATCAAGCATGTGGTGAGTCCAGGCCATCGACAGATCTAGTGAAACTGAATCATCCATTGGTTTTTTCCATAGGTTCATCAGTATCTCTTTATATGATTGATAAGACATTGAAGGTTGATAACTTTTATGGTTTTCGCATATCATATTGACCTTGATTACATGCTTGCACAGGTTTCCTTGCATTGACCATGCACAATCACAGAATGCAAATTCAGATCCAGGATTCCACACTAGACGTGCAAGGTTGCCGTCCCTTTGGCTTAAAACCTTGGCAAAGAGGTGGTCCTGATCATCCAAGGTAACTGCAGAATCAGGAATCTGTAGTGCCCTGTACCATGATGTAGAAGCAATATATTCTTCCTTTACATTTTGAAAAGAACCACTTTCATCTGCATAGCGGTCAAGCCAGTAGCTCGAATGCAGTTCAGTAGTAAGCTTGTGCACTAGCCAGTCAACTCTCTGAAGTGCACCAAGATGCGAATCGTCAAACAGTTTGGCTTTAAGCTTCACATGATAGGCTTCTATGGCACCAGATGCCTCCTGGCTAGCAAGTGGAAGAGTTCCAATTGTGGAAAGCCACATTTCTGTTAGATAAAGAGCAAGCAAATGTTAGATGCAAAAATTTCAAGGCAACTTCACACAGAGTCTTGTATGAGTGTGTGCATGTCTTTGCATGGGCATTTATGAGAGCTACAGAGAGAAATCGAACCAATCTTAGGCACCCAAGATGCCTTGAAATATTCCATAAAAGTAGTTTGATCAACAAAATCCTGGGCTAGTTCTTCCAAGGCAGCGAAACTATCAACTCCATCCCAAATGCTATACACTATCTTCCCCAGACGTTTAAATATTTCGCGCTGAACTTCAATGTTATTGCATTTCTTAACAATATTCCTTAGCCATGATCTACGAACACGCCAGAGGGAAAAAAGTACAGGACAGCAAAATATGTCCCTGAAAAAGAGGTCAATACTATCTATAAATAACTCCATTCCAAAGTTTGTTATTTTTGTTTCAAAACACAAAGTTAGAGCAAGTGATTCCTGCCTTATGGGATCAGTTTCAGCCGCTGCATCATCAATCAAAAACCCACTGACCTTCCATCCAGGCTCGACGCTACGGGCTCTATCATGTAGAGCTTTCATCCATTTAGACATGTCTGGCTTTGCAAAGCTGCGTGTGATAACCCATGCAACAGGGAGGGCATGCTTCCTTGAATCAAATACAAGAAGCGTGCACAAGGGGTACTGCAATTCAACAAATAATGACAAAAATATTCTCTCCACTAACAATTTTTAAAGCTAGTATAAATGACAATCAATGAATTAAATACCTTAAGTCTCTTTATGCCAAACGTCGAATCAACAGCAATAAGACTGCGATGGCCAAAACGGATCATTTGTTGCAATTGCCATTCTGTTTGAATACCCAAAATGAAAGGAGCTGCTTCTGAAGTATCCTGATAAAAGAATATAGTCTTTTTATTGCGTTCAACCCACATCCGGATGCTAGCTTGGTCATCTAGATCCAACTCGTGGGTAGATCGCTTTATAATCATTCCAAGTTTGTGGACATACTGGGAAGCAAGGCTATTAACTTTTGCATTTGAACCACAGTATCGTTGAATCCCTTCTATGTGTTTCTCTAACACATTCTCTTCAGGAATGCCCAGATAGATCATAGACATTGTCTGTTGTTGAATCTCGTTACAGATATAAGGAATTTTCTTGGCACCAGGGCCAATCGCATCTCTGTCGAGTGGCCCATGGCACACAAAGCCAGACTTGTTTACATGGCGCCTGACACTATAATTATATATAATAAGTGCAAGTGATGGACGAGCATAAAGGCGCTTCACCACAAAATGGCAGGTGCAGCCTCGCATGGATTGAGGTCTAGCAGCACGATTGCGGGTGTTAAGCCGATATCTTCGACTAGGTAATACACCCCCACCTTCCCCATAATTTTCAGGACCAAATGAACACCAATACCTTCAAGAATCAAAATATGAAATCAACATAAGAAATTTAGGAAGCTTTGTGTCAATTAAGAACATTGGTTTTATATCATTTTTGTATCCATCTAGAACCTGTTATGGCTCAAACTTCATAATTTTACACACACACACATCTATGTATGTATGTATGTAGTATCCATAACAAGGTCACAAAAGAGAAAGAAAAGGTTGTCATTGATACTTGTACATATTTTATACCTCACTTAATCAGGTCCAAACTTCTGAAAATTAAAAAGCAAAGAACAAAACAGAAGGAAAGTTTCTTAGAATCACATCAACATCTAAATGCCAGATCCAGAGATCACACATACTTTTGATAGCTTTAAACCATCAAAACAATGTCTTGTCAGGATTGTGTTAAACAATGTAACACCACAATATCTAATAAAAAAAAACAATATAGCACCACAGTCCCACATTTGAAAGATGAATAACCCACATAGAGTGAGTAGATTATAAAGACACTCATGGATCCTAAGTTTCATATTAGCTCCTTACTAGGTGAGATTAGACTTTATAAGTGATTAGACTTTATTCGCTCCAAACTAGCTAGTCATTTTAGAGTGATAGCGCAGATGTGACTAGAGCTTCCTTTAGGTTGTTACAATGGTATCAAAGCAACCTAGTAACACATTGTGATACTGGAACACTGCATGATGTGGCCGTGACCAAAATGTCAAAGATTTAGGGGGAGGAAGGGGGGGGGAGGGGGGGGGGGAGGGGGGGGGTTGGGCTTGTAACTCCCTAGTCCTATACTGGGATTATGAATAACCCACATGGGATAGTATATAAAAACACTCATATGTACTAAGTCCCATATTGATTTGTTACAAGGTAAGACTAGACTTTATAATTGATTTTAGGAAGCTCCAAATTGACTAATTTATTTAGAGTGATAGAGCATATGTGCCTAGAGTTTTCCTTGGGTTGTTACATACAATGTATATGACATGGCAAGACAGGAAATCTACCTTTAACCAAAAAATTAAATAATTAAAAGAGCAAAAAGGACATGAAGTTTACAAAGCAAAACATAATCTTACATCCTATATTCCAAATATTCATCATTCTTGTACTCCTTCAAGCTTCCCAAAGATCGTTTTCTTCCTCTTTCAATATGGAACCGAGTTGGGCATTCCACGTTAGAGCATTCACCAATTATAAATGCATCAACACGTTCATAAGGAATGAGGGCAACATCATCTTCACGTTCAGAATTGCGAAACTTGGTCCAAGTCAAATCAGCAGAACAGAACTCCTCCTCTGGTGGATCTTGTACCGGGATATCAAATATGGATTCTACTATAGCCATCGGCAAAACGCTACCCACTAATAAATAAACGCATTGGCACAAAATTAGTACCACCTTATCTGCAAAATAAAGTGCACACAAAAGAAAAATCAACCAAAGAGCAGAGGCAAACCATTCAAAACAGGCAAATGTGCATAGCAGCAAATTTAATTAGACCATTACTACTTGTTATTCTATACATCCTTTTGAACAAAAACTTCTATTTTTGCTATAATGAGAAAAATTATTCTCAAATAGTGAAGAAGAGGGTTCACCATTGAGGAAGTTTGATCCATGTAAAAATTCATTTTTGGTAATGATCATATGAAGTTCAAGAAGGATTGGGCATACCATCTTTTCTTAAAGATAACAAAGTCACAACAGTGCAACTCAAAATTCCTATTTGAGTTGAGATACTAAGAGAGCACATTCTACCCATCTCAACCATATGAAGAAATAATACGAGTTGCTAATGAGCAACAAATTAAGTATTGTCTTTTTCTAATTATTATAAGGAAGTATCCTGCAAGTCTCATTAGGGGTATAAACGAGCCGAGCTTGGCTTGTCCAGGCTCGGCTCATTTACTTTGAGGCCAGGCTCGAGCTCGACACGAGCCTAGAAATGTTGCTCGAGCTCGGCTCGATAGGGTTGGAACCCTGTTCGAGCTTGAGCTCGTCAAATTTGGTCGAGCTCGAGCTCAAGCTCGATTAATTTTGGGATGCATATGTACATGCATTTGGCAAAAATGATTCAATCCTATAATTCAATATTATGTGAAAGACCAACACCCATCTGTTTAATAAGACGAAGATACTTTTTCTGCTCTAATTTCATCAAACACAAACCATAATTCAGTAAAAAACAGAAACCCCAATACCTATCTATCCAAAAATATTTACACATTTTTCTGGGCAACCAAACAAACACATCAAACGGCAAAACCCCAAACCATCCACCACCCAAGAAGAAACGGAGAAAAAAAAACCCAAAAAGAAAAGAAAAACCCACAAATCTTATCACCTCCTCCGCCTCCAATCCGCGGCGTACTGCGAGAGTGAAACGACCTCCGCGAGCGGCGTGGACAGCGGGGTTGGCAGCGGCAAGTTCCTGGAAACCGGGCACGAGCCGTTCAGCTTCAGCCAGGCGTCGAGGTGTGTGGTTGCTGCTGTGGTGGTGGTGGTTGCTGTTGGGGGCACTGGGGGAGTGGTGGGAGCGGCAACAGAGATAGGAGGCGAGGAGGATGGTGGAGACTGTGAGAGGAGAGTCGAGAGAATGGAGAGATCAGAGATGATAGATTTAGGTTAAATTTGGGTTCTCTAATTTACAACCGTTGGATTTGGAAAAATAATTAAATTTTAAATATTAACGGTTTGATTCGTTTTACTAAAAGCTTATCCCATGTGGCTGTCTCTACTTATATCTGGTGTGCTTGTTTAATATGATCCATTGATTATATATATAAAAGTGGGAAAGCACATATATATATATATATATATATACGTGCGTGTGTTTATATAATATATACATATATATAATATATATATAAACACATCGCTCTCTCAAGAGCGGCCTCTCTCAAACACTTTCCCACTTCCCACCTCTCACTGCTCGGTTAAGGACGGACTCCGATGACTACATGTACATCACTTGCAACGACAAGGGAGCGGATTTTATCCACGCCACTGCCAGCAATTTGTTCGTTCGCGACATTTTGACTCCGACCCATGTGCCTGACTGTATCAAGGAGTTCTTTGCGTTCGACCGAACCGTGAGCTATGATGGCCATTTAAAGCCCATCTTGGCCGTACAGGTCACAGAGTTCGCCGACGGCGTTTTCATCGGCTGCTCTGTCAACCACACGGTTATCGATGGCACGTCGCTTTGGAACTTTTTCAACACCTTCGCTGAGAAGTCTCGCGGGGTGAAGAGCATCTCGAAGCAACCGGACTTTTCCCGGAGCTCTCCGTTGATTTCGCCGGTGGTGCTGAAATTACCAGCGGGCAGTCCCAAGGTCACCTTCTCCGTCAACGAGCTGTTGAGTGAAAGAATCTTTAGCTTCAACAGAGAAGCGATTTCAAAGCTGAAAGAAAGGACGAATAAAAACAAAAACAAAACTGACGAAATCTCATCGTTTCAGTCCCTCTCCGCGCTTCTCTGGCGGTCCGTTACGCGCGCGAGGAAGTTGCCGTCCAACATAAGACGACGTTTAGAATGGCAGTGAATTGTCGCCACAAGCTGGTGCCGAAGCTGGATCCGTATTACTTCGGGAACGCGATTCAAAGCATTCCGACTCTTGCCTTAGCTGGTGACGTGTTGTCTCGTGATCTGCGCTGGTGCGCAGAGCAGCTCAACAAAAATGTGATGGCCCATGACAAGTTGACAACGATATGGTGCGCCGCTTCATAGTGAATTGGGAGAGCGATCCCAAATGTTTCTCGCTGGGGAACTTCGACGGTGCATCGATGACCATGGGTAGTTCTCCGAGATTCCCGATGTACGACAATGATTTGGGGCCGACCCTTGGCGGTCAGGAGCGGAAGAGCCAACAAATTTGACGGTAAGATCTTGGCCTTCCCGGGGAGTGAAGGCGGCAGAAGCGTAGATCTCGAAGTGGTTTTGGCGCCCAAGACCATGGAGGGCCTTGAGACCGATTCTGAGTTCATGCAATACGTGACCAAATCCAAAATCTCGAATGTCTAATTGAAAAGGGAAAAGACTGAAGAGGGTTGATTGCATGGACGGAGTCAGAATAAACCAATATACTAAAAATAAAATTAGTATGAATTTAATATTAACAAAAAAAACATAAAAACAAAAGACTAGAAAATTATTATTTTTAATATATTTTAATTGTCAACTCAAACACTTACCAAAATGAAGCTTGATGATTGCTTTATCCTTGCCACTTCAGCTTCAACGTTGTTGCTCTTTATGTGGGAGCCCCTACTATTAGGTCCTCGTGTAAATCAACTATTTTACAGCATTCAATCAGCATGTAACATATTATCAAATTTGTTCAAAAAAAAAAAAAAAAAAAAAACATATTATCAATTTAAGAAAAATGTAAAAAAATGAAAGTGAAAACAACCGCACCAAATTAGATCCATAGTCGACGAGACCCAGGCCAGACCAACAGGTTTGGTTGGCGGTGAACGCCTCAAACCTCGCCAGCTATGAGCCGCCTCAATCTCCATTTTGAGATTTTATCATCTTAAAATTTAGTGTATTTTGATCCAAGTTATTTTTGTACACTTTTTATGTTTTTGTTTATGTGTCAATTATTGGTTGGGGGCTGTAAAAATGGGGTTTTAAGGCTCATCCTGATATAAGTTAAATTCTTCGTATGTTCATGCATCATATTTTTAAGGGAAATGCTTAGTGTTCTTCTAGTGTTCTCTAATGTCCTCCCAACTGTGATATGACTTTTAAAATCACCAATAGATTAAAAATCAATAATGATAATCTCAAATTCAATGGTAATTTTAAAAGTCACATCACAGTTAGAAGGACACTAGGAGAATACTAAAAGAACGCCTAGCATTTCCTTATTTTTAATAATAGATTTAGGTTATTTATGGTTTGGGTATAAAAATGATTTTTGTTATAATAAGGCCAAGGGCTAAGTGGTCTACGCTTTTTTTTTTTTTGGGAAGGGCCTATCTTAGTTCTTATGGCCCAAATATATAGATTTAATTATTTATATGATATAATAAATAAAATTTTCAAAAGAATGGAGAGCACATGGCAATGCCTGCCATCACCTCCCTCCATGGCTTTTTGGTCATTTGATTTCCTTTTTTTTTAAAAAAAAAAAAAAAAAAAAAAAAAAAAAAAAAAAAAAACTAAATGATATTTCATTTAGTTAGGACAAGTTAGAATTCAAGTCTATAGAAATTAGAATCATTGCATAAAAGATATTATAGGACTTCGGATAACATGAGATAATTGGATTTTTAGATTCAAAGAACCCACATGGCTGGTTGAGCCTTGATGTTTTACCCCAATACTTGGATCAAAATGTGACTTTAGATCTTGGCCATCCATTATTTTATAGATAACTCATGGGATGGTCATTTTCATACAACTATACAAGCCTAGTGCACTTTCATATCCCTGACAACTGGGGATCCTTGTCCTTCCAACTTCCTACTGAAAATGATTGTGTAGGAATCTTGTTAAACTACAAAAGCATTCAACGGGCAATGTGGGATAAAGCATAAAATAATATGGCAATGCTATTTAGTAAACTGCTATACAACTATCATACAATTGAAAGGATATGACAGTCGTATATTAGTCTATTAATAACATTACTTTTTTTGAAAAAGCTACATATTGATGGAAGGTGGACTAAAGTAACCCTGTTGATAGGGAGGAAGAAGCCTGCTGTGAAGCAGAAGCATTATAATCAAGTCTGCATTACTAAAGACTTACCCGAGTTGTAACTTGCTGACCTTATTTTGCAATATGAATCATGAATAAATGAATTCCATAGGATGCTCAGCTCCATCTGTTTTCATTCAAGATTTCTGTGTATCATTTGCTTATATTCAAGATTTCTGTCTTGATGGCAAAAGTCACTTTTCTAATAAAATGACGGGGAATAAAATGAAGGGAAAGAGAGAGAAGCATTTGCAAAAAGGAGTAATGCTCAAATGTTAAACAATAAACATCTGTATTATCAACCTGGGAATTTAGACACAACATAAAGGACTACGGAAACTGAGGCTCATCAGGAGCGTAGGAAAATCCTATGCGGCTACCAAATAAGATCCATGTCAGTGGGTCAAACTCAGAAATAAAGGATGAAGTCCCTCAGAAAACCTGAAACCGATTAGGGCTTCAAATTTAGCTTCCAGCTGTAGCTGGTACAGCAACTGGCTTTGAGTCTTCGGCTTTCTCATGTTCTTTATTGAGGATCTGTAATCATATTCCAAATTCGAAGTCATCATGTTACAAATGAAGATATGGGGACAGAAGATGTTTAAGCCATTGTATTTTATTTTTGAAATAGATTTGAACCCAAAAGTCTATTAACAAGATCAACTTGTTGATATTGCTTAATATTAAAACAACATATCAGAGTGAAGATTAAGGAACTGTATCTCACCTTGTTGTTGATGAGGTTGTGGAGAGCAATTACACTCCGGATCACGGAAGAAAGATAAATAACCAACATCATATCATTTGTTTTTACTGCATGTCAAGGGCATGAATCAACAATCTATAAAGAAAGCAATAGAAATGAAAACCCCACCCACTCCAGAAAAGGAAACATGGCATTGTAAGTTAACCTGAAAAAGCCTTGATCAACTCAGCCACATTGAGATTTGGCAGTAGATTGAAAACATCCTACAAGATTTTGAAAAGATACAAACATAAGATAAATGAGCCACTGCAACAGAAGATCATAAATACCCGGATGAACAAAATGATTTCACATGTAAATTCGTCGGTAGTGAACCACAATAATTTGGGATGAATTGAGCATAGGGAAAGAGAGAAAGTCAGATCATCAAACAATGACACACATTAAGAAGCGGTGGGTCAATATTCTCGAGTTATTGGGGATAAGTTGCATCCTATGGTATGTGAAACGAAAGTATGTTGCCCATATATAGCATTAAGCAGACCAAAACTATAAGTGAATGTGAAATGGTAACTCAATAAAATGCCAATATAAGGCTTAAAATTCAGAGTGAGGTGCATTGGTAAATAAAAATCGGGCCGATTTTCCTGATCATCCAAGCATCAGGCAGCAGAAGAAATGTAGAGAAAACAAATATGTTAGAAGAAACTGATCATTTTCCATATATCGGAATGGGTGATCCATTGTTAATAGTCATAAAGAATAGTAAACTATTCTTTTGAAAACATATGCATCACTTTTGAAAACATAAATCCTTTTGTAAAAAGCAACATGTTAACGAAAACTGTTCTTTTTTTTGCCCCAATAAACTTGCTCATGACAACCGCTTAAAACTGTCAAGATCTCTACCATCACACACCAAGTAATTTTTTTATTGGTCATTACACACCAAGTATTGAGATGACTACCTCCAATTTTCAAACAGGAAACAGTGGAATGTCAAGCACAATCAACAGATTTACAGACATGGACACTCACAGCAAATAAGAAGAAGAACTAATTCACTTCTCAGAAGTGCCTCAAATTTCACATCGACCATGGCAGCAGTTCAAGCCCCCAATGAACAGTACAGGCAATATAGATTCCACTCAAGTCATGAATTAAAAATGCAACGTTTTTTTTCTCTCTCTAGATTGGAAAGTTACACATGCACCTCGTGTAGTGGGTCTTGAATTCAAGACTTTAACCCCCATCCTGCACTTATAGGAGGAGGAGGTACCATTTGGTTTATCTATTTGTAGTGATCAATTTTGTTAATAAATTCAAATACTACGCAGAAACATGAATTTCAATCAAGCAATTCCTTGATCTAGCATATATCAAACAGGAAAACTAGAAATGAACCTGTAAATGGTAAAGGATCTCGTGGTTTAATGGGATCTTTCCATCAATAACAAGGTCAAGATAACTATGTATCTCTTTAAGCCGGGCATCCAAACCCTTCAATGCCGTCAGTTTCCCAGTCACCTGTACAAGACATAAGAAATTCAAGATTCTGTCCCTCACCTCCCCCGATAAAATAAGATACTTTAAAAATAAAACCAACACACATGCACGGTGCATACAGAGAGAGAGAGAGATTCAAAACAAAACCTCCGTTGCCAGGGTGCTAATGGTAGTATCTTTGACATCCCTAAGCAAGTGTTCCACTCCTATTAGAGAAAAATGTAGAAGGTAAATAAACACTATAAGTTAAGGATCCAGTCGACTCACACAGATAGATGCACAAAAAAAAGTGCATAAACTTATAAGTTCTTTGCATTTTAAACTAGAGAAAATGCAGGCAATGACTTTAAATGAAGCTCAGCTCTCTATGCAATGAGAATACCAATTTCCTCGACTTCATGGGCAGCGATTTCTGAAGGAACATGCACAAACACCTTTTGGCTTTTTTGTGTGGCATTCTGTAAACATATAAAACTATCAGCTGTTTGTTCCTAGCCCCATATGAATCAGATCTTAAACAAAAACGAGTTCTATCCATTAAAGGAAACAACAATACTAGGAGCCATACAAATTAGCAATATGACAAGACCAACCAAATATTTGTGCTTATATATAAAAAAACTTGAGCCTACCTCTTTAACTTCTTCAACAGCGTAGTAAGCTTTTGTTGGTATTCCCAGTTCCTTAGGTTGCACATCAATTATAACCAGGACAGGATTTGGAACATAGCTGCAATAAATAAATTTTGATTAATATAGACGAAGATCGAAGAAAAACTATAAAAAGAGTATGAGAGGAAAAAAGGGAATACAGAAGCTAGTTTCCAAGAAACAGATGCTATAATACCAAGCTATGTAATATCATCTAGTGATCTACACCATACAACTTAAAAGTGTAACACTTCCTCCAAACTAATCATGATCTATCTCTTAAACGAGCATACTATAACCAGACGAAACATCGAATTTGGAAGGAAAGTAGATAATTAGTAATTTGACAACCTTCTAGGACGATCAAATAATTTCACGCATTGAAGAAAAGTTAGGGCATAAAAATGGAAAGGGGAGAAACAACAACAAAAATGCAAATAACAATATTGGGAAATGCCACAAAAATCTCATATTAATCTGCGAATCACAATTTAGAAATCTCACTCGTTAAAAAATCCATGAATATCCAAGTCATTTTCCCGCAGCTTTGGACCAGTACTGTACCACCCCACAACATGCTCCTTGGCTGTTAAAAAACAAATTGTCAACTTAAGTTATATTAAATTCTCAATTCTACTACAAGATATCCGAATACAAGATATCCGAAACAAAGGGAACATAATTTCATACTAGACACAGTTCAAGTAATACCATTTATTCTCTTGAACATGGAGAACATTGATTCATGGTAGTTGTGGTCAAGAAACCAGATTCGTGGGTCCTTTTCATCTTCTTCAAAGGGAACTGTGAAAATTAGAGATTCAAACTTTACATTAGCAACACCTATTAGCGACCTACACAGTAGTAAATATTCATCATTTTTCTCGATACTAACAAGCTTTGACACACACCTAAATACACAGATTACAGTAAAGAAACCTAGGCAAAGCAGCGAAAAAAATCTCAGATCCGAAGGAAAACCAGAAATCGAATAAAAGGCAGAGAATAGAGGGGCGTGCCTGCATAGCTGTTGGTGATGTCGACGGTGCCTTTGAAGGTGGAACCGAGCAGAACCCCGACAACGCGTTTGTTAGTGTCCCTGGCGACCCTGTTGTAATTGTCGACGATGCTGAGCAGGACCAGAGGGTGCACTATCACCTTCTCTATCGGCCTCGAAGCTATTTGCTGCGTCTTTATCACATCCATTGCTGTTTGGTTTCGATTTTTCGCTGCTTTGCTTCTTCGTCAGGAAACCCCTGTAATCTTTTATACAGCTTTTGCTTGCTTTCTCAGTTGCTCCGTTTCTCTCTCTCTCTCTCTCTCTCTCTCTGAATTTTCATTGAAGTCGGACAGGGTTACATGTTGGGCCTAAATGTGGGCCTGTACTGCTTTCGTAGTTGATGGGCTGAACTGTTTATGTGATTCTCTTCGTATCGATGTATGCGACATTTCCTCTCATAGTAAGATGAGAAACGATAAAATTTATTATTTTAACTATCTTTTAACCATCTCTATATAATGAATGAATGAATTTATCCTATTTCAAAAAAAAAAATAATGAATGAATTTATTATTAAATTTATGTGAAATTTATATGAGTTCATAAATTTAATGGCTAATTTATTGAATTTGTAAAAAATATAGTTGTATAACATACTTCAATATTACCATTGAATCTGTGAGATCATATGGATCTCACTCATAAACCACACAAATCAAATGGTAATTTTGAAAAGTGGAGAATGAGAGAAGAACCCCGGGAATAACATATCCCATTATACATCTTGCCGAATAAGGATTTGGCTAAAAAAAAAATTACAATATATACATTCTAAATTTAATTTGAAGTTTTTTAAGAAAAAATAAATTGAGTTCATTCTCCTTTTTTTTTTTTTTTAAATTTTAAATGGCATGTAAGCCAAATTTGCCGAAGAACATATGTGAGTTGTGATGATGGATTAGAATTCCCTGTTTTTACGCTGCCCATATTTCATAGAAATTTAGGCGAGACATGAGTTTAGTTGCTCTGGATAGATGGGCCTTGCATATTAACAAATCAAGTGGGCCTCATTGCCCTCTCTTTGAGGCCACATGAATTTCTATAACATTCAGGAAAATCCTATTCAGCCCGTGAAAAGCTTTCAGGGCCCAAAAGGGAGGGCTGAGATTAAACTGTAATCGCTAGAGATGCCGGCCTGGCCCGATCTAACTTTGGACCTGGTTTGAGGGGCGTCCTTGAATTTAATAATTTATCTACAGTTGCTCCATTACCCATTATCTGTTTTTTCTCTAAAACAATCTAACATTTCTCTCGTGCCATAGAACATATATTATAGTAGCCATCATAATTCTAACACAATATAAATAAAGGATTTGACTATAAAGTGAGAATTCATCCATCAAATAAATTGAATTTTAAAAATTAATCAAAATTCAATAGTGATCTATCACAAATTTAGGTCATTTTAAAAGTTATGTCATGGAGTATAAGATTAAAAGTGTGTGTAGCATACTTAAAGGTGACCCACTTTGCATGAATGAGGACTACTATGTTCCGCGCGTCTTGCAAGGATTCAATGTTTTCTCCTCATCTCTTGATTTTTTTTTTTTTTTTTTTAATAGATAGGAAAAGGGAATATTTAGTGTTAGAATATATGATAAGGATATTAATCATTTATGATAAATGTGAATTAGTTTATTCTAAATTAAGGGATTTGATTATGTTTAAAATTATTTAAATCGTTTGTAAAACTCTATCTACACATAGAAACTTGTATACAATTAGATTAAGTTAATAAAGAGCAAAAATTTGTAGCCCTATCGAGCTCTTCCCTAGTAGTGAATGCATGTATGTATCTAACACCGAGATTTTTGTTTGCGTTTGATTAAGGAAATTCTTTCACTTAACAGTCTCAATATGAATGGAGGAAAAGAGGGAACGGGAAGTGAGAATACTTCAAAATATAAGATTGTAATTCTAAAAACCTTAGAGAGAGAGAGAGAGAGAGAGAGAGAGAGACGTGGATCGGGGTCTTTATTGACCTACGGTTGGTACATAAAATTCAATAATTAATATTAAACGGAAGCAGATTCCAAGGTATTATGTAATATTTTTATGCAGCCCAAGAAGGTAATTAATCTCATGAGAAGGAAGCGATTTCCAATTTCCAAGCCTAGAAAAAAACATATGTCCAACAGAGTAAACCCAGAGAGATAAATTAAAACAATGTTTTTACGAGAATGCAGAGGAGAATGTCCAAGCTTTTTCAATATTTAAAACCACCAAGAATCTATCGCTACGTAAATTTTCACCTAAATTATCGGAAATACAACAATATGAATAATTCCTAGAGAGAATATTCCAAACTTGTTTACAGAAAGCTTAAACGCAGATCCAACGGCGGGTGTTGTTCCGTCTCCTTGCACTGATCGTTTGCACGCAGTCTCAGCTTCTGATCCGACGACTCGCGATCGAAGGAATTTAATGGGAAAAGTTGGAGGGTCTCGATCACTCGTTCATGCTCCGAAACAACCCGATTCATCTCAGCAAAATCTGTATATATAACACAATAATTAATAAAAATAATCAGTGAAAGGAAGCCAAAGAAGATTATTTATTTGATCGATCCTTAAAAAAAAAAAAAAAACACGTACGTTTTGCAGAAGAAGAAATCTTGTCGTCATCAGAGGTGACTCTGCGGCGCTTCTGTCTTTCCCGAGCTTTATGGTTCTGGAACCAGTAAAAAACGTTCTTACTCTCGATCTTTCCATAAAAGCTGAGCTGAGTGGAGATTCTCTGAATTTGATCAGTACTCGGGGTTCGAAGTCCGGACCTGAACAGT
Organism: Corylus avellana; assembly: GCF_965113065.1. NCBI lineage: Eukaryota > Viridiplantae > Streptophyta > Magnoliopsida > Fagales > Betulaceae > Corylus > Corylus avellana. Next base: position 29,078,460 of record NC_142495.1, read on the forward strand.
TCGGTCAGAACTTTAACCTGCTCAGCAGTCGGAGTCCAACGCCCACACTTTGTTCCAGTGCTTCCATTACCACCTACGCCACGAACACTTGCTGCCTTCACGCAAAACCCTGACATTGACATTCCCTCGTCCATATTATTACACCTTCTAATTAATGCTCTCTCGACTTTCACTCTCAGCTCAAAAGATGCCGGTTCATGTGCATACACATATATATAATACCCTATATTGAATATTTAATTTATTTCAAACTTCTTTTCTAGCTTTGTTTTTTTTGTTTTATTCAAACTTCTGTTGAATGATCATGTGTTATTTGAGTATATATATACGAGAAATACATGCTTTTTTGAAAAAATATTTGTTTTTTTTAAATGTTAACTAAGGCCCACGTAACAATTAATAGACTATGACAAATTATAACTTATCCTAACAATTTCAGTATATAAAAAATAATTAATTTAATTAAATATTTTTCGTATTGAGTTTAACTTAAGTATTTGGGATAAGTAGCTAATAAATTAAATTAAAGAAAATTACTACTAAAACTTTTGTCGTTTACTTAATGAGATCGAGATCATAGAAGAGGAGAAACAGCCCTTTGTTTATTTGAGTTTGCTTTGAATTTAGAGTGGATTGTGGGGATGTGATAGGTGTGGTTTGCTTTCCCCGGTTTTTTGTGCGGGGAGATAGAAATAGAGAGACAAGCGTAAAAGCTGCCACTGTTGAACGCTTCGGTGTGCGAGCAGACAGGATGCAAGTATCAGTAGTTATGATTATATTAATTTTTTGGTCGTATTTAAATGTGTGTGAATTCCTTGAGTTCATGTACTGACGTGCACAGATAGATAGGGTTGTTTGTGTTTTTCAGTAAAGTAAGCACTTGCTTCTATTATACATGGCTTAATTGTGTATATTAAATTCATCTCTGTTCATCAGTAGACTAATCTAGTAACTCCAATTCCCACCAGGACATCTGAGTAATCCAAGCTTCTTTTTTTTATTATTATTTTTTTTTTCTTTAAACAAGTGGGCGTCTGCTACAGATCATATAGAATAGTTCAAATATTTTTTTCATATTAGGCATAAAGAGATCGATGTAAGTGAAAGTCAAAGTTACAGATTGTCTGATTTGGGTTGGACGGTTGTGATCACAGCAGACTGGCAGAGATACTCAGTTTGGTTGACCAGATCAAGTACAGCCGAGTCAGCAAATGTTGGGGCTAAAACCTTCTTTTAAGGATGTAGGAACGAACATAAACTAGTCGACAACTCATGACCAGCCAAAAGGGGAGCAACGTAGCTTTTCTCATGTCATGTGGCTCCTGTCTTAGGCAACTACAAAATCTTTTTTTAAGCCATCTGGTTGCTTCCATCTTTTTATATTTGCAACTTTAATTTTCTTCTTAGTGTTTTGGGAAAACTTTGGGAAACATGTATAAAAAAGATAAGTTGTTCTTAATCAAGAACTATAGATAGACTGTGGGCAAATATATTCTACTTAGCTTCCACCTTTTCCCTTAATCAAGAAGTAATTTTGAGTGCTTTAAGTAATTGAATATGGGGAAGACGTGGAGATGTGAATATGTTCTGTAACTATTGATATTTCGATCCAAGACATGCATGTTTAATTAGCAGCCTGATATCACCCCCACCCAAATTCAGGCATGTCTTCGGTCTCTTGTTTTCACTTTTTTCTTTTTCTCCAGATTTATTTCAGATTTTGGTTTGATGAGTTGTAGTTTAAGAAAAGAAAGTGCAGCAGCTAGCAAGCGGCAAATTGTTTTGCGCAAGAGATGAACAATTCCCGAGGTGTCTTGCTCACGGGGTGAAATTTGTCTGTTTATGTTTGGCACTACGGCTTGCCGTTATCTAACTCCTAGGACTTCTTTCACTAAAATAAACCCAACTCTATGATCATGTGAAGGTGGCTGCACACCGAATCGAACACCAGATTTTTGTTTGCGAGCTTCCTGATTATCCGTGGAGCTTTTATTATATTATCATTAATTTGTTTGTCTATTCTGTTTGTATCGCTACCTCATTAATTAAGAACTTTTAAATTTGATTTGTGTTCCGAATTATTATATTAAAGTGTTTTGTGTCCGAGTTATTTGTTAATGTTTTTATTTTGAGAATAAAAAATAATTTTTTTTATCAAACGAAACCAGCCAACCTAATATCCCTTCAGTTCGGACAGTTTTATTTTAAATTAAGCTGTAAATTTTTTTTTGCAATCTGTCTTTATGTGTTCATAATGCATATATATATATAAGTCTCACATATCCTAAAAATACATGCAAGTTTAATATATCTAATTTAAGGGAAAACTGTTTTCTTCTTTGGCAACATTCACATGAATATCAAAAGGAACCAGTTTTAATTTGCAAAACAATATGTCGTGTTTTCCTGTCCTTAATGGTTGTCCACGGATCATCTAACCACAAGTTTACAGTCTCATTGCTCTCATGAGAGAGAGAGAGAGAGGGGTTTAGTTCAGTTCCGACAGACACGAACGAGGAAAATGTTATTCAGTGAGATTCGAGAAGTGAAAAGCTAGAAATAGGGCACGCGTGAAATCTAGGCCGCCCCCCATTTCTTCGTCTTTTGAAACTTTCTTGTCTCCACCACGTTTGTCTCCACTTCCTCCATCCGGACAAAAAGGCAAAAGCACTGATCATCCCATGACAGCATGATCATGGGAAATTTCTGAAGGCCCAATCATAGGCGGTCTCCCAAGCCATGACTCTATAACCGGTGGAAAAGCAGCATCAGGAATTAGCACTTGCTGTTAGGAGAAGATGCATTCTTTTGGGTTGGGACGAAAAAGAGAGAAAAAAAAATGATCTAATGCATTGGCCATGAACCAATACGGTGCCGGTTTTCACACAGAGAGAGTGTTAGGCGTTGTTCTAATGTTTTCCTGATTATAGGTGAATATTTTTTTTAAAAAAATAAATAAATAAATAAAAAGAAAATTGCTCTTATTTCTCTTATTTATTTTTTAGAAAATAATATTTACCTAAGACCATGAGAACACCAAACATTTCCATCGTTCATTTCAAGTATAACTCAACCTACAATTGGTTATGCATTTCATGTGCGAGATGCAAGTTTGGCCGCTTTATTTTGTGCATATAAATTGAGACAAAATTATCACGGTTCTTGTTTGTCCAATCAAATTTCCAAAAAAAATAAATCAATTATTAGTTATTCAAAAAACATGATGTAGAACCCAATCAGATTTCCAGTTCTTGCTTGCCCCTAACACATTCTTGCTTAAAGCATTTCCAGCAGATTCCTTATAAGAGAGTCTATTCTCTAAGTTTAGGGAATATGTCTAAAAATTCGCAAAAAAACGTTCCACAACAGATTCCCTATATGGTTCCATCAGCTGCTATTCAACTGTAGCGATACAAATGCTTATTAAATTAGAAAAAAATATTCTCTCTCCTCTCTCCTCTCGTCTCACATCTCTCTCTCGTACCACCAAACGAGCAGCAAAGGCATTCAAACCAAAGAAACCCAAACCGATCAAACCAGAGATTTCAGACCGAATAAGAGATTTGTTTCAACTTTCAACTGATCAAACCAAAGAAACTCAGATATCTCATAAAGTTGTGCTTAAAAAATAGCGAAAATTGAAAACCCATAAATCAAATCAAACCAAAGAAACCCAGAAATCAAATCGAAGACACAAGGCGTCAAGGCATGTGCATGCTGATTGGGTCGCAGTTGGATGGGGTCGCGTTGTGTGAAGGGTTGGAGTCGCTGTCGATAAAGAACTCGGCGAACTTGGACGACATGGGGTTGATAGCGATCACGAGGGGGTGTTGGAAATTGAAGAAATTTGAGGTGGTTGGGTACAAGAGGATCACAGAGACGGGAGTGAGGACATTGGCTTTCTTGCGGGGAGGAGAAGAAAAGGAAGAAATCACAGGAAAAAGAAATGGGCTACTGCATCGGAAAGAAAGAAGAAGAAAATATGAGGGAGAGAGAAAGTATAAATTAAAGGAATAAAATATAAAAAAAGTAAAATAAAAATATAATATTTTAATGATATAAGAAACCATTTAGGGAAGTTATTGGGAAGTAAATTGACATAAAAAAGTAAAAAATAGTTTGAATCTTTAAATTTAAAAAAAAAAATGATGAGATATCCACTGAAAATGCTTTTATAGATGAATTGGTATCAACAAGAGATAGTGCCCCTCCACCTAATCAGCTTTTGGTTTGTAGTTCAAGGAAAAACAGTGCCCCTTCAAGTCACCGTAAAAAACAGTTTTTGGTTTTTTGAACCTGTTTTAGGAACAACAACCAGACAGGTGTTTCTCATTATCGGGATCGAGATCACCGTTACAATACCTGGAATATCATTGCGAATTCAATCTCTTAGTATCCCTTCTTTGCAACAATCTGGGCCATTCAATTTAAATGAACAACCCAAATTATATAACATTATTTAAAACTAAAATCTAATAACTCTATTTTCCAGCAGCTGTCTTCACTCTCACCAGCCTTACCGCTCACACTGCCACAAACAATCTTCCACCACCACCTCTACTGAAGTTGGGCGACCACCCTTTATGCTATTTTGAAATTGGTTGAACCACTTATTTTAGAAATCGTAGCCAACCACCACCCCCAATGGTGGTGGGGATGGTAGACTAGAGTTATTTATAAATAAAACACAGCCAATGTCGATGCAGTTTCTCTAATTAGGTTATACTCTGGAATTCCAAGAATTAAGTTCAAGATTAAAAGTTAATCCCGATTGCCAAGTACCAATGCAAATATGTTGAAATAATGAAATGGACACACACCCACCATGACAGATTCGGAAAAATATATGTTCAAGTCAAGGGCAGGTTTCTCAAGAGTTTGTGTGAAGTATAACCACTACAAAGCAATCCTAGCAAGAAACATCCTAACCACAAAAATTTATGGCAGCATTCTTAGACCATTGGAGAAACAGTATCTGACCTCGACCATGAAAAAAAAAAATTGCTCAAAAGATAACACATTTCCAAAAAACAATTGGACCGCTGTAAAGCAATCTTTGTCAAATTAAGGACGATCTTCCTACTCAAAATTATGAAAAATATTACAACCGTCTGAATAAAAGTCAGCTTCCTCCAAGTTGGCCAAATAGCACTCACCGAGAACACTTTGGTAAAATGAATTATCTTCGACCATCAATTCCTTCAACTAATTGGAATTACAGGATCTGAGCAGCTGTGTTCAACTTTTCAGCTAAGCCGAGCTGTGTTCTGGTGATGCTTGACAAATAGAGCAAGAGCATATTGTCCTGTACCGGGGGGGGGGAGGGGGACACATTGGATAAAAAGTGATTAATTAAATACACATGTAATAAACCAACATTAACTATGGGAACATTCATTTTAAATCAATGAAAACTAGTTCCAAGACTATCAAGTTAATAAAAGGAGGCCATTGAGTTCAAGGGACCAAGCCAGGTATAATGTTATGTTAGTCCATAGACTTCAATTGTCATTTTTTTTTTATTTTGACTGAATAACCCAAAACCTCTAGTTACCTGTAGGCTGTTATTTACAAGCTTATCAAAGGCTGATGGAGACAGTTTGGGAAGGGATGATACGGTCTCTGATATAAATCTCCCTATGCTGTTATCTGGCTCAACATGCCCTTCCTGAGAAAAAATAATATATTTATAATATTAGAGGTTTGCAGCAAGAAGATCAGAGGGAAGAGGAGGCTGGTTCTGTTTATTACAGCCAGCCTTAAGCATATCATTATATAAGCTTAAAGAAACATAACAATGACAAAACTATCCTCAAACCCTAATACATTCTTCTAACTGAACAAAAAGCAGGCATGCGTGAACTGAGAAGGTATGGTCACTTTACCACAACATTGTCAACATATTTGTAGACATCGTCAATTAGAGCTAATAGCCTTTCAATTGAAGCTTCAATCCCTTCTAAATCATTTGGGAGTTTGTCAACCGATGTTGTCTTTAGAATATCATCTGCCATCATGAAATTTATTATGTAAGATTTGAATAGAGATTACAAGTCCAACTAAAAAACACATACCATTCACTTGCTTAAGATTTACCAAACACATTGTGAGACCAGGCTTGTAACCCGTAAAGTGGACAGTGAAGGTATTAGACAGATTTTTACGATAAATACCAAAACAAACGCAGCACCAATTTAAAAAGTTCAAAGACAAAAAGTGCTTCTAACTAACCTTCTTCTTCATTAATTAATTTTTTTCATGAGTAACTAACCTTCTTCATTAATACTCCGATAATTATCAATTCACGATGATGAGGTTCAATGACTGACTGCTAGTTTCATATGCATTGAAATGAGATATTAAACAAGGACAGTATATTTTATATGCCAAGTAGGTATAGGAAAAGTCAGATTATTTTTTGACTAAGTAATATGTATTGCAAACTATGAACACACACATGCACACACTAAGTATGCAGTCCACCGGTTTGAAGCCATGCTTCAGATAAGCCTTTAACAATCTGCCATTTGACTTAGATGACAGAGAAGCCTATGGAAATTCACCTTGCACCTTTCATTTTCATGCATGCATACAATTTCACTCCTGTTAGAGATATGCCTTTCAACAGAAATAAATATCAAGGGAGTGGATGGTGATGACTCCTAGTAGATTGAAGGTCAATAATCTTGTCTTGCTTTAGAAAAAAAGGTGAAGTAATCTCAACCAAAAATCTCGATTCTTATTCTTTCAAGCATGACTACTTAGAACTATCATCTTACCTAGGACGATCTTACATCTACATTAAGCAAGCCTTAAAGAGTTTTGTCCATATAATACCGTTTAACTAAAAAATTCAAGAAAGTAAGAGACTTTCATCATCTCAGGAGGTTTTTTCAGCAAATGTGCATGTCATGTTAAGTCTGTGTGTCATCAAAAATTTTAAAAGGAATGAGGGACTTTAAGTGATTTCTTACATCCAACTTGTTCAGCTTCAACCATGCGACGATCCAGAGGAATCTCCTGAAATTGTGCAGCAAGTTGCCGGTCACCAAGTGACAAATTGACAGAAACATAAGCTTTTATTGTACCCTTTCCGTTCTCAAATCCGGTATCAACAGTCAAATGAACAGGGTTGGAAACTTCTCTAGAATAAAATTCATGGATCAGCGCACTACCTCCAGTAACTCCAAGACCAGTTGAATACCTGCATACATTCATAGAGGTAACATAGCAAACATTATAACAAACTTATGAAATCAAATAAACCCCTGTATACTCCAATAAGCTGCCGAGCAAGCCTCAATTATTGACAAATGCCAAAATACCATGAATCTGAAGTTCAAAGTCATGAAACTGAGGAGCAACAGCTCAGTTGATAAAGAGAGGGTTTCCCGAGCTTGACTGTTGACACACTTTTTTTCTTTTTCTTTTTCACTCTAATAAGTAGTTGGGACATGGATTTCGTTTTCCCTTTTGATGGTTAGTTTGGATATTGGTCCCATACCGCGTAACTATCCTTATACCAAATCTTTCAACTATTTATTACATTGCATCTGTTTATCTAAATTCAATCAATACAGAGGTTAGGATCCAGAAACTGGATCATATAAATTTGAAAAAGTTCCTAATCTTCTGAAGTCTATAAGTTACAGCACACGTTTTGGTGCATGGACTGCTGATTCACTGGACAAGCATAACAATTGAACACTATACTTGTAGGATTATCAGTACAGCAAGTAAAATCAGAACATTCTGCCTAGAGATATACCTATAACTAAATATTTAAAACATTAGAGAAGTAGCATGAGATTTACCATCCAACAATGACTTCCTTCGGATTCACTTTTAGGTGGGATAATAGCATATTGTGATGGTATTCAATATCCAAAGCAACCTGCAATTCCCAAAAAAAAACATAAACAAAAAGGATAAAAATTACTATCAGAAGCATAGGCAAACTGGATTTGGTCAATTTGATCACTAAAACCCAATGAATTTTATCAAAAAATCTCATTTAGATTTCTAAAACATGATAAACATCATTCCATAAGCCTATCTCAGGCCCCAAATAATAAACTAAACATCGCAAAATTATCAGCATATTTTCCATTTACGCTTTTTTATTTTCTCGGCAACCAAACAGAACATAAGTAAATATCAATAATTAGCATAAAATAACAATTAAAATCCAGAAAAAATATTATAACTCGAAACTCGATGCAAATTCGAGAGGGAGTGAGGAGGACCTGGCCGGAGGACTCGCTGTGAGGCACAGCATAAGAGTTGAGGATCTCAATGACGCCATCGGGCGAGATCGAGCCGAGCAGCGTGCCGATGACGCGTTCGGCTTGGTCAGGGCGTCTCACGTAGTAGTCGCATATGTTGAAGATGACCAAAGGGTGAACCTTAGCGGACAGGGTCGCCGAGGACGGTCCGAACTGCAACACTGTCTGCTCGCTTGGCGCCATTCTCTGCGCTAGGGTTGGTCTGTTTGGGTTCGGTTGGGCACAGAGAGTGTGTGCGAGAGGGCGTGATGCGAGAGCTAGGGTTTTTGGGGAAGAGCCGGAGGCTAGAGTGGAAAGATTCCTTGTTGTTTTTGTTTGGTTATATGATTGGGCCGCTAGCCATCCTCCTTTGGGCCTCAGCCTGTTCTAATTCTAAAAGGATGAGTTTTGGGATGACTACTACTTTATTTACCCAAAAAACTTTACATAATTCTAATACGGAATTATAAATAATGTCATGTTTATAATTGGTCTGCAATTCTTTTATAGTTTGCTAATATGTGTTAGTATGTGATTAGAATTGTAAACCAAGAAGTTTGTAAAAAAAATTCAATATAAGTCTAGTATTACTATAAAAAAAATTTGAGAAATGCTATAGTGCAATAAAAAAATTATTTTTTGCCCATAAAAGTCTTAGGTGGCAAAGAAGTCACAGGCTCTATTCATAGTTGTTGTGGTTCCACCCACTGATAGAACCCGTAGCCTCTTGCCACCTAGAATTATTATGGACAAAAAATGATCTTTTTATTACATTATAAACATATCTCAAAAAATTTAGGTAATTTATACCATTTTTTACGGGTGAAGCTAAACACAACGCCTGTAACAATCCTAAGTCCCTTTAGAGTATTTTTAGTTGACTCGTAGATTTTTTTTTTAAAAAAAGGGTTGGCTTAGGTTAACAATGAGAATGGACAAATTAAAAATAATAATAATAATAATAATAATGATAGTAATAATAAGTAAATAAAATAAAAGAGTAATATATATATATATGGAAAGCCTAGGCACCGACTTAAAAAAAAAAATAAAATAAAATAAAAATCCTAAGCTCCTCAAAACCTATTTTCTATCTCTTTTCTAAAGCCTATATAATGGTATGGGACAAACTCTTGCCGCACATCAAGAAAGGAAGAGAGAAAGGAAGAAAAAAAAAAAGAAGAAGAATCTCCCTGCCCTGTTGTGCGTCAGGTATGGTTTTTGCCTCACATATTGTTTCTTTCTTCTTCTTATATATATATATACTTAATGGAGAGCATTAGTGTTTTGTCAAATTTAGTGTCTTCTTGCCTTGGGTGCCGTGTGGTCTTGTAGTGGGAAAGAGAGGTTTGTTTTCTTCTTGTTTTACTCCTCACGTGCAAATAGTGCAACTATATATATATATATATATATATATATATATGGTGATTTGAAGGATTTATAAATATATATACATGAGTACTTTAAAGTATATATATATATATAATGATTTGAAGGATTTCAAATATATGTACATCTGAATGTTTCAAAATATATATATATATATATATATATATATAGTATCTTAAAATATACCAACACATATAAAGTTACAGGTTTTGCATATATATATAGCATTCTGACGGAGGTATATTATATACCGCACGGTAGAGTTATATATATATATATATATATATATACATAGCATGCTAACGGACGTGTATATATATATATGGTATTCAAGTTATTCACCTATATATATAGATGGGGTAGTGGGCAGTATATATATATATATATATATATATATAGTATGGAAGAACTTAAAGTATATATACGTAAAGGAGTACTACTAAATAAAATAAATTCTGAAAATTTTATGAGAAAATATACCTAAATACCTAAGTAAGTTCATTCTCAATTTATTAGCAAGCCAACTCATAATAGTAGTAGAATGTTTTGTTGTGACGTGTATGAGGGTAGTAATGTGTCTGTATTTCCTTCAGGAGATTAGTTAGCAGTTAGAGGAAAATTTTACTGCAGTCAAGAGGTAAGTGAATTTATTATCCCTTCCATAAAAATTATCATGTCATGCTATTTATGCAATTTTGTTTTCAATTGCAAATGATTATTTTGTTTATATTATGGAATTTTGCTATATGCATGACAAGTTTGAGAAAAAGAAATATTGTGAAAATAGTGATGTTTATAAAGAGAATTTTGAGACAATGATCATAAACTCTCCTACATGTTGCCCTAGAAAAGTACAAGCAATGAGAAAAGAATGTTATAAAATGAGAGCACATGTAGGGAGGAGTGTATTTTTGGCCCAAGAGAAACAAGAGAAAAGCTCGGTACCGATGCTAAGGATGGAGGCGCAACCGCTGAAGGAGGCTCTGCCAGAAGGTGGTTCCATCATAGTTTTATTTTTGCCATGCTGAGTGCACCCAGAGTTAATCGGCTGGCCAGGGGACGGGGCTGCGGCCACAGTATCTCATCCCAGGTCGCAAGGACCGCGCAACCCTAGTATATGGGGGTAACAGTATACATGGGCCCTAGTATGAGATAAAAACTCATAAATTTTATTGATGAAAATATATTTTAATTGCTTTCTGTTTTCTTTAAAAATATACTGGGAATATATGTAGTTATGAGTTCCATTTTTCAAAACGGGACAAGGAGTAAAACTGCTCATGGTTGTGGATTTCACTTACTGGGCCCCCTTTGGGCTCATCAGTTTTTATTTCTTGTTTCAGGTGGTGACCAGGCTGCACTAGGAGGCCGGAATGGGGGCGGGCGTATTTAGGATTTCTTATGATTTCATATTAGTCAAGTTAATAAGTGCGTTGGCACAGTTTTCTTTCAGAAATTGATAGATTTATTTTAATAAGGATATCTATCTCGTTGTGAGACATATTTCTGTTAAACAAGAATATTTCAGTTTAGTTATCATTTTTTAGACATGATATTCTAGACTTTCATGCATTCATTGTTATACTAGTATTGTTTAGTTGATAAACCTTATGGATATTTGCGAGTAAGAAAATCATTAACAAACCTAACCCTAACGAGCTGGGGATGTTACAACGCCGGTGTGCCAGGCCGGCAATTTTTTTTTTTAATATTAATATTAAAAAAAAAAAAAAAAAAGCTTGGCGTGCTTACCATGTCAGCATGCTGTGAATCACGGCCCAATTTTTACATATAACACAATGATCCACTAATTAAACTCTTGTTTTATGTTTCCACTACCAAAAGCACAAAATGTCCTTAAAGATGGAATAATATAGAATTTGATTATTTTAAGTTTTTCCATTTGTTTTTTTCTTTTCAAAATAAAAACATTAATTATCTATCCAAAATATTTAAATTTATTTTTATATTTATATCACATCAAACACTCAAATACACCTTTTTAAATAAAAACGAAAAACACAAGCATTTGAAAAAATGTTACCAAATAGAGCCATACTAGCTTCATTGATTAAACTGGACAGTCTCCCTCTTTGTGAATGGTTTATAATGTGACACATCACCCAATTTCTTACCCACACGCAACATATTCATTCTAAGGCCATATTTTCAATTTATTTAGCCTACAATAGTACAATATATTAATGTCAGAGATCTGATGTGACCTCTGTAGGGATCTTGAGCCAAACATCACAAGATTTTAACTCAACTTTAGCATTGAATATTATTGAGGTCTATTAAATTATCATTCATACAAATGAGCCAACAACAAAAAAAAATAGAAGAATTAATTTCTTATCAATTTTTTTTTTTTTGGTGACATGTCTGCACAAGAAGGGGAGAGGGGATTCGAACTAGTGACCTTCGCTTCATTAGGCGTGATCCTAACCAATTGAACTATCTCTTAGGGACAATTTCTTATCAATTGCTTTGATAATAGAGCTCCCATTAATTTATTTTTGACGTACGAACTGGCTGATGACGTGCATGTGCCATGTGATACCGCAACGATAGAAGAAATCCAAGATGCAGTGCACAGCGAATATCTTTCATGGCCGAGCACATGAAGAGCTTTTCAATGGATGTTGGAGACAAGAAGGAGAATGATAACTGAAGAGCTTTTCTTGTTGTTATTTAAGCAATTGGCATGTTAGGTCTTACTATCTTACAGCCCGATCGAGGCTTGTGGTTTGGGCCAGTAACCATGACTCAGTCTCATCTTAAGTTGAACGGATAGATATTCTGTATATTAAATATCAACTAGTGATAAATGATGCATTTATCCACTTAATTATTAGTTTAAACCTTCTATTAACTTAAGGAATGATCGAATTATACCAAGATTAAAGGATATAGATGAAGACAAGTTCTAATTTATGACTTATATTTTTTAGATTATTGAGATCATGGCTATATGATGAGAGCTTCTTGTCTTTATCGGAATGATGCATATTGTATTGAGAAAGAGGCTGTGGTCAGACGCGTGGGTATGAGAAACTCAATTAGTACAATAACATATTGAACTACTAGTTAAATCAAATCAAAATTAATTGGAAAATATAATTTTAATCACTTAAAAAAGGAGATAGTCGTCGACCCACAAACACATTAGTCTAATAACATATTAAGTTACGAGTTAATACAAACCAAAGTTAATGAAAAATATGAATTTAATCATTTAACCTAAAATAAGGCTAAGAAACTTGTGGCATTTAAAATTGTTATGGCTTAATATAATTTATATATTCCTTAAAGAAAATTTAATCTAATTCATTAATTTATACGCGTGATATTTGATACAAAGATATAGATAAGCACAATGGCAATGGCTGGGGTGGGGGGGGACAAAAACAAAATCGGATATCTATCTCAATACAATAAGTGGTAGTAGGTAATTGTCCGTCACCAACTATAGCATAAGTTAATGGAATATGGCCTAAAGAAAAGTACAATATATATATATAAAACTCACTGCATGTAATTTATTTAAAAGAGTAATATTATACTAATAATTATTTATTTGTTGACATGTATTATTATGTGATTTAGTCACTACCAATTACTAAAAAAAATTAGCATCTCTCTAATCACTTGTTAACATGTGTCAACAAGTTATAAAAGAATTATAGCACTCAGTTCCCAAACAAAAAGGTACAGTAAATATAGTATGAACAAGTGGAGCACTTGCCCAAACAAAAAGGAACAAACTTTACAATAAGAAAGCCCCAAGGGCCAAACCACCCCTAGTGCCCCAAAATTTTAAAAAATTTCCTAAAGTTTGAAATGTTTCTCCAAAAAAAAAAAAAGTTTACCCTCCACTTTTTTAATTGCACCAAGCCCCTCAATACTAAATAGAGAAAAGCACTAATTCGATTTATATAGTTCGATCAGAACAGAAGCATTGTTATTGGATAGACAATACAAGCTGACAGAAGCATACAAAGCCTACCCACTAGAAATGGGGCCCATCAACAAACCTCCGTTTGAACAAAAAGGCAGTAGGGAAGAAGGCCATTGAGAGAAATCAAGCTGTAATACACATCTTACGTACACATACACAAAGAAAAAGGAAAGAAAAAACAAAGAGACTGGACAAGCTCGGCTTGGTTTTGATTTTCATCTTGTGATCTTGAGCCAGCAACATCACGGGCTGTTTGATCAGATCAACCATCACTTCGATTTGAAGGGCATGGCCCTGATCACAACCGTGTGGTACAGAGCTGCAAGTGCTGCCCCAATGAATGGTCCCACCCAGAAAATCCACTGCACCCACAGTAAATGAAAACAAAAAAGTTGTAAGAAGTAGGAACATATATAGATTAGGTGATGCCGTGATGGGTTGTTAAAATCATGAGATTAGAGAAATCAGATGGTTTACATGGTCATCCCAGGCGCGGTCCCTGTTGTAGATGATTGCCGCACCAAGACTCCGAGCTGGGTTAATTCCAGTTCCGGTTATGGGGATGGTAGCCAAGTGCACCAAGAAAACCGCGAACCCAATTGGTAGAGGTGCCAAGATCTGATTAGATACAGTAGCACACCATCATCAACAAAAAAAATTATCAACCAATCAATACGTATTTAGAGAGGAAGAGGGAGAGTGAGATTGCTTACGGGCACGTGGGAATCCCTGGCGCTACGCTTGGCGTCAGTGGCCGAGAACACTGTGTAGACAAGAACAAAGGTACCGACGATCTCAGCGCCAAGGCCATCGCCCTTGGTGTAACCAGGGTTCACAAAGTTGGCGCCACCGCCCACGCTTTGGTACGTGGTCTTCTCGAACCCCTTCACAACACCAGCACCGCAAATCGCACCCAGGCACTGCATCACGATGTAGAACAGCGCCCTCGTCAACGAAAGCTTCCTCGCCAGAAACAGCCCAAACGTCACCGCCGGGTTTATGTGACCCCCTGTCGTCAAAGAAATCATTATCATCAATCCACCACTAGTCATGTGAGCCCGTCTAGCTCAGTTGGTAGAGCGCAAGGCTCTTAACCTTGTGGTCGTGGGTTCGAGCCCCACGGTGGGCGTATTTTATTGCTAGTTTTTATTATTATTATTATTATTTTGAAGCCGAAATTACATGCAGTTTTTGTCGTGTCAAACCTGAGATGCCAGCGGTACAGTAGACGAGGGCGAAGATCATGCCACCGAAGGCCCAAGCGATCCCTTGAATCCCGACCGTTGTGCACTTGGTCTTTGACTGAGCGACGCCCATCACCGTCAAAACCGTGATGTACAGAAACAGGAAGGTGGCCACGAATTCGGCGATCCCAGCCCTGTAAAAGGACCAAGAGGTGAGCTCAGACGGCTCGAAAAGCGGCGCTGGCGGCGGCTCCTTGTAGTCCTTGCCATCGTCTTGGATCTGAGCCGCCGTCCCAATCGGCTGCCTCTCCGGGAACTTGTTGGCTCCCAATCTAACATCCTCTTCCTTACCCTCCATTTTAGCTCTAATCACAAAGCTCTCTTTCTCTTTCTCTCTCTCTCTCAAGGTTATTAGTCAGGGACCGTTCAATCTCTCCGATGAGACTGGTGTGAGTGGAAGTAGTGGGATTATATAAGGCATCATGGGCTCAGTTGTTGAGGAAAGGAGGAGAGGTGGTGGGACCTGTTGGTATTTCTAATTGAATTTATTTTTCTTATCCCTTGGCCGACCAATCATTTTCTGAGTTTTCATGTTAAATGACTCCAATGCCCCGCCCGTATGTTTGTTGAAAGTGACATTAGATTATCCTATTTGGCACAACCTCGTCCATACATCTGTGAGTTTAATTCTATGAATGAGTCCACCGTCCATGTGCTTAAACAACGAGAAAAATGTTGGGTTTTTGGTTTTCCATCTTTTGTTTAGTCAAAGTCAGTCTCACAGACTGGGGGTCGGTCCGTCGGTTCCTTGGCTACATCAAATAATTTCGGCTCGTGTTGTGTACTGCATACGTGGCTAACAAAGATTGCTCGATACATTGACCACTAAATTACTTAGCGCTCACCCCGTGGCAAATTGGCAATATTTCATTTTGGCTCCTCTTTCATAAATCACCATTTTGTTTTGTTTTGATTAACTGTGGTATATATATACCATGATACGAGATTTATTTATTAATTTTTTTAAAATTCATATATATATATATATATATGGCCAAATATTATCAGTCCCACAATCATTGTAGAAAGCATAGGTTATCATGCATGCTTCTTTTTTCACATGGCCAGGAATAATTAGTTCATCATTTTCTGTTAAATAAATTTTTCCCTTCTAATTGTGTTTTTATATACGAGCAGAGGAGCTAATGATTAGATGTTCATACGGCAAAGAACCGCACTACCAGACATGCATGGTGGCAGTTTAATTTGTTTAGATGATAATCATGGGTTCCTGGAATTTGATTATACTAATCTCGTCAATTAATATATTCTGGTCGAATTCTTTAATTGTAGGTGACATGCATGGATAACAAAAAATAATGGCCATGTCGCATATGCCATCGTCTCCGAATCTTTTTGGGATTTTTCTTCATCATCTCGTTCTGGAAAATTAGAGGTTCAAAGACCCAGATGCACTTCTTCCATTTAGGACAACTACTATAGAGCCAGGTTATCACTTGGACCACATGAGCACTTCGATGGCCAGATTCTTTGGGGGACTACCAAAGTGGTCATGTGTTGCATGTATCGCAGGTTTTGGACCCCGTCTTTTTGTGCATATACTCAACAAAACTATTTTGCTAGGGATAGCGATGGAACTAGAATTTTAGGCTTGGGGATTAAAACCAAAAAGAAAAATCTTTGAGGGGAGGGGGATAAAAAGTTAATTTAAGAAGAATTTGTATAGGTTTTTTATTTATTTTTTAAAAAGTATGGGATAGTAACTCTTTAAGCTTCCTCCCCCTAGCTTTGGCTATAGAGATAGGGTATCATTTATTCTCTGGAGTCTGGAGGGGAAGAGATATCTAAGTTTGACTTGCCTCAGGTGAAAAAATCATTATAAATCTTTCAATGCAAAAATAAACGATGAAAATGAAGTTCTCTCCCCATTTTGCAATCTAAACCGTTTATTTTATACATAAAATTTTTTACAATTTTTTCGCTGCAAGCAAGCCAAACGGAAAATACGGTAAATACGTATAAGCTAAAGGAGCTAATTAATCACTCATATAGAGGACTTAT
Organism: Corylus avellana; assembly: GCF_965113065.1. Lineage (NCBI taxonomy): Eukaryota > Viridiplantae > Streptophyta > Magnoliopsida > Fagales > Betulaceae > Corylus > Corylus avellana. The sequence goes on from NC_142495.1 coordinate 29,095,340, forward strand.
TTAGTGCCTAGTGGAGTAGCTTAACCTAATTAAGCTTAATTGCTGTTACAAGTTGTAAATTCAACTTCTATTAGATTATCCAAAAGCTATTACTTAAAATTACATTATTCAATTGACTGGCAAATTTAATATAATTTGGTCACATTCTAAGGTTTGTTGGGTTTAATGTCAGAACCTAATTGCGTAGGTGAATAAAACAATAACACAACGGACAAGTATTCCCAACTAAACATTGTTGAAATTCTCAATCATGATAAAATGGTGACGAAATAGTTTTATTTTAATATATGTATATATTTTTTTATGAGCTACCGCCCGTTGAATTTGGGCCATAGCTTTTGCTGATATGGCTGTATATATCACCATCCCTAAACAAGTTGCCTGACAACAGCACCACCCCCCCCCCCCCTAAAAAAAAAAGAAAAAAAAACAGTGTTATTTGATGGCTGTATTTGGGCATTCTTATGTTTGCTTTAATTTGTTCATATATTAATCATCTTCATGACAGAGATAGCAAGACAAAACTGGCTACCCTATGAGTGCACCTAATATATCCTATGCCATACGTACAGCCATAGGTAGTTTTTAGTGCTAATTTTGGATGGTTTACCAAGCTTTTTTTGAATTAAGTTAAAGAAAATTCTTTAAATTTTATTTATTAAATTAATATTTATTCTTAGCAAATATGATTAATCTCCCATGCATGATGTCAGTTTAATAGGAAATTTCTAAGATGGAATAGTAAGGCTGAATTAAATGGCATCAAGATGTGACTGTGCATGCACATCACTATCCCTTACAAAGATGGCTGACAAGCATTAAAAATAAATAAATAAATAAAAAGAGAAAAGCGGAGAATTATTTGATGGCAACAATTCATTGCAGTTTGGCATTTTTATGTTTGCATCCCAAGGAAAATGGATAACTTCACTTTGTCTATAAATTAATAATCTTCACGACAGAGATACATTGCAAGACAAAATTGGTTCTCTTCTCCATCCCCTCCTCCAGATTGGAAAAACTATTTTTACATTTTTATTTATTTTTTAAATTTAAAATTTTAAAAATAATCTATTACAATTTAATGATAAGGAAGATTTTGGAAAGTACTCGTCACTACCAAACCTTGGGTTAGAAGCAAACCGAAACTAAAAGAATCATCTCGATCGAAATGGCAGACAATATAATTGAAGCACAGCGTGAAATTCCAACCACACATCACAACATGACAGCGATAGCACCTATTGGATCGTTTCCTCGTAGAAGGTCGGTTGCACTGTCACCAGCTATTGCAAGCTATATAGTTGGAATTCTAGGGTTTTGCAAAATTCAGGCCGTCTAAATAGAAGGGTAATGAGATTTCTTTATTTAGGAGAAACTTCAGAAAGCCCTCTTGAACTTTCAGCCAATTTGAAAAATTCTCCCTAAATTTTCAAAACTCTCATTTAGGCCACCTGAACTTTGATTTTCTCTCACTTTGGACCCTTTTAACATTAAACTACGTCGTTTTTGGGCTGGGTAGGTGTTTAATTTTAGGATACAAAACGACGTAGTTTAATGTTAAAAGGGTCCAAAGTGAGAGAAAACTAAAGTTCAGGGGACCTAAATGAGAGTTTTAGAAATTCAGGAAAAGTTTTTCAAATTGGCTGGAAGTTCAGGGGGGCTTTCTAAAATTTCCCCCTTTATTTATTTTTGGGTAGGTGAGTCTGGTATTTTATATTATTCTAAGCAAGCAGGTCTTGTAATTCTAATTTTTTAAGATTGTTCGAATTTTACTAACAAAAAAAAAAAAGAGATTGTAAATAAAAAAATAAAAAAATAAAAAATTGGATAGCCTATTAATAAGATATCCTCACCTACTATAGCCAATGGCTAAGCCTACTCTCTTAAAAGTTTATGTAACCCATGTATAAAAGTTACTTTATTGCCTATTGCCCATCCTACATAGTGATTATTATACATATTTTCTCCTCTTCACATAAGCAAACTTTCAGGCAAGCCAACTTTTAAAGTGATGTGTATTGTGTTGCCTTTTACATCTTAGAGCTTTTTTTTTTAGTAGGTAAGATAGCTATTGAAAAAGCATAAAAATTTTATTTTAACTATTTATTTTTTTATATACAATTTAACAGATTTTTTATTCTACTATTTACTTTTTTTAAATATCATTTTGTATGAAAAATAGTGTGAAAGAAAGATGAGGAGTGAGTAAAAGAAAGAAAGTGACATAGAGAAAATAATAAACAAAGTTTATAGTGTAAATAGTAAATAAGCGTTTTCAAGGGTAGCTTAATCGACTGTGGACTACGCTTTATGAAGCGAAGGTAATTAATTTGAATCCCTCCTTCTTCTTCCCTTGTATAGACATGTCAAAAAAAATAAAAAATAAATAGGCTAATAAGTCTATTTACTGTTCACACTTGTCTATTGTGCTAAAGATGTAAAAGCACCTATAATAATCAAATTTGACTATTATTAAGAATTTGGCTATTCTTTTGAAAATGTTATAATTAAGGGCCAATTTGTGATGCACCAAAGTGATCTGAACGTTTTTTCTACTATATACCCCACGCTATTCTTTTGAAAATGTTCTAATTAAGCCAATTTGTGATGCATCAAAGTGATCTGGACGTTTTTTCTACTATATACCCACGCTATGTGTCCATAATTCAATTCAATTACACCCAATTTCACCAAGGGACGGTCACATGGCATGTTGCAGATATTGCAAAGCGAAACACAATTCAGCTTTTGGAGCGGAAATAGACGATGGATTATCTCTGGTTTTTGTTTTTTTATTTTTTTTATTCCACTCTTAAAATTTCATAATAAAGTTCCGGCGGGTTTCGGTGACGTCTTGATTGGGTATATCGATTTGAGAATAAGATGCTCAAACTCGAAAAATAGTTTATGATTTTCAAAAATTTAAACAATTTTCTGAAAAATTAAAGAGGGTTTTTTTTATTAAATCGAAAATATTTTTCGTTAACTACTATTTTCGAATGCACCAAATACTCGAAAATACTAAAAACATTTTTCATAAGTAATTTTACACAAAACAAAGCCTAAATCTCCCTTAATTTTCATAGCCGTGAAAACTCAAAATATACCAAAACAAAGCCTAAATCTCCCTTAATTTTATATTAATTGTTTTTAAATTTATTATTAAGTGATAAAATTATCTATCTAAACTTATATATGTGTGTGTAATTTTTTATATGATTGAAAAAAAAAAAAAAAAAAAAAAAGGACAAAGAAGTTATTGGATCGGGATTTCTTATAATTCCCTATCCCAAGCTTCCGATGAGGTCCATTGAGGCTAGAGTTGAGACCAATTGAGAGGGCTCAATCAATGACGAGGGATTGGGATTTGTTGGGCATCTCATCTCAATTGGAATGGCAAAGCTGGCTGGGTCTCAAAATTGGGCTTCATTTATAGAAACGAAGGAATAGCTCCTTAAAATAAAAACCCCAGTCATCTATAACCCAACTTCTGAATACCCACTATATGACTATATTCAATGTCCTTTTCGCAAACCGACAAGAGGCGGGCCTAATCTTCTTGCCCCGCTCTTGCCACGCCAGAATTCTAAACACTCATCATCCATTTTACTTTTATATTATTCGATTGATGTGGCCGTATTTATTAATTTATTAATTTTTTATTTTTTATTTAATAAATATTAATTTAAGGATTGATGTGCCTCTCGAGTTCAATCCCTTAGAGCATTCATGCCTTTTTTTTTTATTATTATTATTTTTTTTATTTTTTAAAGCGTATTTATGTCAAGTTTTTTTTTTTTTTTTTTTTTGATAAATTATGTCAAGTTAGCTAAAGGTTATTTTAACTATAATTATAGCAAATTTGAGTGAAAAATCGTTTTTTTTTTGTTTGAGTACATAAGTACATAATAAAGCAAGAGAAAGAAAGGAAAAAAAAAAAAAACAACTAACTAAGAAAGCAATAAAAAGTCTGGAGGGTCTTTTCCACTGGCAATAGGAACCAAAAGAAAAGGGGAAAGGTGATAGAGAATGCAGCTAGAAAAGTTTATGGCCGTGGCCCAACGTGCCGCATAATGGATGCAGAAGTTTGCACTTTTTGTGACTTTCCTAGCTTCCTAAAAGGAAAATGCTGTGATAGAGTCAATAGTATCTAAGATAATGAAAGAAATCCGCCAATCAAGAGAAAGATTGGGTTGCTAAAGTGCTAGAATGATAACTTAAGAATCACCTTCCGTAATAAATTTACCAATATGAAACATGACGGACTAATTTCAGAGATCATCCGAATAATAGAGCCATTCGAATCCCGGCAAATCATTGCTTGAACCAAAAAAGTATTTCTAATAGCAATATCAAAGTTGATCTTTTTTTGTTGCTCTTGTTTCTCTTCTCTTTTTCGCTGTCTTTCTTTCTCTCATACTCTCCCTCTCTACTCGAATTTTTTTAAATGTGGTTGTTAAAAGGAGACAAATTTTGAAAAATATAACCGTTAGGAAAAGATAAATTTTTTAAAATATGATTATTTGAGAGAGAATAAATAAATCATTGAGAAACAATATTTAAATAAAATAGTAAAATTTAATAAATAAAATAAAAAAATGAATAATTAAAATAGAAGAAAAATACTTTTTTTGAGCTAAAATAAAAAGGACTCCTGAAAATTAAACTAGTTGTTGCAAATGGAATTGATACGTGGCAGCTCATATTTGGTCTGCATCTGTCGGTCAACTTGGAAAGTTCCTTTTTTCTTTTTCTTTTTCTTTTTTTCTGGGTAATTAACCATTACGATACAGTAAACTAAAATTACAAAATGAGGGAGTGAAGACCCTAACAAACACCTAAAAAAACAGTTAATTCAGTACACGAAAAGTCGAAAACGCCAAGAAAAAGATTCCCATTGTTGACGGAAGGAAAAGCAGCCACATTATTGTCGGTGTAAGCTAATTTAATTTATAAAATATAAGAAGTTGGAGGGGTGAAATCACCCTTTGCGTATCTAACAAAATAAAAAATCTAGTACACGCATTTAAAATTAATTGCATCGAGTTTCTGTGAAAATGACCCAAATAGTTATAAAATAGATAATATTAGTTAAAGATATGTTTGGGAAAACTACATTCAAACTTATAACTTAATTGCAATCATCTTCAAACTATTTTTTTTTTTAATTTTTAAAAATAATAATAATATTACTATTTACACTTATTTATTACATATATTTTATAATGGGTGCCCCTACTATGCGGTCGGACCTTAAAAGTGGTCTTTTGCAGCAACCATTCATGTGTGGACACATAATCCAGTGCATTTTAACAAAATAAGATCAAAAACACTAGATAAACTCACGCCCAAACTACAAGGAACCCACGGCGCCAGGGAACCCACAACCAAACCACCGGCGCCGGCAAGCATCCCACGGCGCCGTCCATCCCTCTGCGCCGGCCAGACCCACGTCGTGGGTCTGGCCAGACCCACGGCTGGGTCTGGCTTGACCCAGCCGCACTTCCGCCCAGACCCAGCTGCTGGGTCACTACCTCCGGTCATCCTCTCCGGCCTCTTTTCTGACAAATCCAGCTTCAAAATCAGCTTCTAATGCCTTAAAACTCGTTTCTAGTGCCTCAAAACTCATTTTTGGATTCAAAACTAAAATCTAGAGGGGAAGATTAACCCTTAGGAATTTTTTCATCCTAAAGCCGGAATAAATGACTCACGGTGCCGGAGAATGTCACTCACGGCGCCGGAGCCAGACCCACGGCAAGACCCACGACCAGACCCACGCCGTGGGTCTGGCCGGGTGGTTGGGTCTGACTGGCCGTGGGTCTGACGAGACCCACGGCCATCGTTTCAGCAGAGACCCATGGGGGTCTCTTTGTTTCTGCCTCTGTAGTTCAATTTTTCTTGCTTTTGAGTTCAAAATCTAGTGCATTAGGTTGTAGATTATTTGTGTGCATTTTTTGTGCTTTAGGTGATGTGTCTTTGTGCTATTAGTTGCTGCAAAAGATCCCTTTTGCAGATGGACCGCATAGGAGGTTTACTCTTTTATAATTATTAACATAGCATGTTTAAAATTATTATTTTTTTATTTTTTAAATGATTTATATAAAAATCACTTAATATACATATAAAATGAAACATTATGTCTAGGGGTGTTCAAGCGGGGCGGTTATAACTACTCCGCTAACCGCAAGGCGGTTATTAAAAACCGATAACCGCTTAGGACGGGCGGTTAATGGTTTTATCGCTTAGGGCAGGCGGTTAATGGTTTTAGGGAGAAGAAAAAGTATATAATAATATAAATATATATTTTATATTTAAAATATAACATCAAAATGACATCGTTTTGAAGGAAAACAACCACTCACTCACTCAGCCTGATTTATACAGATTAGGGTTTTATCTTATTCTCTCAATCTCAGACTCTCTCTCACGACTCAAGTCTCACGCGGTGCTGTCCCTCTCTCTCTCTCGGACTCTCTGTATCTCCTCTCTCTCGTCGCCTCTGTCTCTCCTCTCTCTGTCTCACAAGTTGAATAGCTGATGACCACACCCCGGTGAATTTTTGTCTATTTATTTTTTTAGTTTATGGGCTACATGCTTGTAGTTGTTGAGAAAGTAAGGAAAAAACCCACAGATTGTTACAATTATTTTACATATAAAAAAGCTATTATAAAACCGTCGATTATTAATTTTAGTAACCACTAATAGTCGGTTATAAAATAAGTTATTAAAATTTAATAACCACAGCCGCTAGCCCAATTTATGTCTATATAAGGAAATTTCAAGATCAAGCAAGAATTCAACGCACAGTACGCAATAAAGGAAAGATTCCAAAAAAAAAAAAAAAAAAAGAATTCAAACTCGATGGGTATTAATTGTTATCCACACGGCATGCCAACCAGCTAAACAGTGATAGTCAAACTTTACATATCACGATTCGTGATCCACGGTTTTTTTTTTTTTAAAAGATTTTCTTTTTAATTAAAGATTATTTTAATTACTAAAAAAAATCTTCTTGATGATACATACCATTACGTCGCTGCTCACCCTCTAGAGAATCGTGTGTCCCTAATCGAAGCAAGCTCAACGGTTCAACACTTGCATCTGAGAAGAAAATGTGAGATCAGGCCGTGGATTAGACGCGAGCGAGACATGGGCTTATGAAATCAGTGACATCAGCGAACCATCACCGCCAAAAGAATCATCACGGCCGTCAATTCTTAACTCCTTTCAATTCGAACACGATCAGGCCTACGCTACACCATAATATTCCCCTTTCTCTCTCCGAGAAACGGACGGCGCCGGCGGGAACGAGAGCCGGTGGGAACCGTATGGACGAATCGTTGTTGGTCTAGAAGGATCGCGGTGATGAGAGGGAGCTTGTTGAGCCGTCGCGCGGCGCAGCGGCTCCGGCAACTCGCGATCTACACCCTCGGATCGGTCAAGATCAAGCTCCTCCTTTCCTGCATCATCGCATTCACGGTGTTCGCGCTCCTGAGCGGCGGCTCAGGTTTTATGGGATGGAACAATCACAGCGCTGCTCTGGACCAATTATCCGTTCCACGGTGCGTACAGTTAGATGCACAAAAAAAAAAAAAAAAAAAAAAAAAGAGAAGAAAAAACTTGCTGATTAGCATCTTAATTATACTTACTAATATCATTAATATAATTATATATTTTCTGCAATAGGTAATTATTATAGGCTTTTTTATTTTGTGTGTGTGTGTGTTTTTTTTTTTTGGTGTTTTCCATGTTTAGTGAATATTAAAAAAGAAATATAGTTCAGTTTGACCGGGTCCTGGATTTGTGCTCCATTTTGATTATTCTAGTTGATTCTATTTGGTTTTGGTAACAAATATTTAAACGACTATATATATATTTAAGTTTGGAATGGTAGTACTTCGTAGATATTGGTTCTGGAAAGTGGTTGAAGAGGAAAATATTATATCCAAAATGGAATATACACTTAATTAAACTCTGCGTGTTTTCTATTTTATTTTTTAAATTTTTTGACCTCTTTTAGATGGTTCCTTTAATATATATTACTCCTCAAAGGCTCATAGGGTTCACAGTTCTCACACTTCACATGTTACCTGAAGGCAATTTTGATATGGTCACATGTTATGGTGTCAAAAATGTTGTGAATTAATTGATTTACCAAGCTTTCCAGATTAGAGATGAATTTATTTATGTAAAAGGATAGCATGGTTTGAGCATAATGCGTAGTCACAAATAGTAAGAATTTGTAGGAGTACAATAATAGGTGGATTCAACAGCCTTGTTCATTCTTTTTTACCATTTTATCATACGCATTCATGTTGGATATATATTTTGTGCACAGGAAAGGATATGCTATTGTAATGAATACATGGAAAAGATATGATCTTTTGAAGGAGTCCATTTCTCACTATTCGTTGTGTCGTTGGCTTGAATCTATTCATATAGTGTGGAGCGAGCCTAATCCACCATCGGATTCTCTTAAGAAATTTTTGAACCACATTGTAGAGTCCAACTCTGGAGGTGGGCGACGAGTTGAACTGAAGTTTGATATCAACAAGGAAGACAGTTTGAACAATAGATTCAAAGAGATTAAGGATTTGAATGCAGATGCCATTTTTTCCATTGATGATGATGTTATATTTCCTTGCTCCGCAGTCGATTTTGCATTTAATGTTTGGCAAAGTGCACCTGATACAATGGTGGGATTTGTGCCGCGTGTCCATTGGGTTGATCAATCGGTATGCCTTCATCTTATATTTATTTCCTGTTTTGGTTGAACTGTTATTTCAGATAATTTCTTACCCTCAAGCTAGTTAATCTAAATTCTTGCACGCGCATATGTTTCTCTGGTTTTGAGGGTAAAAACATTTGCATAAGAACTGTGTCCATTAACAGAGATATGACTTCTCGTTGCTTGGAAACCTTTCAATGGCTTCTGCGCTAGGCCAAGCCATTTTCATTCATGGTATTGAAGACTATAGATGGAACAATTGCCTTGTCATTCACTGCTCGAGTTTTCTGTCCTACCAAATGTGACAAAAGGGATAGCACACAGAATTACACAGAAAAGAAAGTTGACAAGTTGTCATAGATCTAAACTTATAGATCAATCTGAAGAAGCAACCTTATTAGGAACCTGTTAATATGGTAATGTATTGTATATAGCATGAGTATTAAGTCCTGAGCTAAACCTGTTATTTGGACCCCATTACGGATTTCATTTTATACCTTCTGCCATTTATTCACTGTTGGCCTTACCTAAAAGGAATCTGGAAGCCACCTGCATTTTGAATATCTGAAATCTGTCAAAAAAATTTTATAAGTCCATCTCTGTGCAGAAAGGCGGCAATGATTACTATGTATATGGTGGTTGGTGGTCAGTTTGGTGGACGGGAACTTACAGTATGGTACTCTCAAAGGCTGCCTTCTTCCACAAAAAGTATCTCGGTCTGTTCATGAATGAAATGCCAGCATCAATTAGAGAATTTATAACCAAAAACAGGTTCTTCTTCATTTGATTATGTAGCTTACAATTCCCCCCCCCCCCCCCCCCCCCGCTTTTGTTGATAATGTTTTCGTCATTTGACATGTGTCATCTACAAGTTTATTCACTCTATCATGGAATGGATATTCCAGGAACTGTGAGGATATTGCAATGTCTTTTCTTGTTGCAAATGCCACTGGTGCTCCCCCAATATGGGTGAAAGGTAATGACTTACCTAATAGAAACTATGTTATTGTCCATGAATTTTACTTCTTGATCTCTCCTTTTTTTTTTGTTTTTTTTGCAAGTCGTATGCAGTGTCATACAAGTTATGGGAGATATGATAATTATGATAATTGGAATCTAATACAAACTATGTTATTGTCCATGAGTTTTACTTCTTGATCTTTTTTTTAATTACAAAAAAAAAAAAGTCTTATTCAGTGTCATACAAGTTATGGGAGATGATGCTAATTTTAATAAAGTCTGCTGATTACTTATCAAAAAAAAAAAAAAAATGCTAATTATGATAATTGGAATCTTTTCAAGTTGGGACTGTTTAGTAGTTTTATAGAAAACATACCCAGCAGAATTCAAAAAGCTGTCTTAACTTGGAATCTCAAAAGGAGAGATGTGCCCTGAGCAACATGTGGGGAACCATGGAATTTTGTTTTTTAATTACATAATGATTGTTGCAAATTTCAAACATGCTAGTTAAAGGCACTACTGAGGAAGCCTGTGGTGGAAAATTCTTAATCTTGTTCTTATCCCTCACTTTTACAGCCTTTAAATTTTTCAAATTAGAATTGCTTACATGAGCATCTGCAACTACCAAGCCTCCCCAGTGAGGATTGGTAAATTCACGGTGCAAGTTAAAATATTATTGGCATTGAATGCTTAACGTGGTCAACCAAAACATCCACATTTCTGCTTGTACTCTTAGTAATCAGCCTTTGAATATCAAATACCATTTGATCTGTGCTCCATAGATGTACCGATGAAACTTTTATTAGACCTCTGGCTTAAATGGCACTTCTCCCTCCAAAAGAATGGGCTGAAGGATAAGGTTGTGGATGTTCAAGACCCGTGATAGGTAGCACCAGTACCTTCTTTCCTGTTGGATTCTTATTAGCAGCGGTTTGTAGTGGGGGCTTATATGGAGATGTAATTACTTGCATGCCCACTGTCTTGATAGCATTGCAGTATGCACAAGCATGGAATTTTCTCCTGCCGGTGCCAACAGTCATTGACTTTAGGTGGCTTGTTTTGCTGAGTGCTAGAGCTGTTGAAGGATTATGTACCGGAAGTTGATCCTGAGCTAGCATTGGGATCTGTAATGTGGTCCTCAATAGACTGTCTTCATCTTACTGAAACTTTTTAGTGCTTTGATTTGCTGCAACAACAAATTTTTTTGTGCAGCCTAGTGTTTCCCTATCAAAGCTCCTATAACCTTTAGATGCATTTTGAGAGCACATATTATAGTATATGCATGTCTGCAATGGTATCCAATTGACTTCCCATTTGTAAAAATGGAAGGAAAGATAATTATATTTGATATAGGTAGCAGCATCTGCATGAACTGTTTCCTGATTGTGGTGGTAGTGGCAACTGAAGAATATAAGTCAATTATTTCCTAAGAATGAACTGCACCTAATAGTTGGAAAGATTGTCATTTCTGCTTATTCACGGTATATCATTACCTTTGTTTTCATATTTACACTTTGTTTATATCTTTCCAAATATGTTGTTGGTGCCGTCATTGCAGGTAGTATATTTGAGATTGGTTCAACTGGAATCAGTAGCTTGGGAGGTCATAGTGAAAGAAGAACGCAATGCGTTAATAGATTTGTTGCAGAGTACGGGCGAATGCCTTTGGTATCTACGTCTGTAAAGGCCGTCGATAGCCGCAACATTTGGTTCTGGTAATGCAGTAATTCATACTTCCTTTCTATTGCTGGATGCCCACTCTTTTTGGTTTAGCACGTTGAGTAAGAGTTGTCCCGTTCTTTTTGGTTCCCGAGTTGTAAAATATTGAACTTTCTGCATCAGTTAGTGTTTGTCGATAGAAATCATCACATCCTTTAGATTGATTCCTTGTATTCTGATCTTGTAAAACAATATGGAAGTTCCCATTTCAGACTTATACTAGTCTTCTGAATAGATTGAAGTTACTTTTTTTTTTTTTTTTTTTGGTTAAGTGCCCCTTTTGTGATTTAGCAGGAATGTATATAGGCACATCTTTTCTTCATTCTGAAAGCCAGATGAAACTTCCCTTAATTATGTCAAAAATGAAGAATTTTGAGGGTATTGCAGCACCAATATGATATGAAATGAGTAGAAAAGGTTATCCAGAATTTCCCCCCCATTATTCAAGATATCCTTGTGCTTCTGGCAAAGTTTCCTTAATGGTTGGCAATTCATGTCTTTAGGTTAGGAGTGCAAACTTTTATGCCCATAATATTGTTTGTTGGAAAGAGAAAATAAAAGACAGAAAACAAGAATGTTAACAAGCTGAGCCTAATAATCTCTCCTCTTAATAGTCTATCAATTTGCTTAGAATTCAACTATAATTTATCATAGTAGCTAGCCTACTTGTCATGCTGAATTATCTGCCTTGGTATCGCCTATGCTATATTGTAGAAATTAAGGATGTTGGTATACAAATATATTGGATGCATTGAGGTAGAGACCTTATTAAAACCTGTAGCGTCTAATTTATTTAACTTGGTGATGGCATTCTTAGCATGGAATTAGCATAATAGCAATCCGTCTGTTCTTGAATAACTTATTTGAGAAGGGTTTCTGTAATCAGTTGTATGAAATTTTATAATAAAATATAAAATGTAAGAAAACATGGACGCAAGATAGAGAATGAAAAACACAAATTTTGGGGTGATTCGGCCTTAGAGGCCTATATTCACCGCCCGAAAGTGCCCTATAGGGCTGCTTCTTTATTGAATGACTTGATTATATGATTGTTGTCACATGGTCTATTTACAGGGAAAATGTGGTAATTGGGGTAGGCCGTAAAAAGGATAGATTTGATTACCGATAGACAACTAAGGTAAATACCTATAAATAAATAAAAAACCTAAATATTCTTGTATGCACATATAAACCAAATTATGTTGTAATGTAGAGAAGGGGTAATAAACTATACAATATGAATAACATAACGATATTATAGTGTTATGCCACCATGACATGACCCCCTCCTTGATTAGAAAATTTAACAATAATGCTAGAAACAATACTTTTTATCTCATCATTATTCTATCTTCTTGATGTTTCAGTGTCAATCAACTTTTGAAGTAATTATTGTTTTTTTTTAAAAAAAGTCGATGACTGATTGGTATTGCCATGCTTGCAAGATGAGAAAATGGTGGAATAAAAGTGTAGTTTTTAGCATTATTAAAAACTTAATTGTAGTCGTCAAATGATGCATTGAGTGGGAAGCAAGTCTCTTCACCACCAGTACTCCAAAGGAAATTGGCGTACTTGGATGCATGGAAAGGGTTGCCTGGCTCAGCGGCCATTGCTTGCTGGAACCTCTCTTCTGCTGCCCACAGGTCATTTCGTGCCATCCACAAGAATTCTGCATATCGACTCAGTCCCTCGGCATCGAGTGGTTCCAGAAGCACAGCACGCTTAAAGCACTCTTCTGCCCTGCAAAACATCAAGAGACAACCTCATTAGTCATTAGCAACATCTTTACTCCAACAAATCATAACCCAATGAAAATATGTTCACTTTTCACTATCCTAATTGTAAAACATGAATTCCATAAAATTTTAATTAACGTTAAAATATTAATTAAACCATCAAATTTAGTATTTTCAATTCATTTAAGCTCTTGAAATAAGTGATGATTTAATTAATAGCAGAGTAAAGGTTTTGAGTTCAAACTCTGACTTCAGAGTTTACGGTCCATTTCAATAAAATATTCTATTTTTAATATGCAAGCAAAATAACGACATCGGTGAATTAATGGACATAAATTTTCTTCAAGTTGGGTCAGAAGAAACTAAATCTATAAATTTGTCAGTTAGCATGTGAAAAGACATAATTTTTTATGATATAATTATTAAAAAAACACGTACTCAAAGAAGAAAACTCAAAGGAAATTTGTGATGAGAGTAAATTAGACACAAACCTGTCATTGTCATGAGCGACGAGGTGGAGGAATTGGGCATAGTTAGCGAGCAGGAGAGGATTATTTGGGTCCTGGTATAAACCCATCTGATACGAGAGATCAGTCTTAAAGAAATCCTCATAATCATCTGATTCCGGCTTCACAGTCACCGGCGAAACAAACCGTTGCATTGTTTCATGATCAAGAGCCACCCCTCTCATCTCTGCCTGCATCCTCGAAGCTTCCTCCACCATTGATTTCCACAAGTTCATCTCCTCCTCTGCGCTCAACTCCTTTTTCCCAAACAAACAAGCCTCAGATACCTCATCACCAACATGGCTTACTTTCCCACCACCACCACCATCACGATTTCCTATGCCAGAAGATGAATCGGAAAACGACCTGAAATCGTACTTAAACTGGGGTCGATTCTTGTTTTTTGTCTCTGTAATGGCTGCACAAGATATTTCCAGTGTAGCAGCAGCAGTGGTGGCAATAACAATGTTGTCGGCCATAGAAGATACCGTGAAATTAGCCAAAAGAATCATCACGTAAATCATAAGAGTCGGCGTCCGCGGAAAAACCTGTTACAATATAAATTAAAAGATTAATTTCATCATTTTTTTTTTTTTTTACCATTTTAAACTTTTGAAAAAAACAAATATTTAAGCAAACCTGTTGAAAGAGCCACACGAATGATGCATTCAATTCTCTCTGCATGTTATCAATGATCCCCTGTAAATCTTCACAGTAGAGAGTTTCCCTTATATGCAGCGCGTAGCTCTGAATCTCTCGAATCATAAATACCATTGAAGAGAATGCTCTGTTCACAGAACAGTTGTTGAGGTCCCCTGCTTCTTTCAAACTCTCTTCCCATTGTTGCTTCCTCTTGATTATGCGGAGCGACAGGGGAATTTCCACCCTGTTCGCTCTCTGTTCAATGCTCATGCGAATAATCTCATCTCTCTCCGGCCAAGGCGGTGGCTCAGGCTGAATTCCAAGCAAAGAAGGCCCCAAAGATTCCAGCTTCAAAGTTCCAGTGCGTCTCGTTTTTCCAGAGATCTCCCATACGGTGGAAGCACTTTCCTTATCAACTTCGTCACCATTATCAGGCGGATTGAACCTCTTTTTCGACAATTCCTCATCTGGGAATTCATCAAAATTTGCACTACAAGCTCGCTTCATACCGTTTCTTCTGGAATGACATGACGGGAAATGAGCGGGCTGATACGCTAATCCACATGCAAGGGATTTATTGCGTTCACAATATACTTTCAACCATGAAGAAGAAGATTTGTCGGCTGGTTTTGGAGCAGGGCAGAGTAAAGAAGGAACCGTAAGCTGAAAAGTCTGCCAACTCTTCAGCCTTGGACAGAGTACCTTCAATGCCATAACCAGCTGTCAACCCTCAATCTGCTGAAGAAAAAACAGAGCACCCATAAGCAAAGCAGAGCACAGAGACAAAACTGGTTAGCGATTAATGCAGAAAAGGCAGGCATAGCTGTTGACTATCAGAGTTCATGCAATCCCGTGTAGAAAGGTCTCTCATTACCTATAAACACGAGTTAAAAATAGCTTTTCGTGTTACATCTAAATCTAAATAAATCTCTTTCACCTGCGATTTTGTTGGTCAAAAGTACAGATTCACAGAAAAAGCATTTCACCTGCGATTTTGTTGGCCAAAAGTGTATTTTTAAACAGAATCCCAGAAAAAACATCTCATTTTAAATTGTGTTATTAAAATCAGATTCGAAAATTTTAAAGGTTGATTAGGTTTTAAATCCAAACGAACCCATGTAGTCAAAGGGTCACAATCCAGCATATGATATCTTTATTAATGGTTTTGGATTTTGTAATTGATTTTGTGGGTTGTTCATGTTAATGTTTTTATTTTGAATACAGAAAACAAAAATTTTAACAAAGACAACCATTGATGCCTTTGTTGCACAAATTCAAAACTAACCTAAAAGAAAATTGCATACATACTTATATATGTATATAGTTTCTGCATCAGAAACTCACATAGATATCATGGGATCTTCGAGTAGGACAGATTCGAAGCTCGGAGAAGATGAAAATGGTCTTTTAGCTCTGGCTATGGGAAATTTTCCTTTATAGGAAGAAAATGTTTTACAGGGGAAAATCAAATAAATCCCAGCCCCCAGGAGGTTGAGCCTGTATTCTCTGGCTATATGGTATCACACGTAGGGGGCCTGGTGACATAAAAGGAAAAACGTTTTTAAGGTTATTTCTTGACCAGTACATTGGCTGACAAAGTTAAACATGTGAGTGAGAGGTATTATGATCTACACGTGGCCGTTAATGCTTTTAGTTTTCCGAGTCATGTGAACGGCCTTTTTCACAGGAGAATAACTTCTTTAAAATTGTGCACAAACTAAATTTTTTGTGCCCTCTAATGAGAGGTTAACACATCAGTTTAGAACAAGAAAAGCAAATGCACCCAAAACATAGGATCTAACCTCTAAAATCCCTCGTCTACTACAATTTCATAGAAAAACCATATCTCCTACCTCGAAGGAAAAACTGCAACAGATTGAGATGGTGATAAAGATTGGTTTGATTCAAGTTCTTCGTGTTTTTATGTTTACCAAAAAACCTCTTCAAAGTTAAGCTCTTTTCCATTCTTTCTTTTCTGCTTCTTATTATGTTTGCTTTCTACTCTCCCCAAAGTATGGTATTAATAATCTGTTTCTGGACGAGGATTTGCCCCACCTCAATGATTTTGATTTGCTTTGTTCTTCTTAAGGGTGAAGTTGGGTGGAAGGGGGTAGCCTGCGGATGGCTGCATTTGTTTTTTCAATTTTACCATGCATAGAGTCAGATGCAAGGGAATCAAACAAATTGAATATTTTCGGTCGAACTAATAACACAAAGAACTTGAATCAAACTAGTCTTAATTACTATCTTCTGTTTCAGTTTTTCTGAGTGTATTTACTTTTGTTGTTCGAGACAAATGTATCAATCTCTCATTGAATAGCACAAAGGGCTTAGTTTGTGACACAACCTTATAGAAGTCATTCTCTTTTCACAAACCAAACATCATGGACGACGCTCTCGACACCTGAAACTTCTCAGTCAAAGTAATGCAATTTATAAACATTGAAACCACAATTCAAGGCCTGATTTATTGCCAGAGTTGGCTATGGTCTTAGGCAAGCCCAATCCATCACTAACCACCCATAAGCATGAGCCTATATGAGGCAAAACTGGTCTTCTTAGAAATAGTGCTGAGGACCAGATTTCAACCCTACCTCGATCATGTCTACGTTCCCAGTGGGGGGGGGGGTCGTTTCAAGAACTGCCTGTTCGTTTATGGGAGCAGAGACCGACCGTATCCGTCTCTAACATATGAATGCCATTTCGGATGGCCGCCTTAAAAGTCTCGACGATAATCTTATTTCAAACCTCAAGGACACGCATTATAATCATCGTCGTTGGGTTCACTTTAGGCTTTGACTTAGAACCGGGTTCGTAGAATGGGCAAAACCGCAAGGACATTATCTCAACTATCATAGTTTCTTTATCAATAAGATCATTTATCTTTGATTTTAGTCTCTACCAAATTCTCCACAACGAAAAAAAAATTAAAATTGTTGGGCTAATATTGATTTGATGTATACTATATTGTGTCTAGTCCCACAAACACAGCCAGGGGAAATACTCCAAGCACAAGTGAAAATTTGCATCATCCAAGCGTAGTTATCGACAAAGTTTTTCTTTAAATTGGGTTGGAAGAATTTCTTTCAACCTAGTCTATAAATGTGATATGTGTTCCTTAAGTATGTGAAATGCACATATTTTTTTAATAGTAGGAATAAAGTTGGAATAAATTTTATTAAAAACTCATATGCATCTCACATGTTATTAAAAAAAGGAACACGTATCAATTTTATAGATTAAGTTAAAAAAAATTCTTCCATATCCCATAATTATTAATTATTATATCGATTTATCGTTTTACGAATAAGATAAATCATAATAGCCATTTTCTCTCTATCCCATGCGTCCTCGGGCCAGACGTGGACATGCATAAATCCTTCCCCACAGTATACATCGTCAATTCAGTAATTATTTTTTCATATTTCTTGTCAATCCCCAAGTTGGCAATTTGCCAAGCCTCTATATATACTATGCCCACATAAATTATTATTTATTTATTTATTTATTTTGAAGTATATATGCCCACATAAATTAGATACCCACTTCCAAATAAGCAAATCACCCACTGCTTCCTTGTCTCAGATAATTTCGCATATCTTCCTGCCTTGTTAACAAGTTTCAAATACCAACTACTACATGCTTCGTCTTAATCCTAATTTCACGTCTACTTTGCCCTACCCTTATACGATAACGACCAACCCTAGCAAATTCGTTATCACTCTTTTTTATTCTTTTTCATTTTTCAAAATTAAGATTGAAAAATTTAACATGCAATTTTGATACATGTTACATATATAAGATTTTCAGACATTAAGTTACCGGAATAACTAAAAAATTCGAATTTAGGCATTATTAAGGCAACCTAAAAAACTTTATCTTACTTCGTTTCTCAAGCATGTGTTTTTTACGTGTTTTCATAGAACACATGTTATTTTTATAGACTCAATTAGAAGAATTCTTCGAACCCAGTTTTAAAAAAAAAAGAAACTCCTAAAAAACTTCATCATCTTGACTTTGGAGGAAAACTACGGTCCTCATTTTTTGATCGTATAGCATTCTTATGTGCCTTTTGTTAGAGTTTGTGTTATATGTTTTTTTTTTTTTTGCTGTAATTGAAGGATACTCTTCGAAGTTTAGACCATAATTGGTTGATTGGTTCATGAAGAGTTGGAAGAGCAATTGATAAACAAGTTCATAAAAAAAAGCTATAAAAATTTTACATGAAGAGCTAATTCATGAACTAATGGTACAAGTGACACAAAATTCACCAAAAAAAATAAGTACAACAATACAAAGAATTAATTTAACTTTTTCATCTTTCAAGTGTGTAAACCTAGCGCTAGTAGTTGGAGTCAGACGAGTTGACCCCAGGTCAAACCGAGTCAGACTCGCTGTGTTCTCCGAGTCCACCTCCTATCCGAGCCGCACCCCACCGTGTTCGTGGCTCCAAAAATCCCCCAGAAACGTCTTTGCCGCGTCCAAACTCGGGAAATAAGTGGGCTCCATGAAGATTTGAGTCAGCGAGTCGACCGAGTCGGAACTAACCACAACTCGGTTGGCGTTGGCCTCCAAGCTGCCCATCATCACCACGAGCACTTGCTTGTACGCGAAGAAGAACCTCTTCATCGCCGACTCAATCGCCTGCAGAGCCTGAAGCAGGTGAATCTTGTCGAACTCTTTCTTCTCGCCGTAGAGCTTCATCGCCGCCTCCTGGATCCTGGGCCCACCCATGGGGTCCACCTCCACGCCGAGAATGGCCGGCACCTTCTGCTTCAGCTCTTTGCACTGCTTCGTGATCTCCACGAGACCCCTCGATCTGAAGCAAAACGGCGCCGTCTCGCTCAACGACTTGATGCACAACTGGTTCTTGAGCCTCAGAAAATCGTCCGGATCCATCAGGAGGTGAAGATCGTCGATCTCGGCTAGAAGCTTCCAGATCCGTTCAATCAGATAACAATCACTCGCGGCCTTTTCAAAATCTTTGCTGGCCACTCGCTCTGCGACTCGCTTCAAGAGCTGTTGCGACACATGGATCCACGATTCCAGGATTTGGTGCGTGGTGTACACCGCCCGGTTCTCCTGATTGTCGATGTGATCGCTCGGACTCCTCTTCAGGGCGTGGAGCTCGCTCGGCTTGCACACCAAGTCGTACTCGAGGTTCGGCTTGCCGGCGAGGTTCGGTTCGCCTAAGCCGAGGGTGTACGGACATCTCAGCATCTCGCACTCAATGGAGTAGAGGATCTTCTGCGCTACGTCCTCGGCTTTGTGCCAGGTGGCGAGCCGAGGGAGGAGGCTGGCCTCGCTGATGCGGCTCACGACGGCGGTCTCACCTGGAGGCTTCCACACCTCGGCGTAGCTCCCGTTGCGAGCCAGTACTCCGTTGGATGACCTGAGATCAACGATCGGAGCCGTCCTTCCACATGTACCTTCATCCTCGCATATGTTAGCGATAAGCTCTATCTGAGCCGTCGCGAGCGACTCGAGCCTCCGCTTCCACTCGCGGCGGTTCGCGTACGGCCTCGGGTCCGACAACACCGTCGAGACAAACCGGAACGAAATCTCCAAAGCTTGCAAGGCTGGTTTCAAAACAGGCTCGTTTCTCCAACTGGGAAACTCTTCGGAGCTCCAAAGCTTCCGGAGCTCCGGCAGTCGAAGATAGTTTTCGTAAGCGGTGGAAGCCGTGGCGGAAGCAGCGGAAATCTCGGCGGCACGGAAAGAAAACGGTAAGGAAACTTGGAGCTTATTGGAGAGTTTCGGGGATTTGCTTTGCATGTCGGTCGAGACGATCTTTGCTTTCCAATCCATATCAACCATTCTTAAACTGTGAGAAATTGAAGCGAAAGGGAAACGATAATCGCAATATTTATTTCTGGGTTTCTTTGAATTTTGAGGAACCAAGCTTCACAGAGAGGTATTTATAGGCCACATGGAAAATATTGAACAGCTAAAAGGCGTGTGGACTGTGGAACGAGGGTTTGAGCACGAAGAACGAGGCTTTTCAAAGTCACGTTGGTCTGGATAATTAAAATTAAAAAAATAAATAATAATAATGATTTTTTTAATTTTTAGTATAAAAATATCCAAAAAAGAAAAGTAGAAATGGGCACTCCAAGCTTATCCATTAAACCTAACGTAGAAGGAGTCGAGGTGTCTTTGCACGTACAAGGAGGAAGCTGCCCTCGTTGGAACCTAAGAATAGAATCGTTGAAGTTGGACCTGGGTCCTGTACAGTTCAATTAAGGCC
Source organism: Corylus avellana (assembly GCF_965113065.1). NCBI lineage: Eukaryota > Viridiplantae > Streptophyta > Magnoliopsida > Fagales > Betulaceae > Corylus > Corylus avellana. The sequence continues at coordinate 29,115,881 of NC_142495.1, forward strand.
GCGTAGGAGGGGTTGATCTCCTGGACCTCTTCTTTCTGTGTTCCTGGTCTCAAACTCAAATCTTATTTCGCCACGTTTCATGATTGGAATAAGCAACGCTGTGATTGGGTCCGCATAGTTTGATGTTATAGGCGTGGTGCAAAGGAGCGTTACTCCGGTGTTTTCCTAGGATGCTTCCTCAGTGATCCTTACCGATTCCAGTTGTTGATATGCTTACTGGTTTGACACAAAGTTCTGCGCCCGCAATCACGAGCGCTTTGATTGTCGTTTTACTAGGAAAGCAGAACTCAGAACTTTGTCCGTGCTTTTCGGAAAAATGCACAATTTTACAGAAATTATAAATTTCTCAAATCATAAAATTTAGATCATTGTTTAGGCAATAAAAAAAAAAAGTGCGTATTAAAAAGATTACGTGTTATAAGACAACCAAAAAGATAAAACAAAAGGACAGTTTTTGACTTAATGTTTTTTTACAACAAACCTCAATTCCCAACTATAATATGTCACGTTTTTAATAGACGATATCTTTCTAAGTCACTTAGGAAATTATAAAAATATACTCAATTCTCAATTATATTATGTAACATTTTTCAAGTATTTTGATACGTACCTAAAAAGGGTCTAAATTTTGTAGATTGAGAATCTATAATTTTTTCAAAATTGTAAGAGATCTTAATCCTTGGTGTTTTTAGTAAAAAAAAGAAAAAATCACCATTGTGGTACCCATAATTCAATGGTAAATTTGAAAATGTCTTGTACGGAGATGAGCAAAAATTATGTAGAAGAACGAAACAAAACATTTCTCCTTTATTAAAGAATCATGATAATTTTCATAAATGTATTTTAAATGGTTCGTTTTATTTTTTTTAATAATAAATTACTTGACTCTAATTATGTGCCGACACATATTAAGGTATAAAGAATTATATAAGTGTAGATTTTTTTTAAGATCTCATGCGCCCACAAAGAGGAGAAAACTCAAAACCGATTGATTTCATCGGATTAACATTGATAATGAGTGGACTAAAACAAACCAATTGGATTAGATTTTGCCTTCTCAGGTTATATTCAAGCCAAGCAACTTCGTTAAACTGTAATGGACAAAAAGAATGAGAAAAATAATAGAGCAACTTGGCTTTGTTTAGGATAAGGTTGAGCAATTAGATTAGGTTTGATTAGTTTACTTTTATTCATTGGACTACCAAATGTTGAGCCCAAAAGGCACGCCAAAAATATTTATTTGTTTTTGATTCATTTATCCATCTTGTTAGCATGAAGCTAAGGATTCAGGGTCACCACTAAATTGGTCCAACTTATGAAATCAGAGGAGTAAAAACATTAATAAAATGCCAATTTGGACATGGACACAGAATCTTTTGCAACATATTCCTCCATCAAAAGACGACTTTGCTAGAACAAACCCATTTAAGCAACAAACTCTTGGCATTGTTTTTGTTTGCCTTTTCTTTCTCCTTTTTACCTATCAATAAAGAAAAGAGTCCCATTCAAGTTGTTGCGTATGTGACAATTACCAATATTGCTTCTCCACCTCCCTAATTCCGTAGTGTTTGTCAACATCAAAAAGTGCAGCTTCACCAAACTATGATGAAGAGTTATTTTACCATAGAAATGGATTAGATAATCTGGTTACCCTATCAAGTTACCAAGTTGGAATGCCCTATGCTAACCACAATATAGCTAGGGTAGTAATTAGACCACATCTATATTTACCTAACTTCTTCCCCCCCACCCCCCAAAAAAAATAAAATTACCTAACTTCTTTTCATTCTCCTTTTTCTACTTTTCCTTTAACGATATATGGATAGGTGACAAATACAAGTAGTTAATATGAGAAAGATTGATTGCTGCCCCGTCGACATAGTCTGAGCAAGTGGCTAAACAGTTTTAACAGAAACAGAATAATCCGCGCTTGTACCTAGTTAGATAAAGGACACACCTAGGGTTGGCAAGTTGGGTTCGGGTCTACCCACTTGACCTGCCAACTCATTAAGGGTTAACCTGAATATGACCTACTAATAACCCGACACGATTCGTTTGACCTGTTAAAACCTAAACATGACCAATTAATTGCACCCAACCTGGTTTATGCCTTCAAATTCCTTTTAACAATTTTGCTGGGGTGTACCTATTATGACTTTTACTTTTCTTAATACAGTAGCTCAACAACCCAAAAAAATATATTTTCTTCCCAAAAGAGAAAAACAGGCGAAAAGAATTAAAGTAGAGGATATTAACAATCGATCTTTTCATCCAAAAGAGCAATTTCTCTTGTTATTCCCGTTCAGATTATTGGGACTGGTTCCAAATGGGTTTTGGATAAGCTTAGCTAGCGCCCCATTCCCTTTGTCCCATTCCCACATGACTGCTCTGCCCTCGGTTCAAAGGTGGGCGAAAGAAGCTTCACTTAGTTGGACTCAATCTCCCCGCGTTTAGCGCTCCAGAAAATCGCCGATCCCACCGCCGCTGATTGGTACACGTGTCGCTCACAATTGCGCTCCTCCAAAAGCAAAAAACAAAAAAGAAAAAAAAAAAAGACTCCCTCCCGCCTCCACACCCCACAGAGGTAGTGGCCTCCAACTCGGCAAACGTTTGGCGCCAACTAACCACGCGGGGAAAGCATGTGACCTGCCCCCTCTCCGCGACACGTGGCGTGGCCATCACGTGCCTCACACCCACTAGGCCACTATTATCCATTTACCCACTCTGCCTGTCTGGTCTAGGTGGCCGGATCAAGTTTCATTGGCGGTGCCAACCCAGCCGCTCAGGATCATGACACGTGGTAAATACAGTTGGTCCCTTAACGGTTATGTGGCTTACACGTCTAGATGGGGGACATAAGTATGTTGGGGATGGGCCGCCAAACCCTGAAAACAATTATAGTAATAATAATAAAAACAAATATATTTTGATTTTTTTGACTTTGAAGGGAGTCAATTGTGACTTGTGACCTCTTGCAGTTGCCTCTTGCACCGGTTTCCTAGCAAGGAAGCATGTTTTGAGGCGGGTTTACGGGGGCATTACCGATCATTTGGCACTTAAAAGAATGTGGAATTGGCCCATTGCATTTGCCGCGTCCTTTTCATTCATCTTTTCATGACTTTATCAATTGGATAGAGATTAATCCATTTCCGATCCCCTATCATTTTTAAAATTTTTAAATGCTAAAATTAATTGAATTGACTTTTTTTTTTTTTTTTTTTTTTTTTTTTTTACATGTATGTACAAGAAGAGTGAGAGAGATTTGAATTAGTGACTTTCACTTTATGAGGTATAGTTCCAACCGATTGAGCTACCTCTTGAAGGCAAATCGACTGTTTGTAGGAAATCATGATCTACAATTTTGTTACTCACATTTTTCTAACAATTTGAAAATTAAATATGATTTCAAACAAATATAGATATGTGAACTTTATATAGACTTTCTCATATTTAATGTCCAATCTAATTGACAAATGAAGAATATTAGGTGTTATTTCTAATGTTTTTCATGTCTTAAATGAATATTATTTCCTAAAAATTGGGTAAGAGAAATAATGAACTATTTTTTTAATTTTATAAAATAATATATACAAAAGACTAAAAAAACACATGAAAAATACAAAAAGAACACTTAGTATTTTCCTGGTAAAAATTTAGCTCCTTTATCTATTAAAAAAATCTGTCCAGAACTTACCAAAAAACAATGTCTTGTAGATGAGAAGGAATCGGAATTTTTGGTAGATGCTTTGAGAGACAACCTTGTGCTAAGCTCGAAGAATTTTCTATCCTTATCAACATGCTAGATTGTTCTACATACAGTGACTATGACTTTTACACTGCTTTGAGTTTGACAACTTTAGTCATGATTTATGTAGCTTTTCACGTTATCTTTAGACAAATATGGGGCAAGTTCATTTGATGGTTGGATTGCAGCCAGTTGAAAATTAAGTTCCAAATTGTTTTTAGTGAGGTTTTTCTTCCTCGTGAGATTATCATACTCATGCTTCAAATTAGTTTTAAATTCTTCGTCAAGATAGTTGAGGGGACTGTGATACCGACAAAATATTTAATATTTTGACAGTTTATTTTAAATGAACAGTTTAAAATAACATCACATGGAAGAATACCATGAATGTCATAGGATCAGTCCTGTTACTTTTGGCCATTAAGGTAAGGACGGTCAAATCACTTCCATTAATCACTTGGGTGGTTCGACCAACCTCTAACGCGCATATTAATGATGGTTGAACTATTCTTATAGCCAAGGGATACCATAAATGACCGTTCGACTAAGCCAAATCACCTTTGTAGTAAAAAGGAGTTGTTCAACCACCTTGGTAGATAAGGTGGTTAAGACATTAGTTTATTACTTGAATTTAGTTTCCTCGTGATATGTTTAATGAATTTAGGCATAAAAATAAATTTAAATAATTTTCAAAAACGGAGATAATATTGTTGCAAGTAAGAAAAAAAAAATACAAGGATCTAATAGAAACATCAGTGTAGAAACTAGAAAGAATGAGAGAAATATAGAAAAGAAAAATGTATTGTTCTATGTGATTCAAGGAATTAGAGAAAAGCTTTGTCCATGAATAACAAATGAATCATATTATGATCTTTTGCCTTTTCTTGTACACTTAGTCTACTCAATAGCTTTTTACTTTGGGCACAATATAAAGTATACATTACGTTTCCCATACATAAAAACTATGTGTTCAAATAATAGTGTTTACATAGCACTTGAATTCATTAATCTATGAATAAGAAAGCTTGTCTTCTTATGATTGGCCAATGGCTGACGTCTCAGAATCTCCTGCGTGACGATGCTCGTTTTGTTTAATAACACTTTTTCACTTTTTATTTTTATTTTTTCATTTTTAAAACAAAAATATTAACAAAGAATTTAAAATCCAAAATAAAAAACATTTTTTTTTTAAAAAAAAAAAAATCCCAATAAAAAGCATTAAGAGATGATAACACAAAGATTCTCACGCAAAGAACAAAATCATATGTATACCTTGTCCCACTGGAGTTCTTCATCTTCTAGTATTCTTTGATTGTCTGAGGAACAATTAAACCAAAGTAATTAAATAAACAAAATAATTGATAATTAATACGTTCAACTAACTAAGCTCTGATTTGGTACAACCTTTTAGCCTCAGCTCAGCATTGCGTGGGGTGGTGTTACGTCATCATTTTGCAACCTCGGGTGGTGTTAATGTCAGTTCTTTTATTGAAGATAAGTTCAAATCATCACTCCGGCAACCAAAGTCAAAAGTTATATATACGATCAACGGCATTTGTCGGTGTTGATAATAGCAATAATTATTATAAATAATTGGGTTTGGGGAATTAATAAAGTAGAAATCTCAAGGACCAGCCACAGCCTGCGTGATGATGTTGTAGTGGATAGACATTACGTGCGAGTGATAACAACATTTTGCCTCCCTTTTTTAAGTCAAATATTTTAAAAACACTCGAACATTTACAGGCTTTAGATCGGCCGGCTCTTTAGACAAATAAGCATCTTTCCTTTTTATCTAGGTTGTTATGATCCGATATGATTATTAAACTATTTTGTACAGTGATTTTTGTTTTTGATTTGAAAAAAAAAAAGTATTTTGACAAGACGTGACATATTAAAGTGAAAATTATTTTTGTATTTTAATTACAATTAAGAAATTTATGGTTCGAATTTGCACGAGTCTACGGCGATTTAGAAAATAATACGGGGGAATGGTCAAGTAATCTAGAATGAAGACTGAGTTGCAGACACGAATGTTAGATTTAATCACCGTTGATTACAAAGATATAAAATTAGGGTCAAAGAGCGTGGGATAGAAAAAGGTGCTTCAGAGGAGATGAGGATGGCCACCGACTGGACTTGAACATAACAAGCCCAGTTGAATAGTATTGGGCACCGACAAAATGGGTCGGAAACGCAGACTTTTGGATTTCCAGCCCGACAAAAGTCGACAGTCAAATTTGGCTTCCTAGTCAACTCGCAACCTGGAGACCAATGCAGGGACCAGTGGCCACCAGATCTGGTCAACTCGAAACCTGGCGACAAATGCAGTGGCCAGTGGCCACCAGACTAAAACAATGTTGAGGATGACGATAATGTTCGAAAACCAAATTGTAGCCGATAAGGGTGTGTTTCCAATTAAGTTTCTTTACCTGTAAGGACTTCAAGAATCGATACAGCTAAAATTGTAGCATCTTATCTATACAGCTAAAGATAATTTTCCTTGAAAAGACTCATTTTTGCAAAAATAATTCTTCAAAAATCAAAAATTAAATTTTTTCTAAACTTCTTTTACAACATAAAAAAAACAAAAACATAATTAAAAACATTCAATACATTTTTAATAAATAACATTTTTCGGTCTAAATTTTTTAGTTTGAAAGTCTAGATCCCCGATCCACATCCATGAATCATCAAACTGGAAAATGTAATCTGAATTAAGATGTAAAATTGTAGAAAAGACTAACCAGCAATAAAATATAATGAAAAGTTGTAGTATGCCATAATAAACTCGAGAATTCCTCCAACAAAACATTGTCAACAAAAATACATTAATAATAAACTCCGGCACTCGAAACCAAGAGAAAGTAATTGAAAGCGAACATGTCCCAACAAAAAGGCATAACCAAAATGAATCTAATCGAACAAACTAAAACCCATGTCATCATCGGACTCCTCAGCCGGCTCGTCCTTCTTCTCTTCCTCCTTGGCGGCAGCAGCTGCAGGGGCCGCACCAGAATCTGGTGCTGCAACAGCGGCAAAAGCAACAGCAAACTTGCTAGGATCCTGCATTTTACATCCAAAATAATTAACTGAATGAACAGACGATGGGATTCAAATACACGATAAACAGTGAAAGTGCCAAAGTCTATACTGAAGAATTGGATAACAAGAGTAGGAAAAAAAACACTTAAAAGAGAAAAAAGTACCTTTAGGAACTCCTTGGTTTTCTCTGCCTGGGGGAAGGAATACTCCGTGGCAACGGCAACTGCTAGAACATTCTTGTAGGCATTGATGAACACATGTGGTGCAGCTGCTAGGGTTGGGTAAGAGATGGCCAGTGACAACGCAGTAGCCAAGGCAACACCAGTGGCAAACTTCTCAATAAGGTCATCCTCAGTCAGATCAAGTACCTCTGGGCTGAAGACGGACCCATTGTCATAAACAGATAGGACAACAAGACCATAAGAGAATGGCCTGATGCCAAGCTTTGCAAGAAGGGCAGCCTCAGAGGAACCAACCTTGTCACCCTTCTTAATAAGCTCCACAGGGGTGATAATTTCCACAGTACCTTTGTTAATCTTGGTAGGAATGTTAAGAACCTGAGAGACAATGGTATAAGAATCTGAAGTTCCAATTAAATGAAAAATGGAATGAATTCCAATTGAGATAGCAAACCTGGAAGAAAGAGGTCTGAGAAGGGTCGAGTCCGGTGTTGCCAGGAGGGACAACAACATCAATTGGAGCAACCAAACCAACACGAGCAGGTGCTCCAACCTATTTTAAGTATGAAAGTTATGTTAACACCAATGGAGATACATAACAAGAAAGCACATTCTAAAGGCTCAATTCAGTACCAACTTTCAATCATGCCAGGCATTTGCAAAAAAAATTTTTTGGCAAAATCTGACAGAATTAATGCTTCCTAAGTTTTAGAACATGATATATGACATTCGCAATTCTCAATAATGAATGATGATTATGTTCACTTTCAAAAATAACCAAAACAGCATTCTTCCAATACAACTAATAAAACTTCAATATTTTCTATCTCTTCCTCAACAAATTAATACCAAACCCAGGGCCGGCTCAATGGCTAGGCCATTGAGGCGGTCGCCTAGGGCCCCCAGTTAGTAAGGCCCAAAATTTTTTTTAATAAGGCCCAAAAAAATTTTTAATAAGGCCTAAAAAGATTTTTCATTTTATTTTAACTTGAGGCCTAATTTTTTTTTTTTTTTAAATAAGGCCCACAATTTTTCCCATAAAAATTTAAGGCCTCGAAAATAATGCCCCAATATAATAAGCTCATTGTAAAATAAGACCAATTAATCCAAAAAAAACAAATATGCCACATCAATTTTTTTGGATAACTAGTTAAAAGTTAAACTTAAAAGTCATGAAACAGCAATGAGAATGAAAATAATAATAATATTATAAAAATATAATAATATTATTAAAATAAATATTATTTAATTAATATTTAAATATTAAAAAAAATAAGGTCCAACTTCAAAATTTCGCCTAAGGCCCCCAAATACATTGAGCCGGCCCTGACCAAACCCAGACAGACAACAAGCACAGAGCCTATTATCAGAGCAAGCATCCTTTAAGCAAATAAACAAGCACCATCAGCTCCCTCGACAGTTGTTGCAACTTCAAGAAGAAAAAAAAAAAAGAATACAACAATGCATGTCTGTTTGGCTTTTTTTGAGAATGTTCCGAAACAATTTCCAAGAACTTCGTCAACAAATAATGGTTCTGGAAAACAGTGTAATGCACCCTCAAAAAATTATACAAGCAAAAACTTAAGAATATATTTATTCCTCACCATCCAAAAATTAACCAACAAAAGTAAAAATAGTTCCCCTAATTTCCTAGCACTCATTACCAACTTTATAATAACCATCAAAAGATAGGAATCCCACATAGTTGTATTCCATTGTGCACTCATCCAGTTAAATCATCAAAAGACCAAATTTTAATTGTAAATATGCAAATCAATTTAACTACTGCAGCATTGAATCCTACGCCAATGAACCCCATTTAAATCAAACAGATACTAAAATAAAACATGTGCATAAATTTCTATAAGGATTAATTCAAATGATTTCATAAAACAGACCTTGTACTTGGCGACCTCTTCGCTGACCTCCTTCAAATCACCCTTGGTGAAAATCAACCCCACGTTGCCCTAATCCAAAAACACACGTTTAAAGTAAAAACATTGCGTTTTTCCAACAAGAAAAATGAAAAAGAACACAGAGATTTGCGTACCACAAGAAGGGGAATGAGGCTGAGGAAGGCGGTGTTGCCGGTCTTCTCAGAATGGATCCTGACGGAACGCTTCATCATGGTGTTCTTGCCCATAAGCACCACGGAGTCGCCACGCAGACCCTTGCGAATGTTCTGGAGCTGGGTGGATCCGACGTTGTCGGCCGCCACCACCAGGATTTGGGTGTACTCGTCCAACAGCTGGCATAGCTTGCCATCGTACGCGATCTTCTTGTCGGCCTTCGAGAGTTTTCCCATAATTTTCCTACGATGTAATGGGTCCTTTCGGAGAAAACCTAATAAATGGATATACAGAAGGCTACCTAAGCAAAATCGAGGGCCAAGACGAGACTGATGACTCAATCAAGGCGGACAGCGATACCGCGCCGTCTCTTTAACCTCTTAGTCGACTGTGCTAGGGTTTGGGAGGCTTTGAGGTGGAAGGAGACTAGTAAAAGGAGAAAACTGGCGGAGACTAGATTTATATAGTAGAGGCTAGAGGGTAGTGAGTGAATGAATTAGGGTTTTTCAAGACAGACCTTGATCTGAGGGCTGCGATTCATTCTTTGTTGCGGATCAGGCGGAGAGAAATGGTGCTTCTGTAGGAAGTGGTCTGGATATTATCAAATGGGCTTGCGATCCGGTGCTCTAATAAGGCGTTCTACTTGGGCTCCATGGGCCGGATCCGGGTCCCCTCCAGTCCATTTTTAAAGAGATCTAATGACCACAATAATGCCATGTGTCTCATTTAAAAAAAATTATTAAAATATTATTTAATGTTTGTAAAATAAATAAAAACTAAAATAGTCAAAAAAAAATAATACTTTTTTTTTTTGGGCCATTGAGAGTGGTTTGGCCTGAGGGTGGCTTTGGTCACCCCAGACCGCTGGTCTGAGGTGGCCGAAGCCACCCCCATGGGCCATATCAAAATAACAAAAAAACATATATTATTATATTACATTATATTTTATTTATTTTTAAAATATTGAATAATATTTTATTATTTTTAAATGAATGGAACAATTGGTGTTTTTATGGCCCTAAGATTTCTCTAGAGCCATCCTCACCATCAACTGGATTATCTCCGGTCCATTTTGGATTGGAGATGATCCTATTCCTTCATGAGCTTATGACTCATGGAAATCTACATTTGGTAGCCAAACCAGACATATGGCAAAACCTTTTATAAATGGAGGACCAAACTACAAGAATTAGGATTATTTCAATTTCATTTAAATCGAAGATGATCCTGTTTCAAACTACAAACACTCATTTTAAGGAGAAAAATGATCATAAGTGAAATGGAGAGGATCCATTTAGTGCATTTAACAGGTAATATTGTTCATTTGTTTTTTGGGCAAAATGTTTTGGACAAGTATGCCCTCCAAACTATACTAAATGAATACTTTCAATTTCAAGTTAAATGGGGAGGATCCATTTTCTTTTAATTAAGGCGCTTGTCATAAACCACCTAGGAAGTCAGCAACCCCTACGATGAGGACTTGTGAAGGCAGCAGCCCACGACCAAGATTGGGAGGCCCACGAAGCAAATTTAGATTTCCATTTTATACCAGTACACAAATCAACCAATGGATCGAAGAAATATTGGGCATGAGGTGGTTGAACGGCCGGTCTGGGGTGGTTCGGTGCCGTTCAACCACCTCAACCACCATTCAATTTTTTATAAATTTATTTTATAATTATTATTTTTTTAAATATATATAATATATTTTTATTAATTAAACAAATATTTTATTTATGTCCTAAAAATATCTAACCATTAACTGAATATTCTCTCCAATATGAACCGGATAATCCAAGGAGCTGGTGGCACATCAAACAAGACATGTGAAGGCAACAACCCATAATTAGGGTCAGACAAAACAAATTTAAATTACTATTCAACTAGGGAATCGAGGGGATCTACCGAGTGCCCAACAACCGGTAACCCTCTTCAAAGAGGCCATTAGTCAAAATCACCTGAAAAAGGTCAACATTCCAACAAACCGATGGCCTATTGGGCCGAAGGATTACAAGGTCTTTAGGATGGGAACCCAAACGACCCAGAAAGGACTCGTATACACCACCTCCCAAGTCCAACTTATGTAATGATCTATTAGGGTCATATGCATTCACCTCCCAGTCATCCCCTAAAAAACCAAAGGGCCTTACCTCTATTTTTTATTTTTTTTAGTTAATAAACCTCAGTTCTGGAACCCTTATATATATATTTGTCTCGCACCATTTTTTTTTTTTCTTTTCTTGGAAGCCAAAATAGCCCGGAAAGCTCAATTAAGATTATTAAAAAAAAAAAAGTTGTTAAAAACTGAAGGCTTACCGAGAAAAATTTGATGGGCCCGTAGGCCCTTTGAGCTCAGGTTCTCATGGAAAATGTTGGTGGGTTCGTTATTGAGCCCACGTCCGGGACCTCAAAGAGCGAAATTTTCGCTTAGCTCGGGGTAGCCTGCGGTCCTATCAGCCACCGATCTGAGCCCTCGATTCCGACGCGATTTCGAATGGCGTCCACGTACAGAGATCGGACGTCCGAGTTCCGAGCGCTTACGGAGACTCTGAAGAAGGTCGGAGGAATCAGAGCCGTCAATCAAGCAGAAAACGACCCGGCTCCATCGAAACCACTGGCTCCAGCCTCGTCTAGATCCGAATTCAACAAGAAGGCCTCGCGAATCGGATTGGGGATCCACGAGACGTCCCTGAAGATCGCCAGACTCGCCCAACGTGCGCCCGATCTCTACCACTCTCACTCTTCATTTCTGTAATGTTAATTTGTGTGTAAATGACAATTGCCTTCTAATTACGCTGAAATGCAGTGGCGAAAAGGTCATCAATGTTCGACGATCCGATTGTGCAAATACAGGAATTAACGGGTCTGATAAAAAACGACATTACGGCGCTGAACGTTGCTCTCTCGGACCTACAGACTATTCAAAACATTGAAATAGCCGACGGGAAGTACTCCGAGGATAGAGTGGTTCACTCCACAGCTGTCTGTGATGACTTGAAGGGCAAACTCATGGGCACTACCAAACAGCTTCAAGATGTTTTGACAACAAGAACTGAGGTTTATTTCGATATGATTATAGTTTTATTTTTTTACAATAAATTACTAGAAATGGTGAATTTAATTATTTAATTAAGAAAATGGGACTGTAGCTTCGTTACAAACTCACCTGACAGTCTTTGCCATGGCACCACATTAGTTAAAAAAATTAAGCAATAAAATTTGATAAAAGATTTAATTATTTAGTGACGGGAGTCGTCTGTCAGTTTGTATCAGTTTGTATGGGACTTGTTAAGGTTGTAGAATCCCTAACAGCACTCATTTAATTATCTTCGAAGTCAGAATGCTTATGATAAATTATAAGTCATATGTAGAAAAGGTGAATTTAATTATTTAATTAGATTTGAAGTCAAGGACCACGGCTCTAATATCATGATAAATCACTTATCCCTATAACTTAAAAGGGATTGTTCTAACATTATACATGTGCAACTCTTTGTTATTATTATTATTATTTTGTCACAGCATATCAAGGCACATGAGAATAGGAGACAAATGTTCTCCAAGAATGCATTAAGAGAGAACCCTTTTCAGCAAAATGCAAAAACTGTGACCGAACCACCCCCTTGGTCCAGTTCATCGAATGGAGCTGCAAATCCACAGCCATCGGCGTGAGTATATTCAGTTTAAGGTTTAGGTACACAAGTAATAATGGTTTCTAATCTACTATGTCACATTCTTTTTGGTAGTGTAGTGACATCATTGGTCAACTTGACATGGCGATGATGATCTTTAATGGGCTAACATTCTAAATGAGTACAATCGTAGTTGTCTACTTGTATTGGTGACAGGTTTGCAAGATTAATTTTCTGACCTCCAGTAGGGTACTTAATGATATACATGAGTTATTATAGCAAACAAAATATGGTTGTTTTTAAGGAAAAATGTCATGTATCAATGAGCATATACTAAGATTCTTTTTGTTAAGCTAGATTCGGACCTAAGACTTTCCCAACGTCACCCCAGTCTGCCCCTTTACGACCTCGGTGAATGCATAGGGCGGTATATAGCTGTCTTAGAAAATTCACTTATTTTTTGAATTGGTATTGATGGCTTCAAAGACAAGTATTTGTTGGGTGATGCTTGAAATTATGATAACGCAGTTGGTCATTTTGCTGAACCTCATCTTCATGGACCTTTTGAAGCTGTCCTTGTTAATATTTAAAGAGTGCTGCTTCAGTAGATTTGCTCTAGGCCTGGTTGAAAAATAATTCAATCACATACTAGTGATCTATCATTAAGATTGTCTCCAAATTTTTTAGTATTTTACACATCTTATAATATATGCATGATCAGTAAGAAAATTTAAAAATCAGTTATATAGCTGAGACAGCACCAGTTTGAAGTTAGGAAGGAGTCACAACAGAACCATCTATAGAATACTTTTCGATCATTGTACTCTGTTTTTGGGTTGAAACTTTCAGATTAGGCTTATTTACAGATGTTCTGGCTTTCACAAACAAATCTACCTGTGCAGAAGTCTTCACGGATATTTTTCTTTTCATATCATGTGGTATTCTAGTCATTTATGGTATATTAATTGATGTCAAACAAAATCTTTCAATTCTAAAATAACAGGGTCCAATGGTTAACTTGCTGATTTATGATTCTTGTGTTTCTCCCTCTCTCTCCAACAGATTGTCAGCAAATGGAGTTCAAGTTGGCAACCAGCTGAGGTGCATTTCATGTGACTCCACTACTAAAGATCAAGTTTGACTTTGTTACATTTTCTGTAGAGCATGTGTTTTTGTGTTTGACCATAATATGCTTAATTTGATGAGCACAAGCATATGCACCTGCCCACACACTCACTCAAGCACGCATAAACGGACACATTATTACTGTGTTTCATTAGTCTTTTAAACATGTAGGAATCAGTTTCTGGAGCCATTTAAGCTGATTCTGAATGACCTGTTTCTGAACTATGTGTTTTTGCCTGTGTCTGACAATAATTGAGCAGTTGAACTCTACTCTCTCTCTATCTCTCTGAGACTGCCACCTGCTTTTAATCATCCTAGTGCTGACTCTTCTGCCTTGTTTACTGGTACTATTGAAAAGGCCATGTATGGTCTTCATCATTTCACATAACTTCCACACTGCAGTTGGTGTGACCTATCCGGAATGCAATCATCAAAATCATATTCAAAAGTTGTGCATATTTGGTCTTAAGATTCATCTGTTTCCCTATCTTAGCAATTACTTAAATTTCCTTTGGTAATTTGTGCTCATGACTTTTGAGATTGTGTTCTGATGGAGAATAACAACTTCTATTTAACCATGCCAAGTCAGGCGGCGGTCAGCTGTTGAGAGCACTCCATCCCAACAGATGGAAATGTCCATGTTACAGCAAGTGGTTCCACAGCAAGAAAATTATACACAAAGTCGGGCAGTTGCTCTTCACAATGTAGAATCCACTATTTCGGAACTCAGTGGGATCTTTACGAATTTGGCTACAATGGTTGCACAGCAAGGGGAATTGGCAATCAGGTTTTACTCTTTAGCTTCAATGTGTGATGTCTGCAATTTTCATCTTATTGTTGTAAAGTTTTCAATTATACATTATTCGGTTGGATTTCAGAAGTCCTGTAGTATTTGATCTCCTTGATTGATATGAGCAGGATTGATGATAACATGGATGAGTCATTGGCAAACGTTGAAGGTGCTCGCAATGCTCTATTGAGGTATCTTAACCAAATATCATCAAATAGGTGGCTTATGATAAAGATATTTGCCATTTTGATATTTTTCCTTGTGTTCTTCATTTTCTTTGTGGCCTAAATGTCATTACTGAGATCCACCAATCTAGTTCTTGCTGCATGGGGTATTCAGGCTTCTCCCTGTCTGTCCATCAGATAACTTCTGAGGGAATACGTTACCTTATGTGGGAATAAGTAGGACTCACTTTTGTGTAAATTTATTGGGCATTCCCATTTTACAATTTTTACCCATATCTTGTTGAAGCTTGTAGTGATCTCTAGAGAAACATATATATAGGAATATTTGTTTGTGTTGTGTATGAATCAGATGATTGAGCTTGAAATTGTATATGTGACTGATGTTATATTGATACCAAGTTTTGTAATATCATCTTGATACGTGAGCACCACTTTTTCGTTGTTTCTTTCTTAAGGGTCAAGTGTCTGTGATGTTCTCTTCATAAAAACGAGTGCATAAGAATCTAACTGTCTTCTTTCCATTCTGAGAATTGTGTCAATTTACATGCAGATGTATCCTGATACAAATGATTTTAATAATAGTATGTGTAGGGAAATTTAGATGTTAAACCCTTAAACTTGCTTAATGAATAATCTGCAAGTTTGGATCCTCTATGAGGTCAGCCCTTAAGATGTCCAGGGTGGCGGTGGGCAATGACTTGGCACCATTAGGTGAAACTTTAGCATCTCAACTTTATGAAAGAAAAGGAAGCATAGCAGGAAAAACTCTTCCAATCCTCTGGTAGTTCCCACATAGCGATCTTTAGTGACTTACTTCACTTGAGTCTTGTAGCCTGGCAGGGGCAAAACTAGAATTTAAAGTTTGGGAAAATTACAGTTTACCCTCCCAAAGTTGACAGCATTTTTTAATTCGAACACCGAAGTTTCAATTTTTGCAATCTACGGCTGTGAGATCCGCCTACCTATTGTGTGCAATTCGGACAGGGGATCCCAATCCTTCAATCTTCCTTCAAATTTTCTAACAGTTTGATTTGATGATCTCTTATTAGTTTCTCGCCTACAAGATTAATCCCAATTATGGCTTACTATAATCCACTGTCCGAACTTTATCTAGACTCAAGTTGCAGTTGATATATGCTTTAGTGAGCTTATATTTCTAATCTCTTTTATTTTTAACCTTAAAAATCAAATGAAATTGAATATTATTGATCTTTTGGTGTTGTTGCTATATTTATGCAGACCATATCCGAGTCTTTTTATAGAAACTAGAATATTAAATGCAAAATTACTATAAATAGAATTGAGGATATGAAGTAGAAATCAACCCACATTGGCATGCTGTATCATTTAAGCATACTATTCCAAGTATCTAACTGATAATGGAGGAATCCACTAACATATTTGCTGCAGACTTTTCGAAAAGAATAATCTTTTTCATAGAATACCTTGTGCTTATCTTCTATTGTTCCCCACAAGTACTAGTGGAGAAAGGAAGGGGAAAGAAAAACGTGGTAGACAAGCCAGCATGCATGACTTTGACTGCCTCTTTGATGCCATAGGCTACGTGAAAATAATATATGTTGTGCTGAAGGGGGGATTATTAATTCATAAGTAGCCTCTGCTAGAGATTGGATAGAACCCTAAGCCATGTTTGTTTTTGGGTTTATTTTCTGAAGCATAAGTAACAGGTTTTCACCATCTTCAAGCAGTGAAAAGCACAGGTAAAAACTCAGACCCAAAAAAAAAAAATTGAAGTATTTAAGATTGGATAATGATTGGAGCACATATTACTGAATTTTTGGAGTTCTGTAAAATATAATGCATTACTCGTCACCGCACAGTTAAAAAGACTCCATAACAGAATATAGTTGCTAGAATGATGAATAGAATACTACTGAAAAATGTGAGATGTGTTAGATTAAATATAGATTGCCAAAGAGTTTTGGACTAATAAGGAAGTTAATTATCGTCACCAACTGATCTTCATCTGCAGCAATTGATTTCAATGTTCCAGGGTCAGGTACACCAGTTGATTAATCAGTTTTGAAAATATTTTGTTGTCATGCATACGTTCACGTGAAAAATGGAGAGCCAACTTAAGGAAGGATAATCTTCATTTGCTCATTCAAAAGAAGAAGAAGATAACCTTAGCTTACAGTTACTGGTAACTGCATAGACATAAACTGAAAAGCGGGATATAAAGGTGAAAGATGATTTTATACGTAAAGAGCAGAAAAAGGAAAAAGTAAAGAAGACCCAACTCTTTTATCCTTTGCAACATATATAAGATAAACACTTTTCTGTGTTATTAAGCATCTTTATTTAAACGAAATTTCTAAAAGAGTTAAAAGTTAAGTGGTCCTCAAATTTTGTTGTCTCATAAAGCAGTTCCAATGCCTGCTGACAATCCCATGTCAAATTGCTCTGACTTTACTCCATCGATCTCCATGATCCCATTTTCCATGCCCTTGGTGAGCCTATCCAGCCCCCTACACAAAAAGAGTGAAGCTCTGAATACGTCCTTTTCTTTGGTAATTAGTTAGAAGTGTCCAACAAAAGCATGCTTGTAAAAAATACTAGAATATAGCTTCAAGTGTTTCAGCTCTTCGCAATCAGATAGACAATTGTAAGAGGTTTTTTATAGGCCTACATTTTTCGAGCAAAGTATTCGGACTGTTCAAACACCTATTCGGACCGGTAAGCTCCATTAGAAGTTCTCACAATTGTGGTTGGACAATAAAGTGCAATTCAGGCAAATGATTGCAGCCAATCTTTATTCCATTTTAACTCATTAGGCCCACATAGTGTAAATAGTTCTCTCTTAAATTCTTTTGAGTTAAATCTTGTTAGGATGATTGACTAATTTAATTTCTTCAATCTTGGCCCAAAAGATTGGTTTTTTATTTTTATTTTTAAAAAAGAAAAGGTGTTTCTCATTAATCAGTTCATTTTTTGAAAAATATGAACTTTCATTGATGAAATTTCATGAGCATAAATAATTAGGATGAGAGAGAGGTTACGGTAACAAAGATTTGACTTCTATTTAATTTTAATTGGAACCGAATAATTAGGAAACGAAAGACATATACTATTTAACATGTCACAAGAAATACATGTCTTAGGGTCCAATTTCAATTACAATTTTGCGGTAACATTCTTTTGTCATGTGGGGGTAGATAAGGGCCCCTAGTTAATAACACATTTGCTCACTCCACCAATCTTGTTGGGAAAAAAAAAAGATTGGTTTTTTTCAAAAAAGAATTCCCCATTAATCAATAACACTAACAAATATTTGGAACTAAAACTTTTAAGATTGAAACACGTAACATGGCACAAGAAATACATGTTCTAATCCTAACTGTCTACTTCCAACTACAATTACGTGAATGCATTGTTTTGTATTTTTGGGGAAACTTAAATGTACATTTACAAGGGCAAACTTACCCAAAAATTTTGCCTCAAAAAAAGTTGTACAACGTTACCCTCTTAAATGAACTAAATAGACTCTTTCCATTTCATCATTCTCCAATTTCTCCTTATTGTGGGGGTAGGTAAGGACCCCTTAATTAATCACAGATTAGCTGAAATGGCAGTAGTGTAGAAAAAAAAAACCTTAACAATCACTCCACCAATCTTTGAAAATCATTGAGGTCAGATTCAGATACTGTTAAAGCATAAGCAAATGGCAGAGGACTGAGACATAAGTCCAAAATTCAAGTCTTGATATCCATGATAGATTTGGTAGATGGGTGCATGGAAGAAGGTGCCCCCATTGAAAAGACTTACAGATTCCACGGAATTTTCCCCCACTATGCCTAACGGAAACCCCCCCACCCCCATATGGGCTTCTGCTGTGGGTGATAGTGATGCATTAGATCCCCACTACAAGGCAGACATATCGGAGACATGCCCTTCACTCAGCATGGTGGCGCAAGAAAGCGTGTTGCTGCCGCCAGCTGCACTGCAGAAAAATAGCTGTTTGGGCTCTTTGTGGTTGGCATGTGAGTAGTGGGATGAGATTTGTTGCGACTTTGTACCATTTGATGGACCTTGCCTGCCTTCTTTTCTCCATGCATATCAAACTTGATGTAACATATCCTTGATTTTGGTGCTATAATGATGCCCCTCTTGAATGTCATGCCCATCGATATCAAATTTGTCCCCGTTACGTAACAAGGATGCTACCATTGGTTTTTACTACGAGTTTTCTTATAAACTGACGTGACCGGTTTCATGAATTTACGCCTAATAGGGTGTCACTGAGAATTAATTTATTTTGTTTCTTAAGTAATTACCATATTCTAAGGTTTATAACAATCCTTTTCAATAACATTAACAGTAACCAAAGGTAATGCATCAACATCGATTAAGTTTATGAAAGAAATCGAATCATAGACTTGCAGCGTGCAAGAATTGATGTGTAATGCTAGTGCGTGTATGAACATTAAGAAAATTGAGCTATAAGAGACGGTTTATCTCACTTTTATTTTACTTTACTTACTGTCAATCAGTTTTCGATTTTTTTTTTTTTTAAATATGATCGATTGACAGGATGATATCAACAAAATGTAATTTAAGTATGACGTATAATCTCCTCTTCCCTTCGCTGTATTGAATAGGAAAAAAAATGGTATATAACATTTATCAATTTAAAATCATATGAGTGTGCCTTCATTAAAGTTGAGATAAATTTTTTTCCTCAATTTTGACCCTCACCCAAACAAAATCTCTATTAGAGGGAAAGCCCTTTGATAATGCCAACAAAATTTCTATATGAAGCCAGTTTGTCCTTTTTAAGCATTCCCTTTGGGACACATCCCCAAGCTTCTCCAACATAAGATCCTCCCCAACTACCCTCTTATTTTAGGGGTTCTCTTCCATTAGCTTTTTCATATATATATATATTGACATATCTCTTTAAAAAAAAATAATTAAAAATTTATATAAAAATTACATACTTTAAGAACATATGAAAAATTAATAAATGAATTCGAGAAAAATGCATATGAGAATCAAATGCTTTAATAATCTAATTAAAAAAGAATGTAAAAATCACATACTTTAAAGGTAAATATCAATTTAATAGACTAAATTAAAAATAATAAAAAATGTGTCCTATATTATATGCCATTTTTATGTTAATAATAAGAGACCCTTTTCTCTCTCTTCTATTTTTATTTTTATTTATTTTTTTATTTAGAGTCTGGGTGATACCCCACTTCTAAAATTGGGATAAGCGATATGCTAGGCCCCATATCAGTGATTACCAGATAGTCATGCTGGTAGAAATTAATGATAACCTATGACCAAAAATAAAATAAGAATAAAAGTAAAAAAGAAATAGACCAATCATAGCCCAATGCCACATCAGTATGAACAGTCATTGATGTAAATCCAAAGTTTGTCACTGCTTTCTAACTAGAAATGCAGTGTAAATAAGGCTGCTTTTTCTAAAGTTTAGCTTCCTTTCCTGTGGTAGCCATGGAAGAGATGTCACTCTTTTTTTTCTTTTTTTCTTTTTAATTTAATTTAATTTTAAATAGATGAAATAGTACAGAGAAAACAAGCAAATACATAAAAACTAGAGAGAAAAGGAAAATGATAAAGGAGAATCTTTTTCATTGTCAATAAATTCATCTTTAGAACATTTCGAACTGATTGTCTGGCTGAAAATATTATATTCTCTACATTTTAGCTAATAAGACTCAAAATTTCATTCCGACATATTCTTTCCAAAATTTTTAAAACTAAGGCAAACTAGGTCGACAAGAACATAGATGTCGGTTATCGGTATGGAGATCTTCCAATCACAACGTGCCAGCCGTATCGGGGTCACAAGACTCACCACCCTAATGTTGATCAATGAAATATTAAAAAATTGATAAAATTGATGAATCGCGTGTTTTTCAAATGTTTAAGGAACACAATAATTTTACATAGATAGTTGGAAAAAAAAAATTATGTCCTTCTAGATTAGTGATGGACACAATAAAAGTTCCACGTCTGGCCATAATAAATGTTGGCACTATGTTCATAATTGTCCCACTGCAATTGTATTTATAAACCAAATTTGAATACAATTATGACACTACATGATTAATATTTTTCTCATCAACATATATAATTAAGCCTTTAATAAATCAAACTTGTGGGGACTTGGAGCTAAAGCAAGTCCTAGGATGCTTGCTCAGTGAGGCCTAATCAAGACGGATTCTCAGTGGGAAAAACTGGCAGAAAATACCGTGGGAGGCTTGAGGCTCACAATTTTTATTATTATTATTATGATAAATTATAACATAAGCTTTTTGAAGAGTATGAAAAGTGCAATAAATCCAATCTTTTCCTTTTTTCCAATGGTATTTTGGAGCAATATTCTCCCTCTCTCTTGTGGGTACAAAAAAAAAATTCCTTCTAATCATGATATACGTTTGGACCCTTTTTCTTACGTATGAAAATGGAAACAATTCCACCCCACCATCCATATTGTCATGCTGATATGATTAGGGTTTGTAGTGGTTGTTGCAATTTGTGTAGAGATTGTAGATTTGGTCGGCTCTAATCCCATAAGTCTGTTTCCACTTGATTTGAATCTATGCAGGTTTTACTTAATCAAGGAATCAATTAATTATTTGTAGACCCTCTTTTCTTACCAAAGTTTAAAAGCATTCAAATTCGGCTTCTCAAAAGTTAATTTGGTTAGTCGGGATGTAAATTTGAATGAAAATATAGCTGCATCCTTCCAAGTAGCTACAACTCAAAAAAAAAAAAAAAAAGATTTTTTAGTTGATATTGATAAAGACGAATATTATTGAGCGGAATGTGAACATTCTAACAAAAAGTTAGAAAATAGTGATATTATTTTGAAATAAATACATATATTTGCGTCGTATTTTTCACCGTCTTGTCACAATCGTTAGACGAGCATATTTCGCTTAATCCCTATTTAATGGCCCATAACTTTCCAGCCAAGAAATGGAAAACTTTTCTCTTTCTTATTACTTGAATCCAATTTTTGTTTCATCGAAAGATATTTATATTTGTCTTTTCATCTGATAGCGTTATGTTAAATAGAAACAGGCTTAATTAGGAACTCTATGATGGATTATTGTATTCACTTTAGGCGTTTTAAATTGCATTGAGAAGCGTGTTAGGGCATGACTTGGATTTGAAAGGTGCAATTAGATGAGGATAATGGCCCTGTAAAATCACCAAAATGGGGGGAGCCATGCAAATTACCATGGATTATAATTAGTCAAAGAGTGAGAGAAAAAGGGAGACAGGGAGCATATTAGGGAAAAGTCGATAAAGATAATGAGGAACAGAGAGAAAAAGGGTCGGTCCCTCCACCCACTAAACATGTTTATTATTCTACTTCATTATAAGGGAAAATATATATATATATATATATATATATATATATATATATATATAGAGAGAGAGAGAGAGAGAGAGACGTTAATGGCGATTATGATAAAGATGAAAGTCACCTAAAGTTTTGCATTATGCATGCGGCAAAACTTTAGACTGTAGAGACTTTGGTACTTCAAAGAGTGGTTCACCAAATTCTCTTAGAACTAGACGTTTTAGTCAAACTTCAATCCAACAGCCCTCTCATTTTTTTTCTCAACAAGTATATATTCTTTTTGTAAGTTGGCCCTCCATTATATCACTACTCCTCGTGATTTGCAATTTCTTAAGATTACAAATTTCTTCATAACCATTTTTTGTTTTACATTTGGTAAAAATTATAAACGCCCGAAACATTCATAATATATAGTGTGAGTTTCTAGAATTTAAGTTTCAAATTTGATTTGAGTCTACTTTTAAACTATTATTTGTTGATCAAAGGTGTTTGAACCTCATTTTCTACCTGTAATAGTTTTGGGGATTGGAACATTGGTGGTTACCTCACGCAAATGTTCTTATGCTCTTTTGGGATTTTAAGTTTAATGGGAAAATTATCAACAATTTATTAGGCTGAGGATATTCGGGTATGCAGTAATTATCAACCATTATTGGTAATAAGAGCATCTAACAAACTTTTTTTTTTTTTTTTTTCATATGAATGATGCTATATAAACTTTTTATAAATTAATGTGACAGCCTACATAACACTATGTTTACAGATTGATGCAGTAATCCATGTGACAGTTACCAAGTCAGCTACTAAAAGACGGCTTGCCACGTGACAATCCACATGAGACTTGTTTTCGCAAAATATTACGGAATATCGCCTCAGTTTATAAGATAATTATAATAAAAATTATAGTACTTCTTATCGAGACTCACGACTAGTAGAGGAAAAATACCAAAAGATTGGGACTACTATGGTAATATTAATTTGTACCGTTTGATGAATACAATCAAGGTTCAATGTATGATCCTTTAAGGAAATTAAACCCAAAAGAAAGTGGCTCTAATTCCCAACAAAGACAACCCAGTCTCAAGCATAATTTGTGTGGCGGATGTCATCAGAACCATCTTTCTAGCACATCTCGAACCCATATGGGTGGGTGTCCCAACTCACAAGCAAAGGGAAAACAAAATTTCACCGGCAATACGGCAATGCGACTACAAAACAAAAAATATCTGTAAAAGCAAAACATCTTGTCAAATATGGAGTAGACAGATACAATGAATTAATTGATATATTTACCAAATTAATAGAAAATTTGAAGATTGGTTTTTAGATTGTTCTATTAAATATAATATAATTAAGAGATTGATTTATTAGATCAACACGTCAATCAATCCCTTAAATCTCTCTATTCCCATATTATCAATTTTCTAAAAATGAGTAATGTTAAAAATTCCTTTTTTTATCTCATAACTAATTTATAAATTTTCTTTATTTTTTTTTAAAAAAATTATCTTATAAGTACACAATAATCGCATCATTTACCATATATACTATTTGACATTTTCTAGTTTTGAATTTATGTTTTCTAGATTGAGATATCTTATAATGGAGGCAAAAGTACACTTTACCCCCTCAAAGTTTGGGTTAATTTTCAATTCGACTTTTAATATTTCAATTTTTACAATTCATCTCAAAACTTGTAAATTTGTTTCAATTCGACCGATGTTATCCAAAAATTCTCATATTGCCTCTATTTATTTTATTTTTTAAAAAAGAAAATTTGGTGGTACAAAAATGGTCAGATGGCCAAAGGGGTGGCCCTTTATTTTTTTATATATAAAAAAAAAAATTAGGGACAACATGAGAATTTTGGGATAATATTGGTCGAATTGAAAAAAATTTGCAAGTTTGAAGGTGCATTGCAAAAATTGAAATATTGGAGATCGAATTAAAAATCGTCTCAAACTTAAAAGGTAAATTACACTTTTCCTATAATGAAAATTTTTTATAATTATTTACCCACAATCGGACAAATAATTGTGAAAGGCCTCCCATGAAACCTACTTCATTTTTGTAGTTCTTTTTTTTTTTTTGTCCAAGCAAATTCATTTTTGTAGACTTGTGGTTGTTATTCAACATCACACTCATAGAGTAAATGCACACGAATTACTATGAGTAGAATTTGGAATTAGTTGGGAAATTGAATTCTCAGAATTACATTTACTGAGATTTGGATCTGCACCAGTGAATAGACTCATCCAATTATTTTAAAAAGCCTCAACAACAGGCAGCACACTCAGTGAGAGAGAGAGAGAGAGAGAGCCCAAAAGAAAAGTACATTGATAGAAGCTAAGATCTCTGCAACCGTTAACAGAAGACACACAGACAGAGGAAAAAAGAGAGAAAGATTATAAATATTTGGTGGTGTGGTGTTCATTTTGTTTTCTCTGTTTCTTTAAAGACTACCAAGGAGTGCTCTTTGTCCTGCAAAAGTGCCTCCTTAATTCGCTCTTTCAGGTGCTTCTTTTTGTCAGATCTCGATTCTCAAAGCCCAGGAATCAAGCTCCAACAAGCAACTACACTGGGGGTCTTTGCACTTCTTCGTTGTCTCCAACTCAAAGTTTCCATATTAAGAGAGTGACACTAGCTACTCATCTGTTTACTCTGTTTTTCTCCATTTCTTTTCAACAGCCTTAAATTCGTTCAGATAAAGCCAATTTAATAGCATATTTGGGTGAGTGAGAGAGACAGATTGTGTGACACATAAGGCACTGCCAGTGTTGGAATTGGCAGTCTTTTAAGAGTTTAATACACTTCAAGATTGTAACAGACGGCCAAGCCTCTCTACGAGTGGCACTCTACTTGTTCTTTCTTCAAAAGAGAAAACGAGACAAGCGCTACTACTATCTTTCATTTCAAAGGAGTTAAAGGAAGCAACCGATTGCGGCCTGTCTCACATTTGTCACAAAAAGAGTACCTTCCTCACTCTGCTTTTCCCATTATAAATCCCCCCGCTAAACTCTCACTCAGACAGACTCAGGTTTGGGTATCTTCTTTTCTGAAAAATATTCTTGGGTATAGTTCTTGAGATGTTTCTGACTTGTTTTTATTCTACATGTTGCAGATCTATTTGTTCTGTAAGCAATGTTACCTCAGAAACAAGCAGAGGAGGCCATGGTCTCGAGCTTCAACTTGACTGAGCGTGATGACAGGGAGGAAGAGAAGGCAGAGGAGCCACGTTTTGGGCTCAAAAGCATTCTCTGGCATGGCGGTTCTGTATATGATGCATGGTTCAGCTGTGCATCCAATCAGGTACTAAAACAAAAACACCCGAAAACCCAACTCATAACTTGATTCATTACACTATTTTCTTCTAGTTTTATCTCAGAAAGATTGTCTCATGTTTGGTTTTTTTTTTTTTTTTTTTGGCTTTACAGGTTGCTCAAGTTCTGTTAACGCTGCCATACTCTTTCTCTCAAATGGGCATGCTTTCAGGGATTATTCTGCAGGTCTTTTATGGCCTGCTTGGAAGCTGGACTGCTTATCTCATCAGTGTTCTCTACGTCGAGTACCGAAGCCGAAAGGAGAAAGAGAAAGTCGACTTCAAGAACCATGTCATCCAGGTAAAGCCTTGCAAGAAGCACACAATTTCATGCAACTGAAATTTCTCAATTTCAGTACAGAAACTGAAATCTTTTTTTTTTTTCTTTTCATTTTCTGAATCTATGGACAGTGGTTTGAAGTGCTAGATGGTTTACTGGGTCCGTACTGGAAAGCTGCTGGGTTGGCCTTCAACTGTACCTTCCTCCTCTTCGGATCTGTTATCCAGCTTATAGCTTGTGCAAGGTCTTCTTTACTTCTTTTCCAGAAACTTTTCTTTTCAATTTTCCTTACTGATTTTTTTTTTTTAATAATTTCGAGAGAATAATAAAATTATAAAAACTGGGTTTTAATTATTATTATTTTTCTTTTTCTTTTATGGGTGATGATGCAGTAATATATACTACATAGATGACCATTTAGACAAGAGGACATGGACTTATATCTTTGGAGCTTGCTGTGCCACCACTGTGTTCATACCTTCCTTCCACAACTACAGAATTTGGTCCTTCCTTGGGCTGGGAATGACCACCTACACTGCTTGGTACTTGACCATTGGAGCCATTGTTAATGGCCAGGTAAATAAAAAAATGCTTGGAAAATTAGAACAACTTATATTAATTTAATAAACTGAATTAAAAAAAAAAAAATTCCAATTGAAAACTTTGTTCAAAATTAATTATGTAAATTCTTACAATTTTTTCGAGGATCCATATTTAATTTCACTTTCTTTTTTATAAGAAACTTAAAACTAAATCTATACAGTTAAGAAACTATATATATATATATATATATATATATATATATATATATATATCTTGTTACTTTTCTTTAAGCACCCAAATCCGCCCTTACGTTCCCCTTCATTTGATCGAAAGCTCTCCTTTTTGGTTAGTATATAATTTTATTTTATTTTTTTACTGTTTACAGGTTGAGGGTGTAAAACACTCTGGCCCAAAAAAATTGGTTTTGTATTTCACAGGCGCCACCAATATACTGTACACTTTCGGCGGGCATGCCGTCACCGTGTAAGTTTCATTAAATTTTCTTCAAAATAATCTGCAATGCTGATTTCTTTACTGAGATTCAGGGGGAAAAAGGGGATAAAAATTTATTGCACGGTGATCTTCTGTTCGAATTTAAAGAAAAGGACAAATCCATGAAACAAACTATTTATAAGATCAACTAGAGTCCTATATGTGATTAATTACACATTTGGAGGCTAAGTTAACCTATATAATTATGCCAAAAAGAAATGATTGAAAATAAAAGAATTTGACTTTTGATTGATTTCCAAAATATGCTGTGTTTTTTTTTTAATTTTTTTTTTGAGTGGTCGGAGGATGTTTACGATCCCCTCACCTTCCATTTGCTAACTTTATGCACTTGGTCTTCTACTGATCTAACATGGTTCCAGTAGGGTTCCATTAAAAAATGCATTGTCAGTATAATAAAGATTATTTAAGAGGTATAACAAGAATTATGGGTTGATTATTTCTAAGTTGGGAATTTGTATGATAAAGATTATTTAAGAGGTATAACAAGAATTATGGGTTGATTATTTCTAAGTTGGGAATTTGTATGCTTCGTTCAATGAATATGGTTCAATTGAAACCCACTTTAACTGATGTTCTGTCCCCTCTGTGCCTCAGAAGTTATATAGACTTTTTTTAAGTGAAAAGTGGTATCCTTTTGAGTTTTTTTTTTTTTTTGGTTTGCCCCAATGTTTAAGAAGATATATATATATATATGATGATGGGTTATTAATCATTGATGTGAGATGGGTGAAGCTAAAGTTTCTAGGATCATGTTGTTTACAGGGAAATCATGCATGCAATGTGGAAGCCTCAGAAATTCAAGTATATATATCTGCTTGCCACCCTCTATGTATTCACCCTTACTCTTCCATCTGCTACTGCTATGTACTGGGCCTTTGGCGACCAACTCCTCACGCATTCCAATGCCTTCGCGCTCCTTCCCCGGAACGGATGGCGTGACGCCGCCGTCGTTTTAATGCTCATTCACCAGGTCCATACACTTTCTCTTCTAAGTTGTTACATGTTATTGTGAGAGCTGTTAAATTAGTATTACCAATTTAGCATAATGTACTAATGAAATTTCAGGGAGCTGTTATTGCTAGAAAAACAAACTAATCAGAAGTTTTAAGAACCAACATTTTCCTTGAAAAAAATTCACACCTTTTAGCTGATATGTTTCACATGATCATTGGCAGTTCATAACATTTGGATTCGCTTGTACTCCATTGTATTTTGTGTGGGAGAAAGTTATTGGAATGCATGACACAAAGAGCATATTCTTGAGGGCTCTGGTGCGGTTGCCTGTAGTGGTGCCAATATGGTTCTTGGCCATTATATTTCCTTTCTTTGGCCCCATTAACTCGGCTGTGGGGGCTCTTCTGGTCAGCTTCACAGTCTACATCATCCCCTCTTTAGCACATATGCTCACTTTCAGGTCCGCCTCCGCCCGACAGGTAAACGATTTAATCTCTCCACCTCTTATCTTCATTTCTCCAACTGGCATTGTCTTGTGCACCATGAAGTTCCTACTGGACTACCATCTGCCTCTCTTTCAGCCATAAGTTTGACCATGACAAATATGATGGACACACATGTAGGGCTAATAATTATTGACACGGCTAGCAATTATTGACACAACCTGGGAATTTGACATGAACCTAACACGAAATTAGCGGGTTAAGATTAAGGGATCTAGTCCTTTTATTTAAATAGGACGAGTTAGAGTTGATATATATAATCTTGTACTGTGGCCAAATGTTTCCTATGTTAATAAGAGGGTATGTTGGCCATTTACACAGGGTGAAGCTGGTTCTAATTTCTGATTAGGTGATCTTAGCAACTGATTAATTAAGGAGTGGTCTAATCATGGCCTCCAAGGAATTTGGTGGGTTCCATGCTGGGCCTTTGAGCTGTTTGTCAGCCTACCTAATTGTAATCTATTAAATGTCATGGCTACAGATTTTCTGGTAGCCTGTCATTTTGTCATTCTGTCAACGTTAGAATCTGCAGAACTTCAATACACAACTTTTTTGCTTTGGGATGAATTTTCCCTTTCTGCACACAGTACTCCCCCATGGCTTTCTTTCTTTTACAGTCACTGTTGTGAGCTGTAGAGACTAGTGAGTGTTTGACTTGGGAACACTAGGACGGGTCCATATTTATATGTGTACAAATCTGAGAGTGTTACAGCTATGATTGCCTCATATGAGAAAATAGAAGGGATATGGATCCAGCTTTAAGATTAGGCTTCGAAGTCACTTCCAATGCCATTAGCAAATTTAGCCCCACTGATTCTTTTGGAAATTTATGAGACAAAGATGAGGTTGGTGGCATCTCCTTTTCATTCAGTTATTTGATACTGTCACATTGAGCTGACCCTACTTAGTTAACCAGTCTTAGTCTTAGTCCTTGCTTGCAGCTTCCAGGGACTCGGCCAGCTACCACATTGAGATGACTCTTCTTCATTTATACTAATTCCAACACAAATATGATTAACAATTCCCATTTTCCTTCCCTTGTATAAGCAAAACCCCGAAGTACTATGGTTTCGAAAACAATGAAAGAGCGTTTTTTGCTTCACGATGTCATGAAAACTGTCTTGTTTGAAGGCCGATCTGCGATTTTACTAAACGTTTAATTGCGTTTTGAAATCACTATTTTTAGTTACTGACAATTAGCCGTGTTAACTGTGGTTGTATGCAGAATGCGGCGGAGAAGCTTCCATCCTTCCTTCCCAGCTGGACGGCCATGTATGTAGTGAACACATTCACAGTGGTGTGGGTGCTGGTGGTTGGATTTGGATTTGGAGGGTGGGCTAGCATGACCAACTTCATCAAGCAAGTTGACACCTTCGGCCTCTTTGCCAAGTGCTACCAGTGCCCACCCAAAGCCCCTGTAGGCACAAAAAATCACTAACTTCTCTCCTGTATTATACATAAGGAGCATCAGCATTCCCCCTCTATTTTCCCCCTCTTTTTGTTTAGTCTACCGTACTGTGAAAGGTGATGTTTCCTTCTTTAGTTTCAAAGCAGTATAATATTTTGATATATTTTTTATATATATAGTACAAATATATTCAAACAAAGCTAGAATTAGTCATTATTATTAGTATTATTATTATAATTTTTGACATGTTCGTACAAGAGGGGGGAGGGGATTCGAACTAGTGACCTCTGCTTCATTAAGCATAGTTACAGCCGATTGAGCTACCTTATTTGGAATTTTTTTGACAAAAATTGAAGTTGAAGATTGCAACAAACTCTTTTTTCTCCAAAGGCAATCTTTTATGTTAATTTTTACACCGGAAAACTTTTAGTGATTTTTTCACCGAAGGAAAGCCAAACAACATAATTAAATAAATCTTATAAAAAAAACTCCGATATTGATTTTTATAAGCCGCGGTATGATTCTAATGACGATTGTGCATCCAATTTTCAAAAGATCACTTTGATTACAAGAGAACTATTATGCGGGGTCGGAACTATGTTGAATTGATCCCATAAAAATTTTTAAAAGCATTTATACAAATTCTTTCAAAATTAACTTTTTACCTCCTAATTAAAGAAGTGTGTTTTTTCTTTTTTTCTTTTTTGTCCCTCAAACCAATAAAAGTCCAACTCCGGCCCTTAGGATTAGGGCATTGTAGGGTAGTTAGTATCTGCTTCACATGGCCTAGCCTGCACAATAGCAGACTTCTGTCCAGCATCTTGCTCCCCTTGCATGTGATTTCACATGAATATAAAAACTGTATTGTTATGATTAATAATCTAATTTTAAGCCCCCCTTTGACTGGCTTTTGTTTAATTTTTTCTCATTCACATGAAACCACAACGTTATATGTCGTTTTTCTGCGTAATTATGTTGTCTTTAGGGTTGACTAGTCAAATTGCGATGGATTAACTTTGAACCCTCGTTGACGTGGACGGCCTGAAAAGGTTGTTTACATGCGTTCAATGGCCGAATAAGGAATTTTGACATGCCAGCAAAATTATAAAAAGACTTTTTATAGCAAGGGGAAAATAAAATCAATAATTAATTTTTGAGGGTCCACAAAAAAAGAATGATGGTTTTAATTTTTAAAGGGATTTTCAATAATTTTGGCGAGATTGAAGCCCCAAACCTACCACCATGGGTCTGCCCTATACATGTGTTAGGTGTTTGTAGCTTTCATCTCTACCACCACACTCTGAATTGCTTCTACTCGTGCTTCAATTTTTCATACTTGAGGATTATTATGACAAGCATTGGCGAGGGATTACCCAAAGACAAGTAAGAGATGATAAGTTTGCTTTTTAAATTGGGATGGAGGATTAAAATCCCCTAAAATTTGGGAGTTCGACTGTAATTCGGATCGTCCACAAAGAGAGAGATTGCAAAGTCTACTTGACTTGTAACCTCTTGTTTGTAAACTGTCTAAATTGCACTAAAAATCTTAAATTGAGGAGAGATTAGGATCTCCTAAATGGAGTTTGAATTATGCTGTAATTCAGACAATTCATAGCGACAGAGGTTACGAAATCTATCTACCTGCATCACAGTCTCTTCTTTGTGAGCTGCTTGAATTAAAAATTAAGGAAAGACCCAATCATCCAATTGTCAATAACATTGCATTAAAATTTTAAATTTTGAAAATAAACAAAAAAAAAAAAAAGAAGCAAACTAAATAATTGAATATGCTCTACTAATTAATGAACAACTTACCCTTAGATAAAAAGTAAAAGTCCTTGTGTTAGATATCAATCTTATCTCAGCTCTATGCTTTTGCACCTACAAGATGATGACAGAAACCAACAACTTTAGACCCTAAAGTTTTTAAGGAAACGTGCTTTATCAAATTAAAGATGGCATTGCCTCGTTAAGTCACACGTCCCCATTCTGTTCTTTTTCTTTCTTTTTTTTTCCCCTTACAAAAGCATATTTCTTTACACATGCTAAAGTGCGAAAACAGCAATTTTAACTCTTTATTTTTTGGGTCCATTGTTGTGAGGCAGCCAAGGGTGCATAGCCCATGTCTATTGTGCCAAACCTTACACCCTTTTCTCTTTTTGAATTTTAGGGAATTGAAGCAGATCTTCGTCTAACACCAATTAAGTGAATAAGAATTTTTTGTAATTAACTGTTCGAATTACATACACTTCAGGCAGATGGGTCTTGTAACCCCATCTTCATGGGTCTACTAAATTTGTAAGGATCTCCGACCGAAATTAAGTAACGAGATTTGACAAGAATTAGTTTAGGACGATTTAATGGGTTGTGAAAACTATGTTTTAACTTAACTTCCTCAAATGAATAAGAAATAGCACATTAATAGAAAATTTTGTTTTGATAGTCCATAACAATTAAAACCACCAGATCTCTGCACATGCCTAAGGACATGGGCTTTTCTCTGTTTAAATATTCAAACAAACCAGAACTCCAAGTCTCTGCAGAAGGACAAAACCCTCAAAAGCCCAGTTACAATATATTATTTAGCCTCCAAAAAAGTACTAGCCCCCAAGCCTCTTGCAAAAAGAGAGACTCTCGAAAACCCATTTACATGGGTTCCATAGCTAACAAAGCAAACGCACCATGAAATTTGGGCAAGCAATTTTCCATCCTTGCCACCCCTTTCAGCATTTCCACCATTGCAGCCTGCTCTCTCTGGGTCCGTTGCTGCAGGCCCAAAATCACACTCTCCAGCCTGCACTTCTCCATTCTATGAAATTCGGCCTTGCTCCTCAATCGCCCAATCTTCAATTTCGACAGCTTCTGCTCCTCCATCACCTCCGTTAACTCCACCAATCTTCTCCTCAGCCGAAACACATTGTACCCCAAACCCTGAAGGTCCTCCATACTCTTCCACAGATTGCTGGCTTCAGCCCAGAAATCCTTTGCCGTCAGAGAAAGGATTTCTTCGACTGTTTCTTCGAATGCTCGATCCCACCCAGCCATCAAATTCTTCTTCGCCACTTCAGAGTAGCTCCGAAGCTGAAGAAAATGAGGACACTGAGGGATGCCTTTCAGAATTCGCGAAATGGGTATCAGTGGTAAATCTGGACATGAAGCCGGTTCAGAATTTTCTTCCATTAGCGAAACCTTCTCGTTCTCTTTCTGGGTTGGTTGCTGATTGGGTTCAGTATCTTTGCCTGAATTCTCTGCCCGCTCTGAGCTTTCCGATTCAACCATTTTTTCTGCGGCGCAATGATTTAAAAAAAAAAAAAAAAAACAACGGAAAATGTAATAAAATTAAACTCATATATCAGCCGGAAGAAAACAGGACAGGGCAGGGCAGGTCCTCGTCTCTCCGTTACCAAAAAAAGTACCTGGAGTATATGAAGGAATCGATGACGGGAAGGGGTTGGAAAACGGGGTCGTTGCAGAGGAAATATTGGTGTTAGCCGCGCAAGAGCAACCGCTACGACCTTTCACTTTGACTGTACGACGACAGCTTTTGGCTTTGACATCAACGGTTCCTAATCATAGTAAATGTTCTTACGATTACTTCACTTGCAAATGTGTGAGAGAGAGAGAGAGAGAGAGATGATTACCATGTGAAAAAGAAGAAGAAGAAGAAGAAGAAGAAGCTGTGAATGCTCTGAAGACGAAGGAGCTTGAGTCTGCCATGCCTGAGACTGGCTACCAAGAGTCCCAAGACCAAGTAGACTACGCTCGTCTGCGTCCTTAAGTAAAGTCCGACAATAAAGAATCAGTACGTCACAGTTAATGTTTGACACGTGGCAAGACACATATTAATGTACGGAACGGTTCAACTTCCCAAGGCTTTAGCTTTCCAACGAAGTAACAAAACAGTGCCTGTGTTTCCCAAGTCGTTTCAAATCAATACCGAAAGAAGAGAAATGATATCCTTTTCAAATTTTCTTTTTTAAATTATGTAAGGTGATCTGTTATTCTAAGGAATTTTTTTTTTTTTTTTTTTTTCAAAAAATAATATTGAAAGATAATTTTTTTGAAAAATATAGCATTTCTCAAACAAATATTGATTAAAGGAACTTAAAAATTAAGGACCAAATCCAAGCTTTCTTGTAATACGTATTTACTTTTTAAGCCATTGTTTTTTTAACTTTTGTAGGACCGAAAGTGAGCATTAAAATAAAAAACTCCAACTGCAACATTTGCTTGGTGGCAATAACTAATGCGACGATTCACTTTTTTATCTCATAAATGAATCAAGCAATCCCAATTAATTTTTAGTTCCGAACATATTAAAAAAAGAATAATAAAAAGATTAAACGTTACTATTATGAGATAAAAATGTGATATATTATATTATTTTTTATATTTAAAAATTAACTAAATAAATTTTAGTAAAATCTTTTCCTTTAAAATAAATTCTTCTCGTGATATGGGATGCAAAGTTCCTAATTAAATTTTTGTTTGATTCTATTATTATAGACTCTACATCTCTCACACATGTAAAATCAAACTGCCAAAATACAAAATTGTCGCAAAGAGAAACTATAAAAGTATCGAAACTCCTCTAAAAAGACAAAATACATTTACAATTTTATTTACTAATACTTAGAGTTTTTTTTTTTTTTTCCTCTTCTTTTAGAGCCATTTGCAACGGCCTAACAGCTTAATATGGACATAATTTTTTTTTTTATTGAATTCCATGTGTCTTTTACCATATCAAAATCACGTGTTTTTCATATACTTTTTAATGATTTAATAATGGATAAATACAAATTTTATACAAATCAATATCTAATTTTATTTTTTTTGTCCAATAGCCATTATTAAGGGCCTGTTTGGGACTTGGGAGTGCGATTTTAAAAATTACGTTTTTAAAATCTCTACTTTTTAAAATCGCACAGGCGTTTGGTAAAACATGCGAAAACGTTTTTTTTTTTATCAATTGAGTGTTAGGATAATATTAACATATAATTGCAGTTTCATGACCAAATTACCAATAAGGACATTTCTTTATAACAGTAAAATAACTAACATTGTCTATATATAAACCATCAAAGCTTTATTTTAGTCTTTACTTTCGTCATTTTTTAGCTTATAAGTTACGACATGTTTCTTTAATATATAAATAATGTTTGAATTTATCCTTCAATATATTTCATATATGGACATGTGGAGTTGATACCAACATTGAAACAAAACAACACTAAAAAAATATTAAAAAGTCATTATTTTAAATTGTTACTGTGCAATGCACAGTAATGGATTAGTGCTCAGTGCACAGTGATCCAGAAAAATACTCTAGTCTTTGTGCACTGCACGATAAAAAAATTAAAATAAAAAAATCACAAATTATCAATGTTTATTACCCACTAATATATATATATATATATATATATATATAAAATATCACAAACTGTTACATTGCAATACCCATTAAAAAATAAAAATAAAAATCCATCACAAATTGTTGCTGTACAGTACCTTTAACAAAAAAAAAGCCATAAAAAATCGTCACTGGGCATATCACTATCAGTGCACAATGACTTGAGAAAAATCATCATCTGGGTCACTGTACAGTTTTTTTTTTTTTTAAGAAAAAGCCTCACACGGTTACTGTACACGCACTATCACATTAGTGTGAGTGTACAGTAATCTATCACTGCATACTATGATGGATTGCAGATCACTATGCATGCACGGTTAAATAAAATTTTGAAAAAAAAAAAAAAAATCACAACTTTACTCAGTAGAAATGGTCGAAGAACATAAAACGCATATATAAAAAGGCACAATAATCATACAAACCACATAAAATAACACCGAACACCAAACAGTGGAAAGTTTTGCAAAAATAAAAGAGTTATATGGAGAGAAATAAAATATTAAGGTGAGATTATTACCTGGTAGAGGGGTGGAAGGATGGACAACAGCAACGTACACTGCTACAGGGCGGAGAAAGGATGAACGAGATAGAGAGGATGAAGAAAAAAAAAAGAGAAAATAAGGGTTTTAATATATTTTAGGTGGGTATTCTTGGTATTTTTGTAATTACCGCTCAAAAAAAGGTAACTATTGCGCCAAATATATTTTTAATAGAAATCATGATTTTGTTTTAAATTCACACTTTTTCAAATAAACACCATCTAATCAGCTTATGGAAATCGCATATTTTTTTGCGATTTTAAAATTTGCGTTTTTAAAATCACAATCCCAAACACCCTAAAATTGCGATTTGGTTTAAAATCGCAGATTATTATTTTTTAAAATGCACTCCCAAACGCACCCATAGTCGGCTATGCTATGTGAGGACAGGAATGCTTTGTTTTTATTTACAAGTAGGAAATATGTTAAAGATCAATAAATTCTTCATATTTGTTATATATTCCCTTACAAGATTTGTAGACTTATGTGGACCATATATAAGTCAATAGTGAATCCCACAAATCAATGAATACGATTCTCTCTTGTCCTAGATAGACTAGAAAATATTTTGTTCATGGCTAAGATTTGTTCTAAAAAATCTTAGAGCCACAAATGGGATACCTGTCCCACCAACAAAAAATAATAATAAAATATTATTTAAGATTAAAAAATAAATTAATAAAAAAAAAAAGGTGGCTAGCCACCCATCTTAGCCATAGAGGAGGGCTGAACCACCCCATTTTAGCTAAGGTGGCTTGAGAGCTACCCCAAATGGCCGGCCAGGGGTGGCCGGACCACCCCCAAGGGCAAAGCCAACCCAGGCTTAATGGGGGTGGCCGGCCACCCATTCTTTTATATATATATATATATTCTTAATTTTTTTATTGGGAGGGTACATAGCATATTTGTGACGCTAAGATTTCTTTAAAAAAATTTTAGCTAAGAACTTGATATCCTTCGGTCCATTATGGACAGGAGAGAATCCGAATCCACAAATCAAATTGTTAATTTATTGAATTTACGAGAGAATATAAACTAAATACGAAAAATTAATTAACTTCTAGCCTTTCTCTGTATCAAGTATAATGGCGACACGATAAATATTAGCTATGAGAAATGATTGAGTTGGTAATTCTAAACTAAGCTAGATGGGTATTGCGAATTCGAAATTTCCTGCTCTCTAACACCGACACGTATAGAATATGGATTGACGAGCTGGTTGCGTGACGAAGAGAATGTATTTTCCGTGTTTCTGCTGATCATAGAGGCAGAGAGAGAGAGAGAGAGAGCGGTTCTTAAACGACAAAAAAAAGGAAGAATTGGTTTCGGGCTTCGGAGTCGCAGAGAGGGAGAGAGAGAGAGAGAGATTGTGCATGTGTATGGGTGTTTAGGGTTTAGCAATTGCAAAATAGTAGGAAAGGCTTCGTTTTTTCAAGGCACAGAGAGAGATAGAGAGTGACTACTGTCTAGCAATGGCTCCACGAAGAAGAGCAAGGAAAGTTCGTACTCTTTTCCGAGCTTTCCTACTCACGCTTTGCTAACTTTTTTTTTTTTTTTTATTCTCTCTGTTTTCTTTCAAATGGGTTATCTGCTACCCACAGCATTTTCTTCTTTCATCCCAAGTTCTAAGCTTTTCTCTAAATTGTTTTCTCGCACTTTCACGTTTTCTTAGCAAGCTTTCGCTTCTCGAACTATTTTCTGATTGGCATTTTTCGTTACAGAAAGTCACGCGTTGATGTTGATTAGCTATTTTCTCACACTTCCCCATTCTTTCTCACTTACGTTGTTTCTTTTTATTTTGTTTTTCTTTCTTTGGATCTATTTTGCAGGATTCACGAATGGATGCAGCCCTTGATGCTATGCGTCCGTTGGGGTACTCTGATAAATTTGTTCGGGAAATGGTCAAAGAGCTCCTGAAAGAGGAGGTAAATTGTCTCTGTGTCTTTTTTCGTTTGTTAAAGCATGGGCATTTCTGGGGTTTTGGTTGTGTTTGACATTTATAAGATGGGTTGATTCAGCTTTATGGCAAAGACGGATGGTTCTTCATTGAGAATGATTCTTACAAGGTTCTACTTGATCACATCTTTCAGAAAGAGGAGGTAAATTATCTAATGTTCTGTGCTGAGTTTGTCTGAGATTTCTTATATGCTTGGCTTTCTGTTGGGAAGTAGATATACAGGATGGATTTTGGTTTCTGATAAAAGTAGGAAAAAGAAAAGAAGTTGGCAAATCTGAACTTTGTGTTTTAGTAGTTCAATGGCTGTATTATTGAAGACTCGGCAATCTGAACTTTGTATTTTAGTAGTTCAATGGTTGGGTTATTGAAGACTTTTGCTTAAATTAGCCTCTGATACGTATGTGGCTAAACTGAGAATAAAACTTCAAAAAAATTTAAAGAAGCTAAGATTTGGCAAACACGTTTTGTACTAAGAACAGCAGGAAATATGTTTCCTGCTCTCATCTTCGAAAACATGTTTCCAGAACAGAAAACTCGATACTAATCCAATCAGGTCTCGAGTTTCCAAGTCCTAATGCCCCATAGGTAATGATGAAGAAATTCATTTTAATGAGGTCATAGGCAAATTGCCTATTGCTCCATTTAATATCCATGTCCATTCCTGTCTCTCCATCATTCCAGCTATGAAACTCTTACCCCTGGTTTGATTGCCAAGAAAAATGAAACAGTTAAAAAGTATATGATTGAATCGTTTGGATCTTCCCCTGTTTTGCCAAAAAATGTAAGATATCGATTATTTGTGAAAACATTTTTTATTATTAATTTCCTACATTTTTAAGTTGAAACTTTTTTCGCAGTTTGAGGGTGGGACTTTGAGGCCTTGGATTGCTATCATGAACCTGTATTATATTGCTTTCTAACTGTTGAGTTATAAGAGTTACTAGCAGCCTTTAATTTATAATGAATTTTCGGGTTAAGTATATGTAGGGCTATAATCGAGCCGAGTATTGAATATTCAAGTTCGGTTTGTTTAGTTTTTTTTCGAATGTGAGCTACCATTGTTTAATTTTTTTCTTAGATCCATGCTAATTAGTAGTTATTTAATTTGTCTAATAGTATGTATATACATTCATTACACACGCGCACACACACACATATACAAACAAATTACTCACACACATGTACAAACAAATTACTTTTTTGATGACGAAGAATCTTTCCAAGGTAGGGTCACTTTTTGTACCCACCCCTCTCAATGGAGGCCCCTTCATACAAGTTTGTTGTTAGGAGTCCCTCTAGTTGAATCAATAATCAATAGAAGTCCAATAGAAATTTACGGACATGGCTCTTCAATCGACGATCTACCAGATAGCCTTATCTTTCCCTCCTCCCCGGACCCATCATCTTCTAAGGAAGGCAATAGAGTAGCTGAGCCATGCACAAAGGACAAAATTGACTCCAAGGGTAAACCTCATATTCGTGTAAAGTGCCTTTTCCACACGGATTGGTTAATACTCCGGCTTTATCGGCGGGCTGGCTCCAAGGAATTGTTTGCACCCAAGATGATTTGAACTTTAAACCTGATGAGAATGCCACCAAGACCAATGCCCTTACTACTTGAACCAATCTCTTGGGGTTACATAAATACACATATATCTATATTAAAACTCACAATTACAATAATTTAAGTTATATCTATTATATTAAGAAGATTTCTTTTTATTTTTTAAAATGTTCTCATTACAAAGTTAAAAATAATATTATTAAAAAAAAAAATGAAGTTCTATGAGCTTATACGAGTTCGAGTTGAGTTTATTCGAGTTTGGCTTGTTTAATAAATAAGTTTAAATTTTTGTTTAAGTTTTGTTCGTTTAATAAATGAACCAATATCGAGCCGAGCCCGAGCTGTTTACGAGCGGCTTTTGTTCAATTACAACCATAAGTGTATGGCAACTTGGTCTTGTATTCTTTTGTCCTGAACTTTAGGGTCCACTAACAAATATGTAGTTTATTATGCTCATGTACTGAACTGTAGAGTCTATGTTACCAACTGATGTTAATTATGCTCTTGAACTGAAATATTCTGCTGTTACATTAGTGCTGAGGTGCTTTGCGATCATAAGTAATGGTCCTTCCCCATGTGCTGTTATTCTCGTATTATCCTATTTATTGTGGTAGTTGTTTTTCTCTTGTGCTACTGATTTTGTGCTTTTTGCCACTCTTGATATTAAAATTTGGCTTGAACTTTGGCGTAAAGTAATTAATTCAACAAATATAATCATGATGTGAATCCAAACATTGAATTTCAACATTATGAATATAAATGATGGAATTGCCTACTCGTGCATGCATAAATATGTATATTCTCTTTACAAGGATTCTTTACGAGATGATTCAAGATGTGGAGATAATATGAAGATACCAACTGCTGGGCCCTCAACCTCAAGGGAAGTCATTCTTGAATCCTGTTCAAATCCATTGGCTACATGCACCTCGATGCAAACCAATGAGGCTTTGGACTCTATGTCACAGACTAGTGAAGTTCTGGACACTCTATCACTGACCAATGATCTTGGTAATCAACTTCCAAACTATTCTCAGTTAAATCTGTTAACAACTTAGTGTGACTTTCCTTCCATTCAACCAAGCAATATATAAATTAAATGATTAAATTCACTTATTCTTACCAGCTTAAATTTTTAAGATAAGTAGTAATTTAACATGATAGCAGAACAAAGGTTCTGAGTTCGAACCTTGTTTCCATCATTCATCTCCATTTCAGATAAAATTTCACTTGTTGAACCTTACTTGGTGAAGGAAAGTTTAAACCTACACGTAAAAAGAAGTGTTAGAATTATAAAT
The DNA here is from genome assembly GCF_965113065.1 of Corylus avellana. Taxonomy (NCBI): domain Eukaryota; kingdom Viridiplantae; phylum Streptophyta; class Magnoliopsida; order Fagales; family Betulaceae; genus Corylus; species Corylus avellana. The sequence continues at coordinate 29,156,302 of NC_142495.1, forward strand.
GATTAAATTCATCACTTTTATCAACTTAATCTTTTGGGATAAGTTGTGATTTAACATATAAAGTATTTTAAATTCAACACCCTTTTGGGCAATAGAATGAAAAAAGATTTGCATTCAAACATCCCAATAATTTCCATTTTCATTGCCATTGTATATATTGTATGCTCTTGTTATGCAGATGGTAGGGAACGACCCCCACTAGCTGAAATAGAAGAAAGGGGCCGGAAAGACAGTAACTTGGAGCAGAATTCTGGAGAAGAGCATGTGGATAATGTAAATAGAAACAATGACAAAGATTCTGGCGGTAGTGAACTTCTTGGGAACACTCTTATCTGCCCTCTTCCTGATATTCACTCCCCACAGCCGGCAGATAGTCTCCCAACCCAAAGGCGTAGACCTTGCTATGGATGGATCAGCAGCGACAATGAGCAAGATCTTGTGCGCCTAACACCAGCGCCGTTCCAGGAAATAGCCAAGTTTTTCATTCGGGTGAACGTGCAAAGAAAGCGCAAGATAAGGTGGGATGTTAGGCCTGAAGATAGCTGAGTCTCTGTTGTTTTCTCTTTAAATTGTGTTTATGTATGACCACAAAACTAGGAGATACTTGTGGATCATGACTAACAATTTATGCTTGATGCATTATGAGTATATTCTGTACCACGTACATATAAATTCAATTCTTGATGCTTCCTCTAGTAGCTCTCCAAGGTGAAGAAAAATGTATGCTTTGCTACTCAGTTTGATCCAAATTGGACCTATGAAGTAGATGTTTTAATCCCCGATATCAGCACCAAGGGGATAAAGTAAGACTAACAACAGTCCTGCAGCCCACAAGACCAGCAGAATTATTCTAGAATCACTCTCAGAATACTCTCCTCTTGCAAAGAAAATGATACCTCCATTAGGCCGACAATTCGTATTTGCGTGTTGAGTTTGGGTCGTGTTAAGATATAGGTATAAGACTTATATAGGTCAATTTAAACCCAACCGATATAATTAAGTGGGTTAAACTTCACAATAACAATTCTTTAATTTCGTGTTGAGTTTGTGCATTGTCTCAAAAATTATTTATGCCGATAAGTACGTAATTTAAATTGGAATGTGGAACATTCATAAGAAGTGTAACCACCACGGCCACTTTTTTTTTTTTTTTTTTTTTTTTTTTTTTTTAACATTGTAGATTGAGCTTTTTTTAATGATTATGATGTGGCATTTTTAATAAGCGGTGATCTCCCATAACATGCCACTAACGTGGCGAAGTTGATTACACAATTCATATAATGTAGTAATACTATATTTGAGTATGATGTGATATTTTGTTAAAATTTATAAATGACATAATAAAATTTAATGATCGATTTCATTACATTTGAACCTTAAAAGTTTAAACCCTTGAACTTATTTTTCCCCTTTAATAAAGTAAATAGGACACAAAACTTCAAGAGCTCTCACATTTTTCTCTCTTTAGTGACTTTCCTAAGTGAGTGCATGACATCTCCTAGTGTCCTAGTGAGTGTCAACCGGAGAGGAGGAAAGAGCTCAGTCCCTTTTCTCCTCCTTCCTCCTTTCTTTTTTCCTTTCCTTCTCTCTCTCTCTCTCTCTCTCTCTCTCTCTCTCTATATATATATATATATATATTCATGCAACTTGGAAGCCAAATCTATTGTGCATACTCTCCCTTTACCTCGAACGTATCTTCTCCTTACTTTCATCGACCCTAAATTCACTTATTGCCCTACTCCCTCTGTTGCATGTGCACCTCATGCGGCACCCCTCTATTTTGGCACACATGGTAAATATCTAGCTTCCTTGCTCCCCCTTGCTTGATCTCCATAATTTGTATCTTTTTGTTTGTTTGTAGAGACTTCAAGATCTTATTGGAAATTCTTTTGTTTGTAAATACTTTTTATCGCCAGATACCTCCCTTGCTAAACACTATGGTGGTGCTCTGCTTCAGTAATTCTGGTCCAACCACTACTAATGCTCTCTTCCGTGTTGTGATTTTCAAGTTGGTTTATTATTGGTATTATAAGTAGATTCGCCTCTAAACTATCCTTACAAATTGTTGTTTAAGGTAGCCCCTTTTTAGTCGGTGAGCCAATAATTTGACGAGTCAGGCAATTCATTTGGTCCATCTCCAATAAATCTTACTGTGTATTTAGATTATTGTTTAGCTGCCCAACTCATATTTATTGTCCTTATTTTGATGCATTTCTCCCTCCCTGTTTTCCTTGTATTTGCTTGAAAAAAAAAAAAAAAAGGTTCAAAAGAGACGGCCGTTGTTTCTGAATTATGCTGTACCTATCAAACAGCCACGTGGACTAAAAAAAATTTCTCACCGAGCCCCGCTCATATCCACGCAGGGTACACGTGTTCGTTTCCAATTCGTCATTGAAGTTTCTCTTTCCGATTTGCGAAAAAATGAAATATCTTTTCGCGGGTATTTAACCAACGAACAAAAATTGCAGATAATTCATTTGCCTCTCTCGCTCTCTCACTTTCACAAGATAAGCCTCAGAGACTCTGAATCTTCTTCAATTTTGCGAAAAACCCTAATAATTTATAGCTTTCTATGGCGTTAGGGTTTCGATTGGACTAAAGCCTTTCTTGCACTCCGAAAATGAATGTTTCGGTAACTTTTCGCGGGAATTTTGTCCCCATATCGCAGTGCAGCTCTTGTTGCGATCTTCGTTTTCAGCCGTACTTTGCTTCCTCGACAGGGTCTCGGAGAAAGCGGTGTCGTTGGAGCTCCTTGAAGTTGGACCAGGTTTCAAGGTAACTATTTTGTATCATATACTTGTCAGAAAGGCTATCAAATTCACATTTTGTTGTTTTTTTGAATTTGGTTGTATATTGTTAAATTAAGACTTTGTGGGAAGCGAGAGATTGCTTGTAGAGCGACTGAGACACCGACTGAACCAGATAGCAATGACGATAAGGTACCTCTTTTTTTTTATTATTATTATTATTATTATTATTATTTTTTTTTTATTGTTCTTATTTTTGGTTGTGGCTGGTTTATATAATCTTCTAAATTGAGAAATTTGATGCATTATATAAGGATTTGATTATGGGTTTGTCTAAAAAAAATGGACATGGTAATTTACGTATTTTTCTGTTCTTGGTTCAGTAAAACAAAAGTGTTGTTTCTGTTAAATATTGCCTTGTATTTCACAAATCAAATATGGCCCCAAATCATGTTGATTATGTGTTTTGTTCTCTCTCAATTTGTACGCTTTGTTTTGTTCAAATCATCCGGTTAGGTGGAGCATTTTGCAAGTGGGATGATTTGGTGAGAAAAGAAGACAAGCAAAGTCACAAGCCATAAAAATATCTCGTTCATTTTGTTTATTTGCCTTTAAACACTATATCTCGTTTGTTCCGCTTGAATTGTTTGTATGTGTGAGATTTGGACGCTTCTGCACAACAGTTTCAACAGTGGTAATTGATTTTGGGCTTTATCTGATTTAGGAAAAAGAAGTGGATAATGATGGGGAAATGCCACATTCCACTTCTTCCTCTGTGCAAAATGACCCCCAGCCTGATTCTCGGCCTTTTGTTCCCGAACAAGTAAACAACAGTGATGAGGAAACTCAGGCTCAAGGTGGAGTCCAGGTACGTTTCTCTAATATATAGTATAATTACTTCACTCACGGAATAGTCAAATTGCTATGTTTGCTTCCCGATTGGTATATGTTGCATCCTACAAGCAGTTAGATGTCACATTCATAACCTTTCCCATTGACCGGTGTGGAAAAAAAAAAAGCTTATTTTCTGTTTCGAATAACGCTTCTTTGAAGGGGAAAGGGCAGAGAGGTTTTTAGCAAGAATGGCACCTGTTCACTGTGTATTCATCGAAAAGTTGACTCCTATATGCAAATTTGTACTTAGCCTGCGTTGATGACTTATGTTCTCTGGCATAAAAGTAACTCTTTAAGCAAACACTGTAATCTTCCCATTAATTTCCAAAGAGAAATGCTACACTAACTCTCAAGTTTACACTCAAATGCTTATTCCCTAACATGGTAGTGAAATTTCATTGCCACGTTAGGTAGTAAGTATTTAGGAGTGTAAACTTGGGAGTTTGTGTAGCATTTCTCATTTCCAAATAGAAAAGCTTGTGCATTCAGGATTTGCTCTCATTGTTGTAAGTTTTCCTTTACTTTTAGAGAGTTGTTTAGGCGAGCGTGGCACTCTGAGCCTAATTGTATTAAGATTTTGTATGAAGCAGGATGTTGATAGTGTAGAAGTTGCAAGTGGATCACCTCTGCCAGGTGTGAAGGTGATTATGATTAAGTGCTGTAACGTTTCCTGCATTAGAAAAGGCTTTTGTTATTTGTCTCTCCCTTTTGACATTTTTTTGGTAAAAATTTTATGAACAGCCGCAGCAACTGGATGAATTGATCAGGATTCCAAAGGAAACAATTGAAATTTTTAGGAATCAAGTGTTTGGCTTTGATACTTTTTTCGTGACAAGCCAGGATCCGTATGAGGTGAGTTAATTACATAGCTTTGAATTCCACCCCCCTTCCTTCCCGTAATGGCAAGTTGGCAAGTTCTGCCTAAAAAAAAAAACCAAAAAGAAAGAATGGAAGGGAGTTGCAGTACAGATTAGGAACTTCGCTCATTGAAGTTCATATCAATGTTTTGTTTGAGGTTAGGAATTATTTTTTGGAGTTATTTTCCTATTTAAAATACATTGGGGAGGAACCAAAGGTTGATATTGATTGTAACAAAATAGATGATAACGATAAGCAGTCATGTTATGCTCTTTCTATTTCCTGTAATTCTACATATCTTTTTCTTATTATCCCTAGCTTAACCCATTACCTTGAAATAAGTCTCCCCATCATACTGTGTTACTTTTGATAGGGTGGAGTGTTGTTCAAAGGGAACCTGCGAGGGCAGGCTGCTAAAAGTTATGAAAAGATAGCAAAGAGATTGCAGGTATGTCTACCTGTTCTTGTGTCATTTTACATTTATGAAGGTTCTGATTGATTCTCTGTTCAACTCAATTTCCGCACCATCTATATTTAGGATAATTTTGGGGATCTATATAAGCTTTTTCTTCTGGTCAATCCTGAGGATGATAAACCAGTGGCAGTTGTAGTTCCACGAAAGACCTTGCAACCAGAGACAACTGGTAGTTATTCAGATCATCCACTTAAACTGCTTGTTCTATTTTGTCATAAGATTTTCCATTAGACACTATGGAACTGAACCAGTAACAATCAAGCTTAAGATATATGTACTAAAATTGCTTTGATATTATGTTTTACAGCTGTCCCAGAGTGGTTTGCTGCTGGGGCCTTTGGATTGGTCACAGTGTTTACCTTACTACTTCGGAATGTGCCTGCTTTGCAGTCCAACTTACTGTATGCAGTCCATATTTCTATGTTTTATATCGTATTTTAAGTAAATATAAAGTATGGTTTGTTTTTAACCCTGAAATCAATGTCTCATTCTTGTTCCTTTTTCCATTTTAGGTAGTTTTTTTATTTTATTTTATTTTTTATTGCACACCCATCATAATTTAGAGTATTAGTTTTTTTTTTTTTTTGAAGTAAATTAATTTATTCAGGAATGGTGTTTCCGATATGACTGCTATGCGATTAGGCTGAGCATAGTTTTCATGTGAGAGGACAATGACTTCGATACTTCTTTGCTTATATTTTATCATTTTTTGCAAGGACATTTCCTCCTCTTTGCCATTATTGTTCTTGTTGATAAGCATTTTTTTTTTCTTTGTTTTAATTGGAGAAGTTTCATTTGATTATCTACTTTTGAAAATTTTAATGGTGGATTCGGATCTGTTGTTGTGTATACTTGAACTTATGTCAACAATAGTTGTAAATTAATTTTTTGACAACAAAGGTTATAATATTAATGTCTCAGATCAACTTTTGACAATCTCGACTTGTTAAAAGATGGCCTACCTGGAGCATTAGTAACTGCACTTATCCTGGGGGTACATGAACTCAGCCACATTTTCGTTGCAAATAGCATTGGAATTAAGCTTGGTGTCCCATACTTCGTTCCTAGTTGGCAGGTGATACATGTGCTTATCCTGTACTAATTCTTTTTCTGAAGATGAATCTTTTGTTTTTTGGCCCTCCATTTAAGTTGGTGGATCTTTGTTTCCATCTCTTAAGTGAAGTCTTCCAAGTCTGTACGATGCAGTGCCTTTATCCTATTTCTTGTGACATGCATATTACTAGAAGCCAGTCCTTCCAAGCTGCATCCAGAAGCTACTTTATTGGACAATGACTTCTAGCTGCTGCTAGATTGACTTTAAATGAACTAATTAGATTTTCTGGAACTGCTATTTGTCTATTCCTAGCAAAATTTGACTGCAGCATCCGATGTTTACTTCTGATGATTAAATCTTGTCACAAGTTGCAAGAAATGCGAAAGTTTAGACAATAGATAAATGATGTGATTTAACTTAAGGTGTATGCAGAGTGAATGTATTGGTTATTTTAAATTTTTCTGCTACCTGCTTTGATTATTATTAGTTATTTTATACAGAAAATTGGTCTCATTAGCACCAGGTACATTGGCTGTTAGGTCGCGCTTTCTCCAAAATACATGTATAGTGTGCACTATATTGATTTCTGCTTTTGTAAAATGCATATTGAAAATCTAATGAGTTGTTTTGGTGGCAGATAGGCTCTTTTGGTGCTATTACAAGGATTATAAATATCGTACCTAAACGTGAAGATCTTCTGAAGGTTGCAACAGCAGGACCTTTAGCCGGGTTTTCATTTGGTCTTGTTCTTTTGCTTTTAGGGTTCCTCCTACCACCTACAGATGGTATTGGTGTTGTTGTCGATGCTTCTGTATTTCATGAGTCATTTCTTGCCGGGGGTATTGGTAAGCACTTCATTCTGTACATATGCTGCATGCAGAGACTTTGTATGTGAATGTATGCACATGTTAATTGTGGGTTATAGACTATAGTATCTCAATTTTTGTTTGTTTATTCGTGAATATGCCAGCAATCACATTCATTTTTCAAGACTTCCATGTGCAATCTATCTTTCAGTGATCATGTTATTCTTGGCTTTTGTTGCATTAATTTAGAGATTCAATGCTTAGTGACTCCTGGTTCTGTTATAGCAAAGCTACTTCTCGGCAACGTGCTCAAGGAAGGCACTTCCATATCTCTTAATCCTCTTGTACTATGGGCATGGGCCGGACTCCTTATTAATGCCATCAACAGCATCCCTGCTGGAGAGCTTGATGGAGGGAGAATCTGTTTTTCCATATGGGGAAGAAAGGTATGCCATCTGAAGTTAAATATAATTTTATAGCGGAACCTCGAACGTTGAGCCTGGTTGTGCTACTGCCGCAAGTCAACTTACAGATGGCTGATAAGCCCGTCAAAAACCCTTGAAACATCTAATCTGCTATGGAAATTCAGGTATAGAGGTAAATAATTGCCATACTGATTAAATGTTTTCATGCGACAGGCTTCAGCTCGCGTCACAGGTGCCTCTATCGTGCTGCTTGGATTATCATCACTATTTAGTGATGTGGCATTTTATTGGGTAGTTCTGATATTCTTCTTACAAAGGGGGCCAATTGCTCCACTTTCTGAGGAAATAACTGATCCTGATGAAAAGTACGTTGCCCTTGGAGTACTAGTTTTGGCTTTAGGTTTGCTAGTATGCTTACCATACCCATTCCCCTTTACAGATGAAGCAATTACAAGTTTCTAGAAACACTTTCCGCATACGCTCTAAACCATCTGATAGAATTGAAAAGCCATTTTGGTAGGATCTGTCTTAGAAAATTACTCAAATGTATTGTTTCACACGAATAATATTTCGGAAAAGTATCCGTTTTTCTTAATGCTTTTTAGAGGGTGTTTTTTTTTTTTTTTTTTTCAAAAAGTGTTTTGATGTAACAAAAAGGTAAAAATAGTTTTAAGTATCTTGTGTTTTATTATGTATTAGGTTGTTTGTTAATGTTTGTTTAATATATATATATATATATATATAGAGAGAGAGAGAGAGAGAGAGAGAGATGAATGTTAAGATTTCATTCTTGAACAAAAATTCATTACCAAAGGTAGGATAAAAGTGTGGTGTATAACATACATTACTTTGGATTATTGTATACATTTTTTCGACCGAACACGGGCGATAAGATGGACGGTGAAGTGATTATTTCACTATAAATGCTATATACAACACATTTATCTTACTTTTATCCTATTATTCTAATGTGACAAGTTCTAATAGCCATTGGATTAACCATCGTTAAGAGAGAGATGCAATATTCCACATTTTTATTACACTTGGCTGATGTGATGTTGCCCATCCGTCCTTAGATCAATTATTATTATTATTATTATTATATCAAAGGGTTAAATGCTTATGCTACATCAACAAAGTGAGATAAAAATGTGGTGTAAAAAAAAGAAGTGGAAACTCCACTTTAGATCCCTGAAATATCACGCTTTTTGAGAAAACCTTTCAAATTTTAAAAACTCTCAATTTAACTTTTTGAACTTTCAATTTGATTCAATTGACCCCCCCTCCTCCCCTGTCAAATTCAAATGTTAACCCCTAACGGAAATTATTTAAAAGACCAAATTATCCTTCAATTTTTTTATTTTAAATTTTAAATTTGGAATTTTATAAAAAAAGTTTGGGGTATAAAATGTTATTTTATCACATTTAATATTTAAAATTTGACGAATGGGGAAATTGTATCAAATTGAAAGTTTAATTGGTGAAATTGAGAGTTTTTGAAATTTGGAAGGGTCTTTTCAAAATGCGTGGTAGTTCAAGGGTTTTAAGATAAGTTTTTATTTTTTTTTAAAAAAAAACAATGTCTACTAGAATTTGCCAAGTTTGCATTGTGAAATAAAAGTGGGATAAATGTGTAGTATAGATAGCATTACTATTATTTCACTTGTTAATGGACTAATGTTATAAACTATATTCATAATATTGATGTGATAGTTCTAACTCTTGAATCGGTCATTGTTTAAAAAACTAAAGTCTAAAAATTGTTTGAGATTACCACGCAAGTGGAAATGGTAGTGTTTGGGGGACCGTCTCAATCGAAACAGGTTATCTAGGCTTGGAGGACAATCAATTGCTCAAGCTTTTCTAACGAGAATTATATAATAATTACGAAATAAAAATTTATAACATTACACTTAAAGAAACGTAGAGGCTTTGATGAGGTTTTCTAACATCAATTTGATGTAATGGCTTTCATTCCTTTCCCTTCACGGCTTCACCACCCATTTCGACCATGAGTATAATATTAAAAAACATGTTTTTTTAATAAATTTCGTGCAATAATGCACATGTTTTTTTTATTAATAATATTAAAAAACATGTAAAAAGTACATGCGGCATTGCGGCGATTTGATTTGTATGTATCCCTCCATTTTGGTCCTTGATGTTGAGAAACCTAAAAACGGATACAAGGTAAAAGTCCACTAATCTATCTTATTCAGGCCTATCCTTGTTAGGGTAGGCTTGGCTTTCATTCCTTTAATCCTTTCCCTTCATGGCTTCACCACCCATTTCGACCATGAGTATAATATTAAAAAACATGTTTTTTTAATAAATTTCGTGCAATAATGCACATGTTTTTTTTATTAATAATATTAAAAAACATGTAAAAAGTACATGCAGCATTGCGGCGATTTGATTTGTATGTATCCCTCCATTTTGGTCCTTGATGTTGAGAAACCTAAAAACGGATACAAGGTAAAAGTCCACTAATCTATCTTATTCAGGCCTATCCTTGTTAGGGTAGGCTTGGCTTTCATTCCTTTAATCCTTTCCCTTCATGGCTTCACCACCCATTTCGACCATGAGTATAATATTAAAAAACATGTTTTTTTAATAAATTTCGTGCAATAATGCACATGTTTTTTTTATTAATAATATTAAAAAACATGTAAAAAGTACATGCAGCATTGCGGCGATTTGATTTGTATGTATCCCTCCATTTTGGTCCTTGATGTTGAGAAACCTAAAAACGGATACAAGGTAAAAGTCCACTAATCTATCTTATTCAGGCCTATCCTTGTTAGGGTGGACCCAAGCCCAAATAGGAATGCAACATAAATGCCGTCTTCTCTTTCTCTTTCTCTTTCTCTTTCTCTTCTTCTTATTATTATTATTATTATTTTTGTTATGTTGCTGCTGATGATGTCTGATGAGATATGAATTGTGTGGGGAGGAAGTGTAGAGAAGGCAGAATCCCATGAATTAAAGATGGTAGATGTGTTTGGGATGCATCAAAGTACTATGCACCAGAGACTGATGTGTACCCTGGAGATGCTATGAATTCATATATTAATTTTTCAAGGCGACCAAAACCGCCAAATAACTGACAATTTTTCTTTTTGTCTTTTTTGTGTGTAAAATATCCAACAGACATGTCAATGTCAATTGACGGTAGACATTACACAAAAGAAAAAAATAAAAAATTGCACCGACCAGGATCCTAGCCGGTTCAAAAAAAATTGGAGAGAAATCAATTAGTTAATATATGAGAGTAAAATGATAATTTTATTTTTTATTTGGACCATTTTACCCTATTATATTAACTAATTAGTTCCTTTTCCAATTTTTTTCAACTGAAAAACCTAATTTATTAAATATATATAATCCTTCAAGGTAGAGTTGAGCTTTACATTCTTGCCTAGACAAACAATTTTTTGTCATTTTCACCATGTGTTTGGACAGTGTTAAATACTTACATATTTGTAAACTTTACATAGATAGATAAAGATGCTTGTCAGGAGCTAAAAAGTAATTTGATTGTTGCCGGGGGGGGGGGGGGGGGTCGCAACTTCCTTGGAAAACGTGCTACGGACAAATAATTGTTTTGTATGAATAAAAAAAATTAAAAAAATTAAAAAAAATAAAAATCATTGTTTAATCTATTGTAAATTACAAAAAAGAAAAGGATCCTATAGACAAAACTTAAAGAATGAGATGAGAAAAGATTTAAAACTTAAAAAAAAAATACTATTTTATGGTAAACCAGCCAAAAAATGAGTATTGGTTAGAATAGATTTTGCAAAAACCCATGGACACCGCCCCGGTTTGTCGTTTACAACCCATAACTTAGTAATCTTGTTTTGACTTCCAATACATGGGGTGTTATGAAATGGTTGAAATTGGCCGTAATATTCTGTTTGAATTGCAATATATCGAACTATAATTATGAGAGACTTTTGATAAGACTCACTTACTCGAATAAATTAAAGCCTAATCGATTATAATTATGATAGGCTTTCAATAAGGCTCACAAATTTGAGCATCTGCTCAAATTGATAGATCTCTTTAAAACCTATCATAATTGTTTGTCTAATTATTGGAGACAAATAAAAATCTCCAATTACATGGGATTTCGATCCATTATATATCATGATGCTTTTAAGAAGTTTCAATTTGCCCACTTTTCATATTATTGATCAATAAATACAAGTAGTTTTTAAAACTTTAAAAACTCATCGAAAATGCCCTTCCATTACACAGAAAAAAAAAAAGAAGAAGAAACTAGTCGTTAGTTTAGAGTCCAAAAAAAATGTGAAACATGAAAAATGCGTTTTTTTTTAGTATGTTGAAATTAGCAAGTTACCGACAATAACGACTTTTTTTTTGTTCTGTTTTAGCGTTTTACTACGTTGTTGGTTGGGGGAAATGGTCCCTCCCAAAGTTTGAAATGTTTGTCTTTCTTGCATCTAAGCCTAAGGATATTTTTTTTTGTAAAAGTCAAAAACTTATCTATCACCTATTGGACCCTAAATTATCAAGCCTTAACAACTCTATCCACTTCGAATTGGACCGCAATTCTAAGAGAAAATTGCTTCGTCTACCTCCTTTATAACTTATTGACACGTGATAGTATATGTTAGTAGAACGTATTTAGTTTTTTTAGTAGCTAACGTGCAATTATAGTATTAGCAAATTATAGACTTGTAGACCGTAACACTCAATTCCCCTTAAAATATGCCTTATTCTCAAAGTCTTACAATTTTTTCTCTGATGCACTCGCGAAGACAAAATGATGCACAGGAAAACAGAACGATAGATGACTTTTGCAACCTATAATAGAGGTTTGACGGAAGTTCGATGGTGGCCCGACAACCTCCATCGGTGGTCCGGTGGAAATCCTGCAAACTCCAACGCTTTAAAAGGAAAAAAAGCTTAAATTCATAAAATGATTCACTGTTTTTAAAAAATGATTATTTTTTTTAATTAAATCGAAAATATTTTTTAATTTTACCATTATTTTTCGTCATATCACACATTACCAAAATATAAAAAATAATTTCATATACCTTAAATTCTAAATCCATCAATCCATCATGATATATCGTCTAGATTCAAGGTTATGACCATTGCGTGAAGTAAGCACAAAAATTGCAGGAAGCATTTAAGAAGACAGAAATTTCAAACCTGGTGCATGTATTCAACCAACTAAACACAGAAATGAGTAAATGTTAATTATACTTTTGTTATGAAAGGAGTAAATGCTATAATTCATATTTTTAATTCATAATTACTCACAGTATTAATGTAGTGGTCTTAACCAATTCTTATATTAATTATTATTATTTTTTTAAAAAATAATGCTATAAACTATAATTTTTTAGTTTACAACCATCTCATAATGCTGACGTGCCAACTGCCAATGATCATAACCAACTCTTGGATTGGTTATTGCTTAAAAAAAAAAAAAAAATCTACCACATCAGTATTTATGAGATAAAAATATAGTGTTTAACATTATTTTTATGAAATATAAACAATTCAATTTAAAAGTAATTATCAAGATTTTAAAGATCTAACTTACATGCTGTTATTTTAATAAAAGCATGTATGTTATAGTGTAAGTAACGGTTAAGATTGAATCTTAAAGTTGACTTACTTTAAGAAGCTTTTAATATGAAAAAAAAAAATGAAAAAAAATAAGATTTTGAGAGATTCAGTATTTACTTAAACGACAGCATACATGTTGTTATTTTAATAACATGAAAATAGGATCCGATTTTTAAGAGATCAATCCTGCCAACTTTAAAAGAAAAGTAATGGCAAATACTATATTTGTATTTTATAATTGCTAAACAATAATGACGTGACACTTTAAATTAATCATCAGATCTCTTTTTATTTAAAAAGAATTAATCAAAAAATTAATTTGAAGTGTCTTGTCAACACTATTGAATAAATGTCGGGATAAAATTATAGAATATAACAGTCTTCAAAAATTTGCTTAAAAGATTTGAACAAGTGTAGATTTTATTCTAAATGAAACTAGATCCAAGTGAAGTGAATAGGATTTAGGTTTCATAGGATCTAATATGTGAATAACATAGAATCCTCTAAATTTCTTAATATAAATTGTAGTAGGTGGAATTCCTCCCTCCCCAAAAAAAAATAGAAACTAAAAACATTCCAAAAACCTAGAAGTAGAGATGAGAAACAATTCTTTGCATTCTGATGTTCATCTTACTTAAATCGTTAGTGAGTTGGCATGCTCTGTCAACTCTTAATTAAAAAAAAGAAAAGAAAATTAATGGTAAATGCAACCGGTCAAGTCAACTCAGTAAAATGTATACGACATAATTAAAAAAAAAAAAAGAAAAAAAATTCCCAAAAGAGAAAGGAGGGTATAATAGGAAATACAAGTGGATTACATGCACACCTTTAAATATGTGTCTCAAGCCAATCACCACTCTAGTACACTTGCCTTTCCCACATTCGTTGGGTTCTCTATTAGTTCGTCAGTTAAGAGTGAGGGAAGCAAAGGCACAAAGCTACAGCGTATTCACTCGTCGGTTTCGGTTCTTTGAATGAGCTCAGCGAAGATGCAAAGCATAGGCGTTTCCCACCGCTTGGTCCCGTCGAGCTACCGCCGGTCTCCGGTGCCGGTCATCGGCATTGCCAGTGGAAGAAGCTCAAGCTCGTCGGTTGGGTTCGCCCGCACAGTGAAATGCTGCTCTCTGACAAGCTCCTCCTCGTCTTTAGGTAAAATGGCGCACTTTCGGGTGTGTTCTTTAAACTGTGTTTGGTTGCCGAGATAAAAAAAAGAAAATAACAGAAAAGGCCAAAATTATTGGTCGTAAGGTTTTTGTTAATTATGGAGTGAAAGAACTTTTGTTTTGGAAAAGGGAAAAGACTGTTAGAAGCAAGCGGGTTAACTAACATAGGAATTCATAATCTTTCTAGATTTTCTTTTACGCCATTTTCGTGGCAATTGAACTAACTTTGGGTTCAAAGTGATTGTGCTTTTCTTTATCTATATTTGATTGGAATTTATGTTTAGCTTCCGTTTGGCTGCCGAGAGAACGTGGGAAAGGACAGACGAAATTTGACTGGTTCTAATTTTAGATTCCGAATGTTGCGGATTTAATTGATGGAAGAAGGTTAACATTTTATGTTACAAAGCTTCACAAATTGTAACGAAAAAAGAACATTAAGAATTTTTCCTTTTAATATTCTTGTCTGGCTGGCACATTTTCTCAGTAACCAAATAGAGGTCTAAGAAAAAATATCGGAAAAAACTTTCTTAAAGCGACACTATCTTAATTCGTCTTGTTTTTAATAATTTATTACTAGTGCTTAGCCGCAAGAGAACTGTTTAACATTAACACGTTTGATGGACCGGCGGTTTTGGTTTTGCTAAATCACATTTTATTAAAGTTCGTGAAAGCGATTTATCAACAACAAAAAAAAAAAAGTTTGTGAAAGCGACCGAATTTGCGAATCAAATTTTATGTAATAATTTTGTTATTTCAGTTGATAATGGGACCCAATTTGCCGAAGCTTCTAGAAGATCAAATCTTGTTCCGCTTTACCGGACCATATTCTCCGACCAGCTTACTCCGGTTCTAGCTTATCGGTGCTTAGTTAAAGAAGACGACCGAGATGCTCCGAGCTTTCTTTTTGAGTCGGTGGAACCCCATCCTATTGTTTCGAGCGTTGTAAGTGTGCTTTTCTTGGTTTTGAATTTTTGAATCTCTATGATCATGTTTTACAATTAAGTGCTGCGTTGATTATTTTAGGGGCGTTATAGTGTAGTTGGAGCTCAGCCAACGATGGAAATTGTGGCAAAAGAACATAAGGTCACAACAATGGACCATGAAGAAGGGCGTTTAACTGAGGAGGTTGTTGAAGATCCAATGGAGATTCCTAGAAGAATCTCAGAGGATTGGAAACCTCAACTTATTGATGAACTTCCGAATACATTTTGTGGTAAGATAATTTTGTTGATAATTTATGCTCCATTATATTGATAATTTATGCCCCATTATACCCAACTTATCGATGAATTTTGAAATGCATTTGTGGTGAGAGAACTTTGTTGATGGCTTGTTTTCCATAAACAAATGGTGTTAGGTATGACTGGATCACAACTTCATGAGTTGTTAAGATTTTGTGGAGCCATGTGTTTGAATTTTTATTTTTTATATTCATATAGTTAAAAAAAGAAAGGTAAACTTATTCTAACAGTTTCCTCAACATCCCACTTGAATTAGACAAAGAAGTATGATTAGGTATATATAAAGAAAGTGTAACGAAGTTTCCATTATCATTGACTGTTAACAAAGTCCGGTTTTGGAGTTATCGGCACTGGCAATCGTTTGGGATTGGTCAAAAGAAAGAAAATGCTAAGAATCTCAATAATCGGTTGGAACGGCAGATTTTTAGATTCTTTCGCAATATATGTTTGTTGTTTCCTCATTATGGTGCTGAACCTTGTCTTTGGTACGATCCCTCATGGTAATACGACAATGACGTGTCATACGACAAACAATTGATTCAATAATGATGGAATAAGTGACTTTTTCCTTTTACGTAAGTATTCGACACATATCATTAAAAGTGTAAGGATTCTATGAATGTGGCAAATGATTTAAAATCCTTTAGCAGTATCAAGGGTGCTGTGGACATTAATATTTGTGTTGTCAAATCTGAAAAGGGATCTATGATCAAGTAGCCATGTAATCATTGTGTACATTTGAATTTATGGGAAACCTTAATTTCAATTGAGTTTTCTCAGTTGGACCAATTGGTTAAACACAGAAGATGTGGGGATCATGCATACATTCTGTAACACCCCCTTTTCAAAAAAGGAAACTTTTCTTTGTTAAAACAAGCCCTAATTGCATGCCAACTCCTCTCTATTTTGTAGGAGTTGTTTCCTGACTTATTTCAAAACTAACATAGGTTTAGTTTTACAAGGAAACTTAAACCTAATCTGTTGCCAGCTTGTAACCACAATTGATTTTCAGTTTATGGGATTCTTGTATCTTTATGTTTTTTATTCAAGTGATGCATAATATCGTATCCCTACTGGAAGAGGGTGTTACACATTCAAGGATGCACCATATGTGTGTAAAAGATAAATGAATGTAGAAGTTTTGTGCATATTTCAATTAAGATTTTCTCTTGGCATGCTCATCATATTACAAACTGGCAAACCTATGGTAGGTTTCATCTCATAATAAAAATCTTGTAATGGGATTTACTTGGTTTTCTGTCACTGGAAGTAAACTATCATTGTTGTTTTCCTCTTTCTACTTTTGGCAAACCTTGCTTAGTGGTGAATTGCTGTCTTAAACAGGTGGCTGGGTAGGTTATTTCTCATATGATACACTTCGCTATGTGGAGAAGAAAAAGTTGCCATTCTCTAAGGCACCAAAGGATGATAGAAACCTTCCTGACATACATCTTGGCCTCTATGATGACGTGATTGTTTTTGATCATGTGGAGAAGGTACTCTTTTTTTCTTGCATTAATAATGTGCACCTCTTTTAGATGATAACCATTATATGTTTTGATGTTCGTGTGTGTAACATTTTTCTAAGTAACACTTGAATTCTCTGAGTAATTATTCTTCAGTCTCCATTTAAAGGTTCAAAAACTACCTTTTGTCCCTTTGTAATGCTCAGAGGTGTTGCGGACAAGGCAATCAATATAGATATACACATATACTCTTCCCCAAGATTTCGCTAATAATAAATTGCAACATTTTTTATGTCTATATTAAAATACTAATTGCCATCTGTGATGGCCTTTCTCTGAAGTTGGTTGGTAATTACTTTCCTTCCACCTATGTGTGATTGACCTTCTTAATTAAAGGCTTCTTGGTCTTCTGTTTGTATTTAGAAAGCATATGTGATTCACTGGGTGAGGTTAGATCGGTACTCCTCTATTGAGAATGCTTATAAAGACGGAGTGAAACGCTTGGAAGTATTAGTATCCAGAGTTCAAAATATTGAACCGTGAGTAACTATTGCTCTTTTTATGAAAATACTGGATCTTGTAACACTTTTTACAATTCTTTTATTTGATTGTCTATTTTTAGCCCAAAGCTTGCTCCGGGTTCTGTGAAATTAGATACTCGCCATTTTGGTCCTTCATTAAAGAAGTCAACCATGACCAGTGAAGAATACAAGAATGCCGTACTACAGGCCAAAGAACATATTATGGCAGGAGATATCTTCCAGGTCGTATTAAGTCAACGTTTTGAACGCCGAACATTTGCTGACCCATTTGAAGTTTATAGAGCATTGAGAATTGTGAACCCAAGTCCATATATGACTTACTTGCAAGTTTGTATCTCTTGAACTTGTTTTAATTGCAGTACCCTGGTTTTATGAGTTTTCTATGTTGTTATGAACTTGCATTTCTGATTTATTCTTTCCAAATGTTCTTAATCAGGCTAGAGGATGTATTCTGGTTGCTTCCAGTCCGGAAATTCTTACGCGTGCAAGGAAGGTATAATTACGACTCTAATTATTTCTAAATTCATTGATTTGAAATCCTTAAACAAAAAGACATGCTCATTGCTTAGCTGAATATGATTTTTCTACCAATAAATTTAAGCAAGTTTGTGGATACATGTGAGATTTTATGTATGTAGAATTTATTGTTCTTATTCTCTGAATATTTACAAACAAGGATATCCATCTTTACAATGCTTATGAACAGAATAAGATTACCAATCGGCCATTGGCTGGCACTGTGAGAAGAGGGAAGACAAGGCAAGAAGATCAGATGTTGGAAGCTCAGCTGCTAAGTGATGAAAAGCAATGTGCAGAACATGTCATGCTCGTTGATTTGGGTCGAAATGATGTTGGGAAGGTGTCTTTTAAATCTTATCATTTCTAATTATGCAGATGCTTCATGCCACACTTCAAGCTCTTAGGCTCATAGTAGCTCATTTATGTTGGCTGGATTATTAATTTACTAATTATAGAGGCTATCTTTCTTATCATGTTGTGTGTTTTTTTTTTTTTCCCTTCGTCACCAGAATAGCCATTAAATAGTAAGGCAGGTATATCATTCATCAATTGTAGCCATCCTGTCACTTAATAATAGTGATTTACCTGTTTAGTCTCTTTACTTTTGGAAAACTTGTTATTCGGACACTTAGTGTTTCAGTTCCTCATATTGTGTCCAGAAGAATCTCCTAGGTTAGGTATATGTGCCTTTGTCAATTTAAAAGAAAAGATAGAGACTGGAGAGACTGGCTTTTGTCAATTTAAAAGAAAACATAAAAACTGAAGCTTCCTTGGTGCCTGTTGTTGTAGTGCCGGTTTCTTTTTGAAACCCTTGATTGTGGATCATGAAAGTTGTTTGATTTTCCATAAACAAAACTTCTCTTTTATGTTTTGCTACAAAGGGTATGACTTTTGTTCTAGATGTTAGCTGCATAAAACTTGTCCTGTAACATGATTCTTGATGTAGGTCTCAAAATATGGTTCTGTGAAGGTGGAAAAGCTTATGAATGTGGAACGGTATTCCCATGTGATGCACATAAGTTCCACGGTGAGAATCCATGCTTTATGTCTATTGTTGGTTGAAATTGTAAAATGAGATGCTTCTATTTCTTCTAGAGAATGATTGTCTGCAAGATCATGCTGATTTATCTTATGCAGGTTACCGGAGAGTTGCAAGATCATCTCACTTGCTGGGATGCCCTGCGTGCTGCGTTGCCTGTCGGAACTGTTAGTGGAGCACCTAAGGTTTATAGTTTTTTTTCCTTGTTTCCCTTCTTTTCATTTACCTATTCCCTGCATATTTGGTTCTAAATCTATGACAGTGCTGCCAAAACAATGTGGGCTAGCTGCTCTTAAAGATAGTTCATCATTATTTTCAGATTTGATTTCTATTTTCACATTCTGAATGTGTATAAGCTATCTACAATCACCATTGCCAAGTTTCTAGAATTGCAGTCTCTGATCAAGGTATATTCTTTCCCTCTTTCTTCTGTTTGTCATGGATGATTGGATTCAGGTCAGGGCCATGGAAATAATCGATGATTTGGAAGTAACTCGGCGAGGGCCATACAGCGGCGGATTCGGAAGCGTCTCTTTTTCTGGAGACATGGACATTGCATTAGCTCTCAGGACAATTGTGTTCCCCACAGGAACCCGATATGACACCATGTATTCATACAAGGATGCAACCAAGCGCCAGGAATGGGTTGCTAACCTTCAAACTGGTGCTGGTATTGTGGCTGACAGCAACCCTGATGACGAGCAACAGGAATGTCAGAACAAGGCTGCCGGTCTCGCCCGCGCCATTGACTTGGCTGAATCGGCTTTTGTTGACAAATGATGTCGGGCTTTACCAACCGATGAAATGGAAGTTAAATGGTGACCCAAGAATAAGAAATCTCAACCTCCTTTATGTCGACAGTTGCTTGGGTTGAAGAGAGGAAAATATGTAAGAGAAATTAGACTACTTTTATAGCAATATATAATAAAACCTTCACAGAGTTCAAATTATGTCTTAAGTTGTTGAGCATCCCATTTTACGGTTTAGATTTTGTTTTGTTATATTTTACAATATACGTAGTGCCACTTCATTATAAAATTTTTAAATGATTTATTAACTTATACACCATCAAATTTTTAAAAAATTAATAATAGATCATTAAATGATTTTTTTTTTTAATTTTTAATTTTTATTTTTAATTTCACTTGAAATTGAAAGGATTCTAATCGTTACATTATCTTTAAAACTTTTGTGCGCTCATGTGAGATAGGGAATTTGATTCGTCTTTTAATAAGAAAAAGTAAAAAAGATAAAATAAAATTGGGGCAAGGTTTTTTAGATTGTTATTATTTTTACAATGAGACGTAATAAATAAGAGAAAAATAATAGTTCGAATTTTAAAAATTTTCACTTTAGAGTTACCTTAAAAAATATGAAGAATCCAATCTAATAATTTGGTGAAGCCCTAAAAATAGGGTTGGCCATATGTTTATTACCAACATGAAAAGGGGCAGTTCTAAAATCATATAAATACTGTAGCCCTTATAGATACACATGTATATGTATGTGTATCTTCTCTTTAATCCTTGGGTAGACTCAGTGATAGCCTTTTCTACTAATAAATACCGAAGGATTTATGAAAAACAATAAATTGCTCCTAGTTGTGAAGCATCGGAGTCGACGAGCCTAACATATTTGAATCCAATTAAGTTTAAATAATTATGATAGCGAGAGTCAGGTTGTTGGAAACAACTTGCTCAGCAAGTACAATGTCATGAATAAAAACAGGGATAATCTTCCGTCCAAACTTACTCCAAAGATTGATGAATAATTGTCTTCACTGATGAGCTGTCATGTTTCCTTCCCTTTTGACGCGCTCCACATACCATAATTTAAGACATTTTAACACCTTTGCATCACTAATTAACTTTCCATATCGACTCCAACAATATCCTTCCTTTTGCAAGGCATATACTAATTCCAGTGCACATGTTAAAGTCCTAAATCTCTATTGAGCTCCACTACATTCTATGCTGCAAAAGCTATAATTATTCTTGGGTCAATTATATTCTATGCTCTCATCCTTATTTTTTGTAATAATCCGCCATTGACTCCTTTATACATCTTACTAATTGGGAAAGATGAGTAAGATCTCTTCCAAAAACTACTGTGCTTCTACGGATCCAAATTCTTCTTCCTATGTGTTTAGGAAATAATCTTCTTCGCTAGAATATTTCTGAATTTTTCTATTACAATCAGCCCAAATATCGTTGGATGAAAAGAAAAGGAAAATAAGTCATCTAAAAGAAAAAGACATTTTAATAGACAGTTGCTTTGATTTGGAAATTAAAAATCCATAGAAGGAATGGTGTGAGCGTTAGAAGCAATTCCAGGATAAAAAAAATTACACGAAAATGAAAAACTGGGCTGAGCAACGTTGGTTAGAAAAGGAGGACCCATCTTCACGACCTAATCATCATCGAACCGATCTTTCTTAGGCTGCGACGGAGGCACCGGAGGCTTCGGTGGACCCCTCCCCTTCTTCTTGTCCCGTGGCCTCGCCTGTTGATAAAGAATTAAAACCCAAAATCCTCAATTCAAACAGTGTTTCATATTCGGTTATTCCCCAAAACAATTTATGAGTTTCACAGTTATGTTTTCTATGCTTTTACCGGTCTTTCTGAGCAACCAAACAGAGGACAAAAATCTTCATTTAGAAAAAAGAAAATCATTAATTGAAGAAACTCACATTTCCAAAGGAGTGCGCAAAGCGCTTGCCTTTGGCTGTCTTTCTGTCACCTCTGCCACAGTAAACTGAAACCAAACAAATCAAGAAATTAGGACACAAAATGAAAATAAAAAAAGAAACAAATTACATATGCATATATGTATTTATACTCGATACACGTACTTAGTGGTGGCGTTGGCTTGGTTGCAGAGAGCGAAATAGAATTGGGGCATTTGGATTTTGGAAGAGAAAGGGTTTCTGACTCAGACAACGATAAATTGGGGGCCAGAGATGGAATTGGAAGTGATCCCAGAAGCAGAGACGCCATGAAAGAATTCAAAGGGACATGCGGAGAATTATTATAAGCGGCTAAACCCTCCGAAAAGACGTCGTCGTTTCACTCATACTACATGGACGTAAGGTTCTTGAAAGTTGTTCGTTTTTCTTAACCGACAGCAAGTTTCAGTTATTTACTACATAGGCTAAACTCAATCATCGTACTTACTAATAAGTATTTTCATATTTTTATTATTCGGTGTAAGCAAAAAATCCAAGCCAAAGCAAAATATTTTTCAGTAAAAGGAAAACTAACTAAAATATGCCTTTCCCCATTTTCTTTGCTTGAAAATTCAGTTTAGAACCGGATTTGTTGAGATTAGAACTCTCATCCCATGTTATTATAGGACACATGTCCAATTTGAACGGGTCTAATTCCAACTAAAACCAAACCTTTTTGCCTAAGCAACACACACACACACACACACACACACACACACACACATATATATATATATATATATTTTTTTTTTTCGTGTCATTTATGCAGGATTAGTGCCGCCACGGTTTCTAAGAAAAGTTATTGATTGATTTTGTGCTTTGAGGAAGATACGGGGCATGCAATCATCGCATTCTTATCAAACGAAATAGTGGATTAGCAATGCCACTTGGACATAGTGAAATCACATTGTGGTATGTAGCATTTTTCTAACTTTCAAGATGCAACTTGCAAGTGAATGTAGCTTTCTTCGATCATCCAATCCAAACGTCTTCTTGTTGTCCAAGGCAGTTGATAAAAAAAATTCTTCCGTCAAGAACTTCTAATAGATACCCATCCGGTAGAACTCGCAGAACTATTTGGATTAGGCTAAACTTATTTGGAAATAAAGTAATTCTCTTTGGGATGGTATACGTCTATCCTCCACGTAAATAACAATTATGGCTGCTGGTAATCAATAAACAGTACCATTCTTCTGAAACCTTTAGTAGCAAAGCTCATAAAAGTTTGTAAGTTTAGCCCCATCCCTGTGACTCACCCGCAGGCGGGGGAAGGAAGTGGTCGCAGGGTGGGAGAGTCCCCATCGACCCACCCTCAGAGGGTGGGCATGTCACCAAGGAACTCCATCTGGTAAGAAATATGCTTTTCTTGGTGTTATGATTTGCAGAAACAGATCAAGGAGAATCCCAAACAAAGCTATTGCCACATAAGTTAGATTAGAACTTTATCAGAAGCTATCGTATGTTATAAGGTACTTGAAAGTATTTAGTTAATGTTTTTCATGCAAAAGTTGTTACTGCTATCATGGTATTCCCAAACATTTCAAAAATGGCAAATATAAATAACCTTTACTTGAACAGCGGGAGCATGAAGCCTTCTGAAGAGATCAGAAGGCTGAAGATCTCCTTCATATTCCCCCTGTTGAATGCATTTGCTCTCGCTCTCAAGCTACCATGCTGGTATGCAAAGCAAAAACACATGTATGATATCACCAACCATGGATGCTCTAGTAGCTCTTAGTGTAATGCATCTTCATGCATGTGCTAATAACTGATAAATCTTGAAGGTTTAAATACCATCACTCCAAATTCAAGTTCAATGTGGTTTGGTTGCCTTCTCAATCTTAAAATAGATCGACAAGTGATGACGCGAACCAAGAGAGCTAGTAACAAGCAAGGCAATTGAATAAATATGGTATCAGACTGATACATAATCTACTGATGTATAAAATAAACCTCCCAATTCCAACCCAACACCAAGAAAATTCAAACTGAAGTTTTTGTTACTAAATCTATAGGTTTCAAGTGGGCACACCTTAGAAATGGAAGAACAAGTTTCCTACAGTTAAGCAAACAAAAAAACTTAGTAAACTCATCAACCAGCTTGATTTATCTGATTCTTTTGGTTGAAAGAAGGTATTAGAACTGCCAATTGAACCCATGTCTCCTTCTAAAACTAACCCACTATTAAGGAGATCAAACAACCTAGAAAGAGGGCATTAAGTGATGAAGAAGACAAGGAGAATCATCAATGACTGAAAGAGGATGACATATTCAGAGATGCCACATTGTTCCGTGCAGAAGTCCTGATCCTTTCAATAAGAAAGCTCATTTCCTCACCTTCAAGATATTCAATTGAATAAATATTGCATAGAACGAATACCAGAACACAAATTACCTTGCTCCTTGCCTTACCTTCACAAGATAGTTCCCAATTTCCCTAGTCTCTGACTACTAGGAGAACTGGCTCTGCCCAAAACCAAAGTCACCCATCCTTTCAAACACTTAGGGCCTCATCTTCCTTGACTGCTTTTAGCACCGTCCCAAATCTTCTCCCATCTTCGCAAAATTCAGCTATTCTCTTTATTCTTATATATAAAAGTGTATCTGTTTATATGTATGCATGTATGTATACAGACAAGCATAATTCAGTTGGAGAAGTATATGGAAGTATGAATAAAGCTAATTCAAGCATGAAATAAGCCAAAAAAAGCATACTGAATTAACATAAACCCTAACAATTCGCAAAGAATCGAAAGATATAACCATGAATTCAACAAAATTGAACATCAAAAAAACAAAAAATTATTGCAATTGAAGATCTGATGACCGATCATTACCAAACAGAGAGCGTTTTCTTACAAAAGATCACACACACGAAACGATCCGAATCAATATACAAAAGCATAGACGGAGGCACCACAAAATCCACCAAATTATCCACGAGCGAAAGTACAAAGACCGAGCTCACCTAGTCCGTAGTCTGTTAAGTCTCACCGCTTGCTATCGTAATCGACGATCTCGGAGTCGGTAACAGACCTGGAGTGCTGCACTATGGACCGTCCGATGGAATTGATCCAGTCCTCCTTCTCCTTCTCTGAGTCGGCGATGAAGTACATGGTCTCGGCCCGGGTGGAGAGCTCGAAGGCGTACTGTTTGTTGAGGACGTCCTCGGCGCCCTTGACGGTGAGGCAGCTGGCCACTGGGATGACGCCACGTGGCGTAGAGACGCGGGTGACAGTGGATTCCTTGAACCAGAAGAGCTTGCCTTGCTTGAGCACGAACCAGCGGCGGCGCCACGTCTTGATGTACTCGCCTTGCTTCATCAGCCACCCGGTGCGCTCCGGGTTCGACCAGAACTCCACGCCGTCGTAGTTATTGGGCTTCTCCGCCTGGCCCGTCGCGGCCCGCCATAGGCTCGCCATTGGACTTTGGGGTTTCCGGGTTCGGGTTAAGAGCGTTGAATGATCGTTGGTGATATGGAAAGGAAATAAAGAGAGAGCTGTCGTGCCGGACAGAATTTTGGGATTTTTTTGTTGTCGTATTTTGCTTTATTTGCTTTTAGTTTTAGTTTTTATTTTGGATAAATTTATGAATGTACCCGTCAAACTTTGTATGTTTGTGAATATGCCCCTTAGTATATTTAACATGAGGTTATTAAAATCAAATCAAGATTATAAGGTTATGTTTTTTTAGGTATATATATGCTTGGTCTTTGAAATATAGTTCTCACTCTATTTCATATCTAAAACATAAAGAGCATGAATTTCATTCTTAATTTAACCATTCCATCTAAACTAATTACCATACTCTTTACAAAAATTGAGGACCTAACTTTTTTACAATTTTGGTCACACTATCAACTTCTATAATGATAATATTAGTTTGATGACAAAAGGACATTAACGAAATTCAAAACTTTTAAAATATAAGAATTAAATTGAAATCTATCATATATTTTAGAGATTAAAAATATAGTTTAGTGTAGAATTAAGGGATTTACTGATGATGTTTAATGGGAAAATGACAAATAGCAATTTTTTAAGTATTTTTTTTTTCTAATTACAATTATTAATTTAAGGATTGGTTTTCACTATTATATTATCTTACTTGTATGATAATCGTATAAAAATATATTAAATAATATTACTCACATAAAATATACAAAAATGATATAGATGCAATTATGTAATAACTAATATAACATACTATTTAATCATAACTTACCAATCATCGTAAGCAAGGTTTACACCCCAAATTTTGATCACGAAATGAAACAAATTTGTAACACCCAACATTTACATAAATGACCCATTATCAATATAAGCATCCGTCTTTAAGGAGTAGCCCAATTGACTATGAACCACACTTCATGAAATAGAGGTTACTAGTTCGAATCTCCCATCTCATTTCCTTGCGTGAATATGTAAAAGAAAAAAGAAGAAAAAAGAAAAAAAAAAAGAAAAAAAAAAAGCCCAACTCTGAGGAATCTTCTGGAATGTGGTAGGCCCAAAAGCCAATGGCTTTTGAATTGGCTTGGACACGTGGGATTCATTCAGCCTGCGGGAACCCTAATCTCACTTTCCCAAATATCACGGCCTTCGCCTCCTTTCACACACCATCTTCTTCCTTGAGTTCCTTCACACCCCTCTGCGCCTAACAAATGGATTGGGAGACCACGGTGCGCGAGTTGCGGCGGACCGGGGGAAGGATTGCCTGGTCCGCCTCAACTCGCGCATGATGGCCTTGCCTCTCTCTGTAGCCCGATTCACGACTACACCTGCTTTGATTTGTGGGGAGCAGAATAAGAATTCACATACCTGAATTCTTCAAGTTTGAAGGTAAGAAGTATTACTTTTGAATTACACTGACGTATGTGATTTGGGATTTTGCGTTTCAACTTTTAATTAATTTATTACGAATTGATGAACTGATCAAAGATATTAGGGATTTTGGTTCTTCTGAATGTTCTTTTGGGTCCAAATTCTTTCTCTGAGCTTAAGAATTGCTTGCACCATCAACATGTTTAAAACTAAATTTCCTTTATTGATGTTTGAGATGGGCTTGGGGCTTTGGCTGTTAACTTCGATTGGTGATTGATTAGTAAGAGTAATATTTCAGAACCTGATTTGTATGGATATGCCAAGCATTCACCCCCTATTTCTTAAGATAAGTTGTTTCCCATAAATTGCATTTACACTTTCTGTGGTTTCTATTGGCAACCCTTAGCTTTTATTTCTGTTTAATGCATTGTGATTCAACAATTGTATATTGTAAAAGTTCAGCGGAAAGGGTATCAGATTCCATGGATTTAGGTTTTGTTTGATTCGGCGGAAAACATCTCGACAGAAATTTTCCATAAGAAAACATTGATTACGGTAAAAACATTTCACACTGAAATAGTTAGAAGAAGAAAAAAACTTTAATTGTGTTCAGAAACCTACCTACCACGTGGTAGCCTTTAGTTTGTGGAATGAACATTAGTCAAATCTGCTCTGCTTCAAATGGTCCATTGATGGAGGCTAGAAAAGTCAGATTTTAATATGTCTTTTTAATTGAATATATTAAAAATTAAACATCTCAAAATTTATTCTCTATTCTGAGCTGGGTACTTCTCTATTACGTTCTCTGTTTTGGTACTGGAGTGGCGGGGCCCTTTGTACACCTCATGCCTCATGGGTTTGAAGTCTTAAACAGTAGCTTTTGTCATGGCTGACATCTCATTTTGATACGTGCTTTTTTATATGGGCGGAAAGAGAAAGCATTTAGAAATGTTAAATATTGGATCATGTCATGTCGGCATGGTTAGATAAAAATTAGATGCTTTTACAGTATTTAGTATTTCTTTTTCCTTTTGGTTTGCTGGCAACAACTTGCTGGCAACGTTGTTGGATGAAAGTTGTATACTTTTATAGAATCTGTGTATACTTGTATAGTGATTAGGGGAATGCGATCAAGAAGCCAAGAGAGCTAGCCTTCATGAATTCACTAAGCTTCTTTCCCTTGATTGCGACACTCACAGTCGACCTGGTCCTGGATTATAATAACCTTTTTTCACTTCAAATCATCCACTTATTTTCTCTTTGCTGCCGGCCCAAAAAGTAAAAAGAATAATAATAATAATAAAAAGAGCAACTTCTCTTTGCTGTTTTAAGTCCAATTGTGATTCATGGATAATCATTTATTCTTTCATTTTTACTTATAAAAAAAAAGTGATTCATGGATAATCATTTTGCAAACTTATTTTACATAGATGACAGTATGATTTTAATATTGATAGCTAGTATCTCTCTGGAGAGCATTGTGGTAGCTTTCATATGAATTCTTCAGATTAAAAAACAGTATCGGAGTGTTACAACTCTCCATGAAGCATCGTATCCTCTGATAGATCAAGAAAGCGACTCCTTGAAAAAAGAAAAAAAAAAAAAGAAGAAAAATCAAGAGGTTAGAAGTTAAATTACCTCTAAGTGGGAGTCCTTCAAACTTAGAGGGACACAACCAACAAGAACGTACTCCTCTCTCTATTCTTCTCTTCTCTCTCACTAGGTCTGGGGTGGTTAGAAAAATGCATAGGGAGGTTTAGGGTTTATCCTAAGCCTTCTTGTAGAGCTTCTCCTTGCTGGTATGGTCAAAAGAAATGGTTCCTTTTTTTGAAAAAAAGGTGTATGTGCAGAAACAAAAGTTCGTTGAAAACGTTGAACGTTCTTTGACAATCGTTCAAATCCAATTTCGAACGTCTCTTGACAACGATAGTTTGAATAACTTTCGATTGTCGTAGTGTTTTAAAATAATATTTAAAGGGTCCTTTTAAATAACTTTGAAAGACATTTTATTTATTAGGGAATTTGTAATATTAAAACATGCAAGAAATTGTATAGTAGGGCAATCTTCATTGTTCTATTATATTTCTATTCAAATAGTGGTGTTAATTATGTGGGACATTACACCTTCACTGTAGCTCATTTTAGAAAAATAATTTCAGAATTGAGCTTGGAAGGTACAGATCTATTGATAAGTAGAAGGAACGTCGCCAATAGCTGCCACATGCGCCTCCACGCATTGCTCAAAGTTTTTAATTGTGCAGCCATGTGCCGCCACAGTCTCTCAATTGGCCCATTGATTGTGCCATTTGACAGGTCCGACGATGAAGACTCTAGAGCTGCCGAGAACAACTCCATCGAGAGTCCCACGTGCCGCCACACGCTTGGATTTTTTTTTGTTCAGCCATGCACCGCCACAGTTGGCCAATCACTTCGGTGGTTGTGCCATTCGACAGATCTCTCGGCAGCCATTCTAGTACTGCCATGAATCGCCACCTTGAACCTCACATGCTTAGCTTCAAGGTTATGCTGCTGTTGTTTTTTTTTTTTTTTTTATTAAAAGGCCAGGAAGGGGCGATCAGTGTAATTTTTTCCCTTGAGCGTGAGTATCGGGGTTCTCACCCGCTGTGGAATGTTCAATTTGAGTCATAACTACTGTTTGAGAAGGCGAATCGTGCACCCACACTTCTATTGAACTCCCATAACGTTTTCTTACGTGCCTCACAAATGCATGCGCACCGCTTTCTCCATGTACTAAATGTGTCATGTGGCTCACACTTTTTACATGTTACATGTGTTCCACACATCTCTTGGCCCAATTTGTCAACCCGATCCAAACTGATTCAATCCAATTTGGCCCAACATTCGACTCGGTCCAACGGGGGTCCAAGCCAATGACCCAATCTTCAACCTAGTCTAGCGGGTCACTGTATTCAATCAATTCCATGGGTTTTGGGCCACACCGACCCATTCAAACAATCCACAAGTTTTGGGCCAAACCAGCCCATTCATACAGTCCACACCCAGTGTCCTTCAACCTCCTCAGACCCAATCCACTGGCCCAGCCAACGGCCGCGCCGCTGCTAACCATTGCAGCGGCGCGGGTCCAACGGGGGTCCAAGCCAATGACCCAATCTTCAACCTAGTCTAGCGGGTTCGGGCCAAACCAGCTCACTGTATTCAATCAATTCCATGGGTTTTGGGCCACACCGACCCATTCAAACAATCCACAAGTTTTGGGCCAAACCAGCCCATTCATATAGTCCACACCCAGTGTCCTTCAACCTCCTCAGACCCAATCCACTGGCCCAGCCAACGGCCGCGCCGCTGCTAACCATTGCCGTCCCTTTGGCGTCTTCTGGTAGCCTATTACTAGCCTTCCACCTCCGTTGGCTCCTTCCACTGCATCCTGCCATCACCGGCCCTCCAACAATCACCTCTGGTAGCATCTCTAGCCACTTTTTGGCAGCCCTTCGACCACTTTCTGGCAGCCTTGTTCAGCCAACTCTAGTAGCTTTCTTCAGTGAAGAACAAAAAATCCAAAACCCTTTCTCTTCTAAACTCAAGTTTAGACGTTGAGTTTGAGAGGGGTGTTAGAAGATTTTATATTCTCCTTTATTCTTTTTCCTTATATGATTTATTCTCTTCCTTTTCTTATTCTCTTCCTTACTTGGTCTAAGTTTACTTATTCATTACTCTTAGTCTCTCTATAAATAGAGACTATTGAAGTATACTAAAGATATAGCTCATCACTCTCTATGTCTTTCTGCTTCCAGTCTCCCTCTTCTCTTTTTCATATTCTCATCATATATTTCTACAATAAGAATTAAATTGAAATATGTCTTATACTTTAAAGACCAAAAATATAGTTTAAAATAATAGCTCCTGACATTATTTTCATATATTTTGGTGCGTTACCTGCATATTCTTAAATACATGTTTGTAAGAAAAGAAGTCTTAAACATGTAGATCAAAATTTGGTTTGATTTATTCCAACAAAATACATACTCGCACAAACAGCCAAGCTAATGTTGGGCATTATGAAGGAGACTTTTCTGCAATCTGATCATTTCTTCACAAAGCTCTGTTTTCCTACAAAAGCAGAAGTTGAGTATATTTGCCATGTTGAAACGTTTAGAAAATTTCAGGATACAAGAAACAAAACAACTTTCGCTTTGAAAACAATATTAGAAAAAAAAGATTGAATTAACTAAGGTTACTTGTGAATTTAAATAAGGGGGAAATCCTTAGGCAAATGTTTTGATCCTTATAAGATCACTGGAAACTCTACTTGTGTTGGCAGGTCATCTACCTATGAAGGTCTTGTGCTTGTGGTTTTGAATGAATTATTTGGAAACTTTAGGTTTGAAATTTAAGGCTCAAATACAATACTTAGGACAGACTTTAGTCACTCCATGAATTGTTTATAATAGCTAAACTTTTAAATCAAAGTTTGTAGTACATTACCTTATTTGGTCCTTATACATGGATCCCAGCCTTCAGAAAGGCATTTTTTATTCGATGTAGTTCCTTAGTGACATCCCCTATATTCATTCTTTCTTTTGGTGATTCTAATGAGCAAGTAAGACTGATCTTGAAAACTGAAAGTAGGCACTTTTGCACATTAGAGTTCATCTGGCTGAGATTCTCAATAAAGATTCTTTCTTCTACTGCCTCAATATCATTGTGATTATTGTCGATGTAGTCATCTTCTTCTGTTACCACTGTTAATTCATTAACTTCTCTTTTGAAAAGATTTGGATCCACAATTTGCACAAGTTTCTCTGGCAATGCCGTTGTAACAAAGTTATGAAGGTTGAAACCATCTTTAAACATAGTGTCAGTTGGCCTCTTTCCAGTGAACATCTCCAGCACAAATATTCCATAGCTATAAACATCTCCTTGTGTTGATGCCTCACCACCCATTCCGTACTCTGCAATTCATATATTATATATGCACAATTAACATGATAATAATTTCTAATAGTTGTTTAATACGTAATTTAAAAGATTTGGAATTTAATATTTAGAAGTTACATATTTTATTCACTCTTAAAAAAAAAAAAGATGACAAATAATGTGTATTTTAAAATTAGGACTAGTGAATTTTTTTTGAGAAATTGGATAATAATTAAAGAGGCCAGTATGAGAATGAGATAAACATAAGTCTTTCCGTAGTGTTTACTTATTTGTTGGACAAGTTCTTCAAACATTTTCTGCTACAATAGCTTCAGTACAAATCTAAGTATTCTTTTTTTTATTGGGATTATTGGTGTGAATTATTCTTCTTTTTTACTGTTGGTCTCCTCTTGACCAACATTCATTTTCATATATATATTTTTTTGAATTTTCACTCGTTGTGCTTTAGATCTTAATCTCAATGTATTCTTATTTAACGATAGAGAAATGCAATTATTTTCACATATTTACGACTAATTCATGACTTGTTTAATAGTAGTTGTCAAAATCCATCTATATATGCAAGCCCTATTAATCTCTATCAAAGCATAAATCTCGTATGTGACCAATATTTCCGAGCAATAAATACAAAAGACCAGAGTTTTCTCTTCAGAAAAGTTGTTCCCACCATTTTTACAGTAGGGTTTACACGTTTTCCTTCTTTTTTGTATTAATTTGATATATCTAATTGACATGCTATCATAATAAGTATGGAGGGCCATAAGGAAATAAAGTCGAAAATATGAATATGTAGAGCATAGCAAAATGACAGTTGGTGACACTTTCCAACTCGATTCAAATTACGATTTAGAGGATTTACATCGAAGTTATTATATACCTGGAGCAGCATAGCCAATAGCGCCCTTTATTCCAACTGTGCTAGTTTGATTTTGAGAAACATCATTTGTTGGACTGAGAATCCTTGCCAAACCAAAATCACTTACTTTAGCAATCATGTCATCGTCAAGAAGAATATTGCTTGGCTTTAAATCACAATGAATGATTGGTGTTTCACAATGATCATGAAGATAATGTAGAGCATAGGCTATATCGATCGCAATATTTAATCTTTGGAGGAGGTTCAAATATCTTGGTGGACTTTCATTCTCTCTATTTAGGTGCAGCCACTTGTCTAAGTTTCCATTTGCCATAAATTCATAAACGAGAGCTTTGAATTCATTGCCGTTATAGTCCACACTGGAGCAACAAGTTACGATCTTAACGAGATTCCGATGCCGTATATTTCTTAAGGCATTGCATTCAGCCATAAAACTCTTGGAAGCTCCTTTCTGTTGAAGGTTTAATACTTTCACAGCAACCATCATTTTTTCCTGATCAAGAATTCCTTTATATACGGAGCCAAAACTACCGGATCCAATTAAACTGCTTGGAGAAAATCCTTCAGTCGTTTGATAGAGCTCCTTGTATGAAACATTTGAAAGTTGGTTGGTTTTTTGGATTGTAGAGGATGATTCTTTTTTTGATTTTCTCCTCCTATAAAGGACAAGAAATGATGAGAATATGATGAAACATAAAACCCCACTAACAACTATGATTGATAATTTGAATGCATGGGATTTTCCTTGCTTCATCACTTTGATATCGCATGTTTGTAGTTGCAGTTCTGGGATACCTCCACAAAGCTTTTTATTTCCTATCATTGATATTGCACTTGCATTTCGAAAGACTCCTTCAGTTGGTACTTCGCCCACCAAATTATTAAAAGAAAGATTCAAATATAGTAGAACAGAAACTTTCTGTAAATTTGTAGGAATTAATCCTGACAAATTGTTTCGTGAAAGATCTGCATATTGAAGGTCTTTCAAGGAAGCTAAAGATGGAGGTATGTTTCCTTGAAATGAATTACCCTAGAAGTAAAGGTTCTTCAAACTCAAGCAATCTCCAATGGTTCCAGGAATCTCACCAAACAAATTATTTTCAGAGACATCCAAATAATAAATGTTTTTCAAATTGCCTATTTCAATAGGTAGGATGCCCGCAAATAAGTTTTGTGACAAGTCGAGTGCTAGTAATTGGGAAGAAAGACTCGTTTTGGGTATGGCTCCGCTAAGATTATTTTTTGAAATATCTAAGATCTGCAAACTTTTGCAGTTTCCAAAACTTGATGGAATGCTTCCTTCCAATTTGTTCTGTGATAAGGAAAGTTCGACCAATTGAGTGAGGTTGCCTAAAGAAGATGGTATGCGTCCAGACAATCTATTTCCATAAAAATACAATCCTTGCAGCTTTTGTAACTTCCCAAGGTAAGAGGGAATGGTGCCTGTTAACAGATTTTTCCACATGTTGAGAAGACTTAAGTTGATGAGATTCTCAAATGCTGTAGGAATAATTCCAGATATTTGATTGTCTTGAATATAAAAAGCACTGAGTTGCTTAGACAAATTTCCTATAGAATCAGGTAAACTGCCTCCAAAATTGTTATAAGAAACATCTAGCTTTTCCAGTTTGGTGCAGTTTTCCAAAGATGTAAAGAAATCCAAGTCATTGGCTGAATTACCTCCAAGAGAATTTCTAGCAATAGCTATCCACCGGACATTTAGCAGGTTTCCTAGATCAGTTGGAACTTGTCCCATGAAATTGTTATAGGAGAGATCAACTATTTCAAGCCGAGAAACATTGGATAGTGAAACTGGGATTGGACCAGAGAATTCGTTCTTATAGATGTTCAAAATTTGGAGATTAGGGAGAGTGAGGCCTATATTGGCTGGAAGAGTGCCATTAAGTTGGTTATGTCCGACTTGCATGAACCTCAGAGTTGATATATTGTAAAGGGAAGAAGGGAACGTACCAAACAAATTGTTGTCCACAACTGCTAAGTAAACTAACCTTTGCAAACGACCTATTTCATCCGGAATATTTCCCACGAAATTATTAAATGCAAGCTGGAGTACTTCAAGTGTAGAAATATTCCCCAAAGAAGGTGGGATGCCTCCTGTCAAATTATTTTGAAGAATCTGAAATCTTACAAGCTTCAACAAAGAGCCCATCTCAATCGGAATATTCCCAGTAAGTTTATTATTTGAAAGTTGCATGAATCTGAGTTGAGGACAGTTGGTGAAGTTGCTTGGGATTTCCCCTATCAATGAATTATTGGTAAGATCGAGACGTTGCAGACGGAAGAGAAGAACGACTTGTTGTGGAATTTCGCCGTGTAAGAAGTTGTCTGAGAGGTTGAACACCATAAGAAAGCTGAGATTGCCAATGTGAGGTGATATGGATCCACTTAAGGAATTACCATGTAGGTCCAAGGCTGTAACTCTTTGATGCTTGCGGCCACATGTAATTCCCTGCCAGTTGCAGAAGTGGGTAGAGCCATTCCAAGAGGCGAAGAAGTTAAATGGGTCATTGGTTATCATTTCTTTGAATTTGAACAAAGAAAAACGATCAGTCTCGTTTGTTGGAGCCGCAGCTGCAAGAGTGGTAGGTTGGAAACAAAGTAGGCTTATAGAAAAGAGAAGAATGATACCAAGGTATGCAGTGCATAATACACGGAAGTTGCCGCTATGAAGCTTCATGGGAATGGCTGGAGAAGGGAAGCAGAGTATTTGTGAAGTATTGTGCGAGGTAGAGCAAGATACAGAGTATTAGGGTGTGAACTGTGAAGTTAGAATTTTTAAATACACAAATTCTGGAGTCCTTGACACACACTGGCGGCGGAGCCCACTGGCTGAGAAAGTCTTTTGGCAACAAAAGTCTTTGTCCGGCCCAACCCTGAAAGTCTCTTCCCATCTAACATAAATAGACCTCCAGCTTTGTTTTTTTGAAATGTCTTGTGGTATTGGGAATAAAAAGTTGCGGTGTAATAAAAACATTATTTTTTGTCCATAAAAGTTTTAGATCACTAGAGGTTAGAGGCTCATCAGTGGATAGGGTCACAGCAACTATATATAGGGCATATAGTCTCTTCCTATCCAGAACTTTTATAAGCAAAAAATATTTTTTTTATTGCACTATAAAATATCTCTAAAAAGTCTTATAATGTGAACAAGTATGTCTTATTAATGCCCATGAAATATATATATATATATATAGAGAGAGAGAGAGAGAGAGTGATTGCTTTACATCGTGACAATCTATGTAGCATGCCCTACGTTTATAATCCATTTATCTTTTGACTGTTTTTATTGCTGGTGAAATTACACTTACAATGTTCACCCAATCTTTTATGTTAAATATATTGTGAATATATTGTAGAGAGAGGAAGAAAGAGAGAAAAGAGAGTACAAAAGCTAATAATGGACTGCATTGTATTGATTTTTTTTTTTTATGTTATAATCTGATTACATAACTCTCTATTTATAGAGAGAGAAGAAGGAGTGGGCAAGAAACTCTAGACTAAATCCTAAAATATGTAAGGAAACATAATAAAATAAATAATATCAAATATTCTAACATTTTAATTTTGTTAATATATCTTACTAATCTATTATTGGAGTTGTAATGTCTCTCTTCTATCTTACTAAAATCTCGAGTGATTGTAGGAGGCTTATTTGTGTCATATTAAGAATGATGTGACTATTAAAATTATTATTAAACTTGTGATTGATTATGATTAAATTTTGATCTAAAAATAATTTTAATAATCACATCATTCTTAATAAAACACAAATAAATTATTTAAAATTACTCCTAAAAACATAACATACCCTACACATTTAATAGAGACAGATAATTAAAGTGGACGCGGACCTGTCCGAACAAATGCAGTACAAACAATTAATTGCACCATAATATCTATAAAAAAAAAATAATAATAATTGCACCATAAATACACTGTAGCCACCAAAGATATTCATATAAATTGTATCCTGAGCAGGTGGCTATCGTAATTGATAACCTCGGAGTCCGTGACTGCCCTGCAGTGCTGCACTATGGGCGGTCCGATGGAGTTGATCCAATCCTCCTTTTACTTCTCTATGTCCCACACCATCGTAGCTGTTGCGCTTCGGGTTTGGGTTTGGAGCGTTGAAATGATCGTTAGTGAGAAGAATGCTAAAGCACCCTGACGGACCTCCTTTTTGATTTTTTGTTTTTTTGTTTTTTGTTTTTTAATTTTTTAATTTTTTAATTTTTTATTATTATTATTTTTTTTTCTGTTGTTTTATTTACTTTTAGATTTTAGTTTTTGGGGAAATTCGTGAATCTAGACGTCAAAATGTGTGTATTTGTGAAAGAACCCATTCACTTGTCCGATCCATTTTTCACTTTTGGTTCTCGAGTCCAAAGTCTAAACGCAACTCCCTACCAGATTATGGACTGCATGTTTTTAAACAAGGGTGTAATATTGTCACAATATGCTTAGCACGTGTTTTTAAGAATGTCTTAAACATGTTATCACTCACAAATGTTCTGATTTATCCCAACAGAGTACTTAAACGCACAAATGGTAAAGCCTATACTCAACAGAATAGAGGCATTATGAAGGAGATTGATCTGTAATCTGATTTCTTCACATACAAAGCTCTGTGTTCTTGCAAAAGCAAAAGTTCATTATGTTTGACATGTTGGGACATTTGAAAATTCCCATAATACAGGACAAACTTTAGTCACTCTATAGAATGAGTATCATTTGGCTGAACTTCTAAATAAAAAATGGTAGTACCTTACCTCATTTGGTCCCTATCCATCGCTTCCAACCTCTAGAAAAGCATTTTTGATCCGATATAGTTCCTTTGTGACATCTCCCATATTCATTTTTTCTTTTGGAGCTTCTAGTGAACAAGAAAGGCTTATTTGAAAAACTGAGAGTAAGCACTTTTGCATATTAGAATTCATTTGGCTTTTGTTCTCAATATAGACCCTTTCTTCTATTGCCTCAATATCATCATGATCATTGTAGTTGTAGTCATCTTCTTCTGTTGCCACTGTTAATTCATTTACTTCTCTTTTAAGAAGTTTTGGGTATACAATTTGCACAAGTTTTTGTTGGCAATGCCATATTAACAAAGTTATAAAGGTTGAAACTACCTTTAAACATTTCGTCAGTGGGTTTCTTTCCTGTGAACATCTCCAACACAAAAATTTCATAGCTATAAACATCTCTTTGGGTTGACACCTCACCACCCATTCCATACTCTACAATTCATATATTCCACATACGCACAATTAAAATAATAATAATTTTACGTAATTCAAAAGATTTGGAATTTAATATTTAGAAGTTACATATTTTATTTAGTGTTAAAGAAATAATATGAAAAATAGTCTGTATTTTAAAATTAGAACTTGTGAACTTTTTTGGGAAATTGGATAATAAAAGACGTCAGTATTAGAATTCGATCAACTAATCATTGTTTTTCCTTAGTTTTCACTTCTTTTTTGGAAAATTTAAAAGTATGTTAAAATATTAATTTAAATCATTAAACCCAATTTCCTATCAATTCAACTTTTTGAAATAACTGATGATTTAAAATAGTATCATAGCAGAGTTTTAAATCTAAATCATGTATCTGTAATTTATCCCATATTTCAATTAAAATATTTTTAACTTAAATAATTAAAGTCACATTTTTCTAATAATTTAAAATTTAAAGATAAATAATAATTTAACATAATAGATCTAACTTATTTTGCAAAAGATAGAGTAAACAGAGTAAATGATTAGGATCAAGTATTCATCATGGTCTTTCCTTAGTTTGTATACTATTTGTTGGACCAATTAAGGAGTCGAATATTTATTGAATGACGAGGCAATAAATTATTTTTATACACACAAAACAGAAGATAAAGATAAAGAATACGCTATTTAAGAATCTATTAAAGAAAAGATATGCCATGTTCTTTTTTCTGTAACATATAAATGTAGTGACGAGAGATATTAGAAACCTAGAAAGAGCTAAGAAGTCACTGATCCAGAAGGGGCTGAATCTTTAGCTGTGTTGAGCGCAGTTGATTTGTGTCTTCACCTGGGGCTGGAACGTGTTTACCTGGAGGGAGATGCCAAATTGGTAGTCCAGGCTCTGCAACAAGAGGACAACCGGGGTGGAAAATATGGGCATGTGATTCAGGAAGCAGTTGAGTCTTTGAGTGGGCTGCACGAATGGAGGGCCCAACATGTTCCACGACAAGCCAATGCAGTGGCAGACTGCCTAGCAAGATTTGCTATGTCTTTCACGGAGAAGAAAATTTGGTTAGGGAGTTTTCCTTTATGTATTAGAGATAATGCATTGACAGATCAAGCGCTTATATGAAATAAAACAAGAAGTTATTTCCCAAAAAAAAAAATAGAAAGAGCTAAGAAGAAAGTCTCGAAATTAAATACAAATAACAAGCAAGCCATATAGATTATAAAAAGGAAAATAGGGCAAACTTTTGACTATTTGAAATAAAAGTTTTACATTGAACCATGCAAGATTTCATTTTTTAGTACGTTCTACCTAAGTCCTTAAACGTTTAGTACCACAAAAGCTTCACAGACTTGACTTCAAATCTAAGTATTTTTTTATTTTTATTTTTTTTTTGGGGTAGGAAATAAAATCGACAAGATGAAATATGTAGAGCATAGTAAAAAGATAGTTAACGATACTTTTCAAGTTGATTGAAATCGTGATTTAGAGGATTTAATATCAAAGTAGTAGGGGTCAGTTTGGGTGTGAAGTTAGAATTTTCAAAACGCAAGTTCTGGAATCCCTGGCCCGCTAAATTAACGCTGATACTGATATCTTGAAGGCGTGAGAAGTGGGCGAATAGGACTTGTTCAAGTCTTTTCCCAGTTATCCTTTTAGTGCCCGGCCTATTTTTATAATTGTTTGTTTTCTCTATGAAAAAATATTCCTCGAAAATGGTCGCTAAAGTTATAAAAGATCCATGTATATGCTTGCGACCATTTTACCCTGATTACCCGCCCATCTGGCATCTGCTATCACCAGATTACACTGAAAGCTTAAAAGGGGTTTCATTTATATTTATTTTTTGGTGGCCATATGAGGTAAGATTTTCCATTATCAAAATAAAGACGTTAAAGCTTATGCAGGGGAGGAACAGAACTTTGAGTGAGCGAGAAAATAATTTGGGGGGGACTAAAAGAAAAATATTAAAGATAATAGTTGATTTAAAAATGGTTTTCAACGATTTTTAAAAATTCTTTGCATAATATTCGTTGCATCCGGAGCAAGTGGCTATCGCAATCGATGACTGACCTGATAGCTGCATTATGGACCGTGATGGAGTTGATCCAATCCTCCTGTTCATTCCCTAGGTTCCGCAACATCGTAGCCGTTGGGCTTCGGGTTTGAGTTTGGAGACTTTATGCGAGTTTGTGCAAGTTTTCTTTGATTGCTTATCTTCATTATTTCTTTTTCGACGGA
The DNA here is from genome assembly GCF_965113065.1 of Corylus avellana. Classification (NCBI taxonomy): domain Eukaryota; kingdom Viridiplantae; phylum Streptophyta; class Magnoliopsida; order Fagales; family Betulaceae; genus Corylus; species Corylus avellana. Next base: position 29,195,966 of record NC_142495.1, read on the forward strand.
AAATTATTTCTCGAAAATGATTGCTCAACTTATAAAAGATATTTGGACTAGCTAATCGCCCTCTTTTTCAAAGTACACAATTATTTCAAAGCACACGCTGATCGTAATATCTTGAACGCGTGAGAAGTGGGCAAAAAAGGACTTGTCAAAAGTCTTTTCCTTTTTAACAGAAATATACCTCGACCTCCAGCCATTTTTCTTTCTTTTTTTTTTTTTTTTTTTCTTCGATCAATGTCTTGTTCATGTTGTTTTCGGAAGAAAAGTCTTTAACAATCAATGTAGTATGTAGCAGCTCGTAATGCCTATTTCCACAATTAAGGCACATGAGCATCGGGCTTTAGCGTTGAGTTTACGGTTTGCTTGACTTTTCAAAAAAAAGCAATAAAAATACAAATGGGATGATAAATTAGAAATTCGAAATAGCAAATTGTACGGTTTCCTTGGGTCAAAAGACGCCCTCGGAGTCACTTGTGACACTTTGTTCAAGTTAATTGCTGGTATCTTAAAACTGATATTTGTTTTTTACACCGCGTGAGTATTAATTACATGTATTTGGAAGAAAACTTTGTACGGATTTTACAACAAAGACCGTTTCATAATTTCATATATACATTGTATCCGGAGCACGTGGCTATCATAATCGATGTCCGCCAAAGTCCCAGTCTTCCTTCTCCTTCTTTAACTTCCACGCAATTGTAGCCGTTGGACTTCTCCGCCTGGCCCTCCAGAGGCTAACCTCGGGCCTTGGGTGTGGAGCATTGAATGATCGTTGGTGAAGCTGAATGAGAAGGGAAGAAAGCAAAAGTTGTCCGTGCTGGTCAGAATTTTAGGATTTTTGTTTGTTTGTTATATTTACTTTTAGATTTTCGTTTTTGGGGAAATTTGTGAATGTAGACGTCAAAATTTGTATATAAGGACCCATTCACCTGTCTGATCCATTTTGCACTTTTGGTCCCGAGTCCAAAGTCCAAACCCATTTTGGTTTGCATTTCTCCCTCACTAAACGCTAGGCTGCAAGTCCAACATAGATCCGCGTGGGCCAAGAACATGAGAAGGCTGGGTTGGCCCACGAAGGTAAGAGTACCACCCTCAGAGAAGACACACGTCACACACCCGCAGAGAATAACCCCCTAGACTAATATATCCAGTGCTGATAGTTTCTTTATGTTACAAAATGTGCCTTGATTCAAGGGTATAATATTGGAGTAATGTTAGAGACTATTTTTTTATCTTCTTAAAGTTGATGTAATTTTCAAAATTACTATTAGATCAAAATTCAAATATGATTCATATAAAATTTAATGGTGATTTTAAAATAAAATGATCATACTTAGCATTACTCATAATATTGTCTTTTAGCTACTGACATTATTCCCATTAGCATATATTTTGCACGTTACAATATGCTTAGTACATGTTTTTAAGAATGTCTTAAACATGCTAATCATTTTTTTTTTCCCTATTTAGACGAGGGGAAAAGAGGGAAAGGAAAAACAAAACAAACAAAATATAGCAGCAGTAATTAAAAGTTACACATGAGGGTCTTTGCCACTCTTAATTCTAAGGAAAAAGAAACATGTTGATCACTAACAAATGTTCTAATCTAAGTACTTTGTTGGAATAAAGCCTATACTCAACGGAGGCATTATGAATGAGACTTCTCTGCAATCTGATTTCTTCACAAAGTTCCATGCTCCTGCAAAAGCAGAAGTTAATTATGTTTGATATGTTGGGACATTTGGAAATTCTCATAATACAATAGAAAGAAAACAACTTCTGCTCTGAAAAAGCAAAACCAGAGTGACTTGCACCTATTGATTAGAATAAGATGGAAATTTTAGGTAGTTTAATGTTTTAGTCCTAATAAGAGGTACATGTGGACTTTAATGAGGTGGAAACCTTAATTTAATGTTTTCATCCTAGTAAGAGCCCTGGAAAATCTACTTGTGCTAGCAGATTGTATACCTAAGTAAGACTTATGCTTGTGGTCCGAAAGAATTATTTGAAAATTGAAAGGTTTGAATTCAAAGCCCATATACAATACTTAGGATAGTCTTCAATCACTTTATGATTTATCTATCACTGGCTAAAACTTCTAAATTAAAATGTGTTGCAGTAATTGAGTTGGTCCATATCCAATACCTAGAAAAGCATTTTGATTTGATGTAGTTCCCTAGTGACGTCCTCCATATTCATTCTTTCCTTTGGCGATTCCAATAAACAAGCAATGCTGATTTGGAAAACTGAAAGTAAACATTTCTGCATACTGGCATTCATCTGGCTTAGGTTCTCAATGTAACTTTCCTCTTCCTCCTCAATATCATCGCGATCATCATATTTGTAACTATCGTTTTCTATTGGCATTGACATTTCATTTACTTCTTTTGTGAGAAGGTTTGGATCAACAATCTGCATAAGTCTTTCCTACAATACCATCTTAACAAAGTTATAGAGGTTGAAATCGTCTTCAAACATTTTTTCAATAGGCCTCTTTCCCGTGAACAGTTCCAATGCGAAGATCTCAAAGCTATAGACATCTCCTTCTTTTGATGCACCACCACCCATTCCATACTCTGCAATCAATCGATTTCATAGGTAACGTGACGATGATTTCATATAGCAGCTTAATGAATACTTTAAAAGATCTAGGATTTAGTAACTAGAAACAAAATTTAGTTAATATTTGGAAAATAAAGTGATGCCTGCATTCCAAAATCAGAACTAATTTTTTTTGGAAATTGCATGATAAAGGGGATCAATTTTCATACTTGCTTGGTACATGTGGCATGGGAAGATAAAATTAATATTAATGATAAGGATCAACTAATTATGTTCTTCCCTTGGTTTTTGTTTATTTTCTGGACCAATTAAGTACTAGATAGAGGCTTTTCAACAAGTCATGGCTGCATGTATTGGTTATCCATGACCTAATTCTTTATTGGATGACAATTCAATGAAGTATCTTTACACACACAAAACACAAGATGAAAGATAATATTCTTCTTCTTTACTGTTTTTTTCTCCTCTAGCTTAACCAACATTCATTCTCAGATGCACCTATTAAGTCTTCTTTGATCTTGAAAATTTCTTTTGGTTTGAATTTTCACTTTTCAGCTTTGATCCTTATCTCAATGTATTCTTCTCTTACAAAGGAAATGTGCCATTATTTTCTCATATTTGGGACTTGTTAAATAGTGCTCAAGTTCTAAGCACAACCTATTAATCTCTATCAAAGCCTTAAAATCATATATGGGACCAATATTCCTCAGTTGTAGAAGAAACCAGTTCGGAAAAGCAGCCCTGCCATTTTTCCAGCAGTGTCTGTCGTTTTCCTTCTTGTTAGTCCATGTAAATCGGATTGGTATGTTATTAAAAAAAAAGCATATAGAGCCTTGAGGAAATAAATAGAAAGGGAAAAAATGAACATGTATAGCTTAGTAAAAAAGACAGTTAAAGAGATTTTCCAATTTGATCAAAATCATGATTTAGAAGATTTATGTAGTTATGTCGCAGCGTAGCCAATTGTACCCTTCATTCCAACCATGCTGGTTTTATGTTGAGAAACATCATTGGTTGTAGAAAGGAGCCTTGCGAAACCAAAATCACTTAATGAGCAATCATGTCATCATCAAGAAAAACATTGCTTGGCTTTAAATCCCAAGGAATAATTGGTCTTTCGCATTGGTCATGAAGATAATGTAGTGCAAAAGAGACATCAATTGCAATATTTAGTCTTTGAAGAAGGTTTAAATTTCTTGATTGATTTTCATTGTCTAAATCTCGATGCAGCCACTTCTCTAAGCTTCCATTTGCCATGAATTCGTAAACTAGAGCTTTGAACTCATTACCACTATAGTCCATGCTGGAGCAACATGTTAATATCTTAATAAGACTTCGATGCCGTATATTTCTTAACGCATTGTATTCGACCATGAAACTCTTGGAAGCTCCTTTTTGTTGAAGGTTCAATACCTTGACAACAATCATCCTTTCCTCTTGATCAACAATTCCTTTAACAACAATTCCTTTATAAACAGAGCCGAAACTACCAGATCCTATTAAATTTCTTGGCGAGAATCTGCTAGTCATGTGATACAGTTTTGCGTATGAAACCTTTGAAATAATGTCAGTTTCTGAGAGAGTAAAAGATGATTTCTTTCCTGTTTTTTTTCTCTTGTAAATAATAAGAGATAAAGCAAGCATACTCAGGAAAAACACAGCCCCACAAACAATTATGACTATTAATTTGAAAGCACGAGATTTTCTTTGTTTCATAACTTTGATGTTGCATGCTTTCAATTGCAGGACCGGGATACCCCCACAAAGCTTTTTATTTCCAATCACGGATATTGTGCTTGCATTACCGAAGACTCCTTTAGTTGGTACCTCACCTTCCAAATCATTAAAAGAAATATTCAAATATCGCAAAACAGAGAGTTTCTATAGATCATTCGAAATCAGGCCTGATAAGTTGTTTTGTGAAAGATCTAAATAGACAAGGCTTTTCAAGGAAGCCAGAGATGGAGGCAAGGTTCCTTGAAATGAATTACCCTCTAGGTAAAGGTACTCCAAGCCCCAGCAGTCTCTAATAGTTGTAGGGATCTCACCAGATAGATTATTGTTAGAGACATCCAATTGATCAAGACTCTTTAAATTGCCTACTGCCACTGGTAAGGTGCCAGTTAATGAGATTTGTGACAGGTTGAGTTCTAATAATTGGGAAAAAAATACCGATATTGGGTATGGCTCCACCAAGGTTGTTTTGTGAAATGTCCAACTCCTGCAAATTTTTGCAATTTTCAAAACTTGATGAAATGCTTCCTTCCAATTTGTTATGAGATAAGAAAAGTTTAACCACTTGAGTGAGGTTGCCTATAGAGGCTGGTATTTGTCCTGACAATCTATTTTCATCCAAGCCCAATCCCTGCAGCATTTGAAACTTCCCAAAATAAGAGGGAATTGTGCCATTGAACAGGTTTTGTGCCATGTTTAAGGTGGTTAAGTTTACGAGGTTTTCTAATTTTGATGGAATAATTCCGGATATTTGATTGCCATCAAGATATAGTTGACTAAGAAGCCTCGACAAATTTCCTATATATAGAGCTGGATAAACTTCCTCCAAATTTGTTATTTGAGAAATCAAGCATTTCCAGTTGGGTGCAGTTTTCCGAAGATGCCAAGAAATCCAAGTCCCTAGTTGAATAACTTCCAAGCTTATTTCTACCAACACCTAGCCACCAAAGATTTGGCAGGTTTCCCAGATCAGTAGGAACCTGTCCCACAAAATTGTTTTTGGAAAAAGCAAGCACTTCAAGCTTAGAAGCATTGGACAGTGAAAGTGGGATTGGACCAGAGAATTGATTGGTCGAGATGGACAAAATTTTGAGATTAGGGAGAGTGTGGCCTATGATGCTCATTGTTGATATATTGTAAAGGGCATAAGGGATCTTACAGGTCAGATTATTGCCCACCACTTCGAAGAAAGAAAACCTCTGCAAGCGGCCTATTTCTTCTGGAATCTTTCCCACAAAATTGTTAAGCGCCAAGGATAGCTCTTGGAGAGAAGAAATATTTCCCAAGGAAGGTGGGATGCGTCCTGTCAAATTGTTTCCTCCAATCTGAAGCATCTCAAGCTTCTTCAAAAAGCCAAGCTCATTAGGAATGTTCCTAGTAAGTTTATTCCTTGTGAAGTCCATCACTCTGAGGTCAGGACAGTTGGTGAAGTTGCTCGGGATCTGCCTTGTCAACGAGTTATTGCTAAGAAGGAGATTCTGCAGTCTGAACAAATGAGTAACTTGTGGAATTTTCCCGGATATGAAGTTGTCTTGGAGATCAAACAACCTAAGAAAGCTGAGGTTGCCAATGAAAGGTGATATGGATCCACGCAAAGCATAGCCTTGTAGGTCCAAGGCTGTAACTCTTTGATGCTGATGGCTACATGAAATCCCCTGCCATTTGCAGAAGTTGATAGAATCATTCCAGGAGGTCAAGATGTTATGCGGGTCGTCTGCTATTAATTCTCTGAATCTGAACAAAGCCAGACGATCTGTCTCATTTATTGGAGCGGCAGCAATAGTACATTATGAGAAGCAGAGAAAGTTGAAGGAGGTGAAATATTGGATCAAGACACATAAAGATGCAGAACATTATGAGAGTTCTTGTCAACTTCATCCATCTAATATATATCCAGCTACCATTACCAAGAGCCACTATTGGAGACCAGTATGGCATGAAACGACATAATAGTATGGAAATCATTGGCTGAGAATTGAAATTAGTGTTTTTATTCAATTCTAATAAGCTTGTTGCGGCTGCATATCTTGTTAAGGTACATTTGACTTGAAGGAGGTGAGTAGGAGACAAAATGGTGGTCGAGAGGATGGCTTTCAAAGCAATTGTCGGATCTTTGAGTTTCAACTTGAGTTAGCATTAATTAACAAAATAAACAAAATAAGGAATTGTTGACTTTTGCTTTCAATATAAATCTGTTCAACCATTCTGTCTGGGCCATGATTATATATCTTTTTTTCTTTGTAGAAATGGGCAACACATCTTTATAATAAGGTTAATTTGGACAGGTTTTTAATATATTACGGTGTTTAAATCATTCACATGTTTGGTTTGGTTTGGTTTGCTTATCCTTGTCTACTTGATGACGTGCTGGCCGCCTACACAGTAAATCATGCCTCATGCCTGTTAGAATATATTTAGAATATTTTCTGATTTTATATTATTGATTTATATTTTTTTAAGTATAAGTCAATTAAAATTAAGCATACACAATTTGCATTAGAGACACATTACACACGTGATTTGCCTCACTAACATCCATTGCATCACAAAATGACTCTGCTGGTCTCTTGGACGATGTATTTCCTTGCAATCATAATTAATATTCAATGGAACCTTTTTTTCTGTAAATTTTAAAACTAGACTTGATGAAATATATATATAGAATAAAGATTCGTAATACATGTAGATCAAAAGCTGGTTTGATTTATTCCAACAAAACACATACGCGCTCAAACAGCCAAACCGTGCTAGCTCAACACACTATAAGCATTCGGGTCATTAGTGTCCAAATTTTTAAAAAGCAAATTAAAAAAAAAAACATGGGCATTACAAAAGAGACTTTTCTGCAACCATACTTCTTCACAAAGCTCCGTTTCCTACAAAATTACATGGTACAAAACAGCTTTTGCTCAAAAAAACATAAGGAAACAAAAATCAAATCACTTATAAAGTTACCATCGGACTTAAAGAATTAAGATATCTTATAATTGATTGTCCAAATTGCATTGAATTTGGGTAGCCACCATGAGGACATATGTGGGGCGTATGTGCCTTGGGCAACTTAGGGTTTGGGCTCCCTCGGCCGAGAATAATTGGGCCCTACACTTGTCCTTGTTATGAGGTTACTCGAATTGCATGCAATTTGGGCAATTAATTATAATGGATCACAAATCAAACGCAAACGAGGTGAAAACTCTTAAATGAATGTTTTGATCCTAATAATATCGTTGGAAAGTCTACTTGTCTATCATTCGATAAACTTATAAATCAAAATTTGTAGTGCCTTACCTTACTTGGTCCTTATTCATGGATCCTGACTTGTAGAAAATCTGTTTTGATCCGAAGTAGTTCCCTGGTGACATCTTCCATCTTTATTCTTTCATTTGGGGCTGCTAATGAACAAGCAAGGCTGATCTTGAAAATTGAAAGTAGGCACTTTTGCACATTAGAATTCATATGGCTTAGGTTCTCAATAAGGACTCTTTCTTCTACTGCCTCAATATCATTGTGATCATCGTTGTTGTAGCCATCTTCTGTTGCCACTTCTAAATCTTCCACTTCTCTTGTGAGAAGATTTGGGTCTACAACTTGAACAAGTTTTTCTGTTGATGCCATTTTAACAAAGTTATGAAGGTTGAAACCATCTTTAAACATTTTGTCGGTGGGTCTCTTTCCTGTGAACATCTCCAACAAAAAAATCCCATAGCTATAGACATCTCCTTGTGCTGATGCCTCACCACCAATTCCATACTCTGCAATTCATATATTTCACACACAAAGTTAACGTGGTAATGATTTCAAATAGTGGTTTAATACATAATTTAAAAGAGTTGGGATTTTATATTTAGAAGCTACATATTTTATTTAGTCTTAGGAAATAATGTGAAAAATAGTCTGTATTCTACAATTAGAACTCGTGAAATGTTTTGGGATTTTGGATAATAAAATAGGTCAGTATTAGAATCATACCAACTAATCATTGTCGTTCCTTTGTTTTAACTTATTTGTTGGACAAACTAAAGAGTATTTTAAAATATTAATTTAAACACTTAAAATTCACAATTTCTTATCGACTCAATTTTTTGGGATAAATGGTAATTTAAAATAAGTTTTAAGTCTAAACCTTGTACCAGTAATTTATCCTATACTTCAAATAAAATAATCCACATATTGTCCGGTCCAATGCAGCTATGCATGTCTTTTCTTATATATGCAAGCCTGATTAATCTCTATCAAAGCCTAAATACTATATGTGACCAATATTTTCAAGCAATGTATACAAAAGACCGGTTTTATTTTGAAAAAAGTAGTTCTCACCATTTTTATAGCAGGGTTTACATGTTCCCCTTCGTGTTAATTAGCCGACATAGAAATTTGATATATATATATATATATATATATATATATATATATATATATATATATATATATATATATATATATATATAATGGACAGGTTATCAGAATAAGTATGCAGAGCATAGTAAAAAGACGGTTAGTAATACTTTTCAACTTGAACAAAATCATGATTTAAAGGATTTAAGATCGAAGTAGTGATGTACCTGGAGCAGCGTAACCAATAGTACCCTTTATTCCAACTGTGCTAGTTTGATTTTGAGAATCATCATTTGTTGCAAAGAGGATCCTTGCCAAACCAAAATCACTTACTTTAGCAATCATGTCATCGTCAAGAAGAACATTGCTTGGCTTCAAATCACAATGAATGATTGGTGTTTCACAATGATCATGCAGATAATGTAGAGAAGAAGCTACATCAATCGCAATATTTAGTCTTTGAAGGAGATTCAAATATCTTTGTGGACTTTCATTCTCTCTATCATGGTGCAGCCACTTGTCTAAGTTTCCATTTGCCATGAATTCGTAAACCAGTGCTTTGAATTCATTGCCTTTATAGTCCACGCTTGAGCAACAAGTTAAGATCTTTACAAGATTTCGATGCCGTATATTTCTTAACGCATTGCATTCAGCCATGAAACTCTTGGATGCTCCTTTTTGTTGAAGGTTTAACACTTTCACAGCAACCATTCTTTTTTCCTGAGTAAGAATTCCTTTATATACGGAGCCAAAACTACCAGATCCAATTAAATTGGTAGGAGAAAATCCATCAGTAGTTTGATAAAGCTCCTTGTACGAAACATTTGAAAGAAAGTTGGTTTTGGGGAGTGTAGAAGATGATTCTTTTTTTTTCCTCGTCATATAAAGGACAAGAAATGATGAAAATAGAATAAAACATAAAACCCCACTAACAATTATGGCAGTTAATTTGAATACATGAGATTTTCCTTCCTTCATAACTTTGACATGGCATGCTTGTAGTTTTAGTTCTGGGATACCTCCACAAAGCTTTTTATTTCCTATCACTGATATTCCACTTGTATTTCGAAAAACCCCCTCGGTTGGTACCTCTCCCACCAAATTGTTAAATGAAAGATTCAAATACAGTAGAACAGAAATTTTCTGTAGGTCTTTGGGAATTATTCCCGAAAAGTTGTTTTGTGAAAGATTTGCATAGTGAAGGTTTTTCAAGGATGCCAAAGATGGAGGAAGGTTTCCTTCAAAGGAATTACCTTGCAAGTAAAGATTCTGCAAACTCAAGCAATTTCCAATGGTTTCAGGAATCTCACCAAGGAAATTGTTTTCAGAGACATCAAAATAGTAAATATTTTTCAAATTGCCTACTTCCATAGGTAGGATGCCCGTTAATGAGTTTTGTGATAAGTCGAGTCTTAGTAATTGGGAAGAAAGACTCGTTTCGGGTATGGCTCCGCTAAGGTTATTTTTTGAAATATTTAAGAGCTGCAAACTCTTGCAGTTTCCAAAACTTGATGGAATGCTTCCTTCCAATTTGTTCTGATATAAATTAAGATCGACCAATCGAGTGAGGTTGCCTAGAGATGATGGTATATCCCCCGACAATATGTTTCCAAACAAAGACAATTCTTGCAGCTTCTGTAACTTTCCAAAATAAGTGGGAATGGTACCTGTGAATAGGTTTTCCGGCATGTCGAGGATACTTAAATTGATGAGATTCTCTAATGCTTCAGGAATAGTACCAAATATTTGATTGGCACCCATATATAAAGCACTAAGTTGCTTCGACAAATTTCCTATAGAGTTAGGAAAACTACCTCCAAAATTGTTGTCAGCAAAAGCTAGCTCTACCAGGTTGGTGCAGTTTCCCAAAGATGTTAAGAAATCCAAATCCTTGGTTGAATTACTTCCAAGATTATTTGCACCAACACCTAGTATCTGGACATATAAGAGGTTTCCTAGATCAGTTGGAACTTTTCCCACGAAATTGTTTCTGGAGAGATCAAGAAATTCAAGCCAAGAAGCGTTGGATATTGAAACTGGGATTGGACCAGAGAATTGATTAGAATTGATGGACAAATATTGGAGAATAGGGAGAGTGAGGCCTATGTTGGCTGGAAGAGTGCCGTTAAGTCGGTTAGCAGCAATTGAGATGATGATCATAGTTGATATATTGTAAAGGGCAAAAGGGATCGTACCGGACAGATTATTGCTCCCAGCTCCGAAGAAAAACAAACTCTTCAAATGGCCTATCTCATTTGGAATATTTCCCACAAAATTATTAAACGACATTTCGAGTACTCGGAGTGAAGAAGCATTTCCCAGAGAAGGTGGGATGCCTCCTGTCAAATTATTTTGGTAAAACTGAAGCCTGACAAGCTTCTTCAAAGAGCCCAGCTCAATTGGAATATTCCCAGTAAGCTTGTTCCTTTTGAAGTCCATGACTCTGAGTTCAGGGCAGTTGGTGAAGTTGCTTGGAACTTTTCCTGTTAACACGTTATTGCTAAGATTGAGATTTTGCAGGCGGAACAAATGAGTAACTTCTTGTGGAATTTCGCCGTGTAAGAAGTTGTCTCGGAGGTTGACCACCCTGAGAAAGCTGAGGTTGGCAATGTAAGGTGATATGGATCCACCCAAGGCATAGCCAGGCAGGTACAAGGCCGTGACTCTTTGATGCTTACGGCCGCATGTAATTCCCTGCCATCTGCAGAAGTGGATAGAATCATTCCAAGAGCTCAAGCTGTGAAATGGGTTAATGGCTATCAATTCTTTGATTTTGAGCAAAGCCAAACGATCGGTCTCGTTGGTTGGAGGTGCAGCAGCAGCAGCAGTAGTAGGTTGGAAATGGAAGCATAGTAGGCTTAAAAAAAAGAGAAGAATGACGTCATCAAGGTATGTAGTGCATAGTGCAAATAAGTTGCAGGTATGAAGCTTCATTGGAATGGGGAGAAGGGAAGCAGAGTATTTGTGAGCAAGCTTCATTATGTATGTGTGCTCTTTATAGGACTCACTTAAGAACGCGTGAGAAGTGGGCCAAAAGGAATTGTTACAATGTCTTTTGGCAGAAGACTGAAAAGACTTCCCTAGCATGACTCAAAAGTCTATGGCAATGTGGCCATTTCATACGCGCGCATTTTGGATCTAATTAAGCAGTTGTTGAAAACCATTATGTGGGAATTGGGCTAGTTGCATGTCGGGTCATATTCTTCTCGTACAGTATTGGGAGTTGAAGGAAAAGACACGGTGATTTCGTTGAAACTATTCGTCAAACAGAGCAAGGTGTCAAGAAATGGATGGATGATTAATGGCATTACACATGACGGTTGTGTCACGGTGCCCAGCAACAAGTGCGGACTCAAGCTGGGAATCCCACGCTTGAGAGTGGATTTGTGATACGGGTTTTCAGACGTAATTACAAAGATATTCCAAGTAACCTCTGTTTGAAATTTGGTTGTTAGTTTAGATGGGAAACGTGTATTAAGTGTTAAATCATCAGTTATTTTACGAGCTTAAATAGATAGGTGGAGGTAAATTTAATCATTTAATAAATACTTTAACACATTCTTTCTTAAAGCTCAAACTCTGGTGGGCATGTTTAATTAAAATGGGGGGTGAAATATTGATGGAGTCAGTCAGGGGTGTCAACTTGGTCTCCGTTCTTGGTTATTGGCCAAAACTAGGAACCAAAACTGGAGTATCCCGGTTATTAATTTTGGGAAATCGGAACCGGATAACCGGTTCCCAGTTAACCGGGTCCCGGTTAACTGGCCGGTTCTGGTTTGTATCCAATTATCCGGACCGGGTAACCAATTTTTTTAAAAATTTGTATTTTAGGCTTATTTTAGGTATTGGGCCTAGAATAAGCCCATTTTTTGCACACATTTGGCTAATTTTTTAAAAAATTATTAGTCTTTTTGTCCCAATAAATTGGGATTTGTTGTGATTGTTCCAAATAAAATATAAAATAAAAAAACTAAAAAAAAAACTAAAAAAGCCCAAAAATTGTAAAAAATAATGTTTTTTTTTTGCCTACAGCCTTAAAAATAAAAATCCAATTTAAAATCATTTTAAAAGCTTACCTAATACATAATATATGTAAACAAACCAATAACAAAAAGAAATATCTCCTCACAACAACTACAAACCTAAAAAAAAAACAATAAAAACAAGTATTTAAACAAACCAACAACCACAAGAAATATCCCCTTACTACAACAAGTTGTGAAGTTGTCATGAAGTTGAGAAATGTGAAGTGCTAAACCTAAACTAAAAACTAAAAGGGTTAAATACTCCACACCCCCCTAAGGTTTTTCAACTTTATTTTTTTCCTCCTAGGGTTTCATTTTTATCACAGGAGGTCCTTGTTGTTTTCATAAATGACCAAGTTAGTCCATCCGTTAGTTGACCGTACGGACTGACACGTGGACCAATCAGATGTTGACACGTGGCACATACTTAATTTTTTTCAATTTTTTTTTTTAAAATTAAAAAAAAAAAAGAAAAAAAAAAGGAAAAAAAATTGGGGGTGGCTCTTGGCCATTTGGGGGTGGCTCGGCCACCCCCTTTGGTCATGGGGGTGGCCTGGCCACCCCCATCTGGCCGGATGGGGTTGGCCGAGCCACCCGCTGTTGCCCAGGGGGTGGCTCGGCCACCCCCTTTGGTCATGGGGGTGGCCGAAACCACCCCCAATGGTGGTTGGGGGTGGGTTCGGCCACCCCCTAGGCTTCATGGGGGTGGCCGAGCCACCCCCAGTACCCACTGGGGGTGGGTTTCGGCCACCCCCTTGGAGCCCAAGGGGGTGGCCGAGCCACCCCCAAATGGCCAAGGGGCCACCCCCCCAATTTTTTTTCCTTTTCTTTTCTTTTTCTTTTTTTTTTTTTTAAAAAAAAAAATACATTTTTTTTAATTTAAAAATAAATTTAAAAAATTAAGTTTGTGCCACGTGTCAGTCTTAACGGTCAACTAACGGATGAATTAATTTGGTCATTTATTAAAACCACATAGACCTTCTGTGATAAAAATGAAACTTCAAGAGAAAAAAATAAAGTTGAAAAACCCTAGAGAGGTTTGGAGTATTTAACCCAAACTAAAAACTAAAAATAAAAGCTAAAAAATATATATTAATATATATAAAATATTAAAATATATTAAGTTCTTGAGTCCTTGACCCGCTGATACGAAATATTTTTTTTTATTAAGTACTTCTAGAATGAAATTACAATTAAAATTAAAAATAGAAAGAAAGTAAAGGCTAAACTGAAAAACCCAAAATAGACATACTATTAGCACCTCAGGAATTAGAAGGAAATAAAAAAAGTGAGAGTCACTCGCGAATATAGACGTAGACAAATTTTTGGCTGTGTTTGGCATTGGAATAGAACAAGGGAGTGGAATGGTACTGTAGCAGATTTGATTGATATGAGAGAAAAAAGTAAGAATGTTTTATATAAAAAAAGTGAAAAAATTTGTTTTGGAGTGATTTTTTTATTTGAATAATAATAATAAGTGATTGATGTGATGTAAAAAATAAGAATGTTAGAATTGATTTTGAATTTTTTTTTTTTTTTTTTAAATTTTTGAATCCTGTCCGATGGGGTCCGACCCTTTGCTAAACACAGAGGGTGTTTGGCAAACCCCTTGAATTTACACGGCACTGTAGACCTCTGAAGTGGCGCCGAAGTATCAGGTACGGTCTGAATGTTAAACAGATTGACACAGCCAATAAGGTTCGGTTTGAAAATTAAAAGTGGACATAATTCTTATTTTGCCCCTTCAGAACACCTACACAAATATACCCAAATGATGGACATTGGTTTTCTATTTTTCATAAGGACATATTTATCTTTTAATATAACTTAGCTTCTCTCATACACACGGTTAACCGTGTCTCCTTCAGCATGATCAGATATACTTACTCGAGGAACAGTGCCATAGAAGTGATCATAGAAGTAAGAGAACATGCTTTCACTTCACAAACAAGGCCACAGCCTTCGTGAACCCGTGAAAAGTGGGCCAAAAGAATTGTTATGAGTCTTTTGGCTGTAGACTGAAAAGACTTCACTTGCATGAGTCAAAGTCTTTGGCAAAGTGGCCGTTTCACACGCGCGAATTAATGGGTCTAATTAAAACCATTGTGGGAATTGGGCTAGTTGCATGTCGGGTCATATTCTTCTCGTACAAGATTGTGAGTTGAAGGAAAAGACACGGTGATTTCGGTGAAACTATACGTCAAACAGAGCAAGGTGTCAAGAAATGGATGGATGATTAATGGCAATACAAAGAATACATTTTCTTTTCCAACTCTTTTTCAATTTTCTCCAACCTCTCTGTTCTTCATCTCTCTCTTTGTTTTACATTGATGTTGCATTATTGACACCTATCTTCACTGTTTCTTTCTCTATGGAATTTTTTTTTATTTATAAAATATAAAATGTTAGTGTTTGGTACTGTTTTACCCACACGTGGAACTTGAATGCTGATTGCCGAAGGATTTGCTAAATTAACGCTGATGCTGATACCTTACGAATGAGAAATGGGCGGAAACGCGTGAGGCTGCTGCACAGTCATTCCTACTTTATTGGACCTTTGTAGCTTCTGTTCACTTTTGTAGCCGTGATCACTTCAACGTTGTTTTGAAGATACAAAGTTAAATATTCTTCTTTTGAATTTTTCTCTAACCAATGGAAAATTATTCCTTGAAAATGGTTGCTGAGCTTATAAAATATACTTTGGACTAGCTAATGAGCCTCTTTTTTGTCTTATTATTTCCTCTTTTTGCTAATCAGTTTCTAATGCAGAGTTGGGGTCCTGTAGTTTGATTTTTGCAGATTATGGCAGTAGCGGAGCCAAACAATTTATAATGAGAGTGTCCCTAAAAGTTTTTTGAGAGTGTCGAATGGTAACTTGCAAAAGTAAGAGAGAATAATATTTTTTTTTCTTTTTTTTTGGAAGTACCGTGTGGAACTTAGGAGAAAAATAGCAAAAAAAAATATTTTTTTAAAAGCTTCACGGCACCCCCAAAGTCTTAAGTGGCTCCGCCAATTATGGCTTTATGAATTTACAGCGTAACAGCAGAGACTAAAGAATACTTACTTCCCATACATTTTACAAAATATATCTTTCACTTGTCATCACTGAAAAGACTTGTCCAAGGAACGCGTGACAAGTGGGCGTAATTAAAGGAGTTGTTAAAAGTCTTTTGGCACAACACTGAAAAGACTTCAGTAGCACGACTATAAACAGTCTTTTTGGCAAAGAGACTTTTTGATGTTGGACGATATTTACCTATATTTTTAATAAAAAAAAAAAAAAATATTAATAATAATATTGGAGGAGCGTTGCTTGATCAAAATTTTATTCGTTCTTAGACAATGAAAGTACAAAAAGAAATATTGTCACGATTCCCGCTGATTGTTAATTTTATATTATGATTTTATTTTATTTTATTAAAACTTTATTTTCATTTTCTTATTAGGATTAGGTTTATTATTGCTACTATGATTATGTTTACTTTCCTACTAAGATTAGATTTACTTTCTCTACTAGGATTAGATTTACTTTTTCTACTAGAAGTATGTTTACTTCTCTACAAGTATTTAACTTCTATAAATAGGCTTGCTTATTATGTAAAATTCAATTCATTGAATTACTATAAAATCAGAGAATTCTATCTCAAATACTTTGCGGAGTTTTATCTTTCTTTTAACCTGCGAGCTTGTTTTTATCTTTTTGGATAGAAGACGAAGACGCTTCTCCTTACAGAATAAAAAACGCTGCTCTTTAATTAGTTACCTTAATCTTCCGCTTTCTCACTTTTCATATGCATTGTATCCACAGCAAAACGCTGCTCTTTAATTAGTTACCTTAATCTTCCGCTTTCTCACTTTTCATATGCATTGTATCCACAGCAAGTGGTTTTCGTAATGGACGACCTCGAAGTCCATGACTGACCTGGAGAGTTGCACTATGGTCTATGGACTGTCCGATGGAGTTGATCCAATCCTCCTTTTCCTTCCCTAGGTTCCACAGCATCGTAGCTGTAGGGTGTGAAGTTGGAAATTTCAAAGCACACAATTAGTTCTTGAGTCCTTGACACGCTGATAGTAATATCTTGAACGCGTGAGAAGTGGGCAAATAAGGACTTGTCAAAAGTCTTTTCCCTTTTAACGGAAATATACTTCGACCTCCAGCCTTTTCTTTTTTTTCTTCGATCAATATCTTGTTCTTGTTGTTTTCGGAAGAAAAGTCTTTGACAATCTATGTAGTAGCTAGAAATGCCTATTTCCACAATTAAGGACAGTAATTGCTACGCCCCAAGTTCTAGAGGTAGAGCGATTGAGAACAATTGTAACATATTCATATTTAAACAAAATCATAACGTCATTAGAGTACTATAATTTTTCATTTATAAAATCACAAATACATAATGTGCTAGTATTCAATAATCTCATAAGCAATAAAATTACACCGTCTATGCTTAGCCCAAGCCGTCTATAGATTGGAGTCCTAGACACTTCTACTGCTACTGCTCCTGCTAGACCATAAAGCAGTGATAGGATTTTTTTTTAACAACTAAGAGGCCCATTGGTACCCATGTCTTCAATATTACGATATATATATAGAGCAATCTGAAAAAGATATATAGGGAGAAGGGGTGAGTTCGACAACTCAGTAAGTAGCCACAAAATCAAGATGCTATAAAACATGCTATACAAATTTCTATGTCAGAATCTCAGTTATGCACAATAACAATTTAGACAGAATAATATAATTAACAAAATAAGCATGATAGTTGCAAAATGAGTAATTGGCAATTAATACAAGAATCGCAAGTAAGTTATGAGATATGCAAACACTTCATTTTGCTTTTCTTTTAAAATTATTGTTTTACCCTTTGACCCGACGCCACAATTTTACCGTGAGTAGCGCACATTGGCGTGTCCCGAAGGACCTATATGCTCATCCTGTCGTCACAGGGGAGAGCTAGCAGGTTGGGAACTTCCCTAGGTGAAGGCCACCTGGCCGGTAGCACACACCTTCTCGTAACCGTCCTTCGGTGTGCTTGCCATGCTACCCTATATGGTACCGATCGTCACTGTAATCGTGTCTCGGGTTAAACATTTTTAATCATGAATGCACATATAACATTTCATATGATTTGTAAACTCATCTGTAACTGTATACTGTGCCATGAATGCACATATAACATTTCATATGATCTGTAAACTCATCTGTAACTGTATACTATGCCATGTGTCATCTTGAGCTTGGTGACTTGTCAAGTTTTAAAATCCTCATGCATTTACATTAGAACGTGGTCATAAAAATCTACAATTAATCCTCAATGAACCTAAACCTTTTGACTACCACATACCCAAAAATCGTGGCTTATGGACATCAGTAATCCATTCAATTAATTTTCCAAATTGCCGGTACTTTAACTACTCGACAGCTTGACCTATTAAACTTGGAAAAATCATAACTCTTTCAATTTAACTCCAAATGACACAAACTTTGACTTGAAATTTTCCTCATTCAAAGATGCACAACATATCCAAAAATCATATTAACCCATAACTGTTTGGTACCTCAAAAGTCCCACGAAATTCGGTGCCTATCTGTTTGACTGAAATTCCTGTTTTGACACTTGCATCTTCTAAAAATCATAACTCCTTCTACAAGCATCCAAAAATCATGAAACCACTTTTAAAATCTTCATTTCTCATCATTCTATAAGGTATTAAAACAGTTTTATTTAAGGTCACTCAAAGAATTTTCGGCGTCCAAAACAATGTGACTTTTCTTTCAATAACCCACTAAAATTATAACTATCAATTTCCATCATCTTTCACATTAAGTCTATTTACCTAACTCCATATAAATCTTAATAAAATTGCAAATCCTCCTTATCCTTGATAATAAGATCACATTTATTCTAAGTATAAATTTCAGGGTATTACATCCTTCCCCCCTTATAAAAATTCCGTCCTCGGAATTTGCTACTAGCCAAACTTACTTGGAATTTCCTTCCTTAATGTACAATGTTATCAGCATTAATGCCTTGAGCTTTCATGATATTCCTAATCTTTGTTTGGCACATTCCACCACCTACATTTACCATTTAACAAAAGGTTAAGTATTGTGGGTAAAGCATAACTCCCATACAAAACGAATGTTCAGACTTGATACCGATTCCAAAATCAAATTACACTATATGTAACAAGACATGCATATATCGCCTTAATTCTATATTATCAATTCCACTGATTTACTCTTACAACAGCCTGCCTTAGTAACTTTCAGCATATACTTTGACCCAACTAATTGTTCGTCTGAAGTTCTTTCTTTTGCAAGGTAGTTATCCCTTAAAATCCAACCAGTCATGAGTCATTCAAAATAGTTAACCTCATTCCAAATTACCTCATACTTATCTTTATAAAAAGGTTTGTTATAGCCCAGAAAGCAGCTCACTCACCCTCAAGAGTATTAGCTACCTTATTCATGACAAACAACAAACTCTAACTAACGACTTAGATATGGTAAACAGTAAAGAACCATATAATAAAACCAAAATCAATGATCTAAATGAAGCAACCTTTCCACAAAAATTCAAGGTGGCTAAATACCATGTGTCCATCTTTCCTTCCAAAATTCACTGTTGATTTTGCAAGTAAACATAGTCTCTCTTAACTTAAAATCAAACAACAATTCTAATTACAATGGTTAGTCTAGTCCCCAAGTACACACACTAAAATCCACAAGGCTTTCAACATGTTGTCCATAAATCATTGACATACCTTATTTCCTTAATCATGTACGAGATGATTTGTACAAAAATCCAATCATTCCATAGACTATCTAGAAATACAGAAGTAGAACGAAATCAATGATCTCGTCAATAACTCAAGAGTATATAAATCACTATTCCAAACCTTAAACTTAGCGCAAGAGTGTTCCTTTAAGTGTCCTTAATCCTTTGGGTGTCGTCAGCACATAAATGGTCTTATAATACTTATACCTCAATATTGGCAAATGAACCTTGTATCCACAAACTCTAGATGTTTAAAAAAATTATTCCTCATCACAAGAATTCAGAAAACTTTTTGATACTAATAATAACTCTGACCATATTTCCAAGGTACTATCATCATACTTCAAAACCTTCAATGCCCATTTACTATCATTAGTCATCCAATTACAATCTTTTGACCAAACATAAGTATTCTCTAATGACCATCAAAACTTGAATTGGTCTCAAAAGAGTGGGTGAAATCTCAAGTATTTAGTCATACTCAATTTTATTAAACACTTAAGCTAAAATTCCATTGTATATGCTGATCAATAATCTCTTTTCTTAACTATCTCAAACAGTAGTATTGTCATATATATAAAACTTCAACCTCAAAGTTTTGCCATATATATAACCTAATGTTTAAGATGTCATAATGCATCTATACTTTCATCTGAGGCTCAACAAGAATCAATAACCCATTTACTTTTATCAAATCTTATTACTCTTATACCCAAGTACAATCGTTAACAACTCCTCATCCTCATAAATTTGAAATTGAATTTAATAGTATGCCTCTAACATTTATACCTTGCAATTGCCGTGCTTATACCAATATTCCCATACAAGAAAATCAAAAACCCAACCTTCAACCATTCGGCCCCATATATTCCTCAACCATAAATTAAAAGAATCATCCATAACAAAAATGTCAAAAGTCGATCGGCCACTAGATTACCTCTTCTAATTTCAATTGTCACAGAACTACCCAAGAAGTTTGATTCCCAGATACATTAATGAGCTTCCTACCATATTGCCAAGGTGATAATCAAACCAGTAAAATATGATCATACCTTCAACCACATTTGTCAAATCTTCTATGTAACTTTAAGAAAGACAGTTTCCATATCATAATATGAATTCATCTTTGGCCATCCTCTTCTCTAAAACTTAAATTGACCTTTGATAAATGATTGATTCAAACACCTACTAGTTTGTCACTTAAATTGAAATTTCCATTGCTGACCCATAGTAATCTTTCTTACTATTTACCTCAAATCATAACATGGATCATACCTATATGAAAACAACTTCCAAACAAAGCACTGCAATAAAATTCTGATGTAATTTCCTCCGAGAAAATCATCCTTAAATCCACTAATTCGCACCATAACAATATTAATCCTATAGTACTTATGAATCCAACTTTACCCAAAGTAATATATTCCTCAAAACGTCGTTTAAAGATGAACCATCAATTAACTTTAGTACCTTTATTCCATAACCAAAATCAAGGATAGCCGCTTATATCTTAAGATCGACCGAGTCCGAAAAGAGAATTAGCAACCCATGCTAGCCCATGGAAATCATGTCAATGTAGAATCCTTTAACAAATCACATCCCTAAGACTCAATAAGATATCTCAAAATATGTCTTCAATTCTGATGTCAAAATACCACAATGTTTCAAAAATTATGACTCCCATATATCTAGATAAATTACTTATCCAACTTTACCAAACATATACATCATAAATCCATATTACCCTTATAGTGAAGATTATAGAATCATGCTAATTTATAAACCCAATTTATACAAGAAATTCCTAGTCTAGTTCAAAACCTCAAATCCTTTCATTAAACACTAACCACAAAAATATCAGATGTACATAGTCTAGTTATCAGGGTCCGTGTATCTCAACACACATGATGGTCAAATCATCCGGTCACTCCTATGACCATTATTGATATAATTCTAATAATTTTAATCTTAACCAATCTTAGCATTCTCTTCAAAGTCTTCAATATATCATTACTACGAATTTCTCATCCCTTGAATTTAAGATACATCCTACTAAAACAATTTAAACCATAGCAGTACAAAATGTATATCTCCTTGTAAGAATCATAAATCCTACTTGTCACAAGATTTATTGTAGTGTTAACAAGATCCACACTTTTAACAATTTAGTCCTCAAGTTATAGAATATACTAAATTCATTCCATCAAAATTCATGATAACCTTTCCTCTACTAGACCTCTGAATCTTGGTTACTCCCTCAAAAACTTGCAATTAATCACTATCTAACAGTGACACAAATCTTAAGCAAATACTTCACTCTAGATCCTTTATACCTTAGTCCTTAAATATCAACTTAAATGCACTCCTTTCTAGAGGTCGTTAGTTACTTTACTCCTTGTTGCGCCACTCTGACAACATATTGAGAACCATTAGTATTAAATAAGCTATCCACATATGAAAAATTTGATTATTGAGGTGGTAACCTAGCAATCTTCACCCATTATCATTCTAGTCATTAAGACAACCTGAATCGTATTCTCCTCTTTAATCAATGCCTGCAAAGCATTAAACAAATTAGTACTATTATAAAACCTCCACTTTGGTGTTACGCCAATCAACTTGTCCTTGGGTGCATAATAATGTAAGTCCTAATTCCCCAAAATTACTCCATGTCTTTACTCTTTTGATTAAAACCTAATGCTTCAGCAGGGATTGCCACCTAATAGGTCATTAATCTATACTTAATATCCTCAAGTAACTAATGTCTCCCAATCAACTGAACCACTTTGCTCTGATACCACCTGCTACACCCCAAGTTCTAGAGGTAGAGCGATTGGGAGCAATTGTAACATATTCATATTTAAACAAAATCATAACGTCACTAGAGTACTATAATTTTTCATTTATAAAATCACAAATACATAATGTGCTACCAGGGCTCATCTTGTCATCACAGGGGAGAGCTACCAGGTTGGGAACTTCCCTAAGTGAAGGCCACCTGGCCGGTAGCACACACCTTCTCGTAACCGTCCTTCGGTGTGTTTGCCATGCTACCCTATATGGTACCGATCGTCACTGTAATCGTGTCTTGGGTTAAACATTTTTAATCATGAATGCAGATATAACATTTCATATGATTTGTAAACTCATCTATAACTGTATACTGTGCCATGAATGCACATATAACATTTCATATGATCTGTAAACTCATCTGCAACTGTATACTATGCCATGTGTCATCTTGAGCTTGGTGACTTGTCAAGTTTTAAAATCCTTATGCATTTACATTAAAACGTAGTCATAAAAATCTACAATTAATCCTCAATATATATTTTTATCCACATGTTTATCCACACACGTTTTCGTCAAAAATCAAATTCCAGTTGTTCTTGGACTCCTTTTAAAACTAACATTATCCTCTTATAGATAAATATGACTTGAGCCCACCAACTTGAATATTGATATTTTTCAGCAATTATCTTCACACTTGTTGACAATTTGCGGCTGTGAAGCTTCATTGGTAATGGAGAGAAGCAGAATGTTGGTGACATATTGGTGTAAGGCAGAGTGAGATACAGCAAGGACTTGAATTTATGGTGTGAATTTAATTACTATAGCCAATTTTCAAGACACGATGTACGTTCTTGGATTCTTCTTTTAAAATAGGAAGGACTTGGATGTTATTTGTCAAAGTCATCCACAAATATGCAATCATATATAATAGGACTTGAATGTTATTTGTCAAATTCATCCACAAATATGCAATCATATCTAATAGGACTTGAATGTTGTTTCAAAGTCATCCACAAATATGCAATCATGTAGGACTTGAATACTCTATATTCAACGGGGCATTATGAATGAGACTTCTTAGCAATCTAATTTCTTCACAAAGCTCTATGTTCCTGCAAAAGCAGAACACTACAAAAAAACGTCAATTTCTTCACGTGGTAAACAGTAATTTTTTTTGGCACGTCAGTAAATGCTGACGTGTCAAGTAGTGGAACGTCAACAAATTATTTCCTGACGTGTAAAAACCTACCCGTCAATAATTCCTGACGTGTTGAAATAAACACGTCAGTAAATGCTGACGTGTTATTTTCAACACGTCAGTAAATTTGAGCCAAATTTTATTTTAAAATTAATAAATATTTGATTGATTATTTACTGACGTGTCATTATTTGACACGTCAATAATTACTGACGTGTCACTTTGACACGTCAATAATTGTTGACGTGTCACTTTGACACGTCAATAATTGTTGACGTGTGTCAAGAATTGTTGACGTGTCAAAATGACACGTCAACAATTATTGACGTGTTATTTTGACACGTCAACAATTCTTGACGTGTCATTTTGACACGTCAACAATTCTTGACGTGTCACTTTGACACGTCAAGAATTATACTATATAAATATAAAGAAATACATATATATATATATATATATATATATATATATATATATATATATATTCCCAAGGTAATTTAATATTGTACAATATGATCGAATCCCAATTAACATTCAATAAAATTAATTTTATGAAAACAAGCACCGACCAGTACTTTAATATATACTTTTCTTTACGTAGCATGTACCGTAACCCATTCCATTTGAACATTCAAAACTTAAAAAAAAAAAAAAAAAAAATTTCCAACGGTCAGCCATGTTTTACTTGAGATACCATATATATGTATATATATATATATATATATATATATATAGCAAATCCATGCAAAAGGATAATTATATAACATGAATTTAACGTGCATGCATGGTTCAAATTATACTAAAGGATATATATATATATATATGTACGTATAACATGCATTTTTCTCGATCTCGTTCATTTAATTATGAGATACGACCAAATTTAGTATTTCATTAATTAAAATAATTAAAGTAACAATATTGGTGATCGATGATATTAACGTTCTGACAAACACACACACACATATATATATGCTATTTAAAAGAACATGTATAAATATATTATAACATATTATATATATACATATATATTTCCTGACGCGCCACATAGGCACGTCAGGAGTTCCTGACGTGCCACATGTGGCGCGTCAGGAGTTCCTCACGTGCCACATAGGCACGTCAGGAACTCCTGACGCACCACATAGGCACGTCAGGAACTCCTGACGCGCCACATGTGGCACGTCAGGAACTCCTGACGTGCCCATGTGGCGCGTCAGGAGCTTGCCTTGGGAAGGCCAGCGCCTGCTGGCCGTCCCATCGCACCACCTACCACACTGATATTTTGTTTTTCGTTTTTTTTTTTTTTTTTTTGATTTTCCCTCCCCTGCAACTTTCATCCCCCACGCACCCAGCTCGTCTCTCTTCTCTCCCGCCAGGCGCCATTCCAGCTGTTTTTTGCTTTTTTTTGATCTTCTGCATATCTCTTCTCTCACTCTTCCTCATTTTCTTCTACCTTCTCCTACTATACATTTTCTCCGGCCGTGATCAGCTCTACCTCTCTGCCGGAGCGCCGTACGTACCACGTACTCTCTCTTGCTAGCTCACTCCCCGTCGCCGGCCGCCGCCTCGACATCGCCGTTGCCGTCTCCGGCGATTCTCCGGCCGAATCTGCTCCGCCAATCTCCTCCATCTCACCGGCCTGCAGGTATATATATATATATTTTGTTTTATTTTATATATACTATTATTGCAGATTAATATATATATATATATATATATATATATATATATATATATATATATATATATATATATATATATATATATATTGTGTTGTTTTATGTTGTTTTATTTGATATATACTATTGTTTTATTATTGCAGAATATATATATATATATGCATATATTGTGTTGTTCTATATTGTTTTATTTTATATAGTTTTTAGGTAATGTATATATATTGCTGTATATATAAAATATATACATTATGTTGTATATTGCAGAATTTTATGGTTCATTTTGTCATATATTCGCATGATGTTTCAATAATGTATGGGATTGAGTATTTGTGAGCTTGTAATTGATGTTAAATTTTTTCTTTTTTTAGGAGTATCTATTAATTAATTACTTATTGTATGTTGAAAATATAGATGCATGCAAAATGATGTTTTTTATGGTAGGTAGGTTTTTCTTTGTAAATATAATTGCTTTTTAAATGTGGCTATGTTTTTTTTTTTTTTTTTTTTTTGGTAGGTTTGTTTAAATGAAAAGGTTGGCTTATTAGTAAGGAATTTATAACACATTACGTCAATTTTAATCTATCATTCATTTCAATATATATCGTTTGACCATTTAATTAAGTACGTGTAGTATTACCCATATATGCATGTGGTGTTTTTTCACAGGGTACCATGAGTACAAGGGGGAAGAAGAGAGCACGCAGGGGCTCGGCCGTATTGCGGCAGTCGATGTCGCCTGGGTCTCCGGCAGCCCAACTTGATGACAGCGAGCAACAAGACGTTGCTCAGCTTCTAGGGGTACAGGAAGGATATAGACCAGTCCTTCCAGGTACTATGGGAGGGGAGACCCCTGTATATGCTCCATACAGTCGGATAGGCATGGCGCAGATGGGGTATCGGATTGGGTCGTACCGGGACAGCGAGTTACGACAGTGTGCTGAGGGTGACGTCGAGCGGCTAGACACCCAGCATAGCGCAGGTACGCCCGCCTGTTTTTTTTAAAGATTCATAAGTTTGAAAATTTTTAACTATATTGGTGCAATATTAATTATATTCAACTACAACTACAACTTCAGAGAATTCTAAATATTCTAAAAACATGCAAAGCAGGTATGGAGGATACAGAGACACAGGCCCAAGAAGACATGGTTGGTGGGGCACAGGCCACTGATGACCCGCAGCCCACCGACCCTGCTCCCAGCGACCGATTAGGCCCGCGGCAGGTCCGGACCATAAGTAAGTGTATATGCTCTAATGTCGTACATATTATGTTTTAATTAATATGTTAGTTAATATTGAATTCGAAATAACTTACCTTTCTAATTTTAAATTTGTTAGGTACCGATTCTGAAGGAAACACCATCATCGAGGTGTGCACCATCCTAGACTCGCATAGGCGGCCGGGAGTCCCCCCTCGCAAACGGATCATACTGGGTACAATGCATCATTCCAGCCAGTTGGATTTAGCGCCGTGAGGTTTAGGCGGATGACCGGAGACATAATTAGGAGCGGCAATTTTGTCCGAATACCGGACGATTGGTCGAAGGTACCAGACCGTACCAAGGAGGACATTTGGGACGCATTGATGGTATGTTTTTTAATAATATGATGACACTTAGAGCGTATATATGTACATATACGCTATAAGTTGCAAATATATATGCGCGTTTATATCTATATGTATATACACATATTTTAAGTTTTTTTAATTTGTCAATGTTGATCTTGTGCAGGCATACTTTTTCGTCCCGCCCGAGTACAACTTGGAAGCTGTGAAGGATGAAGCATTTAAGGATATGGGCTCTAAGCTGCGGACATGGAGGCATGATCTTAAAAAAAATTGTGCCATTACCGAGGAAGATACTCCGGACACTATACGGGCAAGACTGGGGGGACAGAGACTGGGAGAGTACAATGCTGTCGACTTGGATATATTATTAGAGAGGTGGTGTACCCAGGAGAATAGGGTAGGTCATGAGTTAAACTATTTGGTTAAAGTAGTGACCCTAATTGTATTAGTATTAACATATTAAAAGTGTTAACTGTGTAGGAGTATGCGGCGAAAATGAAGACATTGTGAGCATTAAATGATTCACCGCATTGCACCGGATCAAAGAGTTATGCCAGGTTGACACAGGAGGAGGTAAGTGTGTAATTTATCCTATACTTATAGATGTGAATGTACATGTCATCATTTTATATGTTAATATGGTATATGTATGTCCTATGTTATCTGCAGGCCGAACGTTTGGGCCATCAACCTACTCGGGCAGAAAATTACGTCCGTTCACACAAAAAGAAGAACGGTTCATATCCGAATGATATTGTGAAGGAGAGATGTGTATGCTACTACTCACCTTTCATATATTGTCTTGCTTGTATATTTGATAAATTATTTTTGATTAACGGTTGTGCGCCCCACTGACTCAATATTTAATGTGACAAACAGGAACGGATGAAGGAGCTTATACCCACCGACCCTGCAGCATCGTCTAGCATCACAGAGGGAACGGTAAGGTGGGCGCCAAACGACGCATTTGACCAGGCAATTGGAAATAAGCCTGAATATGCCGGTCGGGTTCGGATGGCTGGACCAAATATTCTGCCTGTGCGGGGGACCATTCGCTCATACTATACACCGTCCCAGGCAAGGTCAGAAAACGCCAGGTACTCTACGATATCACAAGGCACACTTGATAGAGCGCTTGAGGCGGAGAGGGCGAAGCACAAGGAAGAGATAGATGCGTTGTTGGCCGAGAACAATGCGCGGGTAGCTCAGCAAGTGGCGGAGCAGATGGCTGAGAACAATGAGCGGATAGCTCGACAGGTAGCTGAACATGAGGCTGAACGTCAAGCAAGGTTTGATGCCCGTTTCCGCCAACTCGAGGAGCTGATGCGGTTGTACACTCCACCAGACAGTGCTTCCCCACCCGTTGCGATGGTGCGATCGTCGGTCGACAGTGGATCAGGTATGACCTTTGTTAGTAGTCAATTTAATTTTAGAACTGTCTATATATATATATGAACTTTTAAATTAAGAGTTTGGATATATTGTAGTCATTCTAAATAATTAATGATGTTGTAATTCTTGGTTAAATTTGGTTTATATATCATGGTTGGGTTGGTGAACTTCTAAATTGTTGGCTTCAATTTGGTATACTATGAAATAGTGTTGGTTGAGATAATTATTTAGAGCTATTCATGCACGTATAAATGGATATAACTGCATGGAACAAAGCAACACATGCAGATCGAACTCATCAAGAACAATTATTCACAAACTTAATTTGGTAACTCTAAATATAAATAGATATAAATGCACTTAATGCTAGAGAGGATGCTTTTCCTTTGTGTTTATCATCTCTTCCATTGAATTCCCGACATTAATAACCTATATGGAAGTTCTATAATTGCAATGGAAAAATAAAAACGAAGTTCATTCTCTCATGTCTATATATTATTGATTGCTCTGTGACCATGCATATATATTGACTTAATGTTTTTCTATTATTTTTTATATGAATTTTCTGCTACCTTCAAAGTTTTATATATTATTTGTTTGGTGGTTGTTTTATTGGTGAATATTGTTTGTTTTATCATTTGCAGGTAATGGACATCGTCGAGAGGATGCTATGGATGTCAATGATCGATAGTCTGGTTGAGAACTTTAGGCCATTCACACTTGTGTATAAGTTGATGTAATTATATTTGTGATTGGTGTATATTACGTTAGTATGTGTCATTTTTGATGTGTTGAAGTTTGTTTTGGTGGATGGTTTGTAATTGGTGTATATATAGTTAGTATGTGCCATTTTTGGTGTGTTGAAGATCGCTTTCATTGATAGTTTGTGTGATTGGTGTATATTATGTTATTTGTGTCATTTTGGTGTGTTGAAGATCGCTTTCGTTGATAGTTTGTGTGATTGGTGTATATTATGTTATTTGTGTCATTTTGGTGTGTTGAAGTTAGTCTTGGTGTATAGTTTGTGATTTGTGTCATTTTGGCGTGTTGAAGTTAGTTTTGATGGATAGTTTGTGATTGGTGTATATATATTATTTTAGTTGTGATATTATGATGTGTTGAAGTTAGTTTTCTTGGATAATTTGTGATTGCTATTATTGGATATGATGTATGTTATTTGATGGGAAAATTGTATATTATTTGCATGGATTTGATGGATAGATTGAATATCAGGTATTACGTAACACAAAATTCGGGTATAGTCCTAAAATTAATCACAAAAAATATAGGGGGGAGGGAAAAAAAATTTCAAAACGAACCAAATTTATTGACGTGTGAATTTTTGACACGTCAGGAATTATTGACGTGTCAAAAATTGACACGTCAGTAATTACTGACGTGTCAAAAATTGACACGTCAATAATTACTGACATGTAAATTTTTCACACGTCAGGAATTCCTGACGTGTCAAAAATTCACACGTCAGGAATTCTTCTGACGTGTGAATTTCAACACGTCAAGAGAATTCCTGACGTGTCTCAATTTTTGACACGTCAGGAATTCCTGACGTGCCAAGAATGGCACGTCAGGAATTCTCATTTCCTGACACCCACATTCTTCACGCCTTACACGCGTCAGGAAAGCCCCGTCAGGAGTGTTTACTGACGTGCCAGGTGACCTGACACGTCAGTAAACCTCCGTCAATAAACAGTAATTTTTTTGTAGTGGAAGTTCATTATTTTAATTGACATGTTGGGACATTTGGAAATTCCCATAATACATTAGAAAGAAAACAACTTCTGCTCTGATAACTTTAGGAAGCAAAACCAGCTGAGTGACTTATAAGGCACCTATTGACTAAAATAAGATGGAAATTTTAGGTAGTTTAATGTTTTATTCCTAATACGAGGTACATGTGGACTTTAATGAGGTGAAAACCTTAATTTAATGTTTTGATCCTAGTAAGAGCCCTGGAAAATCTACTTGTGCTAGCAGATTGTATACCTAAGTAAGACTTATGCTTGAGGTCCAAAAGAATTATTTGAAAACTGAAAGGTTTGAAATTCAAAGCCCATATACAATACTTAGGATAGTCTTCAATCACTCTATGATTTATCTATCACTAGCCAAAACTTCTAAACTAAAATGTGTTGCGGTACCTGAGTTGGTCAGTATCCAATACCTAGAAAAGCATTTTTGATTTGATGTACTTCCCTAGTGACGTCCTCCATATTCATTCTTTCCTTTGGCGATTCCAATGAACAAGCAATGCCGATTTTGAAAGCTGAAAATAAACACTTCTGCATACTGGCATTTATCTGACTTAGGTTCTCAATGTGACTTTCCTCTTCCTCCTCAATATCATTGTGATCTTCATACTTGTAACTATCGTTTTCGATTGGTATTGACATTTCATTTACTTCTCTTGTGAGAAGGTTTGGATCTACAATCTGCATAAGTCTTTCTGACAATGTCGTCTTAATAAAGTTATGGAGGTTGAAATCATCTTTAAATATTTTGTCAGCCGGTCGCTTTCCTGTGAACAGTTCCATCACGAATATCCCAAAGCTATAGACATCTCCTTCTTTTGATGCATTGCCACCCATTCCATACTCTGCAATCAATAGATTTCACTTTCACATGCATAAGTAATGTGACGATTTCATATAACAGCTTAATACATACTTTAAAAGATCTAGGATTTAGTAACTAGAAACAAAATTTAGTTAATATTTGGAAAATAAAGTGATGGAGAGCCTGCATTCCAAAATCAGAAGTAAATGTTTTTGGAAATTGCATGATAAAGTGGATCAATTTTCATACTTGCTCGGTACATGTGGCATGAGAAGATAAAATTAATATTAATGATAAGGATCGACTAATTATGTTCATTTTGTGGCTATGAAGCTTCATTGAAATGGAGAGAAGCAGAAAGTTGGTGAAATATTGGTGCAAGGCAGAGCAAGATACAGAGTTCTATGTGCGCTCTTGGTCTGGATTTTTTTTGGTGTGAACTTATAGGCAATTTTCAAGACACAATGTTCTTGTATTCTTCTTTTAAAATTTTCTCTAACCACAGTATTTTTATTTTTTTTATATATAAATTATTAAAAGTCCCTGTTTGGTACTGATTTACCCTTTTCCTTTTTTATTTTTTTTTTTATTATTATTATTTTTTATTCAATACTGGAAAAAGAGGAGTGCTGATTTACCCACATGTGGGACTTGAATGTTGCTTGTCGATCAAAGTCATCCTCAAATGAGAAATCATAAGATACTGAAGGTTCCTGGATTCTTCTTTTAGAATTTTCCTTAGCCACAATGTTTTTTATAAAATATCCTTGACTACTGCACCCCAACTGTATTTACGCTGCTAAATTACGACACATTGCAGCTGCCCAGACCTAATTATAAACATGTATATTCCAAGTAACCTCTGTTTGAAATTTGGTTGTTAGTTTGTGTGTATCTAAGTGTTAAGTCATCAGTTATCTCTAAAAAATTTAAATAGATAGGAGGAGGTAATCTCAAAGCTCAAACTCCATTTCGATGGGCATGTTTAATTAAAATGAGAGGGTGAATTGATAGAGTCAATGTTCGAACTTAAGATCTTTAGTTTTGATAACATATTAAATTATCAATTATTTCCAAAAACTTGAACTAATAAAAAGAAGTAAATTTAATCATTTAATAAATAATACAACACAAGCAACCGCGGAGGAGAGGAAGATAGCTATTGGTAGGGATCACTTAAGAGTTAAGGGTGTTGAAGAATTTTCATGGCACAAATTGTTGAGTCCTTGACCCGCTGATATGAAATATCTTGAACGCGTGAGAAGTGGGCCAAAAAGAATTGTTACGAGTCTTTTGACAGAAGACTGAAAAGACTTCACTAGCATGACTCAAGTCTTTGGATAAGTTGCCGTTTCATACGCGCGCATTAAAGTAGTTGTTGAAAACCATTGTGGGAATTAGGCTAGTTGCATGTCGGGTCATATTTCTTCTCGTACAAGATTGGGAGTTGAAGGAAAATACACGGTGATTTCGTCGAAACTATACGCCAAAGGCCGGGAATCGCACGCTTGAGAGTGGATTTGGGATCGGGATCTAGAACTATCCTTAGGGCCATGCTACCCATGGGTAGCTTCGGCCACTCCCAAGTGGTGGCCAACTGGCTCTTAGGGGTGGCTTCCGTCACCCATGGCTTAGTTGGAGTGGTCGGCTACCCTAATTTTTTAATTATTTTATATATATATATATATATATATATATATATAAATTATTTTATTATTTATTTTTAGTGAAAGACGTGACAGGTTGGTGGCTATTGGACAATATTAGATGACCAGAATTTTTTTTTTAAAATTGATGAACAATTTTGGCAATATTGCCGGGATCCCGATTGGTAGATTTGTGATACGGGTTTTCAACAAACTTGACTTTTGGGAATTTTAGATAACCAAGTGGAAGACTTTTGAGGTGTCTGCCACTAGCAATAACAATACAGCATCGTGAGCGAAAGTGACAGAGAGAAGTGAAAGAAATGAATTAATTAAAAATAATGGAAAATCATATTTTAAAAGATGTAGAAAGTTATATTAAAAAGTTAGTGACTAAAAACATAATTATATTTTGACTAGTTAAAATGGTAAAAGTATTCTTAATAAGCTCTCTAAAATTTATTTTTAATCAAAATTTAGTTAAATTTTATAAAAAGTAAGTTCCATCGAGCTCTCTATTTTTTTCTCATTTTAAGAATTGGGTTTGGAGACTACATGTGAATGTGAGTATGTGACACTCTCCTTTGATTGCCTATCTTAATTGTTTCTTTTTCGATGCGGAAAATTATTCCTCGAAAATAATTGCTCAACTTAATTTATAAAAGATACTTTGGACTAGCTAATCGGCCTCTCTTTGGTGTTACTATTCCTCTTTTTTCGTTCTAATCAGTTTCTAATGCAGGGTTGGGGATCCGTAACTTGATTTTTTGCTGAATATCATGGATTTACGGCATAGTATAGAGACAGACTCAAAGAAGAATTGTTTCTCACATTTTACAAAAGATATCTTTTACTTGCAACTTGTTCATGAACGGCCTGAGCAACAAATGGAGTTAGATTATTGGTGTCATTTATTTTACGTAGTTCGGTCTATAAGCGCTTAAGATAATATTTGCTCTCCAATTAGAGAGAGAAGTGGGAAAAAAAAAACAATATTAAAAAAATATTAGAAAATAACATTTAAAGAAAGTCGAGAGTTATAATAGATAATCTGTTAGAGTTTGCATTAAAAAATTAGTAGCTAAAATGTAAAAATGTGTATTTTGAACGGCTAAAATAGTCACTCTTGCTGGAGATGCTCTATAGGCTAAAGAGCCTATTCACTTTTCATGTTAGAATAAAAAAAAAAAAGTTAGTCTAACCATTCTATGCAAATGAAATTTAGCTCATAATAGCTAGTCAAATCTAACTATTTTCATATACATGACTACTCTCTTGGAGATGCTCAAAGGTCAAAAAAATCTCCTCAAAGACCAAGAAGAATCCTGATTGTAAGTTTTCACATCCTCATAAGAATCCTCATAAGGTGGGGTAATTAAGTATTCAGTTTCTTTTTGCAGAATATGGCTTTACGGATTTGCAGCAGAGACTCGAAGAAGATACATAGTATTATGTGTGCTCTTTGTAGGACTCAATTGGGGTGTTTGAAGTTAGAATTTTCAAAGCACAGGTTCTTGAGTCCTTGACACGCTGATACGTAATAATGTAATATCTTGAACGAGTGAGAAGTGGACCAAATTAAAAGTCTTTGCGTCTTCAATTAATGTCTTGCTGTTTTCGGATGAAAAAGTGGGGAACAAGACAACAAGTTATGTACGTCTTATGTATTTACACCTTCACAATCTAGCCAGCCCTACGTTTATTATCTATTTAAGTATCCTTTTAGTGCCTATTTTTATTGTTTGTTTCTCTATGAAAAAATATTCATCGAAAATGATCGCTAAATTAATAAAAGATGTATATATATGTGGCCGGTTTCCTTCGATTGCTTATCTTCATTGTTTCTTTCTCTAATCTATGGAAAATTATTCCTTGAAAATGGTTGCTGAGCTTATAAAAGATACTTTGGACTAGCTAATTAATCAGCCTCTTTTTTGTCTTATTATTCCTCTTTTTGCTAATCAGTTTCTAATGCAGAGTTGGGGACCTGTAGTTTGATTTTTGTAGATTATGGCTTTATGGATTTACAGCGTAACAGCAGAGACTCAAAGAATACTTATTTCCCATACATTTTACAAAATATATCTTTCACTTGCAACTTGCTAAAAATTCTGAGCTACAAATTGAATAACGTCATCACTGAAAAGACTCAAAGGAACGCGTGACAAGTGGGCGTAATTAAAGGAGTTGTTAAAAGTCTTTTGGCACAACACTGAAAAGACTTCAGTAGCACGAGTATAAAAAGTCTTTGGCAAAGAGACTTTTCATATGCATTGTATCCACAGCAAGTGGCTTCCGTAATGGACGACCTCGGAGTCCATGACTGACCTGGAGAGTTGCACTATGGACCGTCCGATGGAGTCCATGACTGACCTGGAGAGTTGCACTATGGACCGTCCGATGGAGTTGATCCAATCCTCCTTTTCCTTCCCGAGAAACAATGAAATAGGTAAATTAATCAAATGGACTTCTCGGCCTGGCCCTCCAGAGCCTCACCTCGGGCCTTTGGGTAAATTTGTGGATTGTAGACGTCAAAATTTGTAAATATGTGAAAGAACCCCATTCACTTGTCTGATCCATTTTGCACTTTTGGTTCTTGAGTCCATAGTCCAAACCCATTTTGGTTTGTATTACTCCCTCACTAAACGCTAGGCTGCTAGCTAGTCCAACGTAAGTCCGCGTGGGCCAAGAACATCAGAAGGCTGGGTTGGCCCACAAAGGCAAGAGTACCAGCCTCAGACAAGACACACCCGCAGAGAATAGCCCCCTAGACTAATATATATCTAGTGCTGATAGTTTCTTTATGTTACAAAATGTGCCTTGATTCAAAGGTGTAATATTGTCTTATAGCTACTGACATTATTCTCATTAGCATATATTTTGCACGTTACAATATGCTTAGTGCATGTTTTTAAGAAAGTCTTAAATATGTTGATCACTTTTTTTTTTTCCCTATTCAAACAAGGGAAACAAGGAAAGGGAAAACAAAACACAGTAGCAGTAATTAAAGTTACATAGAAGGGTCTTTGTCACTCTTAATTCTAAGGAAAAAGAGACATATGTTGATCATTTTACAAATGTTCTAATTTAGGTACTTTGTTGGAATAAAGCCTATACTCAACATACTCAACAGGGGCATTATGAAACAGACTTCTCTGTAATCTGATTTCTTCACAAAGCTCCATGTTCCTGCAAAAGCAGAAATTAATTATGTTTGATATGTGGGGCATTTGGAAATTCCCATAATACAGCAGAAAGAAAACAACTTCTGCTCTGAAAACATTAGGAAGCAAAACCAGAGTGACTTATAAACTGCCTCTTGACTAAAATAAGATGGAAATTTTAGGTAGTTTAATGATTTAGTCCTCATAAGACATACATGTGGACTCTAATGAGGTGGAAGCCTTAATTTAATGTTTTGACCCTAATAAGAGCCTTGGAAAATCTACTTGTGCTAGCAGATTGTATACTTAATTAAGAATTATTTAAAAATTGAAAGGTTCAAAATTCAAAGCCCATATACAATACTTAGGATAGTCTTCAATAACTCTATGATTTATCTGGCCAAAACTTATAAATTAAATTGTGTTGCATTACCTGAGTTGGTCCATATCCAATACCTAGAAAAACATTTTTGATTCGATGTAGTTCCCTAGTGACGTTCTCCATATTCATTCTTTCCTTTGGTGATTCCAATGAACAAGCAAGACTGATTTTGAAAATTGAAACTAAACACTTTTGCATACTGGCATTCATCTGGCTTAGGTTCTCAATGTGACTTTCCTCTTCCTCCTCCTCAATATCATCGCGATCACCAAACTTGTAACTATCGTTTTCTATTGGCATTGACATTTCATTTACTTCTCTTGTGAGAAGGTTTGGATCTACAATCTGCATAAGTCTTTTTGACAATGCCACCTTAACGAAGTTATGGAGGTTGGAATCGTCTTTAAACATTTTGTCAGTGGGACTCTTTCCCGTGAACAGTTCCATTGCGAATACCCCAAAGCTATAGACATCTCCTTCTTTTGATGCATCGCCACCCATTCCATACTCTGCAATCAATAGATTTCACATGCATAGGTAATGTGACAATGATTTCATATAGCAGCTTAATACATACTTTAAAAGATCTAGGATTTAGTAACTAGAAACAAAATTTAGTTAATATTTGAAAAATAAAGTGATGGAGAGCCTGCATTCCTAAATCAGAAGTAATTGTTTTTGGAAATTGCATGATAAAGTGGATCAATTTTCATACTTGCTCGGTACATGTAGCATGAGAAGATAAAATTAATATTAATGATAATGATCAACCAATTATGTTCTTCCCTTGGTTTTTGTTTATTTGCATGGACCAATTAAGTACTAGATAAAGGCCTTCCAACAAGCCATGGCTGCATGTATTGGTTATCCATGGCCTAATTCTTTATTGGATGACAATTCAATGAAGTATCTTTACACACACAAAACACAAGATGAAAGATAATATTCTTCTTCTATACTGTTTTGTCTCCTCTTAACCAACATTCATTTTCAGATGTACCTATTAAGTCTTCTTTGATCTTGAAAATTTGTTTTGGCTTGAATTTTCACTTTTTCAGCTTTAGATCCGGATCTCAATGTATTCTTCTCTTACAAAGGAAATGTGCCATTATTTTCTCATATTTAAGACTTGTTAAATAGTGCTCAAGTGCTAAGCACAACCTATTAATCTCTATCAAAGCCTTAAAATCATATATGGGACCAATATTCCTAAGTTGTAGAAGAAACCAGTTCTGAAAAGCAGCCCTGCCATTTTTTCGGCATTGTCTATCATTTTCCTTCTTGTTAGTCCATGTAAATCAGATTGGTATGTTGTCAAAATTCAAAAAAAGCAAAGAGAGCATTGAGGAAATAAATAGAAAGGGAAAAAATGAACAGGTATAGCTTGGTAAAAAAGACAGTTAATGAGGTTTTCCAATTTGATCAAAATCATGATTTAGAAGATTTATGTAGTTATGTACCTGGAGCAGTGTAGCCAATTGTACCCTTCATTCCAACTGTGCTGTTTTTATGTTGAGAAACATCATTGGTTGTAGAAAGGAGCCTTGCCAAACCAAAATCACTTACATGAGCAATCATGTCATCATCAAGAAGAACATTGCTTGGCTTTAAATCGCAATGAATAATAGGTCTTTCGCATTGGTCATGAAGATAATGTAGTGCAAAAGCGACATCAATTGCAATATTTAGTCTCTGAAGAAGGTTTAAATTTCTTGACTGATTTTCATTGTCGAAATCTCGATGCAGCCACTTCTCTAAGCTTCCATTTGCCATAAATTCGTAAACTAGAGCTTTGAACTCATTACCGCTATAGTCCATGCTGGAGCAACATGTTAAGATCTTAACGAGATTCCGATGCCGTATATTTCTTAACGCATTGCATTCAGCCATAAAACTCTTGGAAGCTCCTTTTTGTTGAAGGTTCAAGACCTTGACAGCAATCATCCTTCCCTCTTGATCAACAATTCCTTTATAAACGGAGCCGAAACTACCAGATCCTATTAAATTTCTTGGCGAGAATCCGCTAGTCATGTGATAGAGTTTTGCATATGAAACCTTTGAAATAATATCAGTTTGTGAGAGAGTAAAAGATGATTTCTTTCCTGAATTTTTCCTCTTGTAAATAATAAGAGATAAAGCAAGCATAATCAGGGAAAACACTGCCCC
The DNA here is from genome assembly GCF_965113065.1 of Corylus avellana. NCBI lineage: Eukaryota > Viridiplantae > Streptophyta > Magnoliopsida > Fagales > Betulaceae > Corylus > Corylus avellana. The sequence goes on from NC_142495.1 coordinate 29,233,965, forward strand.
ACAAACAATTATGAGTACTAATTTGAAAGCATGAGATTTTCTTTGTTTCATAACTTTGATGTTGCATGCTTTCAATTGCAGGACCAAGATACCCCCACAAAGATTTTTATTTCCAATCACCGATATTGTGCTTGCATTACTGAAGACTCCTTTTGTTGGCATCTCACCTTCCAAATCATTAAAAGAAAGATTCAAATATCGCAAAACAGAGAGTTTTTGTAGATCATTTGGAATCAGGCCTGACAAGTTGTTTCGTGAAAGATCTAAATATAGAAGGCTTTTCAAGGAAGCCAGAGATGGAGGCAAGGTTCCTTGAAATGAATTACCCTCTAGGTAAAGGTACTCCAAGCCCCAGCAGTTTCCAATAGTTGTAGGAATCTCACCGGATAGATAATTGCCGGAGACATCCAATTGATAAAGACTCTTTAAATTGCCTACTGCCATTGGTAAGGTGCCAGTTAATGAGTTTTGTGACAAGTTGAGTTCTAGTAATTGGGAAAAAAGACCGATATTGGGTATGGCTCCACTAAGCTTATTTTGTGAAATGTCCAACTCCTGCAAATTTGTACATTTTTCAAAACTTGATGGAATGATTCCTTCCAATTTGTTCTGTGATAAGAAAAGTTTAACCACTTGAGTCAGGTTGCCTATAGAGGCTGGTATTTGTCCTGACAATCTATTTCCATCCAAACCCAATCCCTGCAGCATTTGAAACTTCCCAAAATAAGAGGGAATGGTGCCATTGAACAGGTTTTGCGCCATGTTTAAGGTGGTTAAGTTTACGAGGTTTTCTAATTCTGAAGGAATAATTCCGGATATTTGATTGCCATCAAGATATAGTTGACTAAGAAGCCTCGACAAATTTCCTATAGAGTTGGATAAACTTCCTCCAAATTTGTTATTTGAAAAATCAAGCATTTCCAGTTGGGTGCAGTTTTCCAAAGGTGCCAAGAAATCCAAGTCCTTAGTTGAATAACTTCCAAGCTTATTTCTACCAACACCTAGCCACCAAAGATTTGGCAGGTTTCCCAGATCAGTAGGAACCTGTCCCACAAAATTGTTTTTGGAAAAAGCAAGCACTTGAAGCTTAGAAGCATTGGACAGTGAAAGTGGGATTGGACCAGAGAATTGATTGGTCGAGATGGACAAAATTTTGAGATTAGGGAGAGTGTGGCCTATGTTGGCTGGAAGAATGCCACTAAGATAGTTAACTGCAGTTGATATGATGCTTATTGTTGATATATTGTAAAGGGCATAAGGGATCGTACCGGTCAGATTATTGCCCACCACTTCGAAGAAAGATAACCTCTGCAAGCGGCCTATTTCTTCTGGAATTTTTCCCACAAAATTGTTAAGCGCCAAGGATAGCTCTTGGAGAGAAGAAATATTTCCCAAGGAAGGTGGGATGCGTCCTGTCAAATTGTTCCCTCCAATCTGAAGCATCTCAAACTTCTTCAAAAAGCCAAGCTCAACAGGAATGTTCCCAGTAAGTTTATTCCTTGTGAAGTCCATCACTCTGAGGTCAGGACAGTTAGTGAAGTTGCTCGGGATCTCCCCTGTCAACGAGTTATTGCTAAGAAGGAGATTCTGCAGTCTGAACAAATGAGTAACTTCTTGTGGAATTTTGCCGTATATGAAGTTGTCTTGGAGATCAAACAACCTAAGAAAGCTGAGGTTGCCAATGAAAGGTGATATGGATCCACGCAAAGCATAGCCTTGTAGGTCCAAGGCTGTAACTCTTTGATGCTGACGACTACATGAAATCCCCTGCCATCTGCAGAAGTTGATAGAATCATTCCAGGAGCTCAAGATGTTATGCGGGTCGTCTGCTATTAATTCTTTGAATCTGAACAACGCCAGACGATCGGTCTCATTTGTTGGAGCGGCAGCAATGCTGGTTGGTCGCAAGCAGAGTAAGCTGATAGAAGAGAGAAGAATGAGATGAAGGTTTATGAAGCATAATGCACGTATGTTGAGGATGGGAAGCTTCATTGGGTTGGAGAAGCAGAGAAAGTTGGTGAAATATTGGTACAAGGCAGAGCAATTAGATGCAGAACATTATGATTTATGAGAGTTCTTGTCAACTTCATCCATCTAATATCCAGCTACCATTACCAAGAGCCACTGTTGTAGACCGGTATGGAATGAAACGATATAATAGTATTTCAGCATTTGAAGACCTTCTGGATAATTTATGGAAATCACTGGCTGAAAAATCTAAGTCAAAGATACGCTTGTTGTGTCTACATTATCTTGTTAATTGTTTAATGCATGGGGATCAGCATTCGAGTTAAGGTACATTTGACTTGAAGGAGGAGAGTAGGTGATGGCCGAAACCAGTTAAAATGCCAGAGAAGGAGACAAAATGGGGTGGTCGAGAGGATGCCTTTTAAAACAATTATCGTATCTTTGAAGTTCAACTTGAGTTGGCATTTAACAAAATAAACAAAATAAGGAATTGTTGACTTTTGATTTCAATATAAATTTGGTTTGGTTTGCTTATGATCCTCATCTACTTGATGACGTGGTAGCTGCCGACACAGTAAAGCATGCCTCATGCCGGTTAGAATATTTTCTGATTTTATATTATTGATTTATATTTTTTAAGTATAAACGCGTGAGAAGTGGGCGGAAACGCGTGAGGCTGCTGCAGGCACTCCTACTTATTGGACTTTTGTAGCTTCTGTTCACTTTTGTAGCCGTGACTTCGACGTTGTTTTGAAGATACAAAGTTAAAGATTCTTCTTTTGAATTTTTCTCTAACCACTTTATGTTTTCAATAACCTTTTTTTTTTTTTTGTAAGTTATTGAAATCGGGCTGCAGCTGGAATTTTTGACAGAGAAAAAGCTCGAGTCCTACTTATTGGACTTTTGTAGCTTCTGTTCACATTTTTATTGCCGGAATTCAACACCATTTGTCAAAGTCATCCTCAAGTATGCATATGCAATTATTAATTTTTTTCAAGGCTTCATCGATGAAAGATTGAAAATGTATATTCAATAAAGTCGGGCTGCAAGACTGGTTCATGGGATTTTGGATTTTAAAAACTAATTAAGAGCTTCTTAAGTGTCTAAAAAAATACTTTTAATAACTAAAAAGCTATTTTAAAATAAAAATTATGTGATTGGTAAAAAAATTTCAAAGCAATTTATAGCCTCCGAAAAGCCCAATGGGCAAGAATAGATATCTCATTACAGTTCCTATATATCTATTAATATTACAGGATTTGAATGTCCGTAGCTAACAATTAGGATATTTGAATCTCTGTCAAGCTTTTATTGTTGGTGCCTTTAGTAGTTACCATCAGTTCCTAGGTTAATTTTAATATGTGGTATTTGCAGGACCTGATAATTAGTAATTATTATAAATTGCAGGGGGGTGTTGGCTCTCGAATAAATGTTATTCACCTGAGAGCTTCTTACGGCTATAATTTCTCCTCGTGAATCTTTCGTCTATCTTGACTTGATAGCTCCTGTCGACTGTCGTGAGTCTCGTGACTTGCATTTCGATCAAAGCCAAATGATTATCATAACTTGGAGGAAAAAACAAGGCAACCAAACGCAACAAATGTTGATTTTTTTTTTTTTTCCCATTTTGTATTGATTATTTAATTTATATTTTAATTATTTTTTTACATGTGTGTTCGGACTCTTCTTTAATAGGTGAGGTTCAACGCTTCAAATATTTAATTGAAATAAGGTGAATTGTGGAGTTAAGATTCACTCATGATCTTTGGTGTTTTTTTTTTTTTTTTTTTTTTTTGACATGTCCACACAAGAGGAGAGAGGTGGATTTGAACTAGTGACATCCGTTTCATTAGGTGTAGTCCTAACCGATTGAGTTGCTTCTTGGGGACCATAATCTTTGGTTTTGATATCATCTTAAATTATCATTTGTGCCAAAAATTGAAGTCAATATAAAATAATAATAATAAAATAATAAATTAATCATTTAATTGTCTAAAACTAATTTATACAATGAAATACCTTTTTAGTCTTAAACTCTTATCTTTGTTCTTTAAATTTTTTGTGTTTTTTAAAAATTGATGTGACTTTTAAAATTATTATTAAAAGTCAATAATGATATATCACAGATCAAATGCCGTGGCTTTAAATCATTTAAACGAGCTGCCCATCACATGCTTGGTTTGGTTTCTTATCCTCGTCTACTTGATGACGTGCTGGGCCTGCTGGCTGCCTATACAGTAAATCATGCCTCATGCTTGTTAGAATATATTTAGAATATTTTCTAATTTTATATTATTGATTTATATTTTTTTAGTATAAGTCAATTAAAATTAAGCATACACAATTCGCATTAGAGACACATTACACTCTTGTGATTTGCCTCACTAACATCCATTGCATCATAAATTAAATGACTCTGCTAGGGTCTCATGGATGATGTAGCTTCATGTTATTTTACTTGCGATCGGAATAATAATTAATATTCAACGGAACCATTTTTTCTGTAAATTTTAAAACTAGACTCGATGAAATATATATAGAATAAAGATTCATAATACATGTAGATCAAAAGTCGGTTTGATTTATCCTAACAAAACACATACGCCCACAAACAACCAAGCCGGCCAATGCCCAACATGGGCATTATAAAGCAACTAAAAAATTAAAAAAAAAAAAAAAGCATTACAAAACAGACTTTTCTGCGGCCATATTTCTTCAAAAAGCTCCGTGTTCCTACAAAATTACACGGTACAATAAACAAAACAACTTTTGCTCTAAAAACATAAGGAAACAAAAATCAAATTCACTTACAGAGTAACTGGCCTGTGGACTTAAAGAATTAGGATCTCTTATAATTGATTGTCCAAATTGCATTGAATTTGGGTAGCCACCATGAGGACAGATGTGAGGCCTATGTGCCTTGGGCAACCTAGGGTTTGGGCTCCCTCGGCCCAAACTAATTGGACCCTAGACTTGCCCTTATTGTGAGGTTACTCAAATTGCATGCAATTTGGGCAGTTAATTATAATGGATCACAAATCAAACGTAAAAAAAGTAAAAACTCTGAAATGAATGTTTTGATCCTAATAATATCGCTGGAAAGTCTACTTGTCTATCATTCATAAACTTATAAATCAAAATTTCTAGTGCCTTACCTTACCTGGTCCTTATTCATGGATCCCGACTTGTAGAAAATCATTTTTGATCCGATGTAGTTCTTTGGTGACATCTTCCATCTTCATTCTTTCATTTGGCATAGCAAATGAACAAGCAAGGTTGATCTTGAAAATTGCAAGTAGGCACTTTTACTCATTAGAATTCATATGGCTTAGGTTCTCAATACGAACTCTTTCTTCTACTGCCTCAATATCATCGTGATCATTGTTGTTGTAGTCATCTTTTTCTGTTGCCACTTCTAAATCTTCCACTTCTCTTGTGAGAAGATTTGGGTCTACAACTTGCACAAGTTTTTCTGTCGATGCCATTTTAACAAAGTTATGAAGGTTGAAACCATCTTTAAATATTTTGTCAGTAGGTCTCTTTCCTGTGAACATCTCCGACACAAATATCCCATAACTATAGACATCTCCTTGTGTTGATGCCTCACCACCCATTCCGTACTCTGCAATTCATATATTCCATATTTGCACAATTAACATAATAATGAATATTACTAATAGTTGTTTAGTACGTAATTTAAAATATTTAGGATTTAAAATTTAGAATTTACATATTTTATTTAGCCTTAGAAAATAATATTGTGACAAATAGTTTGTAATTTAAAATAAGAACTTGTGAAAATTTTGGGAAATTGGAATAAATGAGGCCAATATTAGGATCAGATCAACTGTTAATCAATGTATTAATCTGCAACGAAAGAGAAATGCATGCAATTATTTTATCATATTTATGACTAATTCAAGACTTGATTAATAGTTGTCAAAATCGTCCTATATGTGCACACCTCGTTAATTTCTATCTAAGAAATCTCACGTGACCAATGTTCCGGAGCTATACAAAAAGGTCAGTTTCCTCTTGAAAAAAAATTATTCCAACCATTTTTACAGCATGGTTTACACTCTTTACTCCTTAGTCGACATATTTGATATATCTATTGACATGCTATATATGATCAGAATAAGTATGGAGAGCCTTAAGGAAATAATATCAACAAGGCTAAAATAATATGTAGAGCATAGTAAAAAGACTGTTAGTACGTAAAACTTTGCGACTTGAGCAAAATCATGATTTAAAAAGAAGTAGCTAGTTATGTACCTGGAGCAGCATAGCCAAAAGTACCCTTTATTCCAACTGTGCTAGTTTGATTTTGAGAAGCATCATTTGTTGTAGAGATGATCCTTGCCAAACCAAAATCACTTACTTTAGCAATCATGTCATCTTCAAGAAGAACATTGCTTGGCTTCAAATCACAATGAATGATTGGTATTTCACAATGATCATGAACATAATGTAGTGCAGAAGCTACATCAATCACAATATTTAGTCTTTGAATGAGGTTCAAATATTTTGGTGGACTTTCATTGTCTCTATCACGGTGCAACCATTTGTCTAAGTTTCAATTTGCCATGAATTCATAAACTAGTGCTTTGAATTCATTGACGTTATAGTCCACGCATTCCGATGCCGTATATTTCTTAACGCATTGAATTCCGTTATGAAACTCTGGGAAGCTCCTTTCTATTGAAGGTTCAATACTTTCACAGCAACCATCCTTTGTTCCTGAGCAAGAATTCCTTTATATACTGAGCCAAAACTACCGGATCCAATCAAATTGCTAGGAGAAAATCCGTCAGTAGTTCGATAAAGCTCCTTGTATGAAACATTTGAAAGAAAGTTGGTTTTGGGAGTGTAGAAGATGATTCTTTTTTGATTTTCTCCTCCTATAGAGGATAACAAATGATGAAAATAGAATAAAACATAAAACCCCACTAACAATTATGGCAATTAATTTGAATACATGGGATTTTCCTTGCTTCATAACTTTGATATCGCATGCATGTAGTTTTAGTTATAGGATACTTCCACAAAGCTTTTTATTTCTTATCACTGATGTTGCACTTGCATTTCGGAAGACTCCCTCTGTTGGTACCTCGCCCACCAAATTGTTGAATGAAAGATTCAAATATAGTATAACAGAAACTTTCTATAAATCTTTAGGAATTATTCCAGAAAAATTGTTTCATAAAAGATCTGCATAGTGAAGGTCTTTCAAGGAAGCCATAGATGGAGGCAAGTTTCCTTCAAATGAATTACCCTGCAAGTAAAGGTTTTGCAAACTCAAGCAATCTCCAATGGTTGTAGGACTTGTTTTCAGATACATCCAATTCCAGAATAGTTTTCAAATTGCCTACTTCCATGGGTAGGATTCCCGTTAATGAGTTATGTGAAAGTTGATTCCAAGTAATTGGTAAGAAAGACTTGTTTGTGGTATGGCTCCACTAAGGTTATTTTGTGAAATATATAAGTACTGCAAACTTTTGCAGTTTTCAAAACTTGATGGAATATTTCCTTCCAATTTGTTCTGATGTAAGGAAAGTAGGACCAATTGAGTGAGGTTGCCTAGAGAGGATGGTATGTTTCCCGACAATCTGTTTCTATGCAAAGCCAATCCTTGCAGCTTTTGAAACTTCCCAAAATAAGTGGGAATGGGTCCTGTGAACAAGTTTTTATACATGACGAGAAGACTTAAGTTGATGAGATTCTCTAATGCTGCAGGAATAATTTCAAATATTTGATTGCCATAAATATATAAAGCACTGAGTTGCATCGACAAATTTCCTATAGAATCAGGTAAAGTGCCTCCAAAATTGTTATAAGAAAAGCCTAGCCTTTCAAGTTTGGTGCAGTTTTCCAAAGATGTTAAAAAATCGAAGTCCTTGACGGAATTACTTCCAAGATTATTTCTTCCAATATTTAGATGTTGTAGATTTAGCAGGTTGCCTAGATCAGTTGGAACTTGTCCCACGAAATTGTTTTGGGTGAGATCAAGAAATTCAAGCTGGGAAGCATTGGATAGTGAAACTGGGATTGGACCAGAGAATTGATTAGTATTGATGGACAAATATTGGAGATTAGGGAGAGTGAGGCTTATGTTGGCTGCAAGAGTGCCATTAAGTCGGTTAGCTCCGGCTGCAATGAACCTCAAAGATGATATATTGTAAAGGGAATAAGGGAACGTACCAAACATATCATTTTCCACAACTGCGAAGTAAACTAACCTTCGCAAATGACCCATTTCATCTGGAATATTTCCCACGAAATAATTAAGCGAAAAGTGAAGTAGTTGGGGTGAAGAAACATTTCCCAGAGAAGGTGGGATGCCTCCCGTCAAATGATTTGAGGAAACGTCAAGCCACACAAGCCTCTTTAAAGAGCCGAGTTCAACAGGAATTTTCTCAGTAAGATTATTCCTGGCAAAGTTGATGACTCTGAGTTCAGGACAATTGGTGAAGTTGCTTGGAATTTCCCTGTTAACAAGTTGCTGCTAAGATTGAGATGTTGCAGGCGGAACAAATGAGTGACTTCTTGTGGAATTTCGCCGTGTTAGAAGTTGTGTGGGAGGTTGACCACCCTAAGAAAGCTGAGGTTGCCAATGTATGGTGATATGGATCCCTAACTCTTTGATGCTTTAGGCCGCATGTAATTCCGTGCCATTTGCAAAAGTGGATAGAATCATTCCAAGAGATGAAGAGTGGTAGGTTGGAAGAAAAGTAGGCTTACTCTTCCATGTTAAATGGGTCGTTGGGTATCATTTCTTTGAATTTGAGCAAACCCAAACGATCTGTCTCGTTTGTTGGAGCGGCAGCAGCAAGAGTGGTAGGTTGGAAGAAAAGTAGGCTTACTCTTACAAAAAAGAGAAGAATGACACCAAGGTATGTAGTGCATAGTGCACGAAAATTGCGGTTATGAATTAGCTTCATTGGAATGGAGAGAAGGGAAGCAGAGTATTTGTGAAATATTGTGCGAGGCAGAGCAAGATACAGAGTATTATATATGTAGGGGTAATTGTTTCAAAACACAAGTTCTAGAGTCCTTGACACACATGGCACACCGGCGGAGCCCCCCTGCACCTGGCCTGCTAAATTAACGTTGACAAAGTCTTTGGCCGGCCGAATTTAGAAAGAAAAAAAAAATGCATTACTTTGATCTATTCTGATTTTTTGTTTGTCATTTTCAGTTTTTTATTTTATGCATGGTATTTTGTTGGGAACCTTTAGTTTGATTTTTGCAGAATATGTCACAAATACTCTGCAAAAATTACAGATTTACAGCAGAGACTCTAAGAATAATTATTTCTCACACATTTTACAAAATATATATTTCACTTGCAACTTTGCTAAACAGGAGTTGAATCATTAGTGTCATCAGTACGTTGGTTGATGCTTCACTCTATGAATTTTGTGAGAATAATCATCAGCCTCCAAAACTTTTGAGGTCAATAGAAAATTTTGAACATGTCAATCCCTCTCAAGACCATGGAAAGTAGTTGAATAACTTGGTGCTTTTAAACATGTCAATCCCTCCCGAGAGAGAGGTGCGCGCATGCTTTTAAAGAAATTACGCCCCTCTTGAAAATGCTCCCCGTTAGTATTCAACCAAATCTTCCCCTCCAATGGGTGTTAATGTGGCCACGTGGTTTTAACACATGCCACATTTTCTAGGCTTAAGTTGCACATGTTGCATATCGCTCGAGAAAAGATTTGAGTGATATTTTGTTTCAGGAAGTGGAAGTCCATTGAGGTTGCACAAAGAAAGAGTAAGAAGAATTTGTACATTACCATATATGCTTAAATACAAATGTTTGTAAGAAAATATATTGTCTTAAACATTATTCTCATATATTTTGGTGCATTACCATATGCTTAAACACAAATGTTTGTAAGAAAATATATTGTCTTAAACATGTAGATCATCAAACGTAGGTTTGATTTATTCCAACAAAATGCATACTCGCACAAACAGCCAAGCCAATGCTCCATGGGGTCATTACAAAGGAGACTTTTCTGCAATTTGATCATTTCTTCATAAAGCTCCATTTTCCTACAAAAGTAGAAGTTGAGTATATTTGCCATGTTGGAAAATTTGGAAAATTCTAAGACACAAGAAACAAAAACAACGTTTGCTCTGAAAACATTAGAAGGGAAAAAAATCGAATTCACTTATAAGATTACACGTGGACATAAATAAGGTGGAAAACCTTAGGTGAGTGTTTTGATCCTAATAATATTATCGGAAAGTCTACACTTGCTGGCAGGTTATCTACCTACGAAGCTCTTGTGCTTGTGGTTTGAAAGAATTATTTGCAAACTTTAAGGTTTGAAATTTATGGCCAAAACTTTAGTCCCTCTATGGATTGTCTATCATTGGCTGAACTTCTAAATCAAAGTTTTAGTACCTTACCTTACCTTATTCGGTCCTTATCCATGGCTTCCAACCTCTAAAAAAGCATTTTTGATCCGATGTAGTTCCCTTGTGACATCTCCCATGTTCATTCTTTCTTTTGGCGATTCTAATGAACAAGCAAGGCTTATTTGAAAAACTGAAAGTAGACATTTTTGCGCGTTAGAATTTATCTGGCTTAGGTTCTCAATATGGACACTTTCTTCTACTGCCTCAATATCATTGTGATCATTGTAGTTGTAGTCATCTTCTTCTGTTGCCACTGCTAATTCATTTACTTCTCTTTTGAGAAGATTTGAGTCCACAATTTGTACAAGCTTTTCTGGCAATGCCATGTTAACAAAGTTATGAAGGTTGAAACCATCTTTAAACATTTTGTCAGTGGGTCGCTTTCTTGTGAACATCTCCAACAAAAAAATCCCATAGCTATAGAGATCTCCTTGTGTTGATATCTCACCACCCATTCCATACTCTGCAATTCATATATTTCACACGCAAAGTTAACATGGTAATGATTTCAAATAGCGGTTTAATGCATAATTTAAAAGAGTTGGGATTTCATATTTAGAAGTTACATATTATATTTAGTCCTAGAAAATAATGTGAAAAATAGTCTGTATTTTACAATTAGAACTCGTGAAATTTTTTGGGATATTGGATAATAAAATAGGTCAGTATTAGAATCATATCAACTAATTATCATCGTCTTTCCTTCGTTTTCACTTATTTGTTTATGTTAAAGTATTAATTTAAACACTTAAATTCACAATTTCTTATCAAATTAAATTTTTGGAATAAGTAATAATTTAAATAATATCAAAGTAAAGTTTTAAGTTTGAACCTTGTACCCGTAATTTATCCCATATTTCAATTAAAAAAATTTACATATTGTCTGGTCCAACACAGCTATGCCATGCCTTTTTTTTTATATGCACGACCTATTAATCTTTATCAAAAGCCTAACTATCATAACTGACCAGTATTTTCGAGCAATATGTATACCGAAGACCAGTTTTATTTTTATAAAAGTTGTTCTCACCAGTTTTACATGTTCTCCTTCTTGTTAGTCGTCATATTAATTTGATATATCTAATGGACATGCTATCATAATAAGTATGGAGAGCCTTAAGGAAATAATATCGACAAGGCAAAAATGAATATGTAGAGCATAGTAAAAAGAAAACTAGTGATATTTTTCAGCTCAATCAAAATCATGATTTAGAGGATTTATGATCGAAGCAGTTATGTACCTGGAGCAGCGTAGCCAATTGTACCTTTTATTCCAACTGTGCTAGTTTGATTTTGAGAATCATCATTTGTTGTAGAGAGGATCCTTGCCAAACCAAAATCACCTACTTTAGCAATCATGTCATTGTCAAGAAGAATATTGCTTGGCTTCAAATCACAATGAACGATTGGTGTTTCACAATGATCATGAAGATAATGTAGCACAGAAGCTACATCAATTGCAATATTTAATCTTTGAAGGAGGTTCAAATATCTTGGTGGACTTTCATTGTCTCTATCATGATGCAGCCACTTGTCTAAGCTTCCATTTGCCATGAATTCGTAAACTAGTGCTTTGAATTCATTGCCGCTATAGTCCATGCTTGAGCAACAAGTTAAGATCCTCACGAGATTACGATGCCGTATATTTCTTAACGCATTGCATTCTGCCATGAAACTCTTGGAAGCTCCTTTCTGTTGAAGGTTCAATACTTTCACAGCAACCATCCTTTTTTCTTGATCAAGAATTCCTTTATATACGGAGCCAAAACTACCAGATCCAATTAAATTGTTAGGAGAAAATCCGTCGGTAGTTTGATAAAGCTCCTTATATGAAACATTTGAAAGAAAGTTGGTTTTGGAGAGTGTAGAAGATGATTCTTTTTTTGATTTTCTCCTCCTATAAAGGACAAGAAATGATGAAAATAGAATAAAACATAAAACCCCACTAACAACTATGGCAGTTAATTTGAATACATGGGATTTTCCTTGCTTCATAACTTCGACATCGCATGCTTGCAGTTGCAATTCTGGAACACCTCCACATAGCTTTTTATTTCCTGCCACTGATATCGCACTTGCATTTCGAAAAACACCTCCCGTTGGTACCTCGCCGATCAAATTATTAAATGAAAGATTCAAATACAATAGAATGGAAACTTTTTGTAGATCTTTAGGAATTAATCCTGAGAAATTGTTTCGTGAAAGATCTGCATAATGGAGGTCTTTCAAGGAAGCCATAGATGGAGGCAAGTTTCCTTCAAATGAATTACCCTGCAAGTAAAGGTTTTGCAAACTCAAGCAATCTCCAATGGTTGTAAGAATCTCACCAAACAAATTGTTTTCAGATACATCCAATTCCAAAATATTTTTCAAATTGCCTAGTTCCATGGGTAGGATGCCCGTTAATGAGTTGTATGATAAGTTGAGTCCTAGTAATTGGGAAGAAAGAATTGTTTTGGGTATGGTTCCACGAAGGTTATTTTCTGAAATATCTAAGTACTGAATACTTTTGAAGTTTCCAAAACTTGATGGAATGTTTCCTTCCAATTTGTTCTGATATAAGGAAAGTGCGACCAATTGAGTGAGGTTGCCTAGAGAGGATGGTATGTGTCCCGACAATCTGTTTCCATCCAAATACAATCCTTGCAGCCTTTGAAACTTCCCAAAATTAGTGGGAATGGGTCCTGTGAACAAGTTTTCATCCATGGAGAGAAGACTTAAGTTGATGAGATTCTCTAATACTGCAGGAATAATTCCAAATATTTGATTGCCATAAATATATAAAGCACTGAGTTGCTTCGACAAATTTCCTATAGAATCAGGTAAAGTGCCTCCAAAATTGTTAGCAGAAAAATCTAGGATTTCAAGTTTGGTGCAGTTTTCCAAAGATGTTAAAAAATCCAAGTCCTTGACTGAATTACTTCCAAGATTATTTCCACCAACACCTAAAAGAGAGAGAATTAGCAGGTTGCCTAGATCAGTTGGAACTTGTCCCACGAAATTGTTTTGGTTGAGATCAAGAAATTCAAGCTGGGAAGCATTGGATAGTGAAACTGGGATTGGACCAGAGAATTGATTAGTGTTGATGGACAAAAATTGGAGATTAGGGAGAGTGAGGCTTATGTTGGCTGGAAGAGTGCCATTAAGTCGGTTACCTCCGACTGCAATGGTCCTCAAAGATGATATATTGTAAAGGGAATAAGGGAACGTACCAAACATATCATTTTCCACAACTCCGAAGTAAACTAACCTTTGCAAATGACCTATTTCATCTGGAATATTTCCCACGAAATTATTAAGCGAAAAGCCAAGTGCTTGGAGTGAAGAAACATTTCCCAGAGAAGGTGGGATGCCTCCCGTCAAATGATTTCTGGAAACGTCAAGCCTCACAAGCCTCTTTAAAGAGCCGAGTTCAACAGGAATATTCCCAGTAAGATTATTCCCTTTGAAGTCTAGGACTCTGAGTTGAGGACAGTTGGTGAAGTTGCTTAGAATTTCTCCCGTTAACAAGTTACTGCGAAGGCTGAGAAGTTGTAGCCGGAATAGATGAGTGACTTCTTGTGGAATTTCGCCGTGTAAGAAGTTGTCTGAGAGGTTGACCAACCTAAGAAAGCTGAGGTTGCCAATGTAAGGTGATATGGATCCACTTAGGGTATAGCCACGCAGGTCCAAGGCCGTAACTCTTTGATGCTTTCGGCCGCATGTAATTCCGTGCCATTTGCAAAAGTGGATAGAATGATTCCAAGAGGTGAAGATGTTAAATGGGTCATTGGTTATCATTTCTTTGAATTTGAGCAGAGCCATACGATCAGTCTCGCTTGTTGGAGGGGCAGCAACCACAGTGATAGGTTGCTGGCGAAGTAGGGTTATAATAGAAAAGAGAAGAATGACATCAAGGTATAAGTTGCGGCTATGAAGCTTCATTGGTACGTAATGGAGAGAAGCAGAAAGTTGGTGAATTAATATTGGTGGAAGCTGGCAGAGTGAGATACAGGGACTTGAATTTATGGTGTGATCGAATTTACTATAGCCAATTTTCAAGACACGATCGATGTACGTTCTTGGATTCTTCTTTTAAAATAGCAATCATGTAGGACTTGAATGTTATTTGTCAAAGTCATCCACAAATTAATATGCAATCATATCTAATAGGACTTGAATGTTATTTGTCAAAGTCATCCACAAATATTCAATCATGTAGGACTTGAAAGTCATCCAACGATTCCTACCGAAGTCTTTTTGATAGCAACGTTATTCTATTATTATTATTATTATCACGTGTAATTAGGATTTGGCTAATAAGAGTTATCTCATGAGAAAACTAAGGAGTTGTTTAAGGAAAGCATGCATGTTTATCTTTATTTATCACTTGTCTTCTGTAAATTTGGAAGCAGATCAATAAAAGATCATCAGTCGTTAAATCAAATCAACCCATTTTTATATTTTATTTTTCAAATTTTCTGCTCTTTAATTTCATTGCTAGGGTTTTCAAGATATATATATAGAAACCAAAGGAAGATCTCGCCTCTCGCCCAGTCATCCTCCGTTCCACCCCTTGCCAATTTTAAATTTTTCAAGTCTTCAGAAAAATATAAAATTGGCAACAAAAAAAAAAAAAAAAAAAAAAAAAGAAAAATTTAGAAGACAAACCTTAGTTGGGTTTGGTATTGTATCACGTTTGACGCTAAATTCTTTCTCCCTACCGGGTCAATCACGACTAAAAGTTCAACGACGTATGAAGTGGGTTAAATCTTTTGATGAGGATCCCCTCAAACTGTGCACAATTTGGACGGTAAATTTAATTGAGAATCCCAAATTTTCTTCCCCAGGCAGTGTTTTCGAAGTCTTTAGGATATTGGCCGAGGGATGACAAAATTCAGAAAAAGCAAAAAATTCACTTTAGTACCTAAATTTGGATACCCTTTATCAATATATTACCCCTAATTAAGAGCATTAACAATGGTTTAGCCATTTTTTACTCTATATTGGATTATGCATCTCAAATACAAAATATATATATATTTTTTTTTTTTTGCATTTGTGAACAATTCACCTTTACATGTAGCGGGCACTATTCATACATCAATCTCATAAATATATTATTTCTCTCTCCACACAGTGACGGAGTTATGGTTTGATATGAGGAGGAGCAAAACTAAAATAATACAATATAATAGTAAAATATTTTTTTTGTTTTTTAATATATATAATTTTTTATTATATATATAAGAAAATGATTATAATTCAAAATAGAAATGAAGTATTCTAATCAAATTACTAGCATATTCTAATAATTATCAAAAATAAATAAATAAATAAAAACAGGTTTCAATAAAAGGAATAAACAATAACAAATAATGTATTTAAGTGACAAAATCTTCTTAAACTTGTTAGCCCTTAACAAAATTTCAAACTGTTAATAAAATCTTATCAAACAATGTTAATGTTGTCCTTAGAATTTCGTTTTTGGGGAAATTTGTGAATTATATTGTAGACGTCAAAATTTGTATATTTGTGAGAACCAATTCACTTGTCTGATCCATTTTGCACTTTTGGTTCTCGACTCCAAAGTCCAAAGCCATTTTGGTTGCATTTCTCCCTCACTAAACGCTAGGCTGCTAGTCCAACGCAAGTCCGCGGCGGCCAAGAACATCAGAAGGCTGGGTTGGCCCAAGAAGGCAAGAGTACCACCCTCAGAGAAGATACACCCGCAGAGAATAACCCCCCAGATCGACTAATATATATCTAGGGCTGATAGTTTCTTTATGCTACAAAATGTGCCTTGATTCAAAGGTGTAATATTGTCTTATAGCTACTGACATTATTCTCATTAGCATATATTTTGCATGTTACAATTTGCTTAGTACATGTTTTTAAGAATGTCTTAAACATGTTGATCACTTACAAATGTTCTAATTTAAGTACTTTGTTGGAATAAAGCCTATACTCAACATACTCAATGGGGGCATTATGAAAGAGACTCCTCTGCAATCTAATTTCTTCACAAAGCTCCATGTTCCTGCAAAAGCAGAAGTTAATTATATTTGATATGTTAGAATGTTTGGAAATTCCCATAATACAGTAGAAAGAAAACAACTTCTTCTCTAAAAGAATTAGGAAGTAAAACCCACCTGTTAACTAAAATAAGATGGAAATTTCGGTAGTTTAATGTTTTAGTCCTAATAAGAGGTACATGTGGACTTTAATGAGGTGAAAACCTTAATTTAATGTTTTGATCCTAGTAAGAGCCCTGGAAAATCTACTTGTGCTAGCAGATTGTATACCTAAGTAAGACTTATGCTTGAGGTCCAAAAGAATTATTTGAAAACTTAAAGGTTTGAACTTCAAAGCCCATATACAATACTTAGGATAGTCTTCAATCACTCTATGATTTATCTATCACTGGCCAAAACTTCTAAATTAAAATGTGTTGCAGTACCTGAGTTGGTCCATATCCAATACCTAGAAAAGCATTTTTGATTCGATGTAGTTCCCTAGTGACGTCCTGCATATTTGTTCTTTCCTTTGGTGATTCCAATGAACAAGCAAGACTGATTTTGAAAACTGAAAGTAAACACTTCTGCATATTGGCATTCATCCGGCTTAGGTTCTCAATGTGACTTTCCTCTTCCTCCTCAATATCATCGCGATGATCATACTTGTAACTAGCGTTTTCTATTGGCATTGACATTTCATTTACTTCTCTTGTGAGAAAGTTTGGATCTACAATCTGCATAAGTCTTTCTGACAATGCCATCTTAACAAAGTTATAGAGGTCGAAATCATCTTCAAACATTTTGTCAATAGGCCTCTTTCCCGTGAACAGTTCCAATGCGAAGATCTCAAAGCTATAGACATCTTCTTCTTTTGATGCATCACTACCCATTCCATACTCTGCAATCAATAGATTTCATAGGTAATGTGACGATGATTTCATATAGCAGCTTAATGCATACTTTAAAAGATCTAGGATTTAGTAACTAGAAACAAAATTTAGTTAATATTTGGAAAATAAAGTGATGCCTGCATTCCAAAATCAGAACTAATTTTTTTTGGAAATTGCATGATAAAGGGGATCAATTTTCATACTTGCTTGGTACATGTGGCATGGGAAGATAAAATTAATATTAATGATAAGGATCAACTAATTATGTTCTTCCCTTGGTTTTGGTTTATTTGCTGGACCAATTAAGTACTAGATAAAGGCTTTCCAACAAGCCTTGGCTGCATGTATTGGTTATCCATGACCTAATTCTTTATTAGATGACAATTCAATGAAGTATCTTTACACACACAAAACACAAGATGAAAGATAATATTCTTCTTCTTTACTGTTTTTGTCTCCTCTTAACCAACATTCATTCTCAGATGTACCTATTAAGTCTTCTTTGATCTTGAAAATTTCTTTTGGTTTGAATTTTCACTTTTCAGCTTTTGATCCTTATCTCAATGTATTCTTCTCTTACAAAGGAAATGTGCCATTATTTTCTCATATTTGAGACTTGTTAAATAGTGCTCAAGTTCTAAGCACAACCTATTAATCTCTATCAAAGCCTTAAAATCATATATGATATATGGGACCAATATTCCTCAGTTGTAGAAGAAACTAGTTCTGAAAAGCAGCCCTGCCATTTTTCCAGCAGTGTCTGTCGTTTTCCTTATTGTTAGTACAGGTTGAGTTCTAGTAATTGGGAAAAATACTGATATTGGGTATGGGTCCACCAAGGTTGTTTTGTGAAATGTCCAACTCATGCAAATTTTTGCAATTTTCAACACTTGATGGAATGCTTCCTTCCAATTTGTTATGTGATAAGAAAAGTTCAACCACTTGAGTGAGGTTGCCTATAGAGGCTGGTATTTGTCCTGACAATCTATTTCCATCCAAACCCAATCCCTGCAGCATTTGAAACTTCCCAAAATAAGAGGGAATTGTGCCATTGAACAGGTTTTGTGCCATGTTTAAGGTGGTTAAGTTTACGAGGTCTTCTAATTTTGATGGAATAATTCCGGATATTTGATTGCCATCAAGATATAGTTGACTAAGAAGCCTCGACAAATTTCCTATAGAGTTGGATAAACTTCCTCCAAATTTGTTATTTGAAAAATCAAGCATTTCCAGTTGGGTGCAGTTTTCCAAATATGCCAAGAATTCCAAATCCCTAGTTGAATAACTTCAAAGCTTATTTCTACCAACACCTAGCCACCAAAGATTTGGCAGGTTTCCCAGATCAGTAGGAACCTGTCCCACAAAATTGTTTTTGGAAAAAGCAAGCACTTGAAGCTTAGAAGCATTGGACAGTGAAAGTGGGATTGGACCAGAGAATTGATTGGTCGAGATGGACAAAATTTTGAGATTAGGGAGAGTGTGGCCTATGTTGGCTGGAAGAGTGCCACTAAGATAGTTAACTGCAGTTGATATGATGCTCATTGTTGATATATTGTAAAAGGCATAAGGGATCTTACCGGTCAGATTATTGCCCACCACTTCGAAGAAAGATAACCTCTGCAAGCGGCCTATTTCTTCTGGAATCTTTCCCACAAAATTGTTAAGCGCCAAGGATAGCTCTTGTGTTAGGTGTGACTTGCCACCCATCACACGTGGGCCCCACTAGTTCTCTACTCCTTTTGGGTTTAGGAGACTTTTGTCCAAGTTTGTTTTGAAGTCATTCTCCTATGTGTAATTGGACTCCTTGTTTGACTTATAGTAGAAGTCCTAGACCAACATGTAAAAGGAGAGTTAAGCTTCTATATAAGGAACAAAGCACAAGGTGAATTTGTGTGTGTGCCAAAAACGTGAAGCACCAAAGGGAGGAGAAAAAAGAGAGAATTTGAGAGAAGGAGGTACAAGGGCAGCAAGGGTGTTTTCTTCTTGGTGGTTTTTGGAGGAGCCAAAAACAAGTGATTAGAAGAAAAAAGGGTGCTGCAGAGTGAGAGAAGAAAATAGAGATCAGCCGCCATCCGTTCCAGCAAAAAAAGAGTTTGTACATCTGTCTTTTGCATTCTATTTTAGGAATAATCTCTCTTGTGTGATAGTGAGATTTGGGATCTGAGTGATTTTGTCTCTACTATTTTTGTACTCCATCTTTTGATAGTGGATTTTCTCCAGGTCGTCTCCGCCAGTGGATGTAGGCTTGTTAAGCCGAACCACTTAAATCTTTGTGTCGTGTGTGATTGCTTATCTTTGTTATTCCGCATTCTTCTTATTTTTCACATCTCACAGGTCTTGGAAAATAGGATTAATTTCCTAACACTCTTGGAGAGAAGAAATATTTCCCAAGGAAGGTGGGATGCGTCCTGTCAAATTGTTTCCTCCAATCTGAAGCATCTCAAGCTTCTTCAAAAAGCCAAGCTCATTAGGAATGTTCCCAGTAAGTTTATTCCTCGTGAAGTCCATCACTCTGAGGTCAGAACAGTTGGTGAAGTTGCTCGGGATCTCCCCTGTCAACGAGTTATTGCTAAGAAGGAGATTCTGCAGTCTGAACAAATGAGTAACTTGTTGTGGAATTTTGCCGTATATGAAGTTGTCTTGGAGATCAAACAACCTAAGAAAGCTGAGGTTGCCAATGAAAGGTGATATGGGTCCACGCAAAACATAGCCTTGTAGGTCCAAGGCTGTAACCCTTTGATGCTGACGGCTACATGAAATCCCCTGCCATCTGCAGAAGTTGATAGAATCATTCCAGGAGCTCAAGATGTTATGCGGGTCGTCTGCTATTAATTCTCTGAATCTGAACAAAGCCAGACGATCTGTCTCATTTATTAGAGCGGCAGCAATAGTACATTATGAGAAGCAGAGAAAGTTGAAGGAGGTGAAATATTGGAACAAGGTAGAGAAAGATGTAGAACATTATGAGAATTCTTGTCAACTTCATCCATCTAATATATATCCAGCTACCATTACCAAGAGCCACTATTGGAGACCAGTATGGCATGAAACGACATAATAGTATGGAAATCATTGGCTGAGAAGTGAAATAAGTGTTTCTATTCAATTCTAATAAGCTTGTTGCGGCTGCATATCTTGTTAAGGTACATTTGACTTGAAGGAGGTGAGTAGGAGACAAAATGGTCGTTGAGAGGATGCCTTTCAAAGCAATTGTCGTATCTTTGAGTTTCAACTTGAGTTAGCATTAATTAACAAAATAAACAAAATAAGGAATTGTTGACTTTTGCTTTCAATATAAATCTGTTCAACCATTCTGTCTGGGCCATGATTATATATCTTTTTTTCTTTGTAGAAATGGGCAACACATCTTTATAATAAGGTTAATTTGGACAGGTTTTTAATATATTACGGTGTTTAAATCATTCACATGTTTGGTTTGGTTTGGTTTGCTTATCCTCGTCTACTTGATGACGTGTTGGCTGCCTACACAGTAAATCATGCCTCATGCCTGTTAGAATATATTTAGAATATTTTCTGATTTTATATTATTGATTTATATTTTTTTTAAGTATAAGTCAATTAAAATTAAGCATACACAATTCGCATTAGAGACACATTACACACGTGATTTGCCTCACTAACATCCATTGCATCACAAAATGACTCTGCTGGTCTCATGGACGATGTATTTCCTTGCAATCATAATTAATATTCAATGGAACATTTTTTTCTGTAAATTTTAAAACTAGACTTGATGAAATATATATAGAATAAAGATTCGTAATACATGTAGATCAAAAGTCGGTTTGATTTATTCCAACAAAACACATACGCGCACAAACAGCCAAGCCAATGCTAGCTCAACACACTACAAGCATTCGGGTCATTAGCGTCCAAATTTTTAAAAAGCAACTAAAAAAAAAACATGGGCATTACAAAAGAGACTTTTCTGCAACCATACTTCTTCACAAAGCTCCGTTTCCTACAAAACATCTTTTGCTCAAAAAACATAAGGAAACAAAAATCAAATCACTTATAAAGTTACCAGTGGACTTAAAGAATTAAGATATCTTATAATTGATTGTCCAAATTGCATTGAATTTGGGTAGCCACCATGAGGACATATGTGGGGCGTATGTGCCTTGGGCAACTTAGGGTTTGGGCTCTCTCGGCCGAGAATAATTGGGCCCTACACTTCTCCTTGCTATGAGGTTACACGAATTGTATGCAATTTGGGCAATTAATTATAATGGATCACAAATCAAACGTAAACATGGTGAAAACTCTTAAATGAATGTTTTGATCCTAATAATATCGCTGGAAAGTCTACTTGTCTATCATTCGATAAACTTATAAATCAAAATTTGTAGTGCCTTACCTTACTTGGTCCTTATTCATGGATCCTGACTTGTAGAAAATCATTTTTGATCTGATGTAGTTCCCTGGTGACATCTTCCATCTTCATTCTTTCATTTGGCGCTGCTAATGAACAAGCAAGGTTGATCTTGAAAATTGAAAGTAGGCACTTTTGCACATTAGAATTCATATGGCTTAGGTTCTCAATAAGGACTCTTTCTTCTACTACCTCAATATCATTGTGATCATCGTTGTTATAGTCATCTACTTCTGTTGCCACTTCTAAATCTTCCACTTCTCTTGTGAGAAGATTTGGGTCTACAACTTGAACAAGTTTTTCTGTCGATGCTATTTTAACAAAGTTATGAAGGTTGAAACCATCTTTAAACATTTTGTCAGTGGGTCTCTTTCTTGTGAACATCTCCAACAAAAAAATTTCATAGCTATAGACATCTCCTTGTGCTGATGCCTCACCACCCATTACATACTCTGTAATTCATGTATTTCACACACAAAGTTAACATGGTAATGATTTCAAATAGCAATTTAATACATAATTTAAAAGAGTTGGGATTTTATATTTAGAAGCAACATATTTTATTTAGTCTTAGAAAATAATGTGAAAAATAGTCTGTATTCTACAATTAGAATTCGTGAAATGTTTTGGAATTTTGGATAGTAAAATAGGTCAGTATTATAATCATATCAACTAATCATTATCGTTCCTTCGTTTTAACTTATTTGTTGGACAAACTAAAGAGTATGTTAAAATATTAATTTAAACACTTAAAATTCACAATTTCTTATCGACTCAATTTTTTGGGATAAATGGTAATTTAAAATAAGTTTTAAGTCTAAACCTTGTACCCGTAATTTATCCCATACTTCAATTAAAATAATCCGCATATTGTCTGGTCCAACACAGCTATGCATGTCTTTTCTTATATATGCACGCCTTATTAGTCTCTATCAAAGCCTAAATACTATATGTGAACAATATTTTCAAGCAATGTATACAAAAGACCGGTTTAATTTTGAAAAAAGTTGTTCTCACCATTTTTATAGCAGGGTTTACATGTTCCCCTTCTTGTTAATTAGCCAACATATAAATTTGATATATATATATATATATCTAATGGACATGTTATCAGAATAAGATAGAGAGCATAGTAAAAAGACGGTTAGTAATACTTTTTGTAAGTTCTTGTTGGCTTAATTCGGTAAGCAAAATGGTGACCAAAAAGTGCCAAGATTCATCATCCATTCAATTACCGTTCGGACGAGAAGAAGTGCCGTTCGGACGCTCAAAGAATTATATTTTCCCCGAGAGCCTCGTCTACAATCTCGTTTGCAATCCCATTCGGACGAGCTCGATAAACAAGAATTCCCGAGAGCCTCGTCTGAACCCTGTCCGGACGACTTTTACTAAAAAGGTCATATCTTGAGTTTCAGGCCTCTGATTGGAGCAATCTTTACGGCGTTGGAAAGCTAACTCCAGGATCTACAAAGTCATGTTTCACGAGGTTTAGCTAATTCCAATGTTTACTAGGTCAAAACGGGCCATAAAGAGAAGACTACGAAGATGGGGCAAAATGACTCGTGTGCAATCTCGTCCGGACGAGATTGCAGACGGCCATGTGTTAAAACCACGTTCTGGCTGTGTTTTGTTGTCCCGTCCGGACGGCACATGTTCCCGTCCGGAAGCCGCGTACCTGTAACAGTTTTAAATGAATATAAACTCTTTCCTAGGTCTAGGGATGATGGGACTATTATAAATACACCTTTATAGGAAGAGAGAGGAACGAATTTCTGATCTAGAATTCGCCGTCGTGTACTAAGAGAGTCTGTGATATAGAGAGTCTGTTCTCTCTCTTAGAGTGATCGTTTGTGTTTATTTGTTGATTGTTGAAGTGAAGTCAATCGGAGTTCCGGTGAAGGGAGATCACGTAGAAGGATTGTGCCAGTTGTCTCTGGAAAGGGCTACTGCGGTAGAAGGCAAGTGGGTCGCTTGTCTTATACAAGATCGTGTCAATTGCAAAGGTTTTGTAAGTGTGAACTTTTTGTAATCCTTTATTCTTTTACTGAGTTAGTTGATTTCCTGGGTTTGGCTGCCCCGGAGAGGTTTTACTTTTAGAGAGTTCTCTAATTGGTTTTCTCTTCATAACCAAAATATATGTGTTCTTTATTGTTCATTGCATATCTGTTTTTGTTTAATTATTATTTGTTAGGTTAGATCTATTTCCGCATAATATTGTGTGAAACACCTATACATTCAGAATAGGTGTCGTTTGGAGTCGTATATAGAATTTTCACTTTGCAACTTGAACAAAATCATGATTTAAAGGATTTAAGATCGAAGTAGTGATGTACCTGGAGCAACGCAGCCAATAGTACCCTTTATTCCGACTGTGCTAGTTTGATATTGAGAATCATCATTTGTTGCAAAGAGGATCCTTGCCAAACCAAAATCACTTACTTTAGCAATCATGTCATCGTCAACAAAAACATTGCTTGGCTTCAAATCACAATGAATGATTGGTGTTTCGCAATGATAATGTAGATAATATAGTGAAGAAGCTACATCAATCGCAATATTTAGTCCTTGAAGGAGGTTCAAATATCTTTATGGACTTTCATTCTCTCTATCATGGTGCAGCTACTTGTCTAAGTTTCCATTTGCCATGAATTCGTAAACTAGTGCTTTGAATTCATTGCCGTTATAGTCCACGCTTGAGCAACAAGTTAAGATCTTCACAAGATTCCGATGCCGTATATTTCTTAACACATTGCATTCAGCCATGAAACTCTTGGAAGCTCCTTTCTGTTGAAGGTTCAACACTTTCACAGCAACTATCCTTTTTTCCTGATCAAGAATTCCTTTATATATAGAGCCAAAGCTACCAGATCCAATTAAATTGCTAGGAGAAAATCCGTCAGTAGTTTGATAGAGTTCCTTGTATGAAACATTTGAAAGAAAGTTGGTTTTGGGGAGTGTAGAAGATGATTCTTTTTCTGATTTTCTCCTCCTATAAAGGATAACAAATGATGAAAATAGAATAAAACATAAAACCCCACTAACAATTATGGCAGTTAATTTGAATATATGGGATTTTCCTTGCTTAATAACTTTGACATCGCATACTTGTAGTTTTAGTTCTGTGATACCTCCACAAAGCTTTTTATTTCCTATCACTGATATTGCACTTGCATTTCGGAAGACTCTCTCGGTTTGTACTTCGCCCACCAAATTGTTGAATGAAAGATTCAAATACAGTAGAACATAAACTTTCTGTAGATCTTTAGGAATTATTCCCGAAAAATTGTTTCGTGAAAGATCTGCGTAATGAAGGTCTTTCAAGGAAGACAGTGATGGAGGTAAGTTTCCTTCTAATGAATTACCCTGCAAGTAAAGGTTCTGCAAACTCGAGCAATCTCCAATGGTTGTAGGAATCTCACCAAACAAATTGTTTTCGGAGACATTCAAATCCACAATATTTTTCAAATTGCTTACGTACGTTGGTAGGATGCCTGTTAATGAGTTGTGTGATAAGTTGAGTCCTAGTAATTGGGAAGAAAAACTCATTTTGGGTATGGCTCCACTAAGGTTATTTTCTGAAATATCTAAGTACTGTAAACTTTTGAAGTTTCCAAAATTTGATGGAATGCTTCCGTCCAATTTGTTCTGTGATAGGAAAAGTTCGACCAATTGAGAGAGGTTCCCTAGCGAGGATGGTATGGGTCCCGACAATCTGTTTCCATACAAATACAATCCTTGCAGATTGTGTAACTTTTCAAAATAAGTGGGAATGGGTCCTGTGAACAAGTTTTCATACATGACGAGAAAACTTAAGTTGATGAGATTCTCTAATGCTACAGGAATAATTCCAGATATTTGATTGCCATAAATATATAAAGCACTGAGTTGCTTCGACAAATTTCCTATAGAATCAGGTAAACTGCCTCCGAAATTGTTATAAAAAAACCCTAGCCTTTCAAGTTTGGTGCAGTTTTCTAAAAATGTTAAGAAATCCAAGTCCTTGGCTGAATTACTTCCAAGATTATTTCCACCAACACCTAAAACAGAGAGATTTAGCAGGTTGCCTAGGTCAGTTGGAACTTGTCCAACGAAATTGTTTCAGGTGAGATCAAGATATTCAAGCCGAGAGGCATTGGATAGTGAAACTGGGATTGGACCAGGGAATTGATTAGTATTTATGGACAAATATTGGAGATTAGGGAGAGTGAGGCTTATGTTGGCTGGAAGAGTGCCATTAAGTCGGTTAAGTGCAACTGAAATGGTCCTCAAAGATGATATATTGTAAAGGGAATAAGGGAACGTACCAAACATATCATTTTCCGCAACTCCCAAGTAAACTAACCTTTGCAAATGGCCTATTTCATCTGGAATATTTCCCACGAAATAATTAAGCGAAAAGTGAAGTACTTGGAGTGAAGAAACATTTCCCAGAGAAGGTGGGATGCCTCCCGTCAAATGATTTGAGGCAACGTCAAGCCACACAAGCCTCTTTAAAGAGCCGAGTTCAACAGGAATATTCCCAGTAAGATTATTCCTTTGGAAGTCCAAGAATCTGAGTTCAGGACAGTTGGTGAAGTTGCTTGGAATTTCCCCCGTTAACAAGTCAATGCTAAGACAGTTGGTGAAGTTGCTTGGAATTTCCCCCGTTAACAAGTTAATGCTAAGATTGAGATGTTGCAGGCGGAACAAATGAGTGACTTGTTGTGGAATTTCGCCGTGTAAGTTGTCGGAGAGGTTGAGCACCCGAAGAAAGCTGAGGTTGCCAACGTAAGGTGATATGGATCGAACTAAAGTAAAGCCAGATAGGTCCAAGGCCGTAACTCTTTGATGCCTGGGGCCGCATGTAACTCAATGCCAGTTGCAGAAAGGGATGTAATCATTCCAAGAGGTGAAGATGTTAAATGGGTCGTTGGGTATCATTTCTTTGAATTTGAGCAAACCCAAACGATCTGTCTCGTTTGTTGGAGCGGCAGCTGCAAGAGTGGTAGGTAGGAAGCAAAGTAGGCTTACACTTACAGAAAAGAGAAGAATGACACCAAGGTATGTAGTGCATAGTGCACGAAAGTTGCGGTTATGAATTAGCTTCATTGGAATGGAGAGAAGGGAAGCAGAGTATTTGTGAAATATTGTGCGAGGCAGAGCAAGATACAGAGTATTATATATGTAGGGGTAAATTGTTTCAAAACACAAGTTCTAGAGTCCTTGACACACACCGGCGGAGCCCCCCTGCACCTGGCCTGCTAAATTAACGTTGACAAAGTCTTTGGCCGGCCGGCCGAATCTTTGTCCAAGAAGAAGTGGACGTCTGGCCCAGCTTTTTTTTTTTTTTTTTTTTTTCAAATGTCTTGATGTTGTTTTCAAATGTCCATTGCTCTATCATTGAGTTGCAACTTGCAATGTTCCCAATCCTTAGAATTAAAATGACAATGATATCCTGCATAAGATAGACAAAAAAGGACAAAATTTAGAAGAAAAAAAAATGTGTTACTTTGATCTATTCTGATTTTTTTTTTTTTTTTGTCATTTTCTGTTTTTTATTTTATGCATGGTATTTTGTTGGGAACCATTAGTTTTATTTCTGCAGAATATGTCAACAAATACTCTGCAAAAATTACGGATTTACAGCAGAAACTCAAAGAACAATTATTTCTCACACATTTTACAAAATATATATTTCACTTGCAACTTTCTAAGCAGGAGTTAAATCATCATTGTCATCAGTTGGTTGATGCTTCACTCAATGAATTTTGTGAGAATAATCATCAGCCTCCAAAACTTTTGAGGCCAATAGAAAATTTTGAACATGTCAATCCCTCTCAAGACCATGGAAAATAGTTAAACATGTAGATCATCAAAAGTGGGTTTGATTTATTCCAACAAAATAAATACTCGCACAAACAGTCAAGCCAATGCTCAACGGGGCATTTACAAAGAAGACTTTTATGCAATCTGATCATTTCTTTGCAAAGCTAGCTCCATTTTCCTACAAAAATAGAAGTTGAGTATACTTTCCATGTTGGAAAATTCTAAGATACAAGAAACAAAAACAACGTTTGCTCTGAAAACATTAGAAGGCAAAAAAAAAATCGAATTCACTTATAAGATTACCAGTGGACATAAATAAGGTGGAAACCCTTAGGTGAGTGTTTTGATCCTAATAAGATTATCGGAAAGTCTACTTGTGCTGGCAGGTCATCTACCTATGATGCTCTTGTGCTTGTGGTCTGAAAGAATTATTTGGAAATTACTTTAAGGTTTGAAATTGTTAAACTAATGATTAAATGATTAAATTTGCATCTTCCTATCAGTTTAAGCTTTTGGGATAATTGGTAATTTAGCATGGAATCAGAGCCAAAGGTCATGGGATCGAACCTTGACTCTGTCAATTCACCCCTATTTAAATTAAATATTCCACGTGTTGGGTCTTACCTATTAAAAAGGAGTTTGAGCCCACACGTGAGATGGAGTGTTAAACTAATTGGTAATTTAACAGAAATTTATGGCCAAAACTTTAGGTCCAAGCCCGTAACTCTTTGATGCTTGTGGCCGCATGTAATTCTGTGCCAGTTGCAGAAGTGGATGGAATCATTCCCAGAGGTGAAGATGTTTAATGGGTCATTGGGTATCATTTCTTTGAATTTGAGCAAGCAAACCCAAACGATCTGTCTCGTTTGTTGGAGCGGCAGCGGCAGGTTGGAAGCATAGTAGCTAGGCTTATAGAAAAGAGAAGAATGACACCAAGGTATTTAGTGCATAGTGCAGGTAATAAGTTGCGGGTATGAAGCTTCATTGGAATGGAGAGAAGGGAAGCATATCAGTATTTGTGAGATATTGTGCGAGGTAGAGCAAGATACGTACAGGGTATTATTTATGTGTGCTCTTCGTAGGACTCGCTTAACTTAAGGGGTAGGGGTGTATGAAGATAGAATTTTGGGGCAATTACCTTTTTTCCATCAACTATAACGCATTGTCACTTTGTCCTAATGAACTGACAACCCTACTGCTCGACCCTATCAAACTATTATTTTGTGCCAAAATCCTCCTTCCATCAATTAAAGGCGTTAAACTCAGCGGTCGACCACTTTTGCCCATAATAGGGTTGTCAGTTCATGAGGGCAAAGTGACAATGCGTTGTAGTTCACGGGGGCAAAGTGACAATGCGTTGTAATTGATGGGAGAAAAGGTGGGATAAAAATTTTCAAAATGGCACGTGATGGGTTGACTGTCTGAGTTTGACTTATAGAATGAAGGTTTTTGGCACAAAATGGTAGTTTGATGGGGTCAGACAATAGGATTGTCTATTCATGGAAACAAAGTGACAATGCATTGTAGTTGTTGAGGAAAAAAAAAAAAAAAAAAAAAAAAGGTAATTACCGCATTTTTTAAAAGCACGAGTTCTTGAGTCCTTGACACGCTTGTGAAAAGTGTTTTTGGCAGTGTTGTGACAAATGCAAATTCCAAGATCACCAAAGAAGTAGAAAAGTGCAGAATAGAAAAATAAACACAACCACACAAGACGCCAAGATTTAAGTGGTTCGGCTTAACAAGCCTACATCTACTGGCGGAGACGATCCAGGAGAAATTCACTAACAAAAGAGTGGAGTACAAAGAGTAGTACAAATAAAACCACTCAAACCCAAAAGCCCCAATACACCCCAATCCCACTCAAAAGAGAATTAGATACAAAAGAGAAAAATATTCTCTAAAATTCTCTAAGCTTTAAGCACTCCAAAAGTGAGATCAAAATGAAGGAAAAAAATGGTGTATCCCTTCTTCTCTTTGCAACACAAGTCCCTCTCTCTTGGCAACTCTTTCTTTTCTTCTTTCTCTCTTTTTCTTGCTTAAGTTGCTGCTGCCCTCTCCTCCTTCTTGATGACCGAATGGCTTCAAATAAAACAAAGCCAGCCTTTTCTCAAAGCTTCTAGAAGAAGCTCAATAGATGGAGAGAAAGAGAGACGTGTGGGAGAGAAAAAAAACAAGACAAAGAGTATGGGATGCCATACTGCTGTGGGGCCCACGGTAAGACTTGTGAAAACAAGTCACAAAATCTGACAAATCTCCACCTTGACTTGAATTTCATCAAGTCTTCAACTCAAATCTCCTCAAGACGTCTCCTCCAACACCCCTAAGGGTAATTACAAACGACAAACACCAATCAAGCCCAAGCAATGCTTGAACTTGAGGATCGGAAGTGGCTTAGTCAACATGTCTGCTGGATTTTCCGCCGAAGCAATTTTCTTCACTATGATATCACCTTGTGTCACGACCTCCCGAAGAAAATGATATCTGACATCAATGTGTTTGGTCCTCTCATAATACATTTGATTTTTGGTCAAATGTATTGCGCTCTGGCTATCACAAAATACAACAGTCTCATCCTGTTGCAAACCCAGATCACTAACCAAACCTCTGAGCCAAATAGCTTCTTTCACTGCCTCTGCTGCTGCCATATACTCTGCCTCCGTAGTGGATAAAGCAACCGTCGACTGTAAAGTCGCTTTCCAACTAATGGCACACCCCGAGAGAGTGAAAACAAAACCTGTCAGAGATCTTCTTTTATCCAAATCACCAGCATAATCTGAATCAACATAACCAGTAACACTGGAACTGATACCACTGCCTCTATCATAGACTAAACCAACATTTCTAGTGCCCCGTAAATAACGGAGTATCCATTTCACTGCCTGCCAGTGAACCTTGCCCGGATTCGCCATGTAGCGACTAACAACACTGACTGCCTGTGAAATATCTGGACGAGTGCACACCATAGCATACATGATGCTTCCAACTGCACTGGAGTAAGGAACATGTGACATGAACTACTCCTCCTCCTCACTCTGTGGTACTGACACTGCTGAAAGTCTGAAATGAGCTGCAAGTGGAGTACTCACTGATTTAGAATTATGCATACCAAAGCGTTCAAGTACTTTCTCAATGTACTTTTTCTGTGACAAGTACAACTTTCCCGCTTTTCTATCCCTGTGAATCTCCATACCAATGATTTTCTTCGCAGCACCTAAATCCTTCATTTCAAACTCATCACTCAACATAGATTTCAATCTCTTAATCTCCAACATGCTTTCAGCAGCAATAAGCATGTCATCCACATAGAGTAACAAATAAGCAAAAGAACCATCAGACAATTGCATGTAATACACACAGCTATCATAGCTACTTCTTGTGTAACCATGTCCGATCATAAAGCTGTCAAAGCGCTTGTACCACTGTCTTGGAGATTGTTTTAAACCATACAACGACCTCCTCAACTGACAAACATGATCTTCTTTACCTTCAGCAATGAACCCTTCTGGCTGATGCATGTAAATGGTTTCCTCAAGCTCACCATGCAGAAATGCAGTTTTCACATCAAGTTGCTCAAGTTCCAAATCATTTAAAGCAACCATGGCAAGCAAAACACGAATAGAACTATGTCTCACAACAGGAGAGAAAACTTCATTGAAGTCCATAACTTCTCTTTGACTATAGCCCTTTACTACCAAACGTGCCTTAAACCTTGCATCTTCAACACCTGGGATTCCTTCCTTTTTCTTGAAGATCCATTTGCAACCAACAGTTTTAGCGCCTTTAGGCAATTTCACCAATTCCCATGTTTGGTTCTTATGAAGAGACTCAATCTCCTCATTCATGGCAACAACCCATTGAGCAGACTCACTACTTGTGACAGCTTCTGAGTAAGTGGAAGGCTCTTGGACTGCAATGTCATCTGCCACAGTAAGTGCATATGCTACCAAATCTGCATAGCCATATCTTTGAGGTGGCCTAATCTGCCTCCTCTGTCTACCAGCCGCAATACTGGTCTCTTGCTCTTCTTGTGGATCATCATCATCAGAACTGGAATCATGAACGTCTGTAACAGGCTAATCTTGAGTGTTATCTCGCACCCTCTATGAAGCCTCCACCTGAAGCTCCACTTCCTTGCTAAAACCCTGCTCCTTTCCTGTAGAGACAATAGACTCCTTTCTCGGGTGAAGCATGGCAGATTCATCAAATACAACATCCCTACTGACTATAAACTTAGGTGATTTAGGATCAGAACACCACAATCTATATCCCTTCACCCCATCCGCATAGCCTAGAAATATGCATTTCTTTGACCTAGGCTCAAGCTTACCATCATTCACATGACAATAAGCAGGACAACCAAAAGTTTTTAAAAAATAATAATCAGCAGGAGTACCAGACCATACCTCATAAGGAGTTTTACAATCAATGGCTGTTGATGGAGAACGGTTGACCAAATAGCAAGCAGTATTGACCGCCTCAGCCCAAAAAATCTCTAGACAACCCAGCATTTGAAAGTAAGCAACGCGCTCTCTCCAAGAGAGTCCTGTTCATCCGCTCAGCAACTCCATTTTGCTGTGGAGTATGACTAACTGTGCGATGTCTAGCGATGCCTTCATCCTTGCAGAATTTATTAAATTCACCACTACAAAATTCCATGCCGTTGTCTGTTCTGAGTCGCTTGATTTTCTTCCCAGTCTGATTCTCAATTAATGTCTTCCATTGCTTGAAAGTGACAAACACATCACTTTTCTTCTTCAAAAAATACACCCAGACTTTTCTTGAATAATCATCAATAAATGTAACAAAGTATCGAGCACCACCCTTTGATGGAACCTGAGAAGGACCCCATAGATCTGAATGGATATAATCCAATGTACCATTAGTTCTGTGGATGCCTGTACTGAACTTGACTCTGCACTGTTTCCCGAACACACAATGCTCACAAAAGTCAAGAGATCTTGTTTTCTGGTCACAAAGCAAACCCCGCTTGCTTAGGATTGTCATACCCCTCTCACTCATATGACCCAACCGCATATGCCATAATCGGGTAGTGTCTGAATCTGGATCATCTGAAGAAGACACAGCAGCTGAACCTGTTACCGTACTACCTTGAAGAAAGTAGAGGCCATCAACCTTGTTACCTTTCATTATAACCAATGAGCCTTTGCTAACCCGAATGACTCCACCTCCACCGGAATACTTGTATCCAAGGGAGTCCAAAGTGCCCAATGAAATAAGATTTTTCTTCAAATCTGGTATATGTCGAACATTCGTCAAAGTCCTCACAATCCCATCATGCATCCTAATTCTGATTGTACCAATACCAACAATCTTGCAGGCGACATTATTTCCCATCAAGACTGAACCACCATTGACTGAATCATAGGTAGTAAACCAATCCCTTTTAGGGGACATATGAAATGTACAAGCAGTATCAAGGACCCACTTGTTGTTAGAACGATCATTAGAAATGGTAACTGCAAGGACAAGGTTTGAACCTTTAGAATTTCTTTCGACAACACCAGCCACAGAAGAGGAACTTTGCCTGTCACCTTCCTCTTTATTTTTCAACTTCGGACACTCGGATTTATAATGCCCATACCTTTTACAATAGTAACACTTTACTTTCTTCTTTGACCTGGACTATGATCGGCCTCTTGATTTACTTTTACCTGAATCCCTCTCATTGGATCGACCTCTAAAATTAGAAGAATTTTCTGAACGACCCTTAACAAATAAACCCTCTGCCTGATTATCACTACCTTTACTATTCAATCTTGTCCTCAACTCCATAGAATTTAAAGCAGATTTAACATCAGCTAAGGAGATAGTATCTCTACCGTACAACATTGAATTAACAAAATTATCAAAGGCATCCAGTAGTGAATATAACAAAATCAAGGCTTGATCCTCATCATCTACTTTAATATCAATATTTTTCAGATTCAAAATAATTCTATTAAAGTCATCAAGATGATCACAAAGAGGCATACATTCTTTCATCTTGAGGGTATATAACCGTTGCTTCAAATACAATCGGTTTGTGAGGGATTTCTTCATGTACAAGCTCTCCAGCTTCTTCCAAAGTCCAGCGGCCGTTTCTTCATCGGCAACTTCTCTTAAAACTCCATCTGAAAGAGACAACAAAATTGCACTGTGGGCTTTTTCTTCAAGTTCCTTCGTTTCCTCCGTTGATGATGTTGATGGCACCTCGCCATCCAAAATCTTCGCCAAGCCTTGTTGTCGTAACAAAGCTCGCATCTTGATGCGCCAAAGGCTGAAACTATTCTGGCCATCAAACTTCTCTACTTCAAATTTTGCAGTAGCCATCCCGCAAAATAAATACCCGAGCTCTGATATCAGTTTGTTGTGACAAATGCAAATTCCAAGATCACCAACAAAGTAGAAAAGTGCAAAATAGAAAAATAAACACAACCACACAAGACGCCAAGATTTAAGTGGTTCGGTTTAACAAGCCTACATCCACTGGCGGAGACGATCCAGGAGAAATTCACTAACAAAAGAGTGGAGTACAAAGAATAGTACAAACAAAACCACTCAAACCCAAAAGCCCCAATACACCCCAATTTCACTCAAAAGAGAATTAGATACAAAAGAGAAAAATATTCTCTAAAATTCTCTAAGCTTTAAGCACTCCAAAAGTGAGATCAAAATGAAGGAAAAAAATGGTGTATCCCTTCTTCTCTTTGCAACACAAGTCCCTCTCTCTTGGCAACTCTTTCTTTTCTTCTTTCTCTCCTTTTCTTGCTTAAGTTGCTGCTGCCCTCTCCTCCTTCTTGATGACCGAATGGCTTCAAATAAAACAAAGCTAGCCTTTTCTCAAAGCTTCTAGAAGAAGCTCAATAGATGGAGAGAAAGAGAGACGTGTGGTGGGAGAGAAAAAAAACAAGACAAAGAGTATAGGATGCCATACTGCTGTGGGCCCACGGTAAGACTTTTGAAAACAAGTCACAAAATCTGACAGGCAGAACGTACACTGAAAGCTTGTTTCTCCAATTAATGTCTTGTTTTCGGAAGAAAAGTCTTACAACAGAACAAGTGATGTATTATGTCTTTACACCGTGACAATCTATTATGTAGCAACGAGCAAGCCCTACGTAACTACGTTTATTATCTACTAATTATCCTTTTAGTGCCTATTTTTATTGTTTATTTCTGTATGAAAAAATATTTCTCGAAAATGATCGCTTACTTAATAAAGATCTATGTTCATTGTTTCTTTCTCTATGAGAAATTATTCCTCGTAAATGATTGCTGAACTTATAATAGATACCTGGGACTAGCTAATCAGCCTCTTTTTGGTCTTATTAATTATATATTCCTCTTTTTGCTAATCAGTTTCTAATTCTGAGGTGGGGGACCTGTAGTTTGATTTTTGCAGAATATGGCTTTATGGATTTACAGCAGAGACTCAAAGAAGAATTATTTCTCACACATTTTACAAAATATATCTTTCACTTGCAACTTGCTAAACGGGAGTTAATATCACTAGTGTCATCAGTTGGTTGATGAAATATCTGTTGTGCTGAATGCTTCTCTCAATGAATTTTATTTGTGAGAATAATCATCAGCCTCCAAAACTTTTGAGGCCAATAGAAATTTAAAGGCCTCGCGCCGCACCGGGGATCTGCCCAAAGCAAGCTAACTAGGACCACCGCTAGACCCATGTCAATCCCTCTCAAGGCCATGGAAAGTAGTGAAGTAAATTGTTGGTCAGGTTCCAGTTTTGAGTTTATCATTGCGGGGGTCACTCATGGTGTGAACTTCAAATTTTGAAGATTCATGTAAAGTTATTGGATTCTTCTGTTGAAACTTGCTCTAACCACAAATGTTTTCAATAAATTACAAATATAAAAAAGTTAGATGATGATTCTTGAAATTAGGCTGCTCAAATTTCAAGTCATGAGAAAAGCTGCCGGCCTACTTATTGGACTTTTGTAGCTGCATGTTGGACTTCGACGCTGTTTGTCAAAGTCATCCATAAAGATGCAATTATTATACTTTGAATGGACAATTTTTTCAAGGCTTCATCAATAAGAGATTGAAAATGCATATTCAAGAAAGCCAAAGCAAGAAAGTAGGGTTGGGATTAGGGTCTACATGAGTGTGAATAATAACAAAAACCATTGTCCACATATGTGAATAGCGATTTTAAAGTATACAGACATAGTTATTAACTACATCTACATATCATTCATATATAATTATATTTAATAAATTTATCAAAACGAGGTCATTTTAGTGTTTAATACCAAAAATCAATATATTTTCAAAATATTATGACTTAAAAAAATTGAAACAAGCCCAAAACATGAAAATGCTAAAAAGCAGCTCAGATTATTTTCAAAATTGTTTAAAATATGCCCTAATAGAGACCCAAAGAATGTCAAAAAAGATTAAGTAGTCATAAAAAGTCCATTACCTAATATGTGGATAACGGATAATAACCATATTTAACGACCATAATAACCATGCGGATGCAAATATCTAAAATGAATATTCTCATTTTGCGAATGTGGCTGCATATATTGTAAATAACCGTATATGCATTCGCATGTTACGAAGCTGTTAAGATGAGTGTTGCTCGAGAAAAGATTCGAATGGTATTTCGTAGGGCTAAAATAGCGGGAAGTTATTAACCGCTAACTGCCTAACCGCTTTTGAAGGCAGTTAAAAAAAACTGATAATCGCCTAGGGCAGTGCAATTAGCAATTTTAAAATTTGAAAAAACTTATGGCTCCTCACATTATTCTCATATATTTTGGTGTGTTAGAATATATATATATATGCTTAAACATGTAGATCAAAAGTCCATTTGATTTATTCCAACAAAATACATACGAGCCAAACAGCCAAGCCAATGCTTATCAGGGGCATTATAGAAGAGACTTTTCTGCAATCTGATTTCTTCACAAAGCTCAATTTTCCTACAAAAGTATAAGTTGATTATATTTGCTATGCTGGAACATGATACAAGAAACAAAATAACTTTTGCTATGAAAACATTAGGAAAATAAACCGAATTCACTTATAAGGCTACGTGTGAATTTAAATAAGGTGGAAAACCTTTGGTGAATGCTTTGATCCTAATACGTACAATCATCACCAGAAAGTCTACTTGTACTGGCAGGCCGTCTAAAGGTCTTTTGCTTGTGATTTGAAAGAAATATTAGGAAACTGTAAGTTTTCAAATTTAAGGCCAAAATATAATAGTACTTTTGATAGACTTTAGTCACTCTATAAATTATTGGGTATTATTTTATTTGGTTGAACTTCGAAATTAAAAATTACAGTACCTTACCTTATAACTTGGTCCTCATCCATGGCTCCCAACATGTAGAAAAGTATTTTTGATTCGATGTAGTTCCTTCGTGACATCCCCCATATTCATTCTTTCTTTGGGCGATTTTAATGAACAAGCAAGGCCAATTTGAAAAACTGAAAGTAGGCATTTTTGCACATTGGAATTCACTTGGCTTAGGCTTTCAATATGGACTCTTTCTTCTAATGCCTCAATATCATTGTGATCATTGTAGTTGTACCCAACTTCTTCTGTCGCCAGTGCTAATTCATGTATTTCTCTTTTGAGAAGATTGGGGTCCACAATTTGCAAAAGCTTTTCTGGCAATGCTATATTAACAAAGTTATGAAGGTTGAAACCATCTTTGAACATTTTGTTAGTAGGTCTCTTTCCCGTAAATATCTCCAACATGAATATCCCATAGCTGTAAACATCTCCTTGTGTTGATGCCTTAGCACCCATTCCATACTCTGCAACTCATACATTTCAAATGCACAATGTGAAAAGTTAGGATTTAATATTTAAAAGCTACATTTTTTTTATTTAGTTCTAGAAAATAGTGCGAAAAATAGTTTTTGTTTTACAATCAGAACTTGTGAAATTTTTTGGGAAATTGGATAATAAAAGAGGCCAATATTAGGATCTGATCAAGTAATTATTGTCCTTTTTTTTCTTTATTTGATGGACCAATTAAGGAATAGATAAAGGTATACCAACAAGGCATGGTTTAAAAAAATAAAAAATAAAAAATAAAAAAAGAGATATGCTAGAATCTAATAAAAACTCCATATTTTGCACATAAAAGTTCATGTGGCAAAATGTCACATCATCTTCTTTTTGTTTTGTCTTTTCTCTCCACTAAAAATATGATGTGGCATCTTGTCACTTGGACTTTTATGAGCAAAATGTGAAGTTTTTATTAGATTCTAGCATTTCTCAAAAAAAAAGGGCGGGAGGATCAAGGGGAATACACTTTACCCTCTGAATTATCCACTCATTTGCACTTTTAACCCCAATATTTAAAAAGTGACAATTTACCCTCCCCCCTCCCCCCAAAGTATCTGATATTGACATTTGACTCCATGAAGTACACTTTACCCCTTGAAGTATTTTGAATTGACACTTTACCCCTTTGAGTTGACACTTTACCCCCAAAACTTAGTTACTTCGGGAGCTAAAGTGTCAACTCAAAATACTTCAGTGAGTAAAATGTACTTCATGGAGTCAAGTGTCAATGTCAGATACTTTGAGGGAGTAAAATATCAATTTTTAAACATTGGGGTTAAAAGTGCAAATAAGTAGATAATTCACATGGTAAAGTGCATTTTTTCCAAAAAAAAAAAAGAAAAAGAAAAGGCATAGCTTCATGTCTGGCCACGGAGAGTGGTTGCCCCTGACCAGAACTTTTAGTGAATCACAAAACAATGAAGTAATTTTAAAAACACAAAAACAGAAAATAAAAGATAATGAATCAGCTATTTAAGAATCTGTTAAAGAACATCTATGGCATGTTTATTTGTATGTTCTTTTTTTCAGCCACTCAGGATTTCAATTTTTAGTGTATCCGGCCTATGTCCTTAAACGTTTACTATTACAATAGCTTCACCTGAAATCTTGGGATTATTGGGTCTGAATTATTCTTGCTTCTTGCTGTTTGTCTCCATTTGACCAACATTAAATTTCATTGTTACTTTATTTATTTTGTTTGGTTTGATTTTTCCCTCCTTGAGCTTTAGATTCTAATATCAATGTATTCTTATTTAATGAAAGAGAAATGCAATTTTTTTTTTTTTTTTTCTGAGCAAATATGGGAAAACAGGGGAGGGGAAAAAGAGAAATGCAATTATTTTCGCATATTCATGAATGATTCGAGACTTGTTTAATAATAGTTGTCAAATCCTTCTATGTATGGAAGCCCTTCTCTATCAAAGCCTAAATCTCATATGTGCCCAATATTTCATGTCTCTAAGGGGTAGCTCAATTGGCTGGGGACTACGCTTCATAAAGCGGAGGTCGCTAGTTTGAATAATCTCTCCCCCCCTCTTGTATAGACAAGTCAAAAAAAATATGTGCCCAATATTCCTGAGCAATATATACAAAAGACTAGTTCTCGTATGAAAAATGCTTCAAAATAATTAAGCATGTAGAGACTGAAGGAAATAAAATCGACAAGGCTAAAATGAATATGTAAAGCATAGTAGAAAGACAGGTAGTGAAACTTTTCAAGTTGAACAAAATCATGATGTAGAGGATAT
The DNA here is from genome assembly GCF_965113065.1 of Corylus avellana. Lineage (NCBI taxonomy): Eukaryota > Viridiplantae > Streptophyta > Magnoliopsida > Fagales > Betulaceae > Corylus > Corylus avellana. The sequence continues at coordinate 29,273,024 of NC_142495.1, forward strand.
AAGATGTAATTAGTTATGTACCTGGAGCAGCATAGCCAATAGTACCCTTTATTCCCACTGTGCTAGTTTGATTTTGAGAAACATCGTTTGTTGTTGAGAGGATACTCGTCAAACCAAAATCACTTACTTTAGCAATCATGTCACTGTCAAGAAGAACATTGCTTGGCTTTACATCACAATGAATGATTGGTGCTTCACAGTGATCATGAAGATAATGTAGTGCAGAAGCTACATCAATCACAATATTTAGTCTTTGAAGGAGGTTCAAATGTCTTGGTCGATTTTCATTGTTGATATCTTGGTGCAACCACTTGTCTAAGTTTCCATTTTCCATGAATTCATAAACTAGAGCTTTGAAATTATTGCCATTGTAGTCCATGCTGGAGCAACAAGTTAAAATCTTAATGAGATTCCGATGTCGAATATTTCTTAACGCATTGCATTCAGCCATGAAACTGTTGGTAGCTCCTTTTTGTTGAAGGTTCAATACTTTCACAGCAACCATCATTTTTCCTTGATCAAGAATTCCTTTATATACTAAGCCAAAACTACCAAATCCAATTAGATTGCTATGAGAAAATCCGTCAGTCGTTTGATAGAGCTCCTTGTATGAAACATTTGAAAGTTGGTTGGTTTTTATGAGTGTAGAAGATGATTCTTTCTTTGATTTCCTCCTATAAAGAATAAGAAATGATGAAAATAGGATGAAACATAAAATCCCACTAACAACTATGGCTGTCAATTTGAATGCATGGGATTTTCCTTGCCTCATAACTTTGACATCGCATGCTTGCAATTGCAGTTCTGGGATACCTCCACAAAGATTTTTATTTCCTATCACTGATATTGCGCTTGCATTTAGGAAGACTCCATCGGCCGGTACCTCGCCCACCAAATTATTAAAAGAAAGATTCAAATATAATAGAACAGAAACATTTTGTAGATCTTTAGGAATTAATCCGGACAAATTGTTTCGTGAAAGATCTGCATGGTGAAGATCTTTCAAAGAAGCCAGTGATAGAGGTAAGTTTCCTTCAAATGAATTACCCTGCAAGTAAAGGTTCTGCAAACTCGAGCAATTTCCAATGGTTGTAGGAATCTCACCAAACAAATTGTTTTCGGAGACATCAAATTGCAAAATATTTTTCAAATTGCCTACTTCCATAGGTAGGATGCCAATTAATGAGTTTCTTGATAAGTTGAGTCCTAGAAATTGGGAAGAAAGACTCGCTATGGGCACGGATCCACTAAGGTTATTTTGTGAAATATCTATGAACTGCAAACTTTTACATTTTTCAAAACTTGATGGGATGCTTCCTTCCAATTTATTCTTTGATAAGGAAAGTATGACCAATTGAGTAAGATTGCCTAGACAGGATGGTATGTGTCCCGACAATCTGTTTCCATCCAAATACAATCCTTGCAGCCTTTGAAACTTTCCAAAATAAGTGGGAATGGGTCCTGTGAACAAGTTTTTATGCATGCCGAGAAGACTTAAGTTGATGAGATTCTCTAATACTGCAGGAATAATTCCAGATATTTGATTGCCACCGACATGTAAAACACTGAGTTGCGTCGACAGATTTCCTATAGAATTAGGTAAACTGCCTCCAAAATTGTTATTAAAAAAACCTAGGATTTTAAGTTTGGTGCAGTTTTTCAAAGATGTTACGAAATCCAAGTCCTTGGCTGAATTACTTCCAAGATTATTTCCACCAACACTTAAAACAGAGAGATTTAGCAGGTTGCCTAGGTCAGTTGGAACTTGTCCCACGAAATTGTTTCGGGTGAGATCAAGATATTCAAGCCGAGAGGCATTGGATAGTGAAACTGGGATTGGACCAGAGAATTGATTAGTATTGATGGACAAATATTGGAGATTAGGGAGAGTGAGGCTTATGTTGGCTGGAAGAGTGCCATTAAGTCGGTTAACTCCGACTGCAATGGTCCTCAAAGATGATATATTGTAAAGGGAATAAGGGAACGTACCAAACAAATCATTTTCCACTACTCCCAAGAAAACTAACCTTTGCAAATGGCCTATTTCATCTGGAATATTTCCCACGAAATAATTAAGCGAAAAGTGAAGTACTTGGAGTGAAGAAACATTTCCCAGAGAAGGTGGGATGCCTCCTGTCAAATGATTTGTGTGAACAACAAGCCTCACAAGCCTCTTTAAAGAGCCGAATTCAACAGGAATATTCCCAGTAAGATTATTCCTTTTGAAGTTCAGGACTCTGAGTTGAGGACAGTTGGTGAAGTTGCTTGGAATTTTCCCCGTTAACAAGTTGCTGCTAAGATTGAGATGCTGCAGGCGGAACAAATGAGTGACTTGTTGTGGAATTTCGCCGTGTAAGAAGTTGTATGAGAGATTGAGCACCCTAAGAAAGCTGAGGTTGGCAATGTAAGGTGATATGGATCCACTTAAGGTATAGCCACGCAGGTCCAAGGTCGTAACTCTTTGATGCTTTCGGCCGCATGTAATTCCCTGCCATTTGCAAAAGTGGATAGAATTATTCCAAGAGGTGACGATGTTAAATGGGTCATTGGTTATCATCTCCTTGAATTTCAGCAAAGCCAAACGATCTGTCTCATTGGTTGGAGTGGAAGCAGCAAAAGTGGCAGGTTGGAAGAATAGTAGGGTTATAGAAGAGAGAAGAATGACATCAAGATATAAGTTGCGGCTATGAAGCTTCATTGGAAATGAAGAAAAGCAGAAACTTGGTGAATAAATATTGGTGTAAGGCAGAGTGAGATACAGGAAGGACTTGCATTTATGGTGTGATCGAATTTACTATAGGCAATTTTCAAGACACGATGTACGTTGAATTCTTCTTTTAAAATACGAAGGACTTGAATGTTGTTTGTCAAAGTCATCCACAAATATTGTGCGATCATGTAGGACTTGAATGCTGTTTGTCCAAGTCATCTACAAATATGCAATCATGTAGGACTTGAATGCTGTTTGTCAAAGTCATCTACAAATATTGTGCAATCATGTAGGACTTGAATGCTGTTTGTCAAAGTCATCCACAAATATGCAATCATGTAGGACTTGAATGTTGTTTGTCAAAGTCATCCACAAATTAATGTGCAATCATGTAGGACTTGAATGCTGTTTGTCAAAGTCATCCAAAGGGATCAGGCTCCCCTCCACTTGAGGGGGAAAATGAGAATCTCATTTTCTCTAATCTCAGCCCTTAGATGAATCTAAGGGTTCAAAATATTTCAATCTCAAAACTCAAACACAAACACAACCACACAGGATTTTATACCAAATTTAAATTAAAAAATTAATTAATTTAAAAACAAAATGAAAAAAACCAAGGGGCGGTTCCGCCCACAGCCGCCCATCTAGGGGTGGCGCGCGGCCACCCCATGGCCAAGGGGTGGCGCTTGGCCATGGGGTGGTCGTGCAGCCACCCCCAATAGATCTGGGGTTGGCGCGAGGCCACCCCTTGGCCATGGGGTGGCCGTGCAACCACCCCCAGCAGACAGCCACCCATGGGATGGCCCGCGGCAGCGACGAGCCACCCCATGGGGTAGCTTCTCCTCCAATTATTTAAAAAAAAACAAATAAATAAATAAATGTTTTTATTATTTATAATCAGGTGTGTTGGGTTTATTTTTGAGTTTTGTATTCCTAGATGTTTTAGACCCTTAGATGCTTTGGATGGCTAAGATCTCAAAAAATGAGATTCTCCAATAACTCACAATTGGAGGGGATCCTGATCCCATCCAAAGAGTCCTACTGAAGTCTTTTTATAGCAACGCCATTCTTAGTAGGACACAAGTAGGCCTTCTAGAATTACTCTATTCTATGAGTAATTCTAAATGGCTTACTTCTATCCTATTTGTGTCCTACTAAGACCCTGTTTAGGATTGCGTTTGAAAAATAGAGCTTTTAAGTCAAAAAGATCTTTTGGGCAAAAACCTATGAAGCTTTTGCCAAAAGTGTTTTTTTGGCCATTTTTAGGTTTTTTTTATCCTTAAAAACGCTTTTAATTTTTTTACCAAACGGGTACCTTTTTCTTCAAACGGGCTTTTTGAGTGTTAAAAACACTTTTAAGCCTTTCAAACTTAATCCCAAACAAGCCCTAAGAATGATGTGGCTATTAAAATCATACTTGAATCAAAACTCAATAATGATTAATCACAAGCTCAATAGTAATTTTAATAACCACATCTTTCTTATTAGGACACAAGTAGGCCTCCTAGAATTACTCTATTCTATAAGTAATTCTAAATGACCTACTTATGTCCTATTTGTGTCCTACTAAAAATGATGTGGTTAGTAAAATCACTCTTAAATCAAAACTCAATAATGATCAATCACAAACCCAATGGTGATTTTAATAGCCACATTATTCTTAGTATGACACAAGTAGGCCTCCTAGAATTACTTTTATTCTATTATTATTATCACATGTAATTAGGATTTGGTTAATTAATAAGAGTTATCTCATGAGAAAACTAAGGGAGTTGACGAGTTGTTTAAGGAAAGCATGCATGTTTATCTTTATATATCACTTGTATTCTATAAATTTGTAAGCAGATCAATAAAAGATCATCAGTCATTAAATCATTAAGCAACTTTATTTTTTCAAATCAACCCATTTTTATATTTTATTTATCAAATTTTCTGCTCTTTCATTACTAGGGTTTTCAAGATATATATATATATATAGAAATTAGAAACGAAAGGAAGATCTCGCCTCTCGCCCAGTCATCCTCCGTTCCAACCTTCGCCAATTTAAAATTTTTCAAGGCTTCCGAAAAATATAAAATTGGCAAAAAAAAAAAAAAATTTAGAAGACAAACCTTAGTTGGGTTTGGTATTGTATCACGTTTGACGCTAAATTCTTTCTCCCTACCGGGTCAATCACGACCAAAAGTTCAACGGCGTATGAAGTGCGTCAAATCCTCAAACTGCGCGCAATTTGGACAATAAATTTAATTGAGAATCCCAAATTTTCTTCCCCAGTTAGGATATAGGCCGAGGGATGACAAAATTCAGAGAACACAAAAAATTCACTTTAATACCTAAATTTGGATACCCTTTATCAATATATTATCCCTAAGACCACTCACAATGGCTTAGGGTCTGTTTGGGAGTGAGTTTTTAAAAAAATAACTTACGTTAATTTTTAAACTAAATCGCAATTTTTGAGTGTTTGGGATTGCGATTTTAAAAACGTAAATTTTAAAATCGTGAAAAAATTCGCGATTTCTATAAGCTAACTAAGGGTGCTTATTTAAAAAAGTACGAATTTAAACCAAAATCACGATTTTGCTTAAAACAATATTTACTTATTTGGCTATGAAACCACAATTATATGCTAATGTTATCCAAACACTCAATTGATAAAAAAATAATTCTTAACATGTTTTACCAAACGTCTATGCGATTTTAAAATGTAGTGATTTAAAAAACGCAATTTTTAAAATCGTACTTATTAAAATCGCACTCTCAAATGGGCACTTAGTCATTTGTTATAAGCAAAACATTAAAATACCCTCTACAATGGATTATGCATCTCAAATGCAAAATACTTTTCTTTTCTTTTTTTGCATTTCTAAACAATTAACGTCTCATTGTTCACACATCCACCTCATTATATACTATTTCTCTATTCACATCTCTCTTTTCTCAAAATTTTCTTTACATTTCTCTTTTCCCAAAATTTTCTCATACTATTTCTCTCTCTACATCTCTTTTTTTTTTTTCAAAATTTGAAAAATATCATCTTTAGAAAAAATACAATCCTTATAAAAAAAAATTAAAATGATATAGATAAAAAAAAAAAAAAAAAAAAAAAAAAAAAAAGATAATCGGATGTATGATGACTTTTAAAACTTATTAGCTAAACTAGATAAAGTGGGTTTTGATTAGCTATTTTGCATAACCAAACATCCATTGAGGTTTGGAGATTTGCTTCAACGTTGTGTGTTGGCGTCGATTTCGTTTTCTCGACTTGTCACGTTCCGGTGAGAGAGAGACAGCTAGATTTTTCCATTCCGGAGAGAGAGAGAGTTCGATAGAAACCGGTGGTGGGGCCACTTTAATTTTGATTTTAAAAAAAAAAAAAATTAAATTCCACCTAGAACCAGGAGAATACTAAGAGAACACTAGAAGTGCACCTAACATTTTTCTTGCATAAAAATATACATAAACCAATGTGAATGCTCTAACAACTTCTTTTTTTATTTATATATTTGGCAGTAAATAGGCTTTCTTTCGCCTTTGAAAGCTCAAGGATCACCACCGGACCACACATGGTCTAATTATGATATATATATATTAATATGAGGTTATTCGAATCAAATCAGGACGTTTGTTGATGTAATTCAATGTTAGAATTAAATATATTCTGGTCTCTACAATATAGTATAAAGTTCAGTTCAGTACCTAAATTTTAAAACGTTTCGAATTCATCCTTGAAATTCTTAGTTATAAGTAATATCGTCAGACCGTTCAAAGTAATTATCTGATGCTTTAGAAACTAAAAATATTGGTCAGCAAAGAATTAAAATGTGATAAGAATACCATGAAGAGTAATAATTAAGGACAATATTAATAGTGAGAACAAATACAAGGAAGGCTCTTAATTGGTGCGCCTTAAGTTTCTTTGGTTACTGAAATGGAGCATTGTGAATCATGCAAGGAACATTTTTAAGGGTTAACTTGAACATGTTGCATATATATTTGCACGCATGCTGCTCCAGAAAAGATCTGAATGATATTTCGTTTCAGGAAGTGGAAGTCCTTTGAGGTTGCACAAAGAAAGAATAAGAAGAATTGGGCTTAGAAAATAATACCTCCTGACATTATTCTCATATATTTTGGTGCATTACCATATGCTTAAATACAAATGTTTGTAAGAAAATATATAGTCTTAAACATGTAGCTCATCAAACGTAGGTTTGATTTATTGCAACAAAATACTTACTCGCACAAATAGCCAAGCCAATGCTCAATGGGGTCATTACAAAGGAGACTTTTCTGCAATCTGATCATTTCTTCACAAAGCTCCATTTTCCTACAAAAGTAGAAGTTGAGTATATTTATCATGTTGAAAAATTTAGAAAATTCTATGATACAAGAAACAAAACAAATTTTACTCTAAAAGCGTTAGGGAAAAAAAAAAAATTGAATTCACTTATAAGGTTAGCTGTGGACTTAAATAAGGTGGAAATCCTTAGGTAAATGTTTGAAAAGTGCTGGCAGGTCATCTACCTATTATTCGAAAACTTTAAGGTTTGAAATTTAAGGTAAAACACAATATACTTAAGATAGACTTTAGTCACTCTATGGATTGTTTATCATTGGTGGAACTTCTAAATCAAATTTGTAGTACCTTACCTTTCTTGGTCCTTACCCATGGTTCCCAACCACTAGAAAAGCATTTTTGATCCGATGTAGTTCCCTTGTGACATCCTTCATATTCATTCTTTCTTTTGGTGATTCTAATGAGCAAGCAATGCTAATCTTGAAAATTGAAAGCAAGCACTTTTGCACATTAGAATTCATCTGGCTTAGATTTTGATTAAGGACTCTTTCATCTATTGCCTCAATATCCTTGTGTTCGATGTAGTTGTAGCCATCTTCTTCTATTGCTATTGCTGATTCATTTACTTCTCTTTTTAGGAGATTTGGGTCTACAATTTGCACAAGTTTTTCTGGCAATGCCATATTAACATAGTTATGAAGGTTAAAACCATCTTTAAACATTGTCTCAGTGGGTCTTTTTCCCGTGAACATCTCCAACACAAATATTCCATAGCTATAGACATCTCCTTGTGCTGATGCCTCACTGCCCATTCCGTACTCTGCAATTCATATATTTCATATGCACAATTAACATGATAATGATTTCTAATACTTGTTTAATACAAAATTTAAAAGGTATGGGATTTAATATTTAAAAGTTACACATAATTAGTCTTTTATATATATATATATATTTTAAAATTAGAATTTGTGAAAGATTTTGGAAAATTGAATAATAAAATAGGCTAGCATTGCAATCAGATCGATCAACTAATCATTATCTTTCCTTAGTTTTCCCTTATTTGTTGGACAAGTTAAGGAGTACGTTAACGTAATAATTTAAATAATTAAATTTACAATTTCTTATCACTTTAACTTTTTGGGATAAGTAAAGATTTAACATGCTATCAGAGTAAAGTTTTAAGTTATATGTAATGTATCCCTTCTTTCAATTAAAATAGCCTACATATTGTCTTTTTCCAAGCTTGGAGGATAATGTCACAATTAAAAGTTTGGGGGAGACATTGTCAATTAGGTGGTAATTTGATAAGGGTGTGTGGATTTTCCCCTTTAAAATAATATCAAAGCAAAGTTTTAAGTCTAAACCTTGTACCCCTAATTTATCACATACTTCAATTAAAATAATCCATAGACTGTCTAGTCCAACGAAAGCTATGCCATGTCTTTTCTTTTACATGCACGCCCTATTAACCTCTATCAAAGCCTAAATACTATATGTGACCAATATTTTCAAGCAATGTATACAGAAGACCAGTTTTATTTTGAAAAAAGTTCTCACCATTTTCATGACAGGGTTTACATGTTCTCCTTCTTGTTAGCCGACATATAAATTCGATATATCTAATGAACATGTTATCATAATAAATATGGAGAGCCTTAAGGAAATAATATCGACAAGGCTAAAATGAATTTTTTGAGCATAGTAAAAAGACGGTTAATAATACTTTTCAACTTTAACAAAATCATGATTTAAATTATTTAAGATTGAAGTAGTTATGTACCTGGAGCAGCGTAGCCAATAGTACCCTTTATTCCAACTGTGCTAGTTTGATTTTGAGAATCATCATTTGCTGTAGAGAGGATCCTTGCCAAACCAAAATCACTTACTTTAGCAATCATGTCATCATCAAGAAGAACATTGCTTGGCTTCAAATCACAATGAATGATTGGTGTTTCACAATGATCATGAAGATAATGTAATGAAGAAGCTACATCAATCGCAACATTTAGTCTTTGAAGGAGGTTCAAATATCTTGGTGCACTTTCATTGTCTCTATCATGGTGCAGCCACTTGTCTAAGTTTCCATTTGCCATGAATTCATAAATTAGTGCTTTGAATTCATTGCCATTATAGTCCACGCTTGAGCAACAAGTTAAGATCTTCACGAGGTTTCGATGCCGTATATTTCTTAACGTATTGCATTCCACCATGAAACTCTTGGAAGCTCCTTTTTGTTGAAGGTTCAATACTTTCACAGCAACCATCATTTTTTCCTGAGCAAGAATTCCTTTATATACGAAACCAAAACTACCAGATCCAATTAAATTGCTAGGAGAAAATCCGTCAGTAGTTTGATAGAGCTCCTTGTATGAAACATTTGAAAGAAAGTTGGTTTTCGGGAGTGTAGAAGATGATTCTTTTTTTGATTTTCTCCTCCTATAAAGGACAACAAATGATGAAAATAGAATAAAACATAAAACCCCACTAACAATTATGGCGGTTAATTGGAATACATGGGATTTTCTTTGCTTCATAACTTCGACATAGCATGCTTGTAGTTTTAGTTCTGGGATACCTCCACAAAGCTTTTTATTTCCTATCACTGATATTGCACTAGCATTTTGGAAGACTCCCTTTGTTGGTACCTCGCCCACCAAATTATTAAAGGAAAGATTCAAATACAGTAGAACAGAAACTTTCTGTAGATCTTTAGGAATTATTCCCGAAAAATTGTTTCGTGAAAGATCTGCATAGTGAAGGTCTTTCAAGGAAGCCATAAATGGAGGCAAGTTTCCTTCAAATGAATTACCCTGCAAGTAAAGGTTTTGCAAACTCAAGCAATCTCCAATGGTTGTAGGAATCTCACCAAACAAATTGTTTTCAGATACATCCAAAACCACAATATTTTTCAAATTGCCTACTTCCATGGGTAGGATGCCCGTGAAGGAGTTATGTGATAAGTCGATTCCAAGTAATTGCGAAGAAAGACTTGTTTGTGGTATGGCTCCACTAAGGTTATTTTGGGAAATATTTAAGAACTGCAAACTTTTGCAGTTTCCAAAACTTGATGGAATGCTTCCTTCCAATTTGTTTTGATTTAAGTAAAGATCTACCAATTCAGTGAGGTAGCCTAGAGAGGATGGTATCTGCCCCGACAATCTGTTTCTTTGCAAATCCAATCCTTGCAGCTTTTGAAACTTCCCAAAATAAGTGGGAATGGTGCCTGTGAACAGATTTTCCTCCATGCCGAGGATTCTTAAGTTGATGAGATTCTCTAATGCTGAAGGAATAATTCCAGATATTTGATTGCCATAAATATATAAAGCACTGAGTTGCTTCGACAAATTTCCTATAGAATCAGGTAAACTACCTTCGAAATTATTATCAAAAAAACCTAGGCTTTCAAGTTTGGTACAGTTTTCCAAAGATGTTAAAAAATCCATGTCCTTGACTGAATTACTTCCAAGATTATTTCCACCAACACCTAAAACAGAGAGATTTAGCAGGTTGCCTAGATCAGTTGGAACTTGTCCCACAAAATTGTTTATGGAGAGATCAAGATATTCAAGCGGGGAAACATTGGATAGTGAAACTGGGATTGGACCAGAGAATTGATTACTAGTGATGGACAAAAATTGGAGATTAGGGAGAGTGAGGCTTATGTTGGCTGGAAGAGTGCCATTAAGTCGGTTAGCTCCGACGGTAATGGTCCTCAAAGACGATATATTGTAAAGGGAATAAGGGAACGTACCAAACATATTACTTTCCACAACTGCAAAGTAAACTAACCTTTGCAAATGACCTATTTCATTTGGAATATTTCCCACGAAATAATTAAGCGAAAAGTCAAGTACTTGGAGTGAAGAAACATTTCCTAGAGAAGGTGGGATGCCTCCCGTCAAATGATTTGAGGAAACGTCAAGCCAGTACACAAGCCTCTTTAAAGAGCCGAGTTCAACAGGAATATTCCCAGTAAGTTTATTACTTTGGAAGTCTAGGACTCTGAGTTGAGGACAGTTGGTGAAGTTGCTTGGAATTTCCCCCGTTAACAAGTTAATGCTAAGATTGAGATGTTGTAGCCGGAGCAAATGAGTAACTTGTTGTGGAATTTCGCCGTGTAAGAAGTTGTATGAGAGGTTGACGAACCTTAGAAAGCTGAGGTTGCCAATGTAAGGTGATATGGATCCACCTAAGTTATAGCCAGTTAGGTCCAAGGCTGTAACTCTTTGATGCTTGTGGCCGCATGTAACTCCCTGCCAGTTGCAGAAGTGGATAGAATCATTCCAAGAGGCGAAGATGTTAAATGGGTCACTGGGTATCATTTCTTTGAATTTGAGCACACCCAAACGATCTGTCTCGTTGGTTGGAGCGGCAGCAGTAGCAGGTCTCCAGCATAGTAGGCTTATAGAAAGGAGAAGAATGACACCAAGGTATGTAGTGCATAGTGCAAGTAATTTGTGGGCATCATGAAGCTTCATTGGAATGGAGAGAAAGGAAGCAGAGTATTTGTGAGATATTGTGCGAGGTAGAGCAAGATCTTTGTAGGACTCACTTAAGGGTGTATGAATTTATAATTTTCAAAACACAAGTTCTCGAGTCCTTGACACACTGATACTGATATCTTGAACGCGTGACAAGTGGGCCAAGTCTTTTAACAGAACACTGAAAAATACTTCCCTACCATGACTAGAAGGTCTTTGGCCGAACGACCCTAAAAGGTTTGTTTCTGCAATTAGTGTCTTGGTTGTTTTCGGAAGAAAAATCTTAAAAGACAGCAAGTGATGTCTTATTGTCTTATGTCTTTACACCCTTACGATCTATGGATATGTCTTATTGTTTCTCTATGAAAAAAATATCCATCGAAAATGATCGCTAAGCTAATAAAAGATCTATGGATATGTGGCCGGCCAGTTTCCTTCTATTGCCTATCTTCGTTGTTTCTTTCTCTATGGAAAATTATTCCTCGTTGCTGATCTTATAAAATATAGTTTGGACTAACTAATCAGCCTCTTTGTGGTCTTGTTATTCCACTTAGGTGTAAGCTCAAAGCTCAAACTCCGCATCAATGGGCATGTTTAATTAAAATGGGAAGGTGAATTGATAGAGTTAGTGTTCAAATTCAAGATCTTTGATTCAAATTCAAGATATTTGGTTATGATAATATATTAAATTATCAATTATTTCAAAAACTTAAATTATAAAAACAAATAAATAAAAAATTAAAAAAATTAATCATCTAATAAATACTACACCACAAGCAATAGCGGAGGAGCAAGATACATAGCATTATGTGTGCTATTGGTAGGGCTCACTTAAGAGTTGAGGGTGTTGAAGAATTTTCATGGCACAAGTGATTGAGTCCTTGACCCGCTGATATGAAATATCTTGAACGCGTGAGAAGTGGGCCAAAAGGAATTGTTACAAGTCTTTTGGCAGAAGACTGAAAAGACTTCACTAGCATGACTCAAAGTCTTTGGCAAAGTGGCCGTTTCATACGCGTGCATTAATGGATCTAATTAAGTAGTTATTGAAAACCATTAATGTGGCAATTAGGCTAGTTGCAATTATACTCTCAAGCTGGGAATCCCACGCTTGAGAGTGGATTTGTGATACGTGTTTTCAATTTCAACAAGCTTGGATTTTGGGAATTTGAGACAACCCAAGTGGAAGACTTTTGAGGTGTCTGCCTCTAGCAATAACAATACAGTGTCTCTCAACGTCGTGAGCGAGAGTGAGAGAGCGAAGTGAAAGAATCAAAGAAATGAATTAAAAAAATAATTATATTTTTAATAGTTAAAATAGTAAGAGGATCCATAACTTATTTAAACTGATGTATAACTTATTTATTGATATTTGTTACATTTTTCTTAATTAATTGTTTTGTAGTGATTTGATTTTGCAAATAGTTGGTGGACCGGTGGTAGAGAGGAGCCTTGCCGAACTAAAAGAAAATAAAGTAATTGAGCCTAGTTCACCCACTGGACAAGGCTTACTAAAGAATCCGTTTTTAATGGGCCACTAAAGATTTCGTTTGTTAGGCCCACAAAGACACGGAAGCTCGAGGCTCTATCTCCGACTAATAAGTCGTTTAACATTTCGTTTTGATAAAAGAGAGAGGCCTTTCACGTGTCCGTACATAACCAACGAGCCAGCCATGTCATCGTTCGACGACTCATTCACTCAACCCGGCGGCGACTCGGTACCCACGGCCGGGTCGACTCGTCCGTTCGACGACGACGGCTACATAGGCTACGACCCGCGCCTTCCCTCCCAGCGATTCGACTCGTTCACTGCCACTCACTTCGCCGACTCCGACTCAGTCAAGGACTCGGCCACCGACTCGCCGATCTTCCATGATAACAATAACAACGACAACAATTACTCTTTCTCTGCTGGAGATGACGAGTTCGTGTCGCAGCCAGAGCCGGAGATCTACGCCGGAGCGAACGGCGAGGGCTTCGATGGAGGGTTTAGTGGATCGGACGGTCCGGTTTTGCCTCCTCCGGCCCAGATGGAGCCTGAAGAGGGCTTCGCTCTCAGAGAATGGAGGAGGTAGGGTTTTGGTTTTCACTTTACTTGTCTGATATTTGGAAATTTTACTGTGTATCCGTATTCCTTCGAACTTATTACGTTAGAGTTGTGGTCCGTTTCGTTGCCGAGAAATGAAGGGAAATTGTCCTGGTTTGCGTTTCCATCAATCATGATTCAGTCACTTAACTCAACTGAATGCTTTTTTAGGTTCAATTTGGATTATGATTGAAATTTTGAGACAATGATCTTTTTAGTTATCTTCCTAAGATTCTCGCGGCAGCCAAACAGAGAAATAAGTAAAATCAAATATTTCACTGAAAATTTATGGAAATTGATTATCATCTATGGATTAAGAGCTTTATTTTTTCGTCTTTCTTACAACGTTCTGTTTGCTTAGTGAATTTGATGGAATCTTGTGTAGTTGTATGGTTCATTTTTCGTGTTGGATTTGTGATGCACCACAGACAGAATGCGATCCAGCTGGCAGAGAAGGAGAAGATTGAGAAGGAGTTGTTGAACCAGATAATCGATGAAGCAGATGAATACAAAGTTGATTTCTACAGGAGGAGGAAGATCACCTGTGAGAACAACATAGCCACTAACAGGGAGAAGGAAAAGGTTTGTCGCTATTTGCAATATCCTACTTAGTTACTTTCTTGATTAATGTTTGGATCTATAGCTGTCTATTGTTTGCTTTGTTTTGTTCTTGAATTACAAGATTAAAATCAATGTATATGATGACATGCTGCAAACATAATGTGTTGGCTATGTAATTGTTGAAATTTGGTATTGGAAGAGTGTAGAAACTTGAAAATATAGTTATAAGGATCACATTTGCTGTTTACTTCCACACGAGTGAAAACAAGATATGGGAGCTTATGGACTCTCAAAAGAGATAAATGTTGATTCTGCTTTGATTTGAAAAATGTGGGTTTCTTGTTAAATGTAGAACACCAGGAAAAATGCACGTACTGGTATTTTCAAGTAACAAATAATATGAAGTAGGCTGTTGTGGAGTTTGTTAATATGATACCTACTCTATTGTTGGTATCAAATATAATTGGTCATGGTTTAACTGTTATTTTCAAGTAACAAATAACTTTATCCATCGTATTTACTTAATTAAATTGTATGGTAAACTTTTTGAAAAGTGTCTTGTGTTTTCAAAGTAAAAAAACATTAAACATGCTATTTTGAGAGAAATATATATATATATATATATATATATATATATATATATATATATATATATATATATTCATCTGTGGAGGTTGACTTCTTATTTATAAAAAAAATAGAGAGGCAGCCACTTGGCCACCCCTACAAGACAAGAAGGGGTGGTCAAGCAGCTAGTTGTGTCCTATTGGTGTGGGTGTGGCCAAGCAGCTACACTCTCTCCTCCATTGGGAGTGGCTATGTAGCCACCTTTATTTCTTAGAATTATTATTTTGTAATTAGAAGTCAGCCTCTACACATGAAAAATAAACACATGTTCTCTCAAAATATTCCTATAAGATGGTGTGGGAAGTTTTCTAACAATTTTTTTTTAAAGTGTTTTGCATTTTGACAACATGAAAAAACCAAATGCCTCTGCCCAGTCCTTGTGGTTGAAAAGTGTGTTTTTGTGTTTGAAAAGAGAAAAGACTTTTTTGGAAACTTTAGCAAACATATCCCCAGTTTTCTGGCAACTTCATTATATTTACGGGGAGATCTCATATCTATTATTTTGGAAGTAGGTCACACCCTTACTTGATTTTGTAAATTTAGTTGCATACCCATGAACTAAAACTGAAGCAACTTGATTTTGTAGGTCACCATTACTAGATCTTGTAGATTTAACTGCATACCCATGGACTTAGAAAGGAAGCAACTTGGTTATGTGATCGATATGAAAGTTTTGTACGACAGACTGGAGCATCTGTTCTTTAGATTGCTCTTTCATTAAATGTCTCAAGATAGTAACGGTACTCCTTTTGGGGTAGTCGGACTCTTTACCCTTGTGATTTGTATTTTTTAGGGGTCACCTAGTACACAGATTGTGAGCTTCCAGTGTCCACAAATTGTGAACTTGCCACTTTTGTAGAACTCAATGTGACATGCGTGAATCCTGGAAGTTGATTAGCTGAATTTGTGCATTCCTGGGATTTTATTTATTATATGTATTTTTTTTAGTTGGTAATTGAGCTCAGGATTGTATGAATAAATTACTAGCAATTTGAGCAGCATATTATGAGGGAGCCATATGGAATTTATCTGTCCACATAAATTTTTAGTTATCTAGTCACCCACTCAAGCAAGTGAGTCCCACGTGAGTTCTCACATAACGCTGCCATAATTGCCAACAATTTGCACAGGTGATCCTTATCCGCTAGGTAGAGTCTCTTTTGCTAAGCATTGAGGGGTGAAACTTGTACATATGAGGGAGTCTTACCTTAATTTTCTTAGATAATGAGCTTAATCTCTCTGACATATAAGATATCATGCAGTTACTCGGCTCTTTCCTTGATTGCATCTTTTTGAACTCATATCTTCTTTTGTGTCAGTTATTTCTTGCCAATCAAGAGAAGTTCCATGCTGAGGCGGATAAGAACTACTGGAAGACCATTGCAGAGCTCATTCCTTATGAGGTGCCAGCCATCGAAAAAAAAAGAGGGAAGAAAGATCCGGAGAAGAAGCCTTCTGTTGTCATTGTCCAAGGTCCCAAGCCTGGAAAGCCTACTGATCTTTCAAGGATGCGGCAGATAATCGTAAAACTAAAGCACAACACACCTCCCCACCTGAAGCCTTCTCCGCCACCAGCACCAGCCCCTACGAAGAAGGATGCTCAAGCCAGTGGCGCAGCTGCTGCAGCTGCTCCTCCCAAGGCCGCTGCTGTTGCGGCTCCTGAGACTGTTGTGGCTGCTTGATAGTTATGTCAGCCTTTGTAAGTCAGGATATTTTCACTGTAAGCGACTCTATTGTTAGGGTATGTGAAATCAAGACCTTTGAATATCATCGCTGGCAATATTTGAATGTGCGAGGCTATTTTTTTGTGTTTTTAATGTATAAATCTCGACTTATGGCCTCGAATATATGATAATATTTTATCTTTGGTTTCAAGCTCTCTATTAGTAATTTACAAGTTTGGTGCTTGGCAAAGCTTGTATGACTGAGTTGACTAGTAATTTACGAGAGACTGAAAGGACTAGGATTTTTTATAATTGTAAAAGACTCTCGATAGAGCCCATCGGGCCCCTACCTATCCAAGCACATGCTGGGCTAGATGAGCCCCATAGGAGGCTTCCAATTGAGGGATTGGCTCCAACCAATTCCAATCCAGAGTAAAAAGTTAATTTGAAATTGAGATGACTTCAAGTTTATTGGGCCTTGCGATTTGTGGGTCAAAAATGTGTTTTGAAACAAAATTGCGAAGTGCCTCGTTTGGAGGTGGGTTTATAAAATACATAGAAAAATTTACATTTTTAAATTTTAAGCAAGAAAGTGCATTTTAAAAAATATGCGATTTTAAAGGTCAAATCACTTACTAAACATTTATTAGATTTTTTTAAATTGTGTTTTCATATTGCACATTTTGATATTTATTAAGATAATGTCAAGATTCACCCTACCCCATCCACTGCGTATGCGCTTGAGGTCACTGGCTTTACTCCATTGAGTCATTAAATTTTCAACTACCCGAAAAGCCTGGCTTATTATTATTCCTGCGTAGATCATTGATTGTTGGAACTCCTAGTAGTGATTGCAACTAGCTTTGAACTCTATACAACGGGTGACCCTAGCTAAGGGAACTGTCGCAATCGGGAGGTGTTCATGACATTGGGATAATGGCAGAGGATGGCTTGTTGATGGCAATTTTGATGCCTTCGAAGCTCTTGCCTTCCACAGGTCTACAAGTGGTCCACCTTCTTGGTGTTGTCATCCTGAAAAATATCAATTGTGTTTTTTGGTGGATCAGAATTATCCTACCACTGCGCAATTTGATGGATGACGATTTCTCTTACCGCTGGCCAAAAGAAAGGCCAATCTTTAAATTACATGTCACTTCAAAAGAATTATTGCTCGTATTCCTATTTTATCAGACCTAACACACACACAGTAACAGATCGAAACAAGTAATTTCGAGTACTTTGATTGCCCTAATTGCACCATCCATGCAGGTAAAGATGAACATAGCAAGAAAGTAAGTTGATCACCAGCAGATATTATAGTGATCTTGAATTGGGGAGGAAGGGGTAGGGAGAGGTAATTTGATTTCTATTTCATAATGAGATGGGTCCAACTTCTCAAAACAGTACACACGGGCATAACCGTGTAGACAAATGGGCAAGGAGACTGTTCACCACATAACTAGCTTCCCTGATTAAACGGCAACCGTGAATTACATAATCTCAAATCCCAACAATTCCAATAACTTTACATTAATCATAGAAGCATGATTTGGGTCAGTAATAATTTCAGGAAGCCGACTCTCTGTAGCTGTCAGAATGATCCAGATTCAACATAAAAATATAGGGAGATTAGAATGCAGTTTATATATCTCAGGATAATAGGCCTCAGAACTATCACCTGCCACGCATACTAGCAGGGGATCGACCACCCCTCTCGCTCCCAATATCATCTTCTAATTCACTCCCATCTAAACACATGCCATTATTGTTCACACTAACTTCAGAACTAGCATTGCTGCTCGTGGCAAGAGGAGAGTCTGAAACGCTAATAGCTCTGCTTCGTGCAGGCCCTGACCTCACACTGTACATAGAGGATGCCGGAATATTTGTCATCAATGGCCGTAAATTACCCGGAATGCTTCGCCTTATATCCTGCTCAGGGGAAACTTGAATCAGAAAGATGGTTTTGAAAACGAAAAGAATGAGTCATGCCATACCCTCACGAGTAGATATATGATAAACTTAGGTATAACATGGAAATTTTCTTAATATGACACCAGAAAATCTAGTCTGAACTGAAACTAATGTGAATAATTTGATTCTCCATAACATGGAAAGATATACATACCATATGCCTTATAGCCATATCTAGGGATTTCTTCGAGAGCGTTCTTCCGAAGCCTGAACTGTCTGGGGATGAAGATGACTTCCCTGAGAGATTACCATGAGGAGAATGTTTGTCATCTTGCCTTGGTGGTGCCAGTTTCCGCATGTTTATTACCCTTTCAACCATTTTTGTTCCAATTAAGACTGGGCTCACATTGTCACTAGCTTTAGAATACATACGACTCACTGCAGGAACAGAGCCTCCGCTGGCATGGAGCATGCCATTGGAGGTGCGTCCTCTTGAGGGTGAGCATGATTGCCGCCTTGGTCTTCCATTAGAACTGGGCTCAATGGAGGAAGATCGAGAACTAGGTAGTCCAGGCCTGCCCCTAGTGGCCGATAGTGGCCTTTCCGGAACTGATGTCCTTAAATTTGGTGGAGCATCAAGTGAGAAACCAGGCATCTCTGAGGGTTTCCATGGTCTGGATTTCACCGTTGGGGAAGTACCACGTGATGGCACAGGATTTCTTGATGTCATCGGAGCTGGCTTTGAAACTGAAGAAGTTGACCTAGCTGGAGGAGCAGATACATTGGGTGCACTTGATGGTGTGGATGGTCGCCGAGTTGGTGTTGCTGCCCTCGACGTGGACTTGGATGGAGGTAAAGTGGGTCTGGCAGTTGGAGTTGAAGATCTTGCCGTAGACCTCGACGGTGTAGAGGATCTTGCTGGTGCTGTGGGCTTAGCTGCAGGAGCTGTGGACTTAGCTGCAGGAGCCGTAGTCCTAGTTGCAGAAACAGAGGGCTTAGTTGCAGAAACTGAGGGCTTAGTTGAAGGCAAGGTCGCCCTTGATGTAGGTGTTGAGGATCTTGAAGGCCTAGACGCTGATGTCAATGTCGGGCGCCCAGTTGGTGTTGCAGGTCTTGATCCTGGACCCCCAGATGATGGTGGCCTGCGGGGGCCACTTGAAGTGTTCAACCCAGGGGAGGAAACTGCTTGTTTAGTTACTAAGTTCGTCCTTGTAGTAGGCTCTAGCTGTGGGTTTGCTAACTGTAACAACAATTATGGAATGAGTGAGCAAATTGACTATATGACTCCAAGCATAATTCTAACCCCAATATCATCAATAATAGATTGCCACTAAAATTGCCTCATGGATATGGACTTCAAAAGACTAAGATACATTTGAGAAGACACATCTTTATTTCTAGGGGAAACTACAACAATTTTTAACTGCAACAGCAGCTAAGGTATTAATATCCCTAAATACTTAGATACGTTAGTCCAGTCTTGTTAAAATGTGAAATTTCAATTGAGCAATCTCAAGACCACCCTGTCAGACGTGCAATATATTGATAGGTTCCAACAACGCTCAGATGAATACACATGTGAAATTCTGATCCACAAGAAACCTTCATTTACTGAGGATAGAAGTGTACCAAAAACTTTTAAGATTTTAAGGGTACCTACCCTAGATTTCAGCGCAGTGGGGCGAGCCTTTGGGGTACCAAGTTGACTCATTATGGTTCTTTGAGATTCCATCTCCAAAGAAGGAAATAGAGGTGTACCAGGAGGGGTTAAAAGCCTGAAAACAGAAGAAAATTCTATTAAGAGCAACTTAAATAACACCAATTCACACCTTTTACATATCTGTAAATAAGTAACTGTAATCCAATAAAATCACACATATAGAAGGAACAGAGACAAACAGACACTACTTCATTATCTTCAACAGCAAAAGCTCTTTTATTGAATTAGTAATGAATCGAAGAAATTGAAAGTTTGATGACTTCCAATATTAATGGAAATATTTAAGCTCAATTGGATATCCGATGGGAATAAACTGTAGGATGCTGAGTTGATGATAGGGAAGAGAAACCTCTTTCAAGTTCTCATAAACATCCTACTATGACATTGCTAAAGTTCCATAAACAGGAAAAGGAAACAAAAATGTTTCTTTTTAAGGATGACAAGACTTTCTTCATTGCAATAATAGAATTTAGAACATCTGAAAATGTTCTTTCATCACATCTATAGTGTATCCACTTCCATCGACTGCACATGATATTAATAACCTTTAAAAATTCTTTCTTCTTTGTTTTTTATTCTTTGGAACTACATCCCGTAATTCAAGTTCAACTTCTTACGAAACCTCAAAACTAAAAGTAAAACCAAGTGAACTAACTGAAATAATAAATCTATCTGGTCAACAGAAGCTAGGTTTAATTTGCATAAGCAGTAGTTTTGCCAGAATCTATCTCCGCTAATGATGACTGAAACCCACAAGAGAAACATCAAATTCTATTGTAACCAGCAAAGTTTACAATAGAAATGTAAGAACACAACCACATTACCAGTCATAGTCATTTTTATCATTGTCCGAATTGAGGAAATCATCAGCACCGGCCTTGCGTGCAGGTGCCGGCGTTGATGATGAAATATTAAATATAGGAGAGGTTCCGGGTTTTGATCCTGCAATACGAACAACACCACCAAATTACAAACACAATATCTAAAAGTCACAAGCTTTGACCCCATGGCACACAACCACAATAATGCAGTAATTTCAACACAAAATCTGCAGCAGTAACTTATGCAGTAAAATAAAATATCAAACCACAAAGCAAGCAAAATTATCAAATCAAAATCAAGAACACTTACCTAATCTGAAATTATCAAAATTCCATACAATTTAAGCTAAAAATAGAAATATATTTAGCTGAGAAATTGCAGAAGAATATAGAGAACCATAAGCAAAATCAATATATATATTTTTTCTTATTCATAAAAAATAAAAATAAATAAATAAAAACAGTCTTTTTTGCAACTCTACATTCTATAAATAACATTGGAGTGAGAACACTCATACTACATTGCACTATATCAAAGCCCTCAGGAGCATTAAAAAATTCCCAAACAAAACCTGAAGAAATCGGTACCTAAAGGCGCATCCAACACCTCCGAGTTGTTTAGAAAAAGATCATTCCGTTCCTTCTCACGCTTCCTCATCTCGAGGAACAATGCGAGCTCTTCTTCCTTCTCCTTCATCACCGAAGCCCTCAGACCCCCCAGCTGCTGCTGCTGCTGCTGCCTCTGCCTTACCGCCGCTTGCATTTGCGGGTCCTGAGCCCTAAAACTCCGATTCATCGCCCAAAACCCTAGCTCCGGAATAGCACCAATAATCACAGATCAAACTAAACAAATCCCCAAAAACCCCAGCTTAGCGTCTCATTCACGTCTCCAACCACTCACAACAGTTTCTATTACACCAAACGCATCGTTTTGGTCATCATGAACTTCCTCCAAACCAAAAATGACCAAAGCTAGTAATAATTAGATCTGAAACCGAAGCGTAAATCACTGCATTTTGCTAGGATTTCTTTAAATCAGAACTTTGACCTCGTCTAATGGCCCACACAGAGTGAGATATCTTCAGCTCAAGTAAACCGCCGTTGTTGCAGACCTAAGCTGAAACCTAGAAAAAGAGTCAAGACTGAGTTTGAAGGAACCGCCGATGGAGCTGAACGAAGCAGCGAAGCTAGAGAGAGATCGGAGATTTCACAGTAGAGGGAAGGATAGAGAGAGGATGGGAGTGGCATGAAATGGTAAATAGGTGGGGGATTGAAGTCTGAAATGGGGAAAAGAGTGCAAGGTGGACCTTTCAGCTCTCCTGGTTTCTATCACTTAAAGCCTACGTTTTCAGGTTGCGCATTTAGGTGGGCCTATAATCACGATAATACCCTGGCCTCTTCTTTTTTCAGTTCTCGTTTTGAAATTTGAAATGGTGGTTTTGCAGTTTAGTCCCTGATTTCTTCTGTAATTATGATTGATGCATTGTCAATTTGCGGTTCTTTACATTGACTTGTCCGGAGTCCGGTCTTTGATATTTACACGATGTACGATCAAATCGAGCTGTTGGCTGTTGGCTTTGTCACGTGAGCAGTTGTTTCGGTGGCTTGAATAAGTTTTATTTTAAGGACAAGATATCTCTGTCTTTGTGCTATTGGGTCGTCCAAGTTCTATTAAATTGACGTCTCGAAACTTTCTCTTAAATACCCTTTGTATTGAGCATACCGATTGGGATCCCCTTGTAATAGCAGAGAAAATTGCTCATAAATTTTTTTTTCAAATCCTAGTCATCTAATGTTATTCAACAGCTCCCAACCCACCTCGTGTTCCACTAAATATAAATAATAAAATATTTTTTATTTTTTAAAAATAAAATATAAAACAAAATTTTAAAATAAAATAATTAAAACTCTCGAGTGGTCGGCCACCCCAACTGAGCCTTAGGAGTGGCTTTGGCCACCCCAAGGGCCGGTTGGGAGGTGGCTCTGAATCATCCCCTAGGGCCATGAGGGTGGCTTCTGCCACCCCCAACCAGCCCCTAGGGTGGCCAAAGCCAACCCCATAGCTCAGCTGGGGTGGCCAGTCACTCAAGAGTTTTAATTATTTTATCTTAATATTTTGTTTTGCATTTTCTTTTTAAAAAATAAATAATATTTTACTATTTATATTTAGTGGAACACGTGGCGGGTTGATAGATGTTGGATGACATCAGATGGCCAAGATTTGAGAAAATTTTGATGGGCAATTTTCCCACTATTGCCGGGACCCAATTCATCATTCATAAGGGATCCATCGGAGACTAGAAAGAAGCTTCCGTTTTTCCTTCCCTCGCCTAAAGCTACTGAGTTTTGATGTTAAAGGTGACCCTAACACAAATCTAACGTATGATAATTTACTTATAATTTTTTGTTTTTTTTTTATTATTTTTAAATACTGGTATAAATTTAAAATCCTAAATTCTAAGATGAAAAAACAAATCCTTAATTGTAAATATATAACTTATGCATTGTAACCCATTTTCATAATAATTGATTATTATTGTGTCAATATTTTTTGTATAGTTGATATCGCACGTCCACCTTTGCCATGTATGCACTCTCCATTGATCTCTTCGCCTTTTATCTACATGTTGCCCCATCCTTTGGTGTTTAGATTCCGCTCGTTCATCCGGAAGCTTATTCTCACTTTCTTTCACAACAAAATGAGAATAGTTATCTATTTTATTTGGAGTCGGGCAGAGCATGCTCATTTATTCAAGGATGCAGAAAAAGGTAATCTTCATGAATTGCCTCATCTCATTCATTGTCAATGCCCACTTTATTGTAGTAAAACTCATATGCTCCAAAAATTATGGATGTAAAGGCGATTACGGTTAACAGTTATTAGTAAAAATTACTTATCATAATTGTCTTAGCAGTTAATAAATTTCACTAACCGCAACTGTAACCCCTTAGCGGTTAGTTACTAATCGCCGATTAGCGGTTAGTAAAACATGTAATAACTGTTTTTTCAAAATTTGGCGGGCTTCTTTGGGCTTTTTTATTTTTGACTTTTTAGACTTTCTCAAGATAAACATATAACAAATTTTCAGTTTTTAGCTTTCTTTCTTTTTTTGGATCAATGTAGCATTTTTTATCTTTTTTTTGTTTCCTTTTTTTTTTTTTTTTTTGTTGTGCGTTTTTAGTGTCTTCTTGGGCCAAATTGCAATAAAAATAGCCCATATTGAAAAACCAAAAATATTTGACCCCAAATTTATATTTACTTGTAATTTTTTTTTTAAAAAAAAAAAAAAATTCTTAAATATAAATCATAACCTGTTAAAATTTAGTTTTAACATGTAAAAAGTCCTTAAAATAACATTTAGTTTTAACAAGGATTTGAACAGAGACTTCAACATAATCAACACAACATGTAAAAAAAAAAAAAAAGTTCCACAATCCTTATGGGTTAACTTTTACACAAGAAATTATACAAATAAAACTCTCATCAATTCTTTTACAAATAAAATTAGAATGATAATACATTAATACTTCAATTGTGGTTATAAGTAATACGTTGTTTAATCAAATATCAATTACTTAATTTGATATTATACGAATCACATTATCATTATACATTAATAACATAATTAACTTTAATAAGTATTTGAATTGGCATTGAATCATATAATTAAGTATTAATCTTATACATTTATATTATTCAAAATGCATAATTGCATGTTTATAATGTATAATTATAATTTATAACATATATGTACTTATAAATTTATAACATACATTATAACTAAATTTTTAGATACTTAATTGTTATATTAGTATGAACTTGGATACTTATGACTTATGAGTTATGTCATATTATATATGTGTAATTTATTATTATATAATCAAATAATTTAATGATCAATTGATTATGTTATATGTATAAATATTATTATAATTATAATTATAAAAATATATTATATCAAAATGTGGTTAGCGGTTACGGTTAATAAACTCAATAACCACTAACATCTAACCGTCATACGATTATAGCGGTTAAGATGATTAGCGATTAAGCGGATAGCGATTAACAGTTATAGTGGTCAACGAGTGGTTATTTACACCCCTGTCATATGAAGATGGCCTCTCTCACAATTTGGATAAAAGCTTTGTCCTTGATCCCAACCAACTAATATGATTGAAAACAAACTATAAAGGTAGAAAAAAATAAATGTTATATATCACATACGTTTATTTCACTTTGTTGAGCTACCTTTTGACCAACCCTTATATAAAAGTAATTTTAAAGGTGATTAGCGCGTCAACGTTAACAAAATGAAATATTAATCGTATAAAAATGGATTTTTACTAATGCATAAATGGCCTGAATTAAAGATTAAGAAACAAATTCCTGAAACAACTTTGTTAATTAACTAAGATTCAACGACCCAATCGTGAGTAAAAATCAGAGTAGAGAGATAATCCGGACTAACATATTCGCAACTTGCTCCTTTTTCTAGGTGCTTTGAACAATTAACAAAAATAAGTCTCGATCTTCGGCCCGGTGAGAGACAGATACTGAGAGAAACGGAGGGGCCGGGGGTGTATTAACGACGTCGTGGAACGGCAGGGACGAGGATGAGCGACGGAAGTGGCAGCAGTCGCCGCAGTAGCAGAGGGGAAAGCGTCGTGGAAGACTGGGGGAGGTCTAGAGGCCGCTGCGGCTATTGCCAATCCCCCGGTTGCACCAGCATCTCTCACGGTCTGTCTTTCTTTCTATTCAATCACATAATTTATTTCGATTTGTTGATTGCGATTGAGCAAATTTTTTGTGTTGATTAATTTGCGTTCTTGCTGGTTGATTGCTTCGCTTCTTGTTAAATATTGCGAAAGATGCTTTATCATTTGGATTTTGGACAAATTATTAGTTCATTTCAACGCAAAGAAGTGCATGCCGGTGAGGTCAGATCGAACACTGTTAATTTTGCTGAATTAGAGGGTTGCAACGAGAACTAGGAGGATTTTGGGAGGTTTCGCTCACTGGAAAAGAGTGGAGCTTTGTCAGGGCTCTTAGTCCCTGATCACCGCTTGTGTATTACAGCGGAGGAACTGGATCAGTGATACGTGTGTTGTAGAGAGCTCAACATAGGCAGAGATGCGTACTCAGGCATTCATATGTATATCAAAAAGATTAACTGAAAGCAAAAAAATTGCTTGTTCTTATGTGAAGGTTTGTGTTCCATTTCAGAAAGTATGACCATCAGGGTTTCAAGAACAGTGTGTGTATGTATGCATACACGTATATACCATCTTTGGGTTTTAATAAACAACCATGAATATAAGATGCAACTTTCTGATTTGTTTTTTCCCTATTTTTCTTGTTTTGCAGGTTTATGCGCAGATAGCCTTACAGTTGATGACTACCAAGGTTGGTGGAATTGGATTCTTGCTCTCTTTTGCGAAATCAAAACTTAGTTATTTGCGCACAGATATTTAGAAGGACTTTAGATTGCATTTCCTACTAAAGGCCTTCAAATACCTTTGAATAAGAATAATTAGGGCCCTGAGCAAAAATATAGTCAGTTTTGTTAAGTTAAATACTTGCTTTTTAAATAATTTTTTGTTTTTCATGCCCCACGTAAATGGGTCATTGAGCGTGAGTAATGATATTGTGATAAGTACCTCTCCAGAATGCATTAAGATGCATATACAATGCTTCTTTTATCAACATCATTACATCTACCAGGGGATTCATGATGTTTCTTCTCTCTTCTATTTTCTGGTTTGATAGTTATAGTTATATCTTGATTGCCTGTCATAAATCTAATGGTCCTTTGGCAGATCTTCTTGACCGGGGTTGGAGACGCTCTGGCTCTTACCTGTACCAACCTGAGATGGAAAGGACATGCTGCCCTTCTTATACTATTCGGCTGAGGGCAGCTGATTTTATTCCTTCTAAGGAGCAACTTCGAGTGTCTAGACGAATGCAAAGGTATTCTAAGGTTTTGGAAGTTAAGTCATTTGCATCTCAATTCGTTTTATTACGTTATATTTTACAATTTAGGACCTCCTTTCTATATAATCTGCTTTAATTGAAGATGTTGTCACTAATTCCATGTGACTTCATTAGAAAATTTGAAATACATGATTGTGAGCATAATGAATGATTTAAAGAGGTGAAAGGGGTTTATTCTGTCCTTTGTAAGATAATGCAACTTTGCAATTTAAAATGGCTTATCTTATGATTGTTTTTTTATTCCTATTCTAAGTTTTATTTTCACTTATTTCACACATTAGGCCATGGGGTTTCTTTTCTATCTAGCTTTTCCTAGGAATTTTAGTGGATTGTTGTATAGCTGATAATATCCACCTTCAGCATCAGTAGACTAGTTTGCTTGATGTTGTTTGGTTAGTATTAGTTTCTAACCACAACTTAGCTTTTCTTGTATACCTTTCGTGTACGAGGGTGTTTCCTTTTCTCGTTAATAAATTATTAGTCAAAAAATAAAGCATTAGTTTCTAAACACAGCTTATCTTTCTTCTGAATTTCATTCCATAATTTGGTTTTGAATATAGGTTTTTAGATGGCACTTTGGATATTAAGAAACCAGTCGAGCTCATGGAGGATACCTCCAAGGATACATGCAGCTGTGCTGGTAATGAAGTTTCAAGCTTGTCCACAAAGGAATCCTTGTCTAGTAACAATGGAAAGAAGAACGAAGCGGACCAATTTTTAAATTATTTGTCAGACCAAATTGACAATGCGGTATTCATATTCAAGGAAAGTTGGAAATTTCTCTGCGATATTCAATTACCAAAAGCTTCTGTCAAAAAGGTTTCAAAAGACAAAAGGAAGCTACTAGTTGAAGGATCAGAAGATCTCCTGTTCTCCAGCAATATTGCATTTCAAATAGCGGCTGCGATAAGGCGGCGGGCACAATCATTTGATAACCATGAGTTAACGCTACCAGGACATTCTGCCGAAGAAAATAAGTTTTCTCCAAAAGTTATTGCAGATAAATTGTCGAGCTCTTTATATCAGCTGGCAGAAACTTCTGGTCTGTTAATCAAGGCTTGCAATGGACACATAAATTTTTATTCTTCTACCGAGCAATCATTATCGGATGGAAGTGTTCAACAAGTTCATACAGTTTTAAATGAATCTGCAGCAGGTTGTGTAAGTAAAAAGGGCTGTTCGAAGAAGAGCTCTGAACAACCTCAGGGGAAAAAGCGGAGGCTTGAGATCCATATGAAAAGGTCCAGTTTTGATCCAGAAGAATTTGCTTTATATAGACAATATCAAACGAAAGTGCATAATGATTCACCAGATCATGTGACTGAAAGCTTATATCGAAGATTTTTGGTCGACACTCCATTAGTATTTGTTCCACCAACTGGCGATGGCACCGTTCCTCATTGTGGCTTTGGTTCTTTTCATCAGCAATATGTGATTGATGGCAGACTAGTTGCAGTTGGTGTAATAGATATCCTTCCTAGATGTTTGTCAAGTACATACTTGTTCTGGGACCCAGACTTTGCCTTCCTGTCGCCAGGAAAATACTCAGCCCTGCAAGAAATAGGATGGGTGAGAGAGAATCAAGTCCATTGTCCTAGTCTTCAGTATTACTATCTTGGCTATTATATTCATTCGTGCAGCAAGATGAGATATAAAGCAGCATATCATCCATCTGAGCTTCTCTGTCATCTTCGTTACCAGTAAGTACTTCTTTATCTATCAACCGTTTCAGTACCCTGCCCTACTTTGCTCACCAAGTTATAATCAGATCACCATCCATCCCCTATCACTTTTTGCTGGTCTCTGTGGCATTCGAAGTTTTAGATTGGGCTGACAAGCTGAAATCTTATTGCAGGTGGATTCCTTTTGATATTGCAAGGCCTTTGCTTGATAGAAAGCCATATGTAGTCTTATCAGATTTTGCCACTTCACAAAATGGGGAGTCATCACCATCTCAAGTTTGTGAAAATGTCGTGGAAGTGCAACATGACGGCATTTGCCAAGACTCGAATGATCTTTGTATGGAAGAGGATGGAGAAATGATTGATCCTAAATGTGAAAGCTCTGATGATGAATCAGGCCCAGAAAGCAGCGATATTGTTTTTACTGAAAGAGACGACAGTGGCATCAGTAATATATTAATTGGGTGGGAGAGATCTCGTTTGAGATACAAGGTATGTTTAGTCAAACCCCAGGTGCATCGATTACTCTGCAACATCTTATTTTTCTTAAATCAAGTTTGTTTAAGTGAACATACTCGTTCAATTTGAATTACTAATGGCTGTTCTGGTGTGGGTAAAACAGAAGTAACAACCAATGAAGTTGTTAAGGAAAAAGGAATAGTTTAACTGATTGTTGGCAATGTTGCTGCCTGCTGGGTAGGTCTAACAGAAGGCTGCTCCTACAGCTACATGATATAGTCATATAGGACTAAACCTGCTTCCAATGGACGGAATTACTATCATGTTGAACTCCTTTTTTTCTTCTTTTTTTCTTTTTTTTTTTTAATTATTTTTCTCCTTCTTTGTGTTTTTTATTTTTTATTTTTTTTTGAAATGCCTTCTTTGTGCTTTTACTCACTCTCCACGTTGTTTCTTTCCTGAAGGATCTACGAGTTTTTGGTCGCACTGAGACGAGAGATTTGGAATCCCGGTTGCATAGGTACATGAGGGTCGTGGGTGCAGAGCTATCCGAGCGAATGGTTTATTCACTTTGATGACTCGATTTTTTCCGGAAGGCAATCAGAGAGAGATTATGTTCAGCTCAAGAAAACCGCCATTGTTAGAGCAAAAGCTGAAACCGAGAACAAAGTGATTGAGTTTGAAGGAACTGCTAATGGAGCTGAACAAAGCTGAGAAGGTAGAGAGAAAAAATTAAACCGAGTCCTTGAATTGTGTTGTCTTGGAATGGTTTGAAGAAAAAATTTGGAAAGTGCAACATTTCTCTTCAAATGCATAACACACAAATAACCCGATTTTTTTAAAGGAGTAACCATTGACAAAGAGTCATTCATCCCTATCTCAGTTTTTGAAGACCTATTGGACTCAACTATAAACTCACCATTTGACATATTGGTGACATAGATCCAATAGAAGGCATCTTCTATTGTGCGGACATATCTTCAATAGGTAGCTCAATCGGCTTGGATCACACTTAATAAAGTGGAGGCTACTAGTTCGAATCCCTCTCTCCCTTCTTGTGCGGACATGTCAAAAAAAAAAAAAAAAATAGAAGGCATTTTCTCGTTAGATGTGTAAATGACGTCATATAATAATTTATGAGGCATTATTTACATTAATAGATACAATAATATTATATTTTACAGTCAAAAGTAACAATATTAAATCTTTGTCCGTGCAACACTCATTGTTCAATCTATGCTCAGATTCACGTGATAAATCAAATTAATGGATATTTAACAGCCCAATTATGAATGAGAAAATAGAACGAAATATATATATATACCATCACCTGCTGTCCAACGGATATCTCCCAAAAAAAGATTTTCAGTTCTAGAGATACCCTCTCCAAGCATTCCATGTGTGAGCTTTTTGATTCCCAAAGTAATGGTTCTCTCCCTCTCTAATTCAAAACTATTTGATCCTTTCAAACATTCAATTCTCACACAAGCGACTGAGAAGTGCACGATCGCAACAGTTGTTTTCATTTGTATGGGACCCGTTCAACCGTCTTATCATAATGCTTCATTGCAAAACAAGAAATGCCATAAAAGAAAAATACCTGTAAGTTCAAGATGCCACTCTTAGCATCATTCTCCGAATATCTGACTTTATCTTCCCAATTAAACAATTCCAATTCCAAACTTACAAAGGTTCCATTCTTTCTTATTTTAACTATTTTTTTTTCTTTTTTCAAAACACTTTCTCTCTATTTTAATTATTTATTTTTACTATTTTATTTAAATATTCGTTTTCAATGATTTTTTTTTTTTTTTATTTGTTCTTTATTGAGAGGAAATACAATGTTAGAGATTAAAAAAAACACTTTGATTTTACATTTGGTGATTCTATAGTCCAAGTTGAGCGGAATGCAACTTAATTTGGTGCCATTTTAGGATAAAAAGCTAGCCAAAATAATATTTACATGATACAAATGCTACTTTAATGTTCGGACAAAAGAAAGTGTAAAAAGAAGAAAATAATTCTAAATGGTCAGTGTCCTACTAAGAATGATAGGACTATTAAAATTACTCTTGGATCAAAACTTAATAATGATCGATCACAAGTTAAATAGTAATTTTAATAATCACATTATTCTTGGTAGAAAAGATGCAGACATTCTTAGAATTAATGAAAAAAAAGGAAAGACTACAAAAAAAAAAGACAAAAGTACTGGAAAAATAAATAAGAGTTTCTATATTTTAGCCGAGTGATCGAGCCAGAGACTTTCTCAGGGACAGGACAGAGAATTCGAGAGAAACGAAGGGTTTGGGAGTGTTAACAACGTTGTGTGATGGCAGGGACGATGAGGAGCGATGGAAGTAGCAGCAGTCGCGGCAATAGCAGAGGGGAAAGCGTCGTTGTCGACTGCGGTAGGCGCAAAAGCTCTTGCGGCTATTGCCGATCCCCCGGTCGCACCAGCGTCTCTCACGGTCCGTCTTTCTTTCTATTCAATCGCATAATGTTTTTGGCTGCTGAATTGTCAGGTTTCCGACTTCTTTCTTTTCATATGGCTTGTGATTGTTTTTTAAATTTTGGGGGAAGAACGCGTATCTGTTGGATTTTGGACAAATTATTACTTCATTTCTATTCAAAAACTCCGTTAATTTTGCTGAAATTTGAGGGTTACTATGAGAATTAGGCAAATTTTGCGAGGTTTTGTTCATGAGTGGAGCTTTGTCAGGGTTTTTAGTCCCTGATCAGTGATACATGTGTTGTAAAGAATTCAACATAGGCCGAGATGCGTATTCAGGCATTCATATGTATATCAAAAAGATATGTTGAAAGCAAGAAATTGTTTGCTCTTATGCTTGCATTTGTGTGCGTGGGTGTGTTTGTGCATACACGTTTATATCTTCTATCTTTGTGTTTTAAACAGCCACGAATCTGAAGTGTAACATTTCTGATTTGTTTTTGCCCTATTTGTCTTGTTTCGCAGGTTTATGGGCGCATAGCATGACAGTTGATGACTACCAAGGTTGGTGGAATTCGCTTCTTGCTCTATTTTGCAAAATTAACACTTGTATTTGCACACAGATGTATAGGACGACTTCAGATTGCACTTCATACTACCTCAGTCAGTTGACTCTTGTGTCATAAAAGGGTCGTGTGGAGTCCTTGTTGCCCAACAGCAAAAATTGGGGTGGTGCATTGTTGCTGTGCTGCTGGGAATTTTATGGTTGTCTCACTCATATATAGTATAGATGCAATCATTATGGGTACATCACAATCGTAATGTTATATTTTTCTCCAAAGTCTTCCCTTCATCCCTAGAGGCCTGGTGATACTACTAAGGGCCTTCAAATATCTTTGAATAAGAATATAGCTAGTTTTGTTACGTTAAAGAGTTGCCACTTTCAATAATTTTGTGTTGTTCATGCCCTAATTAAATGGGACATTGAGTATGAGTAATGATAGTAATGTAAGTACCTCTCCGGAGTGTACAAGATGCATATAGATTGCTTCTGTGTTTCTTTTATTAATCCCGTTACATCTGCCAGGGGATTTATGATGTTTCTTTTCTCTTCTATTTTCTGGTCTGATAGCTTTCACAGCTTGGCAACCATAATAATATATGTTAATTTATGTTTCAACTTTCAGCGCTTTTGTTGGTTATAGTTATATCTTGATTGCCTGTCATAAATTTAATGGTCCTTGGCAGATCTTCTTGACATGGGCTGGAGAAGATCAGGCTCCTTCCTGTACAAACCTGAGATGGAAAGAACGTGCTGCCCTTCTTATACTATTCGTCAGAGGCCTGCTGATTTTATTCATTCTAAGGAGCAACTTCGAGTGTCTAGACGAATGCAAAGGTATTCAAAGTTTTGGATGTTAAGTCATTTGCAACTCAATTCTTTTTACTACCTTGTATTTTACAATTTAGGACCTTTGGTTTTTTTAATGATCTGCTTTAACTGAAGTCCTTGTGACTTTATTAGAAAACTTTTGTGAGCATCGTGAAGGACCTTAAGAGGTGAGAGTGGCTTGTTCTGTCCTTTGTCCAAGAATCCAACTTTGCAAGTTAAAATGACCTCATCTTATGGGTTTTTTTTTTTTTTTTTTTTTCCTATTAATTTTTGAATGTTTTCTAACTTATTTCACACACTAGACCACAGGGTTTCTTTTCTGTCTGGGTTTTCCTTGGAGTTTTAGTGGATTGTTGACTGGCTGATTACATCCACCTTCAATATCAGCAGATTACATTTGCTTGATGTTGCTAGGTTAGCATTAGTTTCTTACCACAGCTTATCTTCTGATTTTCATTCCGTATTTGGGTGCTCAATATTCCTAGGTTTTTAGATGGCACGTTGGATATTAAGAAAACAGTTGAGCTCATAGAGGATCCGAATACTTCCAAGGGTACGTGCAGCTCTGCTGGTAATGAAGTTTCAAGTTCGTCCACAAAGGAATCCTTGTCTAGTAACTATACAAAGAAGAATGAAGCAGGACAAATTTTAAATTATTTGTCAGACCAAATTGACAATGTGGTACACATGTGCAAAGAAAGTGGGAAATTTCCTTACGATATTCTATTACCAAAAGCTTCTGTCAAAAAGGTTTCACAAGCCAAAAGGAAGCTACTAGTTGAAGGATCAGAAGATCTCCTGTACTCCAGCAATATTGCATTTCAAATAGCAGCTGCAATAAGGCGGGCACAATCATGTGATAACCGCGAGTTAAGACTATCAGGACATTCTGCCGAAGAAAATGAGTTGTCTCCAAAAGTTATTGCAGAAAAATTGTCGAGCTCTTTATGTCAGCTGGCAGAAACTTCTGGTCTGTTAATCAAGGCTTGCAATGGACACATAAATTTTTATTCTTCTAGCGAGCAATCATTACTGGATGAAAGTGTTCAAGTTCATACAGTTTTAAATGAATCTGCGGCAGGTTGTGTAAGTAAAAAGGGCTGTTTGAAGAAGAGCTCTGAACAACCTCAGGGGAAAAAGCGGAGGCTTGAGATCCGTATGAAAAGGTCCAGTTTTGATCCAGAAGAATTTGCTTTATATAGACAATATCAAACGAAAGTGCATAATGATTCACCAGATCATGTGACTGAAAGCTCGTATCGAAGATTTTTGGTGGACACTCCATTAGTATTTGTTCCACCAACTGGCGATGGCACTGTTCCTCATTGTGGCTTTGGTTCTTTTCATCAGCAATATGTGATTGATGGCAGACTAGTTGCAGTTGGTGTAATAGATATCCTTCCTAGATGTTTGTCAAGTAAATACTTGTTCTGGGACCCAGACTTTGCCCTCCTATCACTAGGGAAATACTCAGCCCTGCAAGAAATAGGTTGGGTGAGAGAGAATAAAGTCCATTGTCCTAGTCTTCAGTATTACTATCTTGGTTATTATATTCATTCATGCAGCAAGATGAGATATAAAGCCGCATATCATCCATCTGAGCTTCTCTGTCCTCTTCGTTACCAGTAAGTTCTTCTGTATCTATCAACCGTTTCAGTACCCTGTTCTACTGTGTGTTGGAGCACCATCCACCCCCGTACCTATCTCTTAGACTTGGAAGATTGTTTATCCAGATGGCATGGTTGCACTAAACCATATAAAACAAACTTACAGTTTACCAAAAAAACAAACCAATGAAAGGATATATATATATATATATATATATATATATATATATATATATATATTTTAACTTTTTCACGATTACAGATGTCAGAGTCGGATCATTTTGCACTGGGTTTGGCGGTTCCCTATTACTTTTTGCTTGTCTCTGTGGCATTCGAAGTTTCAGGTTTGGCTGACAAGCTGAAATCTTATTGCAGGTGGATTCCTTATGATATTGCAAGGCCTCTGCTTGATAGAAAGCCATATGTAGTCTTATCAGATTTTGCCATTTTACAAAATGAAGAGTCATCACCATCTCACGTTCCTGAAAATGTCGTGGAAGTGCAACATGAAGACATTTGCCAAGACTCGAACGATCTTTGTATGGATGAGGATGAAGAAGCGAATGACCCTGAATCTGAAAGTTCTGATGATGAATCAGGCCCAGAGAGCGGGAATCTGGTTTCTATTGAAATAGATGATGGTGAAATCAGTGATATATTAATTGGGCTAGAGAGATCTCGTTTGAGATACAAGGTATGTTTAGTCAAACCCCAGTATTCAGTAGAACTCTTTTTGTTCTTCCTTGTGCATTCTCTCATTCTCTGGCACTGTTTCTTTCCTGAAGGATCTCCGACGAGCTTTTGGTCCCACTGAGAGGAGTTACTTGGAATCCCGTTTGCATAGGTACATGGGGGTCGTGGGTGCAGAGCTGTCCAAGCGAATGGTTTATTCACTTTGATGACTCGTCTTCATGAAGGGCACTCCCTCGAATGTCATCCCAAACAAAGGATGTATGTTCCTCAGTTTGCTGCCTGCTGATTCAAGTCGGGAGCTGGAAAATTAGGTATTGTGGAAGTTCATTATTACTTGGATTGGGGATTCTTTTTGTTTGATCCATTTTCCATGTCCAGTAATGAAGTACAGATTCCTATTCAAGATTCATGCAGTTTGTATGCATGTCTGTTTGTATTTATGTAATCTGTTTGTCAATAAAATGAACTGGGTTTTTTACTTGACCCTGATTTCACGGGCTAAAAGTGTATTTTTAAAAACAAAATCGCAAAAAGTTTCTTTCTTGGAAGTGCATTTGAAAAAATAGCAGTTTAAAAACGTAACAAAATGTTGGGAAAATTGATATTAATTGGCAACCAATTTTTCACCAGACCTTTATGCGAAAGATAAGTTTGGAAAGAAACACACACCAATCACACACGTACACAAGGAGTTTACGTGGTTTGACAATATGTTTACATTCACGTGGCGTGATTCGCTCTCCTTTTTTACTATTTAGAAATATTGAGTACAATGGTGGAAGCTTAAACTGCTCAATTTTAATATCCCAACCCCTTGTACTGTTCCTCTCAAATACTAAGTAAAAAAAAACTTAGTACATTTTGTAAATGTCACAAAATGCTCTCACCAATTTGAAATTTCCGGATGATCTCAACCGAGGATTACATGTCTTTTTATAGAGGCTTAATCACGAAAAATAGGAGAACAATTTTAATCCAATTACTGCTGAGAAAACGAAATCATCATGAATACAAAGTCTTTTCCATGATGAAGATAAACATTACAGCCCACATGTTTACCCACACACGTTTTTTTCAGAAATCCAATTCTAAATTGTTCCTGGACTCCTTTTAAAACTAACATTATCCTCTTATAGATAAATAGGACTTGAGCCCACCAATTTGAATATTGATATTTTCTAGCAATTATCTTCACACTTATTGACAATTTGAGCCATTATCAACACAAAATTCACATTTTCAAACTGAAATTTTACCAAATGCTTAATTATGTTTGAAAATCATTATATTTCCAAACCGCATGTTTAGAAACAAACACTTAGTTATTTAGAGTAATAACATCTGAAGTTATCTGGCTGGCATTTACAATTTCTAGATGTCTTTGGAATTGATTTTGCTTGTTCGGAAATCAGTTCTTAAAGTGCAAGCCACCCTTTCCTTTTCTCTTTTAGTTATTGTCATATTTTGAGCCGTTCATTTAAAAATTAGAGCTATTTTATCCCGTTTAATATCTAGGTATTGCATGATATCTCCATTTGATGCGGCAAACCTACTTGGAAGTTGACATTTTGATTCATGAAACAATAATTGTCCTCACTGTGCGAGATTATAGAATTAAAATAGAAAGAAATGTGATTTATAAGAGTAATATAATGGCACGGAACGAATCAACCCGTCCATTAAGGAATAAAGATGCTTTCCTTGTTGGCGTGAACCAAGGACAGATGACAAAGCCAAGTAGCCAACTACCGAGGTTCCTTTATAGCTGATAATGTTTAAGAAAAGAGGTTTGTAATCGCAAATAATCACCGGGATGCTATGACACGTCATGATTGTCTTGCTATATTTGAGTAATGTTATTTATTTTGGAACAAAGTTTTCTTCTTAACCAATAGTTTATATATATATATATATATATATATATATATATATAGTGTGATTCTCATATGTATTTTAACAAATATATGGAGGACGTGAAAATCACATACTATAAAGACAAATATCAATTTAATAAACTGGGTTAAAAAAAAAATTCTCCAACTAAATTTGAAGGAAAACTAATCCTTAGTTTGGCCATAATCTTTGAAAAAATCTTGGTGCCTTTATTTTGAAGAACATCAAAATTCAAAAGTTGTTTTCTGCTCTTTCACCACAAAAATAGATAATCCAAAAGATCATTTATCCCAAAGCATTTTAAAAATGCTACTTAGAGATTTAGAATTAGGAAAAAAAAAAAATACAAAATTAGTACATGGAAATGCACCAATTTGCAATAAGCTCCTTTAGGTCTAAAAAATTACTTAAAACTCTATGTGGTAATAAGTAAATGACAAATAACTTCTTATCCAAACTTCCTTTAGAAATTTTGTTGAAAACGGCCTCCAAACCTCTCCCAAGGATTCAGCTAACCCCTCTAGTCAGTTTGGAGTGGTTTGACCGCCTCTTAGATTTTTTATTATTATTTATATTTATATTTCTCTATTGTTTGTTTTTATTTTTATATTCTTTTATATCCATCTATGTATTTGTAACCAATTTCCATATCTCGGAAGCGTCCAATAAAGTTAGAACAAAATAGTAACACCCATTTCCATCATTGGAATTATTTTTTTTTTCCTTTTGGTAGTCATAATTGGGATTATAAAGAAATTGTTCGGTGATCTGAAGGGTCAACTTTTTGTTATAGCCAAATGAATAGAGGGTCAATTTGTTGGTCGGTTGATCTGTATTTTGGATAGGATCAATTTGTTAGCCTATTGGGCAGTAGAATATACAAAAACTATGAGTGTTGTAAGAAATATTTTCAACTTTTATTGCAAGTCCCTTACAAAATGTTGTGAAAATCTATGTAACACTTGCTACATAAGTTAGTAGACAATTAAAAACTTACCTGTAAAATTTTATTGCTTAATTTTTTAACTCATATTGTGCTACTCAACTCATGTGACTTTGTAAGTTTGTAAAGAGATTATAATAAAAGCTGTAGTACCTTAAGCGTTGTCATCGATTGTTTCAAACCTTGGTCAAGGCAGGCATGGCCAACAGTCCTTCAGCTTCATTGCCATACCAAACTACTAGGAATGTTTTTGGTTCTTTGATCACAAGAACTTTGAATCTAGCCTAGTAAAGGACACTTCTACAATGACATTTCTGTACAGAGCTGGCATCAACCCAAAATCTCAATCTAAGAAGTGAGCTGAAATCACTTCAGGCAGAAACAAACTTCCACCACAAGCTTCAGAGCTGACATCAACCCTTGTTAAAAGCTTTTTTGTTCTTCCTTTGTTTTCTAATTCAAAACAAAAACATTAACAACCACCCCAAAACACTCAAAACTATTTTTACCTTATGTCACATTGGAACACCATTTCGATTCAAAAAAAAAAAAAAACCCCCTCCAAACACATTAATAAAAGGAGCATAAGAGGCTGCATTTCTGTATTTCTGATGCGAGTTACATACTTAAGATTGAGAGTTTACCAGCAACTGAGTATTCAAAAAGTAATGGGAGTTTGAACAACTAAATAGGAATCAACAATCAAATGTTTTCATTAATGTTACCGACAGCAAGTTGGGCAAACTGCCAATATGAGGAATTACAAGTTCGAAATTCACATGAGTTGAATAAGAAACATTGGGGTTAAAGAATGTACACTTGAAAATGAAGGGTGAAGGATAATCAAGCATCATCTGCATCACTTCCACCAATATGTGCTCCATGGCTGACCCAGTAATTGCTTCCATCGGGACCTGACACCTTGTACCTACTCAAATAACGAACTCTACAACCATTATTTACCCAAAAAAGTAATAATAATAACAAAACTTCAAACTGGAATTGGAATTTTCTTTCTCCAAAGATCTACTGACCGTTCAAGTACAGATTTTCCTTCCTTGTACTTCTGGCCCTTTTCATGGGCAGTCTCCTGGAGAAAAAACAATCAACATAACAAACAGCCACGATAGAAACATAATATATACACTGAAAGTTTAAATCTTACATATTTCCACCCTACTATTGATCCACACCCAACACAAAAGATGTCAGCAACAGTGTGCAGCCCAGTCATCATCATTCTCTCCTCTTTTTCACCAACAGTCACGTTCACCCTATTGAAGCAAATCTCATGACTTATTTTTTCAAACAAACATGTGATGGGATGCCCATAAAATTCATCCAAGACTATCCTATTAGTACACCTGTAAATACTCCATCATGTAATTCGTCTTCTGTAATTATATTTACTCAGATGGACAAAAAATGACACATGATACAAAAAGACTGATGCAATCAAATGTTTATCTTCAGACAGATGTCCAGCCTGAGCAAGAGATATACAGGTTGCATCTTGTTCATGTCTGAGAGCATAAAACAGTAACTAGTTTCACTAACACAGCAGCGTTCTTGGTTGATGTTAGTACAGCATTTGTAATCGACACCTTATGGCATTGGCAAGTTATGGGATGGTGCTTCAATCTAAAAGTTAGTTATATGCAGATTATTTGGTGTTATTTTATAATGATGAGGTACCCAAAATCAAGGAAACTTACACTTTACTGAAGAGATAAGCTTTCCCATGCCTGCAGTGGAAAGACTGAATAAAACAACACGGGCAAAACATGTAGTCAGAACATTTGCTTCTTATAGAACTCCCAATCAACATTTGTTGGACACTGGAAATTAAGATGTTGAAAGTAAGGGAAAAGGAAGCAAAAGAAAAAAAGAAAGAGCCTTATGTATGCTGAATTATCATTAAAATTCACATTGAATAGCATCATTAATATCCAAAGCCTCATCTAAGTATTATAGGTAATCCTACACTATTATTATATGCGCTTTTCACTTTACTAGTGTTGTCTCCTGCTCAATTCTATTACTTGTGCTAGTATGGACACAAGCATATAAAAACAGGGGCGTGTGTGTCCATTCATAAGCACAAGTATGTGTGCTAACTGTCCCTGAGGAATTTGACATAGCCGCCTTTTATACTCCTCTGCTTGTAGGCTGCACATAGAACTAGAAACTGATTTAAATTCTGTTTGGTAAATTGAGAAGCACAACTTGACCACACAACACATAAGAATACAATAACTTCTCATTAACAAATCATACATTCCCGTGTTTTCATATTACCGCCATCATTTTACCTCATTAAGATACTAAAGATGAAAATGTGGCATCCACTTACTAAGCCTTAAATCAAAAACAACATTAAATAAAAACATAATCTGCCATTAAAAAAAAAAAAAGAAGACATCCTCCAAGCTTCCAGATCGCAAATTATAAAATCACAAATTACTCAAGAAGCATTGTCAAGTTCCCTTTCATGCCTACTTAGAAACCAGCCACATAGTAGTATTAAAACGAAATTTGCTATCAAAAGACATCCCCATTTCTGTCTTCTGAGGTCAGAAAAAAAAAACACCCAGTGGCCAGACTCTGATCACGTATCATCCCAAATGAACAGAGGTACCATTTGCTACCTACCCATAATAAATTAAATCTGCTACATCATGATTACCACGCACCCCAATAGCCCTTCTTGTCATTGTATAGATCTTACCTAACTTCTTCATCGGACAAAAATAGAATTACCGGATAAAAGCAAAATTACTAATACAATTGATCTATCACACAAACACACCTCTAAACAAATATAAGCACATAATCCATCAAAAAGCATACAAAAAAATATGCAAAAGTGGCATAATCAAAGTCTCAAACAAATTAACAACACCCGGATGGAAAGTTTCCATGAATATCACAAACTTAGAGAAGTCTAACTGATTCAAAGGAGGTAAGAGATCAAAACAACCTTGGAAACGATGTCTTCACAAAGTGCAAGATGGGTCCGGCAATGCTTGCAGCTATAGATCTTCCCCTCAAGATTCACCACAAACAACCTCCCCATGCCTTCCCTCTAAGATTTTTACCGAAATCTATGAAAAAATTGAAGAGAATATGACAATTCAAAGAGAGGGTCGTTGAGAAAATCGACGAGAGACACTAGCTTGAATAAAAGGTACGCCAAAAATTAAAGAATATGGAAGCTTTTGAGCATGAAGAAACGGGGAAAAAAAAAAAAAAAACACATTAAGGAACGAACGAGATGCTGGAAAAAGGATTTGCTGAATATTACCTGGTCTGGTATTAGTCTGAAGTTGCAAGAAATATGGACCGAAGAGCCATCACATTTCACCAGTTTATATGACTTTTTCTGTAAAAGTGGGAACCTGACAAGACGTGTATACTACGGTTTTGGTTTACTTTTAACTTCTTCTTTTTTCTTTTTTTTTTTTCTTTTTTTCTCTCTATTTTTATTTCGATAATTTATTATTATTATTATTATTATTATTTTCTATCCGTTAAATTCACGTATGTCTTTATAGTAAGTAAGCAAATATAGTTTATAGCATTTTATAATAATTATGAAATAAAAATATACTTTAAAGCATTATTTATTTTATAATTTTTTTTCTTTTTTCATTTATTTTCTCAATTTTAAAAAAAATATTAACAAACAATTCAAAATATAAAACATTTAATATTATTTTCACATTTATGTCTAATTAAAACACTATTCTTTTTTTTTTTTTAAAAAAAAAAGGGCATGTTGGTCCACAAGTTTTGTCATATATTCAGCTACGTTGGTATGTATTGGCTTATGTTAAGGACTTGTGTATATATATATATATATATATATATATATATATATATATATATATTTTAAGGAGGACTTGTGTATTATATGTACGTGGGAATTACTTCTTTTTTTTCCTCTTAAAAAACTTATAAAATGATCTCAAATTATGGATTAAGGATATAAATAACTTTGGAGATCCTTTTAGAGGGCATTTATTTTGGTATCAAAAATCGTTTTATTGTAATGATGCATAGGTTACATGACCCTTCAACATTTCAATGTGTTGAGAAATAGTTCAATATTATATGTGGACAAGATTTTTGACATATTTATAAAAAATAAGCAACTATCTCTTATTGAATCGGTTTTATGAGATGAGTTATGTCCATGAATTTCTTCATGGTATCAGAGCCTACCACAGGACAAATGAGATCCACATTACTTACTCCGTGACAAGAACTAAGAAAATACCGGCTTGCATGATAAGGAGGGTGTTGAGAAATAGTACAACATTGCCTGTGGACAAGACTTTGAACACGTTTATAAGGAATGTGCAACCCTCTCTTATTGAACCAATTTTATGAGATGAATATTATATAATTAGAAGATAAAGTCCGAAAGGGGAATAAATAGACAATAAGTATAGCCATTAAAAAGGAATGGACATAAATTTCTTCTGCTTCTATAAATTGATCGACCGTCCCTCTATAATAAAGATGAAAACAGAAATCTCGTTCTCAATAGGCAGTTCAATGATCATGAAACGGATATCATTAATTCGAATCATTTTTTCTATTTTTCTTTTTTTGTGCGGATATATCAAAAAAATAAAGAATTTCTTCCTAAATAAATTTTAGAAAGAAAAAAAAATTAATCTAAAGCGTGTTTGTGATCAGGGGCGGAACTATGTACAACATTCGTCCCCCCAAAGTTTTTGAAATTTTTATTAAAGTAGGTATATTTTATATATTTGCTCCTTAAATTTAGAAATTTGTCCCCCCAAATTAATTTTTTACTCCCTTGTATTTATCTGCAGCAAGACTTTGTTTTTAGCTTTCACTGTTGTCAATTAACTTAAATATTTGATGGGTTCGGATTCATTAATTTATTTGGCATTCTTTCACTTGTTAGTGGTAATAAGTAACTATAGTAAAATTTTAACAAAAATGACTTGTGATTTACTATGAAATTATATCTTACCATATGTATCTATGTATTCGGTAGATGCTATTATGATCACGCCCAAGTAGGATAACCACAATTAGTCTCTTCGGCCTACCCTTTTAATTATAAAAAAAAAAAAAAAAAAAATTGTCCCCCCACACTCAAAATCCTGGTTCTGCCCCTGTTTGTGATTGTTTTTAAAAAATATATAGCTTTTAAGTTTTTTTTTTTTTTAAAAAAAAAAGGCTTTATTTTTAAGCTTTTACCAAAGTGCGGTTTGACTATTTTTTGAGTACAAAAAATCAAATAAGTACTTTTGAATTTTTTTTTTTTATTAAACATGCTAGCTTTTGTTTGGCACAACCTTAAGGAACATTAAACTTACAAACAAATTTTACAAAAACACTTTTGCAATATGATTGGCACAACATGATTAGAAATTAGATAAATTTAACTTTTGAAAAATCCAATCATATTGTGTCAGATCATGTTGTAATTTATTTTTTTGTAAAATCGTAGTATTTTTCTTTTATAAAATAGGTTAAAAAAATTTTCTAACCCAATTTAAAAGAATTTCCTCCGACTCAGATTTTGAACTTTGATTTAACGTAATGAATGGTAAAATTGAAGAGTGTTCATGACTTAAAGTATTGAAGTCTCCAGTTCTTGGCTTAAAAAAAAAAAAATAATAAAAAAAAAAAAAATTGTGTATTAGAAAAGTAGTTGGGACTTGGAACAAAATAATTGAGCAGAGTTGTTGCATCTATATGTCATACTACCAGTTACCCCAACTCGCTCCACCCACCAATAATGGTGCATTTGATAGGTGTCAAAAGGTCAGAGACTCAGAATAATAGTTATTGGAAGAAAAAAACAAATGTTTGGGGTATTACTGTGCTTTTATTATATATATTGTAAAAATTCGCGTGACAGTCTACACGATGGATTAGAATCTATTGAAATTTTTTAGTTTTTGAAATTTTAGATTTAAGTTGTTCATTTTCTATCTAATGGTCATTATTCTGTCACATGTCCTACTACTAATAAAATAATAAATATTTATTTATTATTTTATTAGTAGTGGGACACGTAGTAGAACAATAACCCTTAGATGAAATTTCAAAAATAAATAAACAATAAAAATTAATAGATAAATTTAATTATTTAATAACTGATGTGATAAGTGTAATGCAGACTATCAAATGAGTTAATACAAAACTTATAATCAAACATA
This sequence comes from Corylus avellana, assembly GCF_965113065.1. Taxonomy (NCBI): domain Eukaryota; kingdom Viridiplantae; phylum Streptophyta; class Magnoliopsida; order Fagales; family Betulaceae; genus Corylus; species Corylus avellana. The sequence goes on from NC_142495.1 coordinate 29,317,231, forward strand.
TTCGAAGTTTACTTAGAGTATGTTTAAAATTGCATAGTGAAAATAAACCTTTTGTCTATTAAAAAAGAAAACCCTAAGAGAATTTTTAGAAAGAGGGGGAAAAAAAAAACTTCTTCTTTTTTTTCTTTTTTTTTTTTTTTCAGTTTTTTACCGAACAAACTCCTTATTATTTAGCACAACCTTTTATATACTAAAAACACTTGTTAAATTTCTTAACGCAATTACAAACAGACTTTTAATTTTTTATATGCTAAAAGGTAACACTTAATTCTTTCTATAAATTCACAAATATATTTTCATCCTTTTCACTTTTGTTAATATCAGTTCATTTTCGTTACTGTTTTTCATTGCATTGGTGTTTGCAATTAGCATGGGAGCATGAAATAAAAATACCCCCAAATTAAACTTTTTCCTATTGCTCAATATACTTTTATTAATGTGATCTTGTTAATTAGTCTTTAATTTTTTTACAAATTAACAAAATATAATAAAAATATGGTGTATAGATTACTCTAATAAAAAAATCTGTTCTAAAATTAACATAAAATCAAAATTATAAAAATCGAAACGAGAAAGGTGAGAAGGAGCCATCAATGACATCAGCCTTTGGGGGTGGGGGGCATCTTGGGCTCCATTATTACTCCCCACCCTCGAGCTCAGAGCCTCAGCACATTAACCTCTCAAAATTATAATAACAAGGTTTTGGATAATGGGCTTGCCACTCCAACTACATTACACATAGAAAATTATTAATGGGCCACTCTTTTGCCCTTTTTTTTTTTTTTTTTTCTTGCCCTTTTGGACTGACGTTCATCACTCATCAATTAAAAAATTCACATATTATTTGATTTTTGAAAGAATGTTAAAATATTAATTAAATTATTAAATTTACTATTTTTTTTTTGTTAGTTTAAACTTTAGTTGTAGCAATAACTATGGTTAAGTCTGGTTTGCTACATTTATAGTTGTAATTTGTAAGGTTTTGTCTAGTTTGCTTGGTTTTTGTGTCTTACATCTAATCTGTAAGGAGTCTCTAGTCCAATCCAAGCAGAGCTCAAACAACCTAAGTAGTTGTTTAAGGCTTCAAGCAGTCAAGCAAGTAATTTTTATTATAGGTCTCTCATAATTTCATACAATTCTATAAATACGGAGTTATAAGAGATCTAAATCCGGAGTATCAAAGGGCAAAAGAGGGTGAATGTGGCATATCTTACAAGTTACAAGAACATACTATGTACTATGTAACATTTCCAAAATGGGTATCCCAGAAAAACAAAGAAATACAAGAGAGAAACTTGGGAGAAAGATCGATAATATAGCATGGATGGTTTGTAATTGAAGTGGGGGGTCACTTGTTAAAGGTGGCCAAAAAACTGATTGGGCCTTTTCCAGTGACAGCAGCTTGGATTGCAAAGATGAGGAAAGCCACCATAGCTAGCCGAGCATGCTTGATTTCCGCCAGCTGAAGCCTGGCCTTCTCGTCGGGGTCGGCGGCCAAACCGAGGGGATCGAAGAAGCTGCCACCAGGGTACAGCCTTTTCTCTGGGTCCAGTTCTGCATTCCTTTGGATTTCAATGTAGCCGATCACTATCACCTCAATCCATATCAATGTTGTCAGGGAGAAGGGAAGCGGGAGGCCGAGGTACGATGATCCTTCCACCAACTCTACCTGATCAAATATGGCCGAGGTACCATTTATCACACCCGCTGCCTTGGTGTACGTGTTTGAAAGTTGCTTTATTTTTAAATGATTAACATAAAAATTTCCTTAAAATACGTTAATTCGTGGAATTGACAAGAAGATTAGCATTACTAAAACTATGTTTTCTCATCGTCATCGGGGTCGTCGTCATCATCAACGACAACCATGAGTTTTGGGTGGATGTGCAATGGGACGCGATGAACAAAAGGCTGTGCCAGGTATTTCGGGTCCCATATTCCAGGGGACCATTTCATTTGGTGACAAAAACAAAGTTTTCAACATCATAAAATCAGCCTACACGCGAGGAAATTATGGAATTATATATCCATCTATGGCCAAAGTAATTTGTTTTTCTCCTCCTATATATATATTTTTGCTGCGACCATTCACAATTTTTGAAAATTTTATAAAAATTAAAATTGAGCGTCACTTAAGTTGCCACAAAACAGTTCACATGTCATATAGATTATCATATCCCAGTCATTTTAGTAGTTGACATGACATGTATTATTACATTAATTTATAAAAATTCTTATAATTAATAAAATTTGTAGTACTCCTAATAGCATTGAGGATCGGTCCTCAGTATAGCAATAAGAATAATAAAAAACAACTAAATCTAAACCAAAAGACCTAAGCAACAAAACCCAAATCATGCTAAGTTGCTTACTATACTCAATTGGATCTATTTGCCCAAAATCTAAATCAACCTTTGCCAAGTTAGAAATTAAGTAGCACCATTGCACCATATATAGTGCCCTCGTTAGAAATTAACCAACTCCTAGGCCTTCTAAAAAGAAAATATGTGGGGGATCTTTTTTCTTTCGTATACGTACGTGAGAATCATGTCGGTGTTCTTTTATGCAAAGATCTTCATATATATTATGAGAATGAATGAGATATTGTTTAATGTATAATATTGCCATTTACCTTTCCAGCGTCCTGCCATGCAACACCAGTGAGTGCTTCGACAGCAACTGCACCAAGTGTGCCCAGCATCGCCCACCGACCATGAATCAGCTCGCACTCCCTAAACCTCTGCAGTCCAAACACCTCCGTGTACGGCTGAAACGGCGTCGGATTCACCTCCGGACTCTCGAACCTGATCCCGATCACGTCGCCAGCCTCGTTCTTCGCCAGGTTCTGGTCCAGCGAGTCGAGATCGAACTGCAAGTACTCCGCCGGCTTCCCGAACCCGAACGGGTCGAACCCACGGTCCCCCACCATGGTCCCGTCGAGCCACTCCGGCGGCTCAGCGCCCGGCAACCACACGAGGCGGCCCGAGTCCGGATATTTTGGCGCAGCTTTTTTCGGAGCTGGTGGTGACTTCTTAGTGCCGAACCCGAACCGGGCTTGGAATCTTCCAGAGCTTGGTTTGGGGTTATGGACACGGGTCCCGAAGAAGTAGGACGCGGCGGCAGATGTGGTGGTGGTGGCCATTTTGGTGGGGTGCGAGTGTGTGAGTGTGGGAGTGTAGTAGGTACAAATTTAAGGAATATATATATATATATATATATATATATATATTGAGAGAGAGAGAGAGAGAGAGATTGTAGGGAAGGAAGATACTGATGGGTGTGGGTGGATGAGGCTTATCTATCTTTTGCCTTATCTGCTGGCCTGTACGAGCGAGGCTGTGTGTGGTTGATGCCCACTTTACTTTATACTTTGGGAGAAAAACAGTAAATTTTTTTTTTTTTTTTTAAAAAATCCTTCATATTCATTCGAACATAAAGGTTTTACGTCATAAAGCATAAAACTCTAATAAATCATAGTCAAAACTATGAGGTTACAATGTTATAGTGCCAAACATAAAAATCTTGTAATCAAGTCCTATCTATGACTTCAACATTTGCTAACTCATGTAGTTATAGAACATATCTTCATGCAGACTCAATCTAATACAGAAGTACTAGCCATATTCACAACTTTTATTTTCTCACTCATGTGAGTAAAACTATCACATCGAAATTAATCCTCCTCAACCCAAAAGCTAAGTTAAAAACCTTTACCCCAAAGATCGCTCATAAAAATAAATCTAAAGAGAAGTCAAACCATTATTAAAAAAAACAAAAAACACAATAAAAAAAAAATAGCTACAACAGTCGGGGTGAGGGAGGTGAAGTGCACTAGCCGATGCTTAGTGGACAAGATTGAGCCGTTTTGCGTCGATAGAGAGCTAAGGAGCCAAGGAGCACGGTGGGCCAGCGTGTGGTTGAGCGAAACCAGTTGAGAAGACTAGATTTAGATTTGAAAAACTAGATCTAAAGTCCAACTGATTCTAGGAAGGTGAAGAGTGGTACAGGACGAAGGAGGGTGGATGAAAGCAGCACAACATAAGCAAATAGATGGCTAGAGCAACTGGATTGGTTAGAAAAACCACAAAAAAAAAAAAAAAAAAAAAAAAACTGAAAAAAAAAAGGGAGCGGGGGGAGAAGAAAAACAGTAAACTTGAGAGGTTCTTTATGTCAAATGACTTCTTTAAGGTTTACTTAAAAAAAAAATCTTTAAGGTTTAAAATTAATTACATTACTATTTCATGGAATATTACTTATGATTGTTTTACCCATCTTTAAAGAGTAACTCAATTGATTGAAGATCACGCCTCATAAAGCAGAAGTCACTAACTCGAATTCACGTCCTTCCTTTCCACCCCTAATACTTCTTATTGGTATTTTTAAGTAAATGTAATATTTGAAATGTTCTTACTACAAAGTAACAAATAATACCATAAAATTATACGAGTTTATATAAGTTAGGCTTCTTTAATAAATAAATCTAAATTTATGATCAAGCTCAATTTATATACTAAACGAACAAAACTTGAGTCGAATTTATATGGCCGAGTTTGAGTTTTTTTATGAACAACTCAATTCATTTAGAGTCCTAATTGAGCCTTATTATGGACTATTTCATGCTCTCTTAGATGAGTGGAAAATGGGCCAGCAAATGGTTCCTAAACGGCAGTCTTTTTCTGTTCTGTGGGGATAAGTTTAAAGTGGATGCAAAGTCCATATCATTATTGATTATTTTCATAACATCTGCTTTCATATAATATATTTTTCCTTGTGGAAAGGGATGGTACAGAAGAAACCAATATGGGTTAGAGAAAGTAATATCCATGGACTGAGGACCATAACTTTACATAAAAGAGGGGAAATCAAAAACGGTGTGTCGTCTTCCAATAACTGCCAAGAAAATGGGTGACCGTCAAATCATCAGCAGGTAACACGATCATGGCCCAAGGAACAAGAACAACAAAGAAAAAAACACTAGAGTCAACCTCAGATGCCCTTAAACAGTACCACGTGTCACTTTTAACACCTCCCACAAATATCTTCTTGGCATCTTTTGCTGTCTCTCTGCTTTACTTTCTTTGTCTTGGATTGATAATTTGCTCTCGTTAGCGTTCCTTCTCTTCCATCGCAGAGGTACACGTTCAGTTTCTGCTTAATAGTTATTAAGTTTTAATTGTAGATTATGGCATATGATCCTCAAGATTATTTGTTAGTTTATGTTATATGATTCATCAAATATTTCTTTAACTCTGTTTTCTCTTTGTGGGTACTCTAATATCATCAGTTATTTTACTTGTGATTTATTAAGCTATTATGCTCAACATAATTGCGTTTATAGAAACAAATTTAAGTTCTTTGTGGTTTAAAAAAAATAAAGAAAAATTGAATTGGCTTGCTGACATGTCCTTCAGACGATCAGTTCTGTTTTGAAAAAGTCAAAAAATAGTGTAGTTTTGTGGCTATGAATCGATTGCACAGGAAAGCTTCTTAGATGTTTTAAGCAATTTTCTAGACGGCCGGACTGACGAGAAAAGGTCACCAGAAACCGTCAGTTTCGGAGGACTGCAGAAACTCCGATGCCTAAGTTAGTGATGGCTCTAGGAGAGAGAGAGAAACTGAATTGAGAGTGTGTAAGTAGAGGAAGGATAAGTGTACTGGGGGGGAAGGCCTCCCCCTTTTATGGATTCCCGCCTAAAACTTGTTACCTTGGAAAATTGGGGGAGGTAGTATGGCGTGAGCAGACAGTTATTCGATGTGGCAAGGAAGGGAGATTATGTGTGGTGCGCCCCATTGTGGCCTAGACGCGCCTTGGTGAGACAAGTCTTAGAATTGGGCGATGGACCGTTTCTCGGACTGTCGGGGCCTAGCTGGTTTGAGCGGTATTGGGCTGCCCGACCTGGCGCCGTATTGGCTTGTTCTAAGGGCCTAAGGGCCCCTAGGTACACCATTTGATAAAGTGCTTCAACATTAACACCATTTCCATAGGTCGTCTCCGCCAAGATTCAAAGTGTAACGTGTTGTGTGCTTTGATATTAATGTTAGGTAGCTAACTAATACGCCAATAGTTTAAGAGCGGATGAAACATGATAAGTTAGGCCTTTAAACTTATCCCATACTAGGCTGGCCTAATCTAGTGCTCATACTCCAAATTGGGCGCCACCAGCATCATAACACTATGTCTCATTAAACATAGGTTTAGATGTGTAGTCACAGCCTGACATGGCATTGGTGTTAATATACTGGTAATCCTTGATCCTTGATATTGTTATTTGGGGATGACAGCCTTCTATCTTACCAACGGATAGATATGTCAGAACAACGACAATCATCTTTAGCGCAGACTAATTGGATCAATCTAATTTTAGCCCAATTTAAGTCCTTTTCATTGTTTAATCTTGCTAGTTAGGTAATGGTATACTGCATATACTGCTATTGACTTTAAGTGAATTGTGTTGTTTCAGGGATCTTTATATTAACAATGAAGGTTGCAAAGGGCAAAGCATCAACAAGGAAGGACAAAACGGAACTATCAAAGCCAGTTGAGGAAAGGTAATTCTGTTTTTGTCAGATTTTGTATCCAATCAATGTTTTTTGAATGACTTGGTTATTTTAATCTGATTGTGTAACGTTAGCTTCAAGTTTGATTGTTGATCAGAGAGTCTTGGTGTGGGTTTTTGTAGTTAATGCTAGTGTCATGTCCATGTTTCTTTTTTTTTTTTTTTCAGAAAGATTGGAAAGCGAAAGGCAGCACTTAAGGCTGATAAGAGTCGCGTGACATTGACCAAGAAAGCAAAATTGGACAAAAAAGATCCTAACAAACCAAAGAGGCCTCCTAGTCCCTTCTTTGTTTTTCTGTAACTTTCTCCTATTGTCCAACGGTTTAGTGTGTATTTGTCTTTGGGGGAAGTTTCTAGCTCAAAGGCTCACAAAAAACATACAATGGTATTACTGCAGAGAGGAGTTCAGAAAGACTTACAAGGAACAGCATCCCAACGTGAAGGCTGTTTCAGCTGTAAGCATTTAGCCTGTATTCCATGTTACTTTTACTATAAAGTGTTGTTACTGAGTGTCATAAGCCATTTTATCTGCAATAGAAATTAATCTTGCTACTGGATGTTGTATCTGAAGGTGGGAAAAGCTGGTGGCGGGAAGTGGAAATCCTTGTCTGCTGCGGTAAGTACTAAAGTGTTTTCCTTGGAAGGTACTTGAATTGGTTGAAATGAGTTGAGGACAATAAGTCATGAGACCACCTCCTAAGCTGGTTACTTTAACTTTGGAAACCTATGGATTCAGTTTATAAAGGTGCTGCATAAACCTTTCACTGTCGCTTCCACTGGACCTGATTATGCACCAAGCACATGTTCGGTGACTTTGGAACTTCAATGGTGTGGCCAAGCCAATACCAGTCTGGTGTAAACTGCAGGTGCCTTCAATATTTTGTATTGCTTGGGCCTGAAGAAGGGACTGGATGGTGGAATTTGACATATGCATCCCTTGATTGATGTGGCAAGTTGGAATTTAGCACATATATGAATTAGTTGATATAACTAGTTATGCAAAGGGTATATTAAGTTTTTTAGTGCTGTAAGTTCTATTTCTCCATCCATGGCTTGATTGGTGGCTACAGAAATGTAGATACTCTTTGCATTTCTCATGTGATGTTTAACTGGACCTGATTTTGGCAGGAGAAAGCTCCATATGAAGCTAAATCGGCACAATTGAAGGCAGATTATGAGAAGCTGATGATTGCGTACAACAAAAAACAGGTGACTTTCTGGATCACTTTTTTGGAAGAAACTAATGCTCCATCCTTTGCTGCTTTCTTTCGTCTCTTGACTCAATTGTAAACTCAGGAAAGTACGGATGATGAAGATGAAAGGCCTGGCAGGTCAAAACCTGCTGTGAATGATGAAGATGATGAGGAAAGTGGGGAGGTAATCTATATAAGCTATGATTTGATGCATATCAGCTGCATAGCATGTCATTCAAGTCTTACGTCTGCAATGGTTTTCGTCTAACAAGAAAAAAAAAATTGTCATCTTCCCATTTTTGGTTGCTAAATAAGAAATAGAAGCTGCTCTTCAAAGTCATAGATCTAGGAATATAAGCAGTCCAATTTTTAAGTGATCGTGAACCTCGATTCACAATGCTGTAGACTTTGCTTTGTGTCCCACCTAATTGAAAAAGAATTCAACCTGTTCAAAACTTAATGGCTAAATTACACTTTACCTCCCCTCCCTTCCAAACTATCATCCTACTTGCCCTTGCATCTCTAAACTGCAATTATAAAAATTACCAAAATGTTGAGTTGCCCCTAGTCAAATGTAGCCATTGTTTTGGATGGAAAATGTCCACGTGACAAGCATGTGTGTCACAATTATTTTGAAGTTACAAGTTTATCTTAATTGTGAAACTATACCGTTCTAGAAATAGAAAAAACTAATGCAAGGTCGGCAAATAAGGGGCCATCCTCTTTATTATAGGAGGAGGGGGTGGAGTTACGCCTCATATCAGATAGGAGTGTCTGTGCCACCACCCTATTTATAGATCTAAGTTGAAGTAGGTAATAGTTTAGAAGTACAAATGCAAATACAATAATAGTTTGGGAGGGTAAAAAGTGTAATTTACTCAAAGTTAATTCAAAATTACTAAATGACCTCCCCCGGCGCAACCATATCAGACTGGCAACATATTTGGATCTCATAATTTGCAATTTTTGTTCCTTTTGTTCTACTGATTGATTAAAGAATTCGTTTTATCTGCCACTTTGGTCACTCCTAACACAAGTTGGCTTTTGATTATGTAATAGGATGAAGATGATGATGATGAGGAGGACGATGACTGAATGTGGCAAGCTCAAGCTCTGTTATTTGATTATGTAAAGTATCCAGTGCCCTAGCTCTGGACTTTTTACGATTGTACATTTGGGCTATGTTATTTCTATTAGTTTCTTGGTTGCTCCTTTATCTACAATGAATACACCCTCGTCTGTTGAATAGCTGATTTGTAAGCTTGATCCCAGAACTAACAATCAGTGGTTTTTGTATCTCCATGACTATTCTAATCTGCTCCTTGTATTGGGCAGTTGGAGTTTGTCTTAGCATATATAAATATCTTATACAATTCTCAACTACTTGTTCATTAGTTTTAACCATTTATTTGAAAAAAATATAAAAAAATTTGTTTTAATTACAACAGATTTATGAGGTTATGATTACATGCATATAATTCGTTCTAAATTTTGATGATAAATACTGCCATGAAAATCTACATTCCAATACATTCACAGCGAATGTATGGTTAGAAATATGCATGAGTGGGCCTGCATGCTTTTTCTTTCCTTATCTAAATAGTGTCATGACTCTCTCCTTGAGAGGGCCCATCAAACACGATCAAAGTACTAAAACCCACCAAGATCCTAATGGGCCTTTTCCTTATCAATACATTAAAACTTTTAGCTTCAAACTCCGACCCCCCCAAAAAAAGAAAAATCAATAAAACAAAAATAACCTATTTTATAGTCAAGATTTTATTATTTTGTTGTATTGATGATTTAGCAAACGACCGTATGTTTTGGTATTTATTTGTCCATGGTAAATGCCTAAATGGGATGTGGAAGTTAGGGTTGAAATTGGAAATAATATGATGTGGCCCATTGAGGACAAAAAGCAATGGTAGTGCAGTCTTATCAGTGTGGATGTTGTTGGATCATGGGCTACTGTAAAAGTTGATAACTTATAGAATTAATTAAAAAGGGCAACCGACTTTTGAAGCCATTATTATTATACCTAGTTATGGGGCACAGTCCAGCTCTTAAGAAAGTCATCATCAACAAATAGGCTGTAAAGAAGGGAATAATTAGATAAAGAGATTAGACCAAAAAAAGATTTTAGCAGATGTTCATGTGGAAGCCTAGAGACCATCATAATTCACATGTGTCAGTGTCGGAACATGTTGCCGGAAAGCGAGAATGCGATGGCCCCATGGTCGACTGGCCCATGGGCCACACCCATCATCAAAGTAAAACGCTAAAGCTAAAAAGAAAAAGGCCTCCCACAATCCCAACACGAAACCGATTATTATTTTTTAACATAATTTTTATCATTGTAATCGCATAATCTCCAACATTAATCATTCCCGATGTCAGTTCCAACAACATTGATGGCCTCTGTTATTAGTGTGAATCTTTCTCGTTGATGTCGGAATTTTGTCGGTGATTCAAGCTTTCACGTGCGGCACTGCAGGGTGAGAATTCAGAATTCAGAATTTCTTTTCTTTTCGTCTGTTTGCTTTTGGAGTAGTGGAAATATGTTAAGTGGATAAACAGGACTTAATTACCCGTATTATTATTGTTAATATATTAATAAAATGATTCATTTTTATTATTATTTTAAAGCATAAATCATGAATTGGAATAGAATTGAAGGGCATTGAGTTGGGAGTGAGAAAGTGGCTTGCAAATCTACTGTTGAAAAGATGGGAAAAGAATAATGTATTTGTTGAAATATTTAGGCAAATGAAAAAAGGACATGCCGACAATGGATGATTCCCACAAAACCAACTAGACTAGTCCTTTCGTATACTTAGGTAGCTTTGCCCCCCATTTTTCAAGCAACATGCAGAAAAAATCCAAAGGAGCAAGAAACCGCGTTTCACTTTTACTGTTTTTACCTTGTTTTGTCAAGGCAAAAAGATTAATTGGGTTGATTATTTCTGGGAAATTAAGCTTAATGAATAACTGAGTCGATTAGTGAAATGATTGGTAGAGGTGAAGAAAGTCAACAAATGCTGCAGCATTAACAAAGGAATTGATGAGCATTAAAGGACAAGAAAGAAGAATTTTTTTTAAGTGGGGTTTTTTACTTTTTTTTGTTGTTGTACGTTGTTGTCTAATTCTACTTGATTAGAGACAAAGCAACCACAGGACTGAAGATTCAAAAGAATTTTAAGTGGGTTTAGGTAAGATTTCGCTATGATCCATCTCCAATAAGAACGGCTCCAACACTTTTGGTACTATAGGTGAAGAACATCATACAAATTAACCGGCCTAATTAACGTCTTCTTTTTCTTTTCTCTTTCTTTTGTTATCATGTATTCTTCAGGTTGTCTGATTTTATATGTTTTGTAATTATATTGTTGAGTCGAGATTATGCAATGTAGGATCTAAAGGCAAAACCACCCAAAAATTCTAATAAAGGAGAGGATTTAAAAAAATATATATATATATATATATATATATATATATATGAAAAAGCTTTCAGAAATGTAGAGGGAAGCGGCCCATATTACAACATGATTTGCTATGAAGTTGAAGTCGGCACATTAATTGAATTTTGAAGTATTTGTCTTATAGTGATTATACATTTCTATGTGTTTCTTACGTTTTCAAAATCATTTTTTCCTATATTCTATTCTTGGGTGGTGAGCAACTAAACAAAATACAAAAGATCCTGCAAGATTCCCGGGTTGAATTCAATCACAATCCAGCCCGTCCTTGATACCTGACTACCCTTGGCCACTTGGCATATTGCTAGGGCCTAAATCCACGAACTGCCTCCCCTCCCCCCCCAACAAGATTTCGATGGATGCATGCATGATCCATGTGCTTTGCAATAGAAATTAGGGCTGACAACCTACACACATTGTAAAGAGACGTCTCGCTTATGAAGTTTGGCATGTCATGCAATTTTCTGCTTGAATTTCATGAAATTAATTTGTGCAATAAATGAATGAGAGAAGCCGGGGCTCCAGTGCTTCTAGCAGCTCTCGAACTTTAGGACTTACCTAATCGGGACACTTGTGTCCCGTATCTCCTCTTTCATTTGTTGTCTCAATTTTATAAAATTTGAATAGAAAATTTCAAGAGATCTTAACTCTTATTTCTCTTTTCTTTAAAAAGAGATATGTGTATAAGACTCTCTTGTTGAACAAAGCCTCACCCGTGAGCTCTTTGCATCGGCAAAGGCAAAGACTCTAATGTATATGCAAGAAAGTCTCTCTCCTAATTCTTCTATTATTATTCATTACCCGTCATTTTTAGGTGAAAAATAACAAGAGATTTAATTGGATCCATCCTTCCAACCACGACCACCTATCAATTCACTTGTCATGAAAGCATTTTACTTGGGGCTCCACCAAAATGCAGACCCACTGCCTCAATATGCCTTAAATCATATATTCCGAGCTCATTTAAGCATAATAGCTCGTAGCTAGGGCTAGTGGGCTACTACATATCATCAAATCCAATTATATCTAAAGCAAGCAAATGGGAAAATATTTTCTTTCTTTTCTTTAGGTAATTTGACATGGCAAATTAGAATTCATGGCAAACCTTTCCCTTCATTAATTAGGGTAAAATCCCCACGAATTACCCATCTAAAACAGAATGAGAGAAACCAAATTCTGTGAATATAAATAAGTTCCAAATACCAAATCGAACCAAATAGTATGGCTAGGGCTGAATGAATCTCACCTTGAAGGACAATGAGGCAGAAGGTGGTGGTTTTAACTTGTTGTCAATCACTTTCAGTTGGAAAGCAAAACGCCAAAAAACAGAGGAGCAGCCATAACCCACCACACAAACCGCTATGTGGAGTGCATGTGAACTTTTCTCCGACTGAAACTTGTCAGAGTCCCCCCATCGCTCTGTCTCTCTCTCACTCTCTCTCACTCACTCAGTGAGAATCAGTTTAATAATGGAACCACACGTGCGCACCCTCTGACAAACCCGTTCGTGTGAACTCAAGGCAGACAGACATCGAGAAGCGTAGACACATATATCTTATATTATATTCATCAGAGCAGAGCAGAGCAGGATTCCAGTGCAAGCGTCTGCCCTAGGCCTCGGGTCTCGTAGCTGACCGTTGACGGTTGACTCATGACGTCACTCCATGCCTTTTTAAGTCAATAAAAAACCATGTGGCGTCCCAAATGCGGACCGCGATTGCTGCCTTTAAATTTGGAACGACACATATTACCGACAATTTTTATTGTACGAATCTATCAAAAAAAATTTAGGATAATTTCACTATATCTATTGTATTACTACGTGAATTTGATAAATCTTTTAAACTTTAAAACATTTCTAAATGAACTTTTCAACTTTTAATTACAGTCAATTTGAACCATTTCGTCAAATTTTAAACCTTAAAAGTGAGATAATTTTATACAATTCCAAATTTACTCTTAATTCTATTTTTCTTTTTCTTTTTTTTTTTTTTTAAAAAAAACGAAAATTAGAGGTATTTTGGTCTTTTTAGGTACTGCTGTTAGAAGTTAACGACTAGAACTAACGGAGAGGTTCAAATTAACTGCAATTGAAAGTCGAGAAGTTCAAATTAAGAGGTTTTGAAGTTGAGTAAACCTCCTATGCGGTCCATCTGCAAAAGGGATCTTTTGCAGCAACTAATAGCACAAAGACACATCACCTAAAGCACAAAAAATGCACACAAATAATCTACAACCTAATGCACTAGATTTTGAACTCAAAAGCAAGAAAAATTGAACTACAGAGGCAGAAACAAAGAGACCCCCATGGGTCTCTGCTGAAACGATGGCCGTGGGTCTCGTCAGACCCACGGCCAGTCAGACCCAACCACCCGGCCAGACCCACGGCGTGGGTCTGGTCGTGGGTCTTGCCGTGGGTCTGGCTCCGGCGCCGTGAGTGACATTCTCCGGCACCGTGAGTCATTTATTCCGGCTTTAGGATGAAAAAATTCCTAAGGGTTAATCTTCCCCTCTAGATTTTAGTTTTGAATCCAAAAATGAGTTTTGAGGCACTAGAAATGAGTTTTAAGGCATTAGAAGCTGATTTTGAAGCTGGATTTGTCAGAAAAGAGGCCGGAGAGGATGACCGGAGGTAGTGACCCAGCAGCTGGGTCTGGGCGGAAGTGCGGCTGGGTCAAGCCAGACCCAGCCGTGGGTCTGGCCGGCGCAGAGGGATGGACGGCGCCGTGGGATGCTTGCCGGCGCCGGTGGTTTGGTTGTGGGTTCCCTGGCGCCGTGGGTTCCTTGTAGTTTGGGCGTGAGTTTATCTAGTGTTTTTGATCTTATTTTGTTAAAATGCACTGGATTATGTGTCCACACATGAATGGTTGCTGCAAAAGACCACTTTTAAGGTCCGACCGCATAGTAGGGGCACCCTTTGAAGTTTAGAAAACTTGTCAAATCGCGTGATAGTTCAGGGGTATAAAATAAAATTACCTTTAAAATTTTTGAATGAAAAATGATTCTTGTTAATATTTTATTATTATTATTTTTTTATCTTATTTTATAAACTTAATATATTAACTATTAAATTTATGGACTCGTGTGACAACTAATAAGAGTAAATTTATTTTTTTTAATACGTAAATGATTAAAAAATTGTTGAAAAATGAATGAATTATCGTATCTTATTTTTTATGAAGGATTATTATCTTAATTTGTAAGAGCATCATAGTAAAAATTGAAATAAAAATAAAAAAATAAAAAATAAAAGGAGAGAAGAGAAAGGGGTACTAGAGATGAGATCACTGGCAATCTTTATCGTATTTGATGAGGTTGAAATTAATTGGGAGTGAATTCTTTGGTCCCATTTGCAGGAGGGGGGGGTGGAATAAATGGGTCTAAGATTTGATGAGATTGCGTGGTCGATTCTTGACAAATTAACCAAATTGTTCAGTGATATATTTGAGCACCATAAAATCCGGCCATTTGATTCATCAATTGGCCCCAGTGGTGACAGAAACCTGAAATATTTCTCTTTTTTAACTCGTCATCGATCTCCTATACCTGCTGCTGAGAATATATTGCCTCTCTCCCTTTAAAAAAAATAGTGTCGGCAAGCATGTATTATTCTATATATATATACACTAAGAGGTCAATTAGGCTGCAATTTTGCAAGTTATAAACGTATGTGATTTTAACAAACGATTAACTTTGTTTATAAAAATCGCAAAATCAAACTGATCCACGTGAAGAGCAAAGGGTGGCTGCTTTCATTGCTAAAGAAGCAATTGACCTCACAATAGCATGTCAAAACCCATATTTTGGGTTTTGACATGATTTCATGATCCATAGCTTTCAATTGATTGAATGCATGTGGTGAATTAAATGGGATTTTTTCGATGAGTCTGTTTTATCTTTTGTGCCCAGCACATCAAGATCGGATAGGAAGTCATGGTCCGTCCAAGAGCACGGACCCGTACCAGCTTGGATTCGAAAAATTGGTGGGACAATTGCTTTGATGGACTAGCATATATCTAGCTAGTTGTTGATGATATGGTTCAGCCTCTCTCTCTATGATGAGTGCACATTTTGGTTATTACACTGAAATCAATCGTGCCAAAGTGCATATATATATATATATATATATATATATATAATTGATATGGGCCCTGAGAAAAGGAAGTGGTGACCGAATACACAATGACTTGTCATTAGCCGAATCCCGTCACCTTACACGTGAAAAAAGGTGTTACAGGGTTGTTCATTATGATAAGGCCAACAAGATTTAGATCCTCTACAATTTTCTATCTAAAATGTAGGCCCGGGCATTAAAATAATTGTAAAGAGCCAAGAGAGATTGGCCAATCTCTCTTCTTCTTCTTTTTTCTTTATTTTTTTTGAAATTTCTGAGGGTGGGAAAATAGGAGAGCTAAGTAATTGAGAAAGAAGAAGAACAAGTAAAGAAAATAAAAAAAGAGAGCCGTACTTTGCATAAACACGCATAATGCATTAACAGGCAAGAAGCACGCGAGGGAAATTAATAAGGATTTATCTTTTATTACATAATCATCTAAATAAAGTAAAGTTTTGGAGATTATTTTTTGGAAATTATTTATACTTCAAAAAAAAGAAAAAAAGAAAAAAAAAAAGAGAAATGCCATAATTCTATCCAACAAGGCTGATATGATACTTTCAACTAACAATTGGATTAATCTTCAATAAATAAAAAATATACATATAATAATTAATTTGGAATGCCACCTCAATATTATTGGACAATTCTAAAATAAAAATATTATATCTAACATTACTTTTTTTTATTATAATAAATTGTTAGGAAAATTAGAATACACAAAATAAAACTTGGGTTGGGATACTTGATTGAAGAATTATAGTAGGTTTGAAAAATTAATAGAAATTTTCAATAATTTTATTGTTCAGGTTATTAGCAATTCGAATATCAGATATAAGAGAGTTCCTATAAAATTCATTTGTTTGAGATGAGTCTTGAACAACCAGCCTATTTATTGAGGCAAATGAATCTTATAAAAAATCATTAGAGATAGAGATCCAAAATAATATGAAGTTAGGAAGACATTCTGCACAAATTTCAAGAAGCATACTCAAGATTCAAAAGGTAATTATGTATATTGAACCCTAACAAATAACTAGAATCGCTTTCTTGTCTATCAATAATAATTATAATTAGGCTTATGAAAAAGCTAGCAAGTTTACACAGAATAGTAAAAGTGTCAAACAGTCGTAGGATCAGTGGAATGTTCATGCAGTAACCTCGGCAATGGGGTCAGACTCCCATAATCCGGCAGGCATGCATACTACAAAACATAGTATTCCAAATGCTTAAAGCTTCTAATTTGTGTCAAAACAACTAACCTACCTGTATATATACCACCATCAGAATCACTGTCTTAAATGGATGGAGACAAGAGGTTCTTTCATTAAAAACCACAAAATAAGTTTTAAAGAGAGGGTTTACATTCAGATTTTGAGCAATTTTTTTTTTTGAATCGTTAGTAATTTGGATAATAAATATGAGAGTCTTTATAAGGTTTATCTGTCCAAACAAATAAGTGGGCGCAATCCAAAATACGCTTGGACAAATGGACCCTATGTTATCATTATATATATTTTTTATTCAAACAAAGAAAGGAAACAAAAGCTACATTGGGTGAGTCTTTCTCATTATTGATCCTAACAATAGAAACAAAAGGGAAAAGATTGAAATGCTTGATCTTATGAAAATTGGCCCACTTGACAAACTGAAGTGCTCTAGAGTTAGCACTGAGGGAGGCTTTCAAAGTGGTCCAACTTTATAAGAGCTGAATCTGCTGATGAATGTCTCCAATGAAATGACTAAGCGAGTCTTATATTAGCTGTCTTATATTTAATGTTTAAATTGCCAGAAATCTGGATAACAAAATTGTGAGAACTTCTATCTAACATCAACAATTAATGGAGGATTTAAGAATGTTTAGATGGTCTCTTTCTCTCTCTCTCCACAGGCTAAGTGAATTGAAAAAGGTGGAGAAGAAGGCAGCAACACATGATGGGATTCTTTCTCATATAAAGCTTCTTATAGCAAATATCCAAAAGGATGGTATGGGTGCTTCCTAGGGATCATAATTCAGTGGGGTTGTTTAGTGGGTAGAAAGCTCAATGATCCTCATGGGGACCATGTGGATGAACATGCCATCATAACCTCATATTAAAATCCACCCCTATAATTGCAACATACCCGTCATTATTCATCAACACGTGCCCGGTTGTTTACCTTGCTTTTATATCATCATTTTAGAAGCTTCATTTGTGGGATCCCATCTCACCCAACTTGCCTGGGATCGATCGATTATAAGATAAACTTGGTTTTCTATGCTAATTCATCAAAACTTGAGTTAATAATCATCATCAAAAGGAAGGCTTTTCCTCTTTTCTCTTATAGAGGGAGGCACCAACATTCCTAATCAGGTGGACATATTGATGCCTAAGAGTGCGTTTGACCCAATAATTTTGTAAGTCAACAATCGCGAAAAAAAATAGTATTGTTTGGAAGTATATATAAAAATAAAAATAAAAATAAAAATATGCACGAAACAATCCGAATATTCAAAACCTAAAAAGGGCTGCGTTTTTTCGAATTTAAAGGACGAGTTGTGATTTTACTAAATTAGAAAAAGAAAAAGGTGAAAATATTAGAAGGTGCAAGGAGATTAAAGTGTCAAAACAGGTGTATTTGTTTGTAATATGTGGTATAATTTAAAGCAATTAAACTCAAAACTGTCCCAAATAATTAATATAGGACACCGCAAATGAATGTGACGGAATGGTTATTATAGTTGTTCCTTGCGTATCAGACTCGATCCGCCTACCAACTTTAGATCCGAACAGCCGGCCCAAAAAATCTAAAGCCGTATCCAAAGGGCAGCTTGATTAATCAGCTTATATATATATATATATATATATATATATACCCTTCTTCTCCTTTGTTAAACTGACCATTCTTTAGTATTGATGAGATTCAATATAAAAAATATTTGTACAGCCACATAATATTTACCAATTGAACAATTGATACTTATATAGGGGAGGCAGTTCATGTTCGTGTGTTAGGTTTAGTTTGTGTCAAGACATTAATATAAGATATATTTTGATCAATTTAATTAAACGGGTTAAACCCCTCTACCTTAATTCGTAAATTTTGTATTGAGTTTGTAAGTCATGTCAAAAATTGAGAACCTTAAGTATCGCGTGTCGGATTCAATTGTGTTAAAATATATGTGTATAAGATTATATATATAAATCATAACACGATAATTTTAATTAAACGAGTTATATTCCTTTAACCTTATCTTACTAATTTTATTTTAAGTTGAAAGGAAAGTTTGCCGGAAAAACAAGTATTTATGAAATGACAGAAATGTCCTTCTGTCTGATCTGATATGTAAGGGCGACATTGCATAGGTGTCATTGGAAGTAACTTAAAGTGGCAAAACCTAAAAGCAGAAAGCAAAAAGTGATGGTACGTATTTGCTACATATTTTCCCCTTTTTCTTCTCCTTTTAAAGAATTTTGCACATTTTTTAGGCTACGTAGAATCAAAAGATAAACGAGGCCACCCAATGGAGGAGGGTGGATGAAAAGAGCACGCCACGTGCAAATTTTTTTTTTTCTTTTTTGGCGTTAAAATATTAAAAAAAAAATTTCCTTCACATCGTGCTAAGCACGCCGTGTAACCTGTATCACGGCTCGTGGCTCCTACTTCCTGCCCAGCTTCTTCTACCCTCTATTTCCATTATCGTCCAACAAACGCCCACTCCCTTCAATATCTAGCAGATTTTATCAGCCAATTGATCAATTTGCTGCAACCAAATAACTTGTTCGAATTTCAACAATTTGTTGTTTGAATTGCTAGCAATTCGAAATAAAATATAAGAGAGTTTCAATCCACATGTTCGACGAAATAAATTTCATATTAACTTTTTTATATTTACTAACGACAATTTTAAAGGAAGAATTTCTATCGCAAATAACATAAATCATAATCGATGAGTTGGGATAAAGTTTGTTTGTTTGTTTTTTTTTTTTTTTTTTTCCATAAAATGGGCTGTAAAAATACGGACAACATGGAAAGAAAATAAAATCTAATTCACATTTGGCATTGGAATTGTGAATTAATAAAGTAGGCTCTTTATGATCATTCAATGGAGGAATTATGGTGGTGCATGTGCAGTGTGGTGGTGCTCTACATTGGCTAGCATGTTTGGCAAGTCACATGTGTTTTTGCCACAAACTTCCTTACACGTTGACTACTACTTTAATGCCTCTCAAACCATTAGGCAAATCTACTCTTAAGGCAAAGAAAAATGAACAGATAGACCGAAAAAAGTTTTGAATTTTTTTTAAGTAAAAAGAGGAAAAAATAATAATAAAATTGACTTTTTCTGATAAAAATAAGAAATAAAAGGAGAAATATTGATTATATATGTGGCATGAAGAAGCATATAAGAATATCTCTAGCAGAAGTAGATAAAATAGCTACTGAAAATTTATACTCATTTTTACATTCATACTCAAACAGATTACCTATTCCATTCTTTATTTTTTTAAAATATTATTTTGTGTGGAAGATAGTGTGAAAGAAAGAAGAAGAGAGAGTAAAAGAAAAAAAAAAAAAAAGAAAAAAGAAAGATAATAATAAACAAAGTTTATAGTGTAAATAGTAAATAAGCTAATAAGTCAATTTACTATTTATACTAGAAGGAAAAACTACATAATAACTACGGGAGATGCTCTAAGCAATTTTAGGTATCAACTGCAATCTAAAATGTCGTCACATAATTATAATTGTTAATCTATTTTGAGGGAATTTTTTTATTTATTTTTTTATTTTGACCTGAAAAAGTATTTTAAGATGAGGTAAAAAAAAAAAAAAAAAAGAAGTTACAATTAATGATATTTTTAAGCTGTATGTAATGTTGGTTATATTTTAATTGTTTTCTGTTTTGAAAGAAGAAAAATAGGAGAAAGAGAGAGATATTTAGTAAAAGAAGGGTTTACGGTAGAAACTATAAAACAGGAAGGAACACAAATATCCCATCCAAGGAAACTTTACCACACACAAAAAACCTCTTCCTGATTTCTTTCCCCAAAAGTCTCTTATCCTCAGAGAGACAGACAGAGAAAGAAAGTTTTTGGCTGAAAAGAAACATGTCAGACACGAAAATAACCTTCCTGCTATTTTAGATTCATGGCAGATGGTAGATACCCACCCGTGTGCTGCCCTTTTCTCTCAAACGCTTGCTATATATGCACATATACAGATAAATAGCCATCTCCTTTACTGTAAATTTTCATGGCGGTTTTCGGGTATCTCTGTTTTCCTCTTGTTGTCTGTACCGTCGTTTTCTTTTTTCTGATCCGGGCCTCTCGGCGCCGGAGGCTGAGGCTGCCACCTGGCAACCTCGGGCTGCCTTTCATCGGAGAGACTCTGCAACTCATTTCCGCATACAAGTCTGAGAATCCTGAACCCTTCATCGACGAGAGGGTGAACCGGTTCGGACCCATATTCACGACCCATGTTTTCGGCGAACCGACGGTGTTCTCTGCCGACCCGGAGACGAACCGGTTCATTTTGCAGAATGAAGGGAAGCTGTTCGAGTGTAGCTACCCGGCGTCGTTATCGAACCTGCTGGGGAGGCACTCTCTGCTGCTGATGAAGGGAAATCTTCATAAGCGAATGCATTCCCTCACCATGAGCTTCGCCAATTCCTCCATCATTAAGGACCATCTTTTGGTTGATATAGACCGCTTGATCCGGCTCAATTTGGACTCCTGGACCGGCCGGGTCTTACTCATGGAGGAGGCCAAGAAGGTACGATCCAATTCCAAACAAATCAATTTTTAATGTCATTGCTCATTCTCTCCTATTCACCTCCGATGCTGCCATTTGTCCTCTTCTCCCATTTTTCTACAAAAAACAAAGAGAGAGAGAGAGAGACCTTGTCCCACATCGGCTACAGTGCTGGGGAGATTGAGATATAATTATATAGTATATACAACCATGACATGTCCTCTAAACGGGGTATTTTGGAGAGGATCCAAACTGTGTCGTTTCTCCCTTTGTGTAACACGGTGACTCTGATGAGTCAACTCGGTCGCGTTAAAGAAGTGGGGGCGTGGGTGACATACTGATACGCCCCTGCACGTTGGGGGTGTAAAAGTTTTGGGCTGAAAGTCATAATATATATATATATATATATATGCACACCTGTATTATGTTTTTTTTTATCTCTGCCTCTCTCACTCACACCTGTATTTGTTTGTTTTTTTTTTTTTTTTTTTTTTAATTTACATAAAATAACATATATAATAATTTTTTTAATGTGTTTTTTTGTTGTTTGGGCAACGCAGATAACATTTGAATTAACAGTAAAGCAGCTGATGAGCTTTGATCCATGTGAATGGACGGAGAGTCTAAGGAAGGAGTACGTGCTAGTGATTGAAGGCTTCTTCACCGTCGCTTTGCCTATCTTCTCCGCCACCTACCGCCGAGCTATCAAAGTACAAATATGCTTCTCTTTAAACATGTTGTTATTATTATCATTCCTACCAAATAAACGTAGTTAATATTACTTGTCTTAATCATGTTATTATATATATCTATTGTTTCTCTTTTTGAAGGCAAGAACTAAGGTGGCAGAGGCATTGACCCTGATAGTGAGGCAAAGAAGGAAAGAGAGTGAAGCAGGAGAGAGAAAGAAGGACATGTTAGGAGCCCTCTTGGCCGGAGACGACGGTTTCTCCGATGAGCAGATTGTTGACTTCTTACTGGCTCTGCTTGTCGCCGGCTATGAGACTACCTCCACCATTATGACTCTTGCCGTTAAGTTCCTCACCGAGACTCCTCTTGCTCTAGCTCAGATCAAGGTAAGTTCCTCCCACGTTTCTCTGTTTTTTATTTTGTTATTTTATTAATTATAAATAATGATGTCAATAATATATAAGAAAAAAAGTTTACAGTAAAAATGCATATAGAATGTCGGTATCTTAAATTTAGGTCACGTCTAAAAAATTGGTCTGACCAATAATTAATGGTGTGCATCGTCATGGGCCTAGTAGATTGCCCTGAGCCACTAAGAACCTCAATTTCATTATCCAGATTCTCATCCATTCAACCGACAAAAGAAAAATCAAACTGGTACTTGAATAATTAATATCAGGAACTCAAAGTATTTTGAGTTTCTGTAACTGCGATCGAACGCAATTTCGCACTGTTAATAAGTACGATCGATCGCACTATCAGAGAAGAAATGAAAACTCTCGGGTAGTGCGATCGATTATCTTCATGCAATGCGATCGATCGCACTCGCAGTAGGCTGAAAACACTGAAGCACGATGACGCGATGAAGCTGCTGAAGACTAAAACTGTTATTCTTTCTATTAAGCTTGGTTTGTAAATAACAACCTATTGTTATATAGTTAGCAGTTAGTATATACTATATATACTATATATACTGTAAATGTACAAAATCAATTGATTGAATAAAGTTTTACAAAAGAGAATTTTTCTCTCAATACTCTGTTTTTCCTATTTCTTGATAATTAATGCAAAAGGCTTCATTTTTATACGGTATATTTGTATATATAGGATTTTTTAACTTCATATTTTTATATATTTGAGGATAAACTTCTTAACCTGTCATCTGGGTAAAAGCGGTGAAAGCTTTTAAGTTATCTGGTAACTGATTTTAGCGGGTGAAAAATTCCGTTGAATGTTGTTTTGCAATCGACCCTCAAGCTGTCTACATTTATATATATATATATATATATATATATATATATATATATTAAGAATTAATTAAAAAAAAATAACGAGGAAAGTGAAGGAAATACTTTTTATTTTTTATTTTTTTGTCTAGTGAAGTGTGTATGTTTGGCGGTCAAAAGTAGAAGGCAAAGTACAGATGAGGAAGTCAAAGAAGTAGTAGAAGGGACATGCGGCTTGAACCAGCGGACAAAATGATGGCTTTCCAAATTGCACGCCACAAGATGCGCTTTGTCAAAGAACCTCTGACGTGTCAGAATCTGATCACACTTGGTTTTTGACCAGATGGTCTTTCTTTTACCCAAAACACCCTTCCCCCTCACGTGCATTCTGGTCTGACTTGTGTGGCAGAGTTTAGCATTGTTCCTAGTAGTGACATTAGTAGTGACATCGGAGATCGTACATGCTGATTTCGAGGACCACAAAAGAATCGACGGTGGAAAGTGAAAGATGATGTCGTGTAGTCGTCACCCATACTGTAAACCTAGGATTGGTTTGGTGACTTGAGTAAAACACGTGATGGTTGAACCGTCACCGTTGGATTGGATTTTCCTTTTGACTAAGTAAGGTGAAGGAACGGTCAATGGTCCGTTAGTCGTTGGGAACACCACATGGTCCATGTTTTGCTTTTAATACAAGTATTTACTGGGCTTGAATTCGTTAGGTGAATCAGAATTAGCTTTCCCCTCGAAGCTCAATAAATTCTCTTTTTATTTTTTATTTTATAAATTCTTTCATTGTTCCCCAAGAAGATATTTTGAGACATCTAGAAAAAACTAGGGGCTCGTTTGGATTAAAAAGAAATATTCAAGAAAATTAAAAAAATATAAGAATTAATCAAAATGTTGATCATTTGGGATTTCCCTTCACTTGTGCATCTTAGGAAAAAAAAAAAATCAAATGGTTTTTGCTATCCTTGTACACCATTATCCAACTATTCTTTATGTTGGTCTAATGGTTCATGCTTGTGATCTATTTTGACAGGAAGAACACGACCAAATTAGGGCAAAGAAGAGTGAGATGGAGCCTCTTGAATGGACTGATTATAAGTCCATGCCATTCTCTCAATGTGTAAGTACATTGTTAAGTGAATCCCATAAATCAATACAGACAGCAAGAGCTTCATCTTAATGTAAATTTCGCTTATTGTTTCTAGGTTGTTAATGAAACTCTGCGAGTGGCAAACATAATCGGTGGGATATTCAGGCGATCGATGACCGACATCAATATAAAGGGTAAGGAATTTCCTATCATGGTCTTGGGTAATTAATTTATTATTTGTTTTCAATTAAAGCTTTTAATACAACTGGTGATTTAACATGGCATCAGAATAAAAGTCCTGAATTCAAACTTAGCTTCATATATCTTTATGCAAGTAGGTTACACAATTCCTAAAGGATGGAAGGTTTTTGCATCATTTCGGGCTGTACATTTGGACCGCGACCACTTCAAAGACGCTCGCTCTTTTAATCCATGGAGATGGCAGGTAACTCTCTCTCTCTCTCTTTTATACACACACACAAACACGCATGGATTTCTTGTGTTTTTTCATTAATGATTGGTCGTTAAATTTAATAGGACAACTCGGGAGCAACAAGTCCTGGGAATGTGTTCACCCCATTTGGAGGAGGGCCGCGGTTGTGCCCTGGTTATGAGCTTGCTAGAGTAGAGCTCTCCGTCTTCCTCCACCACCTCGTCACCCGTTTGAGGTAGGGTACATAAATCATGAATATTTGTACGTCTCTAGTTTGTGCCATGTGCCTATGCACTCGCACACGACACAAGCTAGAGGACCATCAGGTGTCATTAATTATTGATGTAACAATCCTAACACGTGCAAAGGACGCAAGCCTTGCTCTATAATATGACCTTGCAACAGTGTATTCTGGTACTAATTTGGCCTTATGATGATTGACAGTTGGGTTCCTGCTGAAGAAGATAAGCTGGTTTTCTTCCCCACAACCCGGACACAGAAGCGGTACCCGATCAATGTGCAACGTCGAAATGTGTCTAAGCTGTATAAAGACTAAGACCCAGAGAAGCAAGAGAGTCAATATGTACAAGATCTGTAATCCCGTTGACGCCAGCACTAATAAAATCAAATTATTAGCTTACTAGCATATATCTACACTAATTTTCTTCAATTTGAAACTTGTTTCTCTCCAAGTCTTTAAACTAATGATTACCCCCTTCAAACGAGAGACTTTCTAACTGACAAGTTTGGCCCCAAATGCCAAAGAACTAATGATGAAATTGAAGCTTTGATGAGTAAAACGCGTGTGGAAGATGTGAAATCATGTAATAAATATTTTGGTATGATAGTGAATCAAGAGTGTGTTTGGCCCCACGCTTTTGTAGGCCAAATGCGCGTTTTAAGATAAATTTGTTAAAAGTTGTTTCATTTAAGAGTTCATTAGAAAAAAATAATAATAATAATTTGACAATGCGAAAGATAAGGGCCCATACCTTGAAAATGATTTTCGGCCGCAGGTGTTTTCCTCGCTGTCCTCGAGCCCCCCTCAAGTTTACTTCACTTTACATAATAACGTTGGGCCTCATCGTCAACTATATACTTTCCTTCAGAAAGATGAATACAAATATTTTTGTGTGTATTATTTAGATCTGTTTTTAATAGACTAAATCTATCTCAAGAGCCAAAATCATTCTTGATTTTAACTCAAAGATAAAATAAAGCAGCATTATTTAAAATGAAAAGTATAGTCAAGATCAGCTGGAATCAAAGTTGGGAATTGTTTCTGTTGTTGGAAACCAAACAGTTATATCAAGATATTGAATTTTGCCAGTTGATTTTCTTAATTGACTATTCAAGTAAATCAAAATTCTCCTACATAAATCATCATTGTCAAATCATGTTCTTAACACATCAGCAATGAGAAAGATTTAACATTTCTCAGCAGTAAAATAAAGTACAAACCACCCTAGCACCTGAACCTAGAACTGGCTCCTATAATTCAACTGCTTAACCAAAAGAAAGGTAGGTTTCAGAACCTGCTGCTTTCCCGGCTTTTTAATGCAGACTCAACGATCTTAAGCTTTTTCGAATTCTCACTATTGACAAGAGAAATCTTCTCAAGCGAGGATTGCAGCTGGGAGACGTGGGCATCATGGGCAAGATTCTTCTTCCCTGATATTTGTCTTTGGCGATTTGATACATTGTCCTTCAAAGATTGTGTGTGCCTTCTTAACCTTGCAGCTAAAGCGTCAATGGAAGAGTGCAAAGCATCCAATTCAACTCCTGTAAAGTGGTCTACACAGCGACAAAATAGTATGTAAATGAACCGTCACCAAATGTCAAATTGTAACTTGAAATGTGAAAGGGAAAAGAGAATAAAAGGTAACTCTTTTTTTTTTTTTTTTTATTAGGAAATTTTTGTGAGCTTTGATTATGATCGATTTAATTATATAAGCAATAAAATTGAGCTATCAAGCAACGAAAGGTCATATAGTCACAACCATTTCTCTCAAAAGAACTTCATCAACGCATTTACAATAGACAAAAATTCATTACCAAGCTCAGACTTGAACTCTCCCTCTGCCCTGGACAGTGGTCTTTTATGAGCGCCAGGCAAGTTTCTCAACCGTTGCAAGCGCTGCTCCAGAATATTGTGCACCTGGGTTGCACGATCAATCCTCTCCTCCAACCTCAACTGCTTATCCACGACTTTCTGAAGCTTCTGCTCTGACCCAACTAAACGAGCATGCTGGTCATCAATTATTCTCTTCAAGTGAGGCCCATGATGCTTAATCTCAAAGTGAACCTAGAAAATGGGGGAAATGTTGACTTAATATCATTCTTAAACTCAGACAGCCTGCGGACATTGTGCAGTTCATCTTCTTTCCAAATGGAATTATTCATAGGTATGAGCAATGCAAGACAGTGGACACTCCTGACATCACAAACCTCAAGCTGCAAAGCATATGTATCTTAAGTACAGTAAAAATACCTTTTCTGATGCATCAACCACAGTTAAAAATCTCTGCCATCTTTTAGGCCATCCTAGAAGTAGATATTGCTAAAAAGATGGACAGCTTTATTGACTATTGATAACTATATTCTTTATTGGCTAGTCAAACTTTAGCTGATAATTCATTCAACTTTGGGACACTACAGCTGTCGGGTGGTTTAAAGAGTAGAAAACTTTGGTTGGAGATTTTTTGTTCACAAATGGACAATTTCCTAAACATGTTTCACTCCATTTTGCCCAAGATCAGGCAGAATACATAACAAAAGTTCAAAAAATGAAAAAGTGAGATCTTGAAACCTAAGCACGTTCTAAGATGACAAAAAGGGGGGCCAAAAATGTTCAAGAGGTCCTATTGTATATGTACTACATCCAAGTAAAAAGTGACTATTTTAAGTTATTTGGTTGGATCTTACCTTATGTGCATATTCCACGTAATTTTCATGGAAAAGCTTGAAGTACTGATGAAGAGTTTGCCGACCTTCAATA